>NW_020664436.1:47854694-48048764 GCF_002925995.2 Terrapene triunguis
GGAGCACTGCGGAGGCAGAAAGGTAAAACCCTGTGGAATAAGACACTTTGTGTACTGGTGTGCAGTTTGAAAAGGGGATATATCCTGACTTTCTCCAGCCAAAGGAAGCTTGGACCATATCATTTATGTTGTGTATATAATTAGATTGTATAGCACCAATCTCAGACTCTCGGGACCTGCTTTTTAAAAGCGCTGAGTACCCACAGTTTCCAGTGAAGTCAACTGAACTTGTGAGTGCTTGGCATCGTTAAGAATCGGCACTTTAAAAAATGTAAAAACAACAATATTGAATTCAAAAATTCTAACCATTAATCTATTAATTGAATTGCCATATAAGGCTCCCACACACATACACAAACACAAACCTCTGCTTCTCAATCCATCAACCCAACCTTTCCACAAATGCCTATAGAAAAGCTGGAGAAGCCAAGTTCCAAAGATAAGGAGTCTTCAAACAAAAAACTCTGACAGCCAGTGTCTGTCATGTAAAATGACTGCCACTGTTGAAATTTACAGCTTTGCTAATATCTCATGGTGAGAGGGATACTTTCTCAGGAAATGGGTTACAAACTGTTTCTGTTTAGAGCTGCTCAGAAAATTTAAGCAGAAACAATGTTTTGATGAAAAATTGAAATGAAATGGTGGGGTAATTTTCCTGAAATTTGGTCTGTGTTCTGAGCAGGTCTCATTAAAATCAATACCTTGAGCTTCAATTTGAGCTGCCAATTCTGCAGTGTAGCAGGCTCTCTGTGAGAAACTTGGTTCAATAACCAAGCAGTCACCCTAGCTGCAACTTTCAAATGTGCTCTAGATATTGCTCCACGTAGACTACATTACTGTAGATTAGTCCTGAGGTGACAATGGCATGGATATAAGTGTTTTAGGGTCTGTATAATAGATAAATAGATAAATTATTACAATTGCCTCACCAAGTGCAAATGGGGGGGAAGGAATGGAGTGGGGAGGAAGCAACATTGGCTACAGCTCCTACCTGAGCATTCAGCAGCAGCACAGGTCTAACAACCCCCTGCACTGAGGATCTGTGTGTTCTCAAAAACAACAAGGAGTCCAGTGGCACCTTAAAGACTAACAGATTTATCTGGGCATAAGTTTTCATCGGTAAAAAACCCACTTCTTCAGATGCATGGAGTGAAAATTACAGATGCAGGCATTATTATACTGACACATGAAGAGAAGGGAGTTACCTCACAAGGAGAACCAGTGTTGACAGAGCCAATTCAATCAGGGTGGATGTAGTCCACTCCCAATAATTGATGAGGAGGTGTCACTAACCCTCCGTCACACTTTTACGTACACTTTGGACAGATTACTGTGATACTCCACTAAAGGCGTCCCTTGAGGCCCAAGTGCCATTCCCAACACTACCCTCTGGAAAGCTCTCGGGAACTTCTCAGAAAAAAAGAACAGAGTCACTCAAGGGCAACTACTTCCACATCTGCTAGGGACCACAGATGGCCATAAAACCTTGTGGTCAATGGCAAGAGAAGCCACATCTAAAAGGATTAGTATTTACTGTGTCATCCATCCACAACCTCTTAATGACCTTGCCCAAAAAAGGGAAAATGAGAAACATGTTGATAGTTGGCAAGGTTGAATGGATTCCTGAGCAAGGAGAGCCTCACAATAGTTTCCTTAAGGATTACGAGCACCTTTCCCCAGCACTATAAATAGTCTAAGGCCAGGTCTACACTACAAAGCTGTGTCAAATGTAAGCTGCCTTGCGTCGACCTAGTTGTTCATGTGTCTACACTTAAATTTGTCTCCCGCCGATGTAAGTGGTATGTTACACCGACATAATAACACCATCTCCCCACGAGGCGCTGAGCCAAAGTCAATGTATGGAAGTCGAAGCAGCGCCTATGTAGACATTGCGTTACCTACGTCAACCCTAAAAGTCTTCCAGCAGCTGTCCCACAATACCCCCACACTGACCACTCTGGTCACCACTGTGAACTCCACTGCCCAGTGGCCATGTAGACGGGAAGGCTCCACCCCTTTTAATGCCCTGTGAATTTTTGAAACTCCTTTTCCTCATTGCCCAGTTTTGCAAGGACACCTAGCAGCTCTACACTGTTGTGTGCAATTGCCCAGCTGACCATGCCAGCTACATGCGGCAGATGTGCTCTGGCCTGGAGTAGACAAGAGATATTGGATCTCCTGGGCCTGTGGGTAGAAGAGACTGTGCAAGCACAGCTTCAAACCCACCATAGAAACATAGACATCAACTAGCAGACTGCCTGGGGGATGCAGAAGAAACGATATGACAGGGACCACCAGCATTGCCGCATGAAAGTCAAAGAGCTGCAGGAGGCATACCAGAAGGCCAGGGAGGCCAGCAATCAAGCTGGTGCAGAGCCACAGACCTGCTGCTTTTACAATGAGTTGCATGCCATACTCGGCAGAGATCCCCATTCCCCTCCCCCACAACACCATTGATACCTCTAACGAATCCAAGTCGCAGACCTCTGCTGTGAGCCGGAAGGAGGAGGAGGTGGACAAGGAAGAGGAGTAGGAGGAAGGGGGACAGGTGACTGGGAATCTACCTGCGCAGAGAGTCAGAACTTATTTTTGGTTCCACCGCAGTCCAGCCAGTCCAGCCAGTTGAGCACAGGCAAGCCCCGTGCAGGACAAGGAAGCTCAGGTAACTGTGCACATAAATGTTCCATTACAGGGATGGACCCCCCAAAAATAGTAGGACACAGTTTTGACTTTTTATTAACTTATTCAAGCTATTAGAGGCAGAGCTACAACCAAGAGAGATAGAGTTGCTATCTGTCTGAGTCTCCTCTAGAATTAAGCGGGGGGGGGGGGGAAGAAGAGGAGGATAGGGCATGCAGAGCAATTTGTTTATGTACACAGAAATGTCCCTTGTATTCTCCTTAGAGCTTTCAATGAATCTTTCATGGAGGTACTCTGCAATCCTCTGCAGGCTTCTAGGGAGGACAGCCTTATTTCTTCCTCCTGGTAGGACATTTTCCCATGCCAGTCAGCGATAACTTCAGCAGGTACCATTGCAGTACACAGATTAGCAACATATGGGCCTGGGCAGCTTTGGGACACCATCAGCAGCTGTGCTGTCTCCACCTTTGTTACCCTCAGGAGTGAGATATCAGCTAAAATTACCACCACCTGTGGAAAACAGTGGCAGTATTCGGGACCATTGCCCTATCCTACTAGAATCATGTGCCCGGGCAATTTCCTCCTCATTTCCCCTTCCCCTGGTGGGCCATACTCACCATGGCTGGTGCTGTGACTGGCACCGTGCACAAGCAAGCAATTCCAAGCAGGTAGTGCTTAAAATTTTAAGAGAGCATGGGGAGTGAATTCTGCATCTTAAGTTTCACTTTCCATAGTGACTATATTGACAATGTATCTCTGTGTTTTATCTGCAACTGCTGCCTTTGTGGCCTTGAGGCATGGGCAGCGGGTAGCATAGGAAGGGGAAGGCTGAGCCTCCCCAAACAGCCTAGTGTGACCCCATCCATCCTCCACCCCCAGGTCTCCTCCTGCCCGCTGTTCCTTTTCCCTTCTGTGGCTGAGCGGCTGGGGCAGGCAGGCTGGGGCCGCAGTGCGCACAAGACCCTGGGGCTGGGACCACGCTGTGCCGCCCGTCCTCCCAGCACTCTGGCCATGCCGCCCGCCCAGCACTGGGGGCACTCCGTCCATGTCACCCGCCCGCCCAGCACTGGGGCTTTGGGTGCGCAGGAGGGCCAGAGGCCATGCAGGGAGGTGTGCTTTGGGCTCTGGCAGGGGAGGGGGGCAGAAGGAGCAGGGCCACAGGCAGAGGGGGAGGGGCCAGGGGCTAGCCTCCCCCAAGGGCATGTTCACCTGCCACCCATGCCTTGAGTGTCTCCCTCTCCACGCCCATGGAACGCTTGAACCAGAGAAGAAGGAGAAAGAAGAGGGGATGACATGTTCAGTGAGATCCTGCAAGTGAGTGTTGGATCGGAATGTGAGCACAAGGCCAGGAAACTGAACACTGTGGACAGACTGGAGAAGGAAAGAGTGGAGAGGAGAAAGTTGCAGGAAAAGGAGAGGGAGATACACAGCACATCAGGGGGTTTCTCAGGAAGCAAACACAGATGCTGCAGACTCTAGTGGACATGCAGGTTCAACAATACTGGGCTTGCCTCCCTCTGCAGCCCATTGAGAACTCAACACTGGGACCTTCCTGTGCCCCCCTCACTATTCCACATGGCATCAGGGGCCCCAGGAGACATTAAAGACAATCACAGCTTCACATACACTGACCTGTGAAAGCCACGGTTGGTGTAGGTATAGGAGTAGCTGAAATGGGCATGAATGTTCTTTCCCCTTCATAAGTTCTGTTCTCTTAATTTATTAAGTTTTAGTAACTTTTAAAATGTTTATGGTTTCTTTTTTTTGCACTGAATTCTGTTACAAAATAAATATCCATTATTTAAAACATAACTCATCTTTATTAGTTTGCAACATCTGCTACCAAGTACTTACCAGGTCTGAAAGCAACCAATTAGTTGTTACTGACAGCGTGACACAACTCATAGGATAAGCCACAAACAAAATTAATAGATGTATTGACAATGTTATATTCCTACATGTACAGCAATCACCATACAATTCCTTACAGGCCACAAAAGAGCAAGGCCAGGTAGAGCATAGTACAACAAAACGCATAACTGTAGCTCACTGTTAAAATGATCTTTCACAGCCTCCCTGAGCCATATATCTCCACATTCAGCTATTCTAATAGCACCTGGGTCTGGCTGTTCAAACTCAGCAGACAACTGCTCCACATCTACTCTCTGTCCTGGTGGAAAGTTTTCCCCCTTTGTTACACATATATTATGCAGGATACAGCAGGCAGCTATAACCATTGGGATATTTTTCTCACTGAGATCCAATCTGGTATGTAAACAATGCCAGCATCCCTTCAATCGACCAAAAGCACATTCAACTGTCATTCTGCACCTGCTGAGCTGGTAGTTGAATCATTCCTTGGTGCTATTGAGGTGGCCGGTGTACGGCTTCATAAGCTAAGGGAGCAATGTGTAGACTAGTCACCAGGATCACTATTGGCATTTCAACATTCCCAATGGTAATCCACTGGTCAGGCAAGAAAGTCCCTGCTTGCAGCTTTCTGAACAGTCCTGTGTTCTTAAAAATGCGAGCACCATGCACCTTTCCTGACCAGCCAACATTGATGTGAGTGAAGTGGCCCTGGTGATTCACTACCATAGTGCTTGCATTACCATAGAAAAGTAGCCCTTTCTATTGATGTACTCTGTGGCAAGGTGGTCGGATGCCAAAATAGGGATACGTGTGCCATCTATCGCCTCACCACAGTTAGGGAATCCCATTGCTGCAAATCCATCCACTATGTCCTGCACAGTGCCCAGAGTCACAGTCCTGAGTAGCAGGAGGTGATTGATGGCCCTGTACACTTCCCTACGCCAAATTGATTCCCAACTGTTTGGCAGCAACCTGGCATTGCAAATTTCCACAGTGCGATTGCCACTCACGTCTCTGCTGTCAGTGCAGCTCTCATTTTGGTGTCCCTGTGCTAGAGGGCTGGGGCAAGCTCAGCGCACAGATCCAGGAATGTGGCCTTGTGCATCCAAAAGTTCTGTAGCCACTGCTCATCATCCAAAGCCTGCATTATGAAGTGGTCCCACCAGTCAGTGCTTGTTTCTCGGACCCACCATCTGCAGCTGCTCTGTGAACGCCACCAGAAACCTTGAATAGGTTTTTGCTAGTTACCACACCAATCTGTCCTCCAAGAAATTGTCATGTTCCCTGACGATTTGGTTCTTCTTATGGTTCTGCAGATACTGCAGGATCGTGCACCCTGTGCTTGCAATGCTCATGACAATAGTGAAGAGCTGTGCAGTCTCCATGCTTCTGTCAGAGATGGTGGACAGCAAGTAGGGCCACATGGGTTTGTGGGATTTTTTTAAAAGGCGTGAAAATTATGGGATATAGATGACATTATGGAATATAGATGACATTATGGGATGGAGACAGTTGGACTGACATTATGGGCTGAGAAGTTGACCCCTTGCTCCCATTTACCCCTGCATGACTCGTTTCTGTCCCACCATGCATTGCAGAAATTTCCCAAAAGACAGTGCACTGAACAGTAGCGGATTGCACACTGGGATTTCTTCGAGCAGTGCACTGCACCGCTCATCATCACAAGTATTTCTGGTGAGTACGCGCACTGCTGACACAGTGAGCCAAGTATGCACGCATACAAGTGATGTACTTCTGAGTGCAACTAACTCTTTAAAAAGGGGAATAAGGCCAGAGGAAGTGAATGTAATAGCAATAGTGAACTGAATGCAATCACTATTCTCCCTCGTCAGTAAGGAGGGAAAGGACTATGAAAAGTGTTAAAAAAAAGATGAAATTTGCCTGGTAAAAATGAGAGGGCAAAGGGCCGAAACTAATGCTCATACTATTATTGGTCACAATTTGAAGGAAAGAGGTGAAATACAAATCTGTAGAAAGATCTTTTTATAATTTAAATAAAGAGGCAATTGTATATACTAGTACTGGTATGTGATTATATATTATGCTACAAATATATAATTAAATACATTCAGGTATATTACAATAATACTTTTTTATATGAGGAGCTGATCCAGAGAGCTCAAAGATCAAAGCCCTATTTTATTCTCATTTTATAAATAGGAAAACTGAAGAACATAGAGGTCTGGTTTTGTTTTTACTTTCCCTTTGCTACATAGTGACAGAGATAATATCAAAACCCATGAGTCCTGACTAATTCTTTTCTCTGGACATTACACCATGTCAACTATGCAATTAGGCAAATCATTCCTTAAAACAATGTTTGATTGTATCAATCATTAATCTGTGCTAACTCTGAACTTTTGGAGTGATTATTAAGCAGAAATCAAATTATTATTATTACTAATAATAGTAAAGTTTACACTTCAGAACAAAGATTTAGCTATCATAACACATATGGTATCTGTGAAATCCTTAAAGGAATAAAGGAAGTGAGTTAGATGTCTTCATGAGATGAGGGCAGCAAAAAGAGTGAAACTGCATCAGTTAATGAATTTCCCTCAGAAAGTGGGAGTACTGTTTATGAAAAAGTATTATGCTGAAGATTTTTGTTCTTGTTTTAATAGTGTAGGTCTTGAAACTGACAAAAGCAGCTGAAAACAACAATGGAAACTGAAGGGATGTTGTATATTATGAAAAATAACAGTAGTCTGCTTCTATAGTAAGTTTTCTAAGGCTCACAAGTTTTTAAATTTATGGAGATATCCTATCTCCTAGAACTGGAAGGGATCTTGAAAGGTCATTGAGTCCAGCGCCCTGCCTTCACTAGGAGGACCAAGTACTGATTTTGCCCCAGATCCTTAAGTGGCCCCCTCAAGGATTGAACTCACAATCCTAGGCTTAACAGGCCAATGCTCAACAGGCCAACGCACTGAGCTATCCCTCCCTCCTAAGCAATGGTTACTGAGGGCAGGTCTTCACTACAGGGGGGGGGTCGATTTAAGATACGCAAATTCAGCTACGCGAATAGCGTAGCTGAATTCGACGTATCAGAGCCAACTTACCCCGCTGTGAGGACGGCGGCAAAATCGACCTCCGCGGCTCCCCGTCGACGGTGCTTACTCCCACCTCCGCTGGTGGAGTAAGAGCGTCGATTCAGGGATCGATTGTCGCGTCCCGACGAGACGCGATAATTCGATCCCCGAGAGATCGATTTCTACCCGCCGATTCAGGCGGGTAGTGTAGACCTAGCCTAAGAATGTACCAAGTCAAACACTTTCCTTTTTGGTCAGTCTGCTACCACTTCTCATGGTAAATAATACATTACTCTGTGACGAGTCTACTGATCTTAAGGGCACTACTTAGAAGAAAGCACTAATCAGTGTAAGGATGGTAGAATCTGGCCTTGACTGAGAAATGACAGCATCGCTAATGGAAATGGCTAGTTGGATGGCTAAAGAGACCTCTCATCAGGTAATCTTAATGGAGAGTAATAAACCTGATACGCAATAAGTGAACAATCAGGTAATGGAGTCGTGGAACCATATAGGCAAGGTGGAAAATAAATGTCAGGGAGTTGAGAAATCTAATCAATGCCTGATTAAGCTAATTGAAGCCTGGCCACTGAAAATTAATGATTTGGAAAATTAGTCCTAGAAAAGGGAAAAAAGCAAAGATTATTGGATCTCACAAAAGAGACAGACAGTTCAAATGTGAACACAGTTACCAAGAGATTAATAACTGTACCCCGGGTGTGGAAGAGTTTGCGATATCACCTCTTACTGCATTGAATATATTGCTCCCCAGATGCTTCTTCAAGCACGTGCCACCCAGCAAGCCTCAGAAGCCCATCGGTTTGAATATTTTAAATTGTAAGTAAAAGAGGGGAAATGAGATTGAAAGGTGTTATGTTCTAATGGCTCCAGAATTTCTTTCCCTTCCATCTTCAGTGCAGGGGTATAACAAAGGAGCTGAGCACAAAATGACAAACTTGAAGTAGAGCTGATAGACAATTAATGGCATAAAATGCAAGTATTCAAACTATATTCTGCCCAAGTACAAGTTTCTAGTTCCATTCACCACTCAGGGTCCTTACAACTAGAACAGCCTCAAGGTTCCTGATATTTAAAGCCCTTAATCAAATTAAAGCAGGGGTCTTGGTAGAGAGACACATGGTCCAGTGAATAGGGGGTGGGAGTCAGGAGGCCCTCCTTGGTTCTAAGAACACATTACCATTAACATTTTGTTTGCTGTTTTGACCACCACTACACATTGAGCAGAGGTCTTCCTTCGCTGTGAAGAGTGATGCCCGGGTCTTTTCCCTGAGTTTATGTAACTTAGATTTCAATAAAATGTACAAATAGTTCAAATTATTTCTTCCAATATGTATCACTTTGTTTTAGGCAACACTGAATTTCATCTGTCATCCTGTTAGCCATATGCCTAGCTTGGTTAAGTCCTGCTGAAGTTCCTCATAGTCTTCTCCAGGCTCAACTAACACACTGTTCACCCCCTTATCCAGATTATTAATAAGTATACTACCCAATACCATTCTTTGAGGCATCCCACAGGTAAACTTTTGCCATGATGAAAACTGACTATTTTCTTCTTCTCTTTGTTTTGTGTCTCTTACCCAGTTTCTGCATGGCAATACTTTACTTTACACATCATAACGACTTAGTTTCTTTAGTAGCCTTTTGAGAGAGACTTTGTCCAAATAAATTATATTGTCTGGTTCCCATTTATCCGCTATTTTATTGACACATTCAAGGATTTGAATAGGTTAGTGAGGCACAATTTTCCTTTGCAATAGCTATGCTTATTATATCCCCAAAGTATCATGATCATCTAGGTCTTTTGTAATTCTGTTTTTAATTATCACTTCAACCAAATTGCCAAGGGCAAAAGTAAGGCTTACTCGTCTATAATTCTCCCAATCACTGCTATATCTTTTTAAAATGTAGGTACAATATTTGCTACCCTCCAATCTTTTACTGTAGTACAGCGGTTCTCAAACTGTGGGTCAGGATCCCAAAGTGGGTTGTGACCCCATTTTAATGGGGTCATCAGGGCTGGCTTAGACTTGCTGGGGCTCAGGGCTGAAGCCTGTGCTCCACAGCCCTGGGTAGTGGGGCTCAGGTTACAGGCCCCCTGGCTAGGGCTGAAGCTCTTGGACTTGGGCTTTGACCTCTTCCCCGCCCGGGACAGTGAGGCTCAGGTTTTGCCCCCACCCCAGGGCGGTGGAACTCAGGAGGACTCAGGCTTTGGTCCCCCCCTCCTGGGGTCATGTAGTAATTTTTTTTGTCAGAAGGGGGTTGTGATGCAATTAAGTTTGAGAACCCCTGTTATAGTAGCTGACATTAATAAGAAATTGCATATTTTTTTACTAGCTGCCACTTCATTCTTAAATTCATTCAGAATTCTTGGGCATATACCATCTGGGGCATACTGCTATTTTTAGCTGATCACTTTATCATGTTTGGATTCTTCAGCAATTTATACTGTCATCTCATCAGATGAGCAGAGAGAACCTCAACTCCCAAGTCTTCATTGCCTTAAAGGTGAAATTCCTTAACCTGGTGGATGTCAAAATGCCACCCTCTGAAAGGGTGCCTCCTTCAGGATTTGCCCTGACTTAATCTATTAGCCAGTGCCAGTGTCCTGGAATGGAGATGTGCACCAGGAACAATGCTCATCACGGGAACATAGGCTTCACATCAACATCCTGGAGCTGTGGATAGTCCAACTAGCCCTTCTGATCTTCATGGAGTCCTATAACAACCACCACATTTTGTTAGAACAGACAATATAGCAGTGGTCACCTATCTGAACAATCAAAGCAGAAAAAAGGGTGAGATCCTGTTGCTAGAATCAGCTCTTTTCTTCCATATTACACATTCTGGGGAAACAGAAGCTCAGGGTTGGAAGGGACCTCAGGAGGTCATCTAGTCCAACTCCTGCTCAAAGTAGGACCAATCCCCAGACAGATTTTTACCCCAGTTCCCTAAATGGCCCCCTCAAGGACTGAACTCACAACCTTGGGTTTAGTATACCAATGCTCAAACCACAGAGCTATCCCTCTCCCCCAACCTCCAGCGTGACTGAAGGAACCTTGAGGAATAGTCATTCAACAGGGAATCTTCAGAACTGTATCTTCTACAGCTGTCTTCCCTCCATGGACTGTTTGCATCCCAGTCCAAGCACTTCCTGCTCACAGGGCAGTACGTACCTCAAGCCAAAAACCTGAAATCAGGAGGCTTTCTCAGTCCCCTGAATAGCAGTTATTTTATGTATCCCCACAACTTTGCCCACTGACCTGGAAGAGACTAAATAAAGCACAGTGAGACAAGTGCCAAGTGATTCTAATTTTCCCCAAGAGGTTAAGAGCCTCATTTGCTCAATATCTGTGGCACTCCTCCTTCTTCCAGATAGGCTAATCCTTTTCCAGCAAATGTCCATCCCTCAGACAGCTTTGAAGTCCTCAAGATCAAATCTCATGAGAGGAACTTCTTAAAAGTTTGATCATTCTGACAGAGTCCTATGCACTCTGTAATATTCTCATAGGAAGAAGTATCAACTTAGGTTACTAGAAAGCCTGGCTGTCTTCTCAGCTGGCACAGGTCTACTGAACTTGGGCAAAAATGATCCCCAACTCAAGTCAACTAGCTCTCTACAGGATCAAGCATTGGCCCTCAATGCCCTCAGGGGGTTTACTGAAGGGGAACTGAGTCACCCCTTTGTGACTATACTGCTAAAATTTAGTAAATATTCAAGCATTCAATCTTAAAATTAGCTTTTCTGGAGTATTCACAATTGTAACAATTGTGCTTGCGTATTCACAGAAAGGACTGTGGACGTGATCAGATCAAAATTTGCTTTTGAATTCAAATGAATGATTGCATACAATTTTCCCCACTATTCAGCTCTAGTCAGATTTGGCACTGATATAGCAATGTACCAAAGCATGCAAATTGTGAATGCACTTAGAGGATGCACTATGTTAATATGTTTGTATGAAATTTTAAAACTAAGAAATGAAATTGTCCTATGAAACAGATGAAGTAATTATTTCTGTTCGCTACTGTTGTAAGTCAAAGTGTATATTAGAATTAGTCAGGAAATGCACACATTCATGAGAGGTTGGGTTGTATCCAGGCTTCATATAGTCTTACTCCACCGTTACATATTGTGATGTGATAGCGATGAACAGGAATGGTTTAAATTGGGTGTGCAAGATGCAAAAAAAAAACCCCCAAACCAAGCCAGTCCTCAGGTCAACTCAAAAGCATGTCCACTCCTTCTTCCATGTTGCCTGACACTCATGGGACTCTCTCTCTGAACTGATAAGGTTACTGCTCTCTCCTTCAAATCCCTACTCAATACCAACCTTTCTTCCACCATTTAAAAGAAATTTTCCAGAAGCAGGTGGGGATAACTAATAATTTATCTACTTATAATAATAAAAAAGCAAATGTGTATATGTATGTAACAAGGATATATATTTGAGTATATCTTTGGCTCCCCTTCCACATACATCAAATGTCACCTGTCTTTTAAGGCCCCAGTCCAACAAATACATATGTACATGTTTAACTGTAAGCATGTGAGTAATCTCAATGAGCCAACTTTAAGCAGGTGAGCAGTCTCAGGATCATGCCCCCAAACAGTAAGTTTTATGTGAAGGGGGCCATATCTCTATATGTGTAGGCACATTGCCTGTCACACTGAAGCCTTGATCCTCCTGATCAGGGCCTCTGGGCTCTACTGCAATATAGGTAGCTACTACAATATAAATATTAAATAATAATAAAGTGTTTCACCTGAAACAGTAAAAGTTAAATTCCCAGACTGAATTTATCTTCTCTCAACAAAGAAATATGAACTGTGTGATACTCTTTATAATTTCATGGTGTATCCCAGTGTTACCACAAGCCTTGAAAGATAAGGGTTTTTTTCTTTTAGGAAAATAAGTTATTAAATTTGTCAGAGAAGACACTAACAGAAATGTACTAAAATCTTTTTTATTAATTACAGAAGGAATTTAGTTTGAGAGTCGCACAAAATGTTGTTCAGTTTTCACAGATAAAATATATTATATTTAAAAAGTCCTAGGATTTTAATTTTGTAAAACTCCAATAGTGTTTAACTGAGCAAGTTATTCACTGTTTGGAGAAGTGCTCTGCAGGACTGTTTCATTCTTTTACAGAGCATTAGTTTAATCACCTAGGAGGTTTCTCACAAATGATGAAATCTAAATGAGAACAGAAACTTAAGTTATCTTTGGATGCATATACTTCGTTTTACATTCTGTCTTAGCACCAGACAATGTGCTGAAAATAAAACAGTCTAAATGCACTTTAGTTTCATCCCACAAAATGTATTTGGCTCCTGTTAAATATAAAAGAGCACTGCCAGAATACTTTCTATGGACGTTATAGGGATTTTTCACTCTTTCCTGTTAACAACTCTCTTGAAAGTGAAGTCTTTTTGATTCTTTAATTTTAAGTTTATTATTTTCCAATATAAAATAATTGCAATCAGTATAGTGGCAAATTATTAATTGCATGAACAAAAGGAGACAAAACAACACACAAAGGAGGAAAATCCTGTACTCCCTATTCAGGAAAAACTGCCATTACATGTTTTTCCTGAGCAACAAGTACAGGATCAGGCCCAAACAACATAACAATCATAATAATAAATACAACTGATAATAAAACAGATGTGGTAATACAAGTTAATAATGAAAGACCACATTAAAATTGAGTATATACTGCTTCCCTGTATACTCCCACTTCCTCAATGCTGTTAGCAGTTGCAAATGTGTTCTGCTCTATAAAATCCATAAAGATATCCCATACATACAGCTTGACATTCAGTAAATTATCCTGAAGTTTATACAGAAGACAGACAAGCTATTTTACCACCATTTTTTCTCCATCCTTGTGCTCTTGCACTGTTATTGTAGGGTTGTTGGGCTTGTAATTATATTTGTTGTATATAGTTCACAGTTAGTAGCCCTGATAGCCCAAAGGTTGAAGTACTCACCAGGCACCATCTAATTCTAATAGACATATCATCTTAGTAGTGTATAAATATAAATGGGAGCTAATATGCAATCTTCTTGTCTTACTCATGAATCGCACCAGTAGATCAGAAAGTTGACATTTGATTCCTGCTTCCCCATTTTTCCAGGTAAACTGCACTAACCCTATACCTCCCTCTGCTTCCCTCCTCCTCCACACTGGTTCAACTCTGCTAGCCATTACATCCGGGGAGGTGGAGTCAAGGCTCCTCCCATTCCCTGCCTTTGTTCATTCACTCCCCACCCCCTAGTGCTGGAAAGGAACAAATGGCCATGGCAGCGATGCTGTTCTCCTGCATAGGCTGCGATGAGGGGAGCCCACACAGGGGCATACTCCCCTGCATGGGTCCATAAAGCAGCTCACAATGGAGCCCAACGGAATTAGGATGGAGGATATGAATAAATTGTATTGTCTTACTTACATGGTAGATATATTTAAAGGTTGGACACATATTTTCCTTAGGTTAATTAATCTGAGCCCAATCCTGCTGTTATTGAAGTCAAGGGAATTTTACCATTGATTTCACTGAGAGAAGGAGCTGACCCATGACTTAGCTAGTTATAGGTTTAGACTGGCTCCTTCTCCAGTGAAATCAATGGGCCTATGCAAGGGGAGTATATAAAATGTAATTGTCAGATATATTTCTTCATATTCAAGTGCATACATTTAAACAAAAAAGTAAAGCATGGAAAATGCTTGATTAAGAATATGCACATAGTGTAATAGAAATGAATGTGGTGTAGTACTAATGCAATACTTAGTGAGTACGCTGGTGAAAGAAAAGGAAAGGTCATGACCCTGTTTCAGTACTATGAGTTCTCAGAAAGGAGATCTCAGAGTAGCAAAAGGAACTCTGAAAAACAAAACCTCCAGTGCTAAGAATACACTCAAAATGGATCCTGCATGTAGGAATCTAAAGACACTGAAGAGTGGAAAAAGCATAAACTACACATATATGATAACCATTCAAAACATTTATTCATGATTACATTAAAATTTGTATTAAATAACCCGGCATCTTGACCTAACCTGTAGACATTGGATGAGAAAACAGATATAGATAGTCAAATATTTAACTCTGGGAGAAGGAACCGTTTTTTTACTTCCAAACATTTGCACAGACAGTTTTCATATTTACATCAGAATTATGTGGATAGCTGCTAAAAACCCACTTTTATTTAGATTGTATGTTCTCTGGGACAGGGACTGTCTTTAACTCTGTGTTTGTACAGAAACTCTGTACAGGGCCTCTGTCACATCTTATATTGTTATTATTTGTAATACAGTTGCACCTACAGGGCCCATCTGAAATCACTGCACTAGGCACTATATACTCTAAGAGATGGTCCCTAGCCAAAGGGCTTTCAGTCTAAATAGACAAAGTGTGGGAGAAATGAAGTGATATTATTCCCATTTTACAGAGGGGGAACTGAGGCATAGAGACTAGTTCAGTGACATGTCCAAGCTCTCATGAATTGAAGCTGCCTCTCCTGAGTCCCAGGCCAGAGCTATAAAAAGTATCGGGTTTTTATAGGTAGAGTTTTATATTTTGGAATCTAATACAAATTCAAGCTGAAGAACAAAAGAAGCAATGATTTGGGGGAGCCATATTAGATTTCTCTTTTAATGGGAAAGAAGTGTGACTGAGTGTTTAGAGCAGGGAATTGGGTGTCAGCACTCTTGGATTTTAGTCCCAATTATGACACTGACTCTCAGCGAAGTGAGGACAAGCCACAGTCCCTTGTCTGTGCCTCAGTTCCCTTATCTCTTAAATGGGGGTAAAAACACCTCCCTACCTCAAAAGAGTGTTGTGTGATGTTCCAATAAGGATTGTACAGCATGTCGAGTTTCTCGTATGAAAGGCCCAGTTAAAAGTGTTATATTTTACATCTCCTAACTTTTAGTATTTGTAGTAAGCAGTCCAACTGGATGCTCTGGCAGGGTCGCAATTTTGATTCTGAAGAATCAGGCCAATCTGAGCTATTATTAGTTACCCTCATTCTGCTGCAGCCCCTCCTATCCCAAAGCCAGAATCCCACAAAACCTCTATGCAGTCACACTGCAGCTTTCCAGCCTCTCCTATTCACCCAGCAATTTTATTCTTTTTGTTTGTTTGTTTTTCATATGAGTAAACCCATCCCACAGAGTCTGTGGAACAATGTGAGACCAAACAGATTTTATTTTTAAAAACTTCTTACAGCCTGATCTCAGGCGAGAGTCTAACTCCAAATGAGCTTCATTGAGTGCAAATACAAAGCTTGGAGCAAAGCCCATTGGGCAAAGAACCTCAGGGGCTATTAATCCACAGCCTACAATTTGTAAACGTGCAGGATACTGAGTCAGTAAAAAAAATAATTTTAAACATCTGTGGTATTCTTTCAATTCCAGATTAATTACACTGCTCAGATTTTAATGTTAGCCAGAAATTTCAAGTCTCTCCACTGCTATGTTGGGAATGTTGCATTTTCCTTTGTGTTTATCACTCCTCTGCTATGGTAGGAGGCTTCCTGTCCAACACAATCTTATGCTGTCTTCTGTGTCCTACTTTATTCCGCTGCTCACCTTGTCTGCCTTTTCTTTCTCCCTTTGTACTGTGACTTTCTGTAACTCTTTGTTAAACAGCATTAATTATTATTATTACTTTTAAGACAAAGGCTGTGTATATACCCCCACATCGCTCCATCAAAATGGCGATATAAATGAAAATCTAAACAGGCTGTTTAATCCTTTTGAGAAGCTAATAATTATTTTCAATCAGCAAGGACTGCTCTGCCATTTCAAAGAATGATTAATGAGAGCAAATGTGTTAGTAATTTATTAGCAGCAGCTTTTGGGCGGGGGGACTCAGAAGTGGCAGCAGTAGCATCAACATCTGACTATGTAGAGGCAGTTCTTCGGCGCCGTATTATAGTCAAATATGAGCCCCATACTCTACAGTGATCTATACTCTATATAGTGACATAAAGCAACTGGGTCTTATTAATGAATGGCTGCATGATTACCTTTTGTGGAAGTTTCATAGAAAAAACACCATTAGGTACCTCTTCCGCAACACTTACTCAGACATCAGTATTCATCAAGGTGTGTTTCTCTAAGAACAGAAACATATTCCACCAGAACGTAGTGAAAAGGGTATATAACGGGACGTGCATGCCCCGCACTGGAACTGCAGGGAACTTCCCCTCTTTGGGCCAAGGAGGCCACACCCCCTCAACCCTTCTGGGCATGCGCCGGTTGGAGGCGAGGTATAAAAAGGGAACAGCCAAGTTCATTTGAGGTTGACTGCCAGAGAGGAAGGAGGTGTGCTGCAGATTCCTGCTGAAGGACTGCTGACGCTTGATGACACAGAGGCCAGCCAGGCAGCGGTGACCCGTGACCCCCAGGCGCTGGATGCCACAGAGGGAGAAGAGACTGGGGAGAACTCCAAGACCACAAGCCGTGGAGAAGAGGGTAGGAAGTAACCCAGGGAGACTTTGCAGAGAGGTGATTGCAGAACTAGAGACTAGCTTGGCATGTTTCAGGCAGATCCCCACTGAGCTGGTGGCGGGCAACCCCGCCACCGTCAGGGTCCTGGATCGGGACCTGGAGAGGAATGGCCCGGGTCCCCCTATCCCGGTCACCACCCACAGTGGGGTGGCAGCCTGCCTTACCAGCCATATGGACTTTGGCTGCTAGGCCGCACAGTCCTGATTGTGAGGGCTGCCCTACGGATAGCCATGATAGAGAGGGCAGGTGGATTGACTTTTGCTGTTAGGCCACATTACTCTGAGATCCAGAGGGGGTTGCGCAGACTTGACCATGGGCCTATAATGACCTGTGTCCCATTCCCAAAAGGGGACAGGGTGTACAAGTTGACCGGCGACAGGGTGTATAAGTTGGGGGAAAAAAAGCAGAAGATGGGGAGGTAATAGGGAGGAAGGGAGGAATATCTATTGTAAGTAGACTAGGCTAACTACATGAGCTCCATTACCATAGTATCTGAGCACCTCACAATCTTTAATGAGTGTATTTATCCTGTGAGGTAGGGAAGTACTATTGTCCCTATTTCACGGCACAGAGAGGCTCAGAGAGACTAAGGGTCAGATTTTTAAAGGTACGGAATGTAGGCCTTCCTCTGTTCAACATTTAAATCTCTTTAAAAATCTGGCACTCAGGAGCCGCAGGGCAAGTCTACACTTAAAATGCTGCAGCGGTTCTTCACATCCCTAAGCGACATAATTATACCGATGTACGTTTTTTGTGGAGACCTGGCCTCAGTCTCATTGAAAGTCAATGGGACTTAGGCTTTTAAAAGCCAGATTTTTAAAGGTGTTCAGATGTCTAGTGAGAATTTCAAAAGCATCCAGGCACCTGACCTCCTTTGATTTCAATGAGAGTTAGGTGTCCAGGCGCTTTTGAAAATCCTGCTGGGCACCTATCTGCATCTTTAGGCACTTAACAGTCTTTCAAAAACTGGTCCTAAATGCCTAAGTGACTTTTACAAATGTCACTTAGGCTCCTAAGTTAGTTAGGCATTGCAACATTAAGCAGAGCCATGCCTAAATACCTTCTCTAAATCTTGGCCTAAATAACACGGCCCAAGGTCACTCAGGAAGTCTGTGACAGAGCAGGGAACTGGACCCCACTTTCCCACATCCAGGCTAGCACCCTAAGGATCAGACTGTCCTTCCTCTCAGGCATTATGACCTTCCTCGGGCACTAGAACATGCACAAAGGAGCAATGAATTCACATTCATGAATGGAAGAATGTAAAAGTGTTCTGAGAACTCAACAAATTACAGTTGTTCCAAACAGTTTTAACTTGCAAACCCAGCACTTACCACACAAAGCAGATATAACTCAAGCAGACACTGAACTTGGCAGCATTACAGGGATAATATTTTCCTAAGGATGAACTATTCTTGTAGAATTTTGCCAGTATATTAGACACAGATATGCTTTCCTTCATTAACAGGAATGCATGTCTTCTTGTTCCTCCTCATTCTTATTTAGCCAATGTATTTACAATGAACAATGCAAAGAAGCCCCGTTCTTTGGGATTTCTCCATGGTGCATTATAAAGTAGATTTTTTTTTTTTTGGCCTTCCTTTACAGCATAGAGGATTGACCACCGCTGGAAGCAAGATACTGGACTTCATCGACCAATGAGCTGAGCTGATGTAAAAAAGACAATCTTTTGTTCCATTCCCTTTCACTTCCCCTTCTCCATGAATTCTTTTGTTTTTGTTCTAAGTGTAGTATTTGTCTGAACTAGATTATAAGATCCTGAATTAGACAAGCTTGGCCAAGATTTTCAGAACGGACTAGTAATTTGGGGTCCTCAAATTTTGGGTACCCACCTTGACACACTATTTTTAGAAGGTGTTGAGCACCCAGCCTCTGGAAAGCAGGACCCTTTTAGGGTTCTTTCATCTCCCTCTTACAGTGCACCACTGTATTTGTCTGTCTGGACTCAATGAGCAGAGGACTAAACTTATAATGAACAGTGCCTCCCCCTAGCCCAAAGTACTGATAGAATACAAAGCCGTGTTCTGCATTTGACTTTAGAGAATGCAGCAGTAGTTAGAAACTGTCTGCACCAATGATTCAGGGACTGATTGTGCCCCCAAGATCTGTTCACAGAGGGGGACCTTTGTATATGGATTTTGCCTCCCATGCAGAAGTGGTCTCAAATGCCTTTTCAGAAGCATTCCCCACAACTACCCCTGCAGCTCCATGGATAAATGGATCTGTGCAGGGGGAGATAACAGGCAGTGGGAAGGCTGGGGGAGGAGGGGCAGGGCCAGACATCATTATTTCTGTGTCCAGTAGAACCCAGTAGAGTGGAAATGTAATACAGCTTCTGTGGTGGGGACCCTTCTTTAAGGTGGAGTCCCAGGGTCTGCCACCTGCTACAGAAGCCCTAGCAGCAGAGCTGTAATGGAGCCACACTGTCTAGTTATGGAGATGGGGGCAGTGTCAGACAAAGGCATAGAGCCTGTGCACTGGTAAGCCTCTCCTCCTGCTGATCCTTCAGGATATATGGGCCTTCTGGGTGAGTCCTGGGGTCCATAGGGCTTGTAGGGGGGGAAACCCTTCTTCCCCCACCCCAATGGAAAACTTCTCTCTGTATCCTCCTGCAAAGCATTGCTGCAGAAGGGGATGATCAGTCCCTCAATATTTAAGCAATTATACTTGGTTTTCCTCATCTTATAATGTGAAGATCTGGAATATGTTCCTTGACTCATTAGTCAAATATGTGTAGGTAGGGGAATGACAAAGGACAAAGAGGCAATAGCTTTTGAAGTATCTCATGCTTGCATCAGGAAAGTCAGCATGAGCAAAAACCTGATGCAGGTGTCCTGTTCTGCCTTATAATTCAAAATAAGTTTTGTGCATTATGGATGGAAGGCTACTTTTTGCTGCTGAACAAAGCATAGCATTCAGTGTATTACTGGACATTTGCATCCTGCTCTCATGAAGGCACAATGGTGGCAAATCTCTTGTCAGTCCTGAAAATGGACCCTCCAGAATAGTACATCTTGATAATGTTCGTATAACCATGCCAGAGCACCACAATGAGCTGGCAAGGGTTATGTTCACAAGGCAGAATGAGTGTTCCCCATACATCTGCCTAATGAAATCAAATATATGAATAATTCCAATCTTAATTACATTTATCAAAGTATAAGTTATTAAAAGATGTGTTTATATTTCACTGAGTTATTAGGAGAACTTTCTCACACCGTTTCTGTGGTTTCCAATGAGAAGGAAGGTGCTACTGGGCCTGGCTACAACTGATCCTGCAGACCTTATCTGGGATATCTGGGAACCTCTTGGTAGCATCAATTCTCTGATTATTTGGTTCTCTGATTGCTGGGCATGAGCAGACAGAAGATTTTTAATGGGAAACTTTAGAAAAGCAAAGTTTTTTTATTTTTCAGAAAATGCATTCAAATGTTTAACTGGAACTACTGTACTGTTCAGTATTTAAAAGGTAAGGCAGTAAAGACCTGATGGAACATATTTAATTTGGTTCTACTTATCATGCAGAGCAGATTTATCCCAGTTTTCAAGAAAGCAAGTAGAAGCACAAACCAGTTATCGTGGCTTGCCAGAGAGATGAAAATTATGTGATCAAAAAAGAAATGTCTTTATAAAAAGTGGAAGAGTAGTGGGGTGAGGTGAAAGGATGAAATGAAGACTAGTTTCAATGAGTTATCTTGGGCACGTACAAGAAGAATCACAGACAAAAATGTGTAAAGAGCATGGTAGCTAAAATAATATAATGTAGGACTCCTGAACACTGAAGCAGTAGAGACCTTGAAAGAGGATATGAGAATGGCTGAAGATCTGAATTAAGGTTTTTTCTAAGGTATTCATTAACATTAGGAGATGAGCGATCCAAAATATATGCTTTTAAATGTGCAAGGAGGCAAGAGATGAAGATAATTTTATAATAGCCACAAGCATTGTGTCCAAAAATTATACATAAACTGATGGACATAAGCTGATGGACATAAATGGTTTATATCTCAGAATACTAAAGGAGCTCTTTCAAACCATTTAGTATCTATAAGCAATGTGTGCTAGGTGTCAGGCATATACTAGACAATTGGAAAGGGGCTCATATTAACTCCATCTTTTAAAAGGTCTGAATTCTGAAATGTTACGGCATTATCTATTCGGGGGGGGTGAGGAAGGGTCAGATTCTCAGCTGGTGTGAATTTTCATTTACATTGCTGTAGCTGTACAGATGTAGGTGCACCAGTGCAAACCCCTAGTGTAGACAAACTGCTCTGATGCAAAAAATGAGTTGCAACAGTGCAGTTTAGCCTGGGTATTCTGATATAGCATGTCTACATTAGGGATTAACACCAATGCAGCTACATAAGTGCAAAAAACCCAAAACAAAACAAAACAATGTAGACAGGGCTTCAGCCAGTCCTAGGTAGAACTGTGGAATCTACCATAAAGGACAAAATGATAGATGGGTTTATAAATAAAGCAAACAAAGATACATAGTATTACAAAACTATGTGAGGCCAACTTTTTTTTTTTTAAAGAGGAACAGAGTAAAACTATTCGTCTACATTGCTGTCTCTGTAAAGCTTTCGCCAAGCATTTCTTTCTAGGGCTTTGTCTAGACTAGAATCTAAGGGGTGTGGCTAATACATTTTAAAAGTCTAACACAGGCAAGGAACACACTGCCTTTAACATATATTAGCTGGTTGTGGTACAGAAGGTGGAGTTTATGCTTTGACTCAGCCAGGTTAGCATGTATTATAGTTAACGTGTGCTAACATCACACCTTTAAATCCTTGTCTAGGCTCAGAGAGGCCAATTTCTGTGTGGAATGCAGATATATAAATTAGAAAGCAAAATGGTTAAATAGGCATAAGCAAAAAATTAGTGTGATGACAATTGCAGTGGACAGAAGTCACCAGTGGGGTACCTCAGGAATCAGTGCTGGGTCTGTTGCATCTCATGTGGTTTATTAATTGCCTAGAACAGGGCTGTGCCTGTAGATGAGCAAAATTTTGTGACGACTCCTAAATCATTGTTAATACCTTATGTGACTCACGGTATGTCTTCACTTGTGCATTATCTTGACTTAGCTACACTCAGGTAAGAATGGCCACACTGAAATAACACTCCAGCTGCTGTGTCCACACTGGTGCTGCACTCACTCATGTGTAGAACTAAAAAGACTTCTGGGGGAACATCCCATGATTTTTTGCATTGTAGTAAACTTTAAACTGAGCCACTTTATGAATTCTTCCTCAGTGAATTGTGGGAGAATTTGTCTGTCCTTCTTGGGCACATGGAGGGAATCGTAGAAAGGTATTGGAGAACTAGCAGCACTCAAGTAGTGCTAACTTGTGTCCGCACTACAGAGTAGCCATGTTACAAAGGGACAAATTGTGTTTATTCAAGCTTTAGCCTATACCTCCTAACAGGACAGCCAACTTGTGTTAAAAGCATGATGGCACTGGATCTAACAGCTTTTGTGTGTGGAAGGGACTTGGGTTAGGAGGATCAACCCTTGAGTTATAACTTGAGTTAACTTTATTGTGGGTTCGATTGGTTGCACACTCAAAAACTGGCATTAAAATTAGAGATTGGATCTTAAAATCTGGTGCTAAGTGATCACAGTGAGGTTGTTGGTGTGTTGACCACAGTCTATCATGCTGAGCAACACTGTCTCATTGATCTCTGTCATAGGGCAGCCCCTTCCTGGAGCGCCCTCCTGATCAAGCCAGTTCTGGGTGAAGCCAGGACATTGATGGAAGGCTCTCCCTGTCCTAACCCAAGTAACTTGGCCTGGTCAGGGGCCTAACCTTGACAACACCTTGGCTCTCTATGAAGGACTAGTGTTTATATTATGGACTTTAACACCTAGATGGCTATTTTTGAGTTGAGTTTTAATTTGTTTCCTGTTAACTACAGGGCTAGATTGAGAGCTGACCTGGCCGGAGAGCTAGGCCATGGAAGCAGCAGACCAGTGTAGAATCAGGACACTACAGAGGAAGAACCCCTGCAGTGCAGAGGCGGGTGCTGTAGTCATAAGTGCACAGGATAAGAGTCTGTCTATATCCATTTGTTGTCTCTTATTTTATACTTATATTGCAAGCTTCTTGGGGCAGGGCCTCTCTTTTTGTTTTGTGTTCATACAGCACCTAGAGAGCTGGCAGGTCACATGGTACTGGCTCCTGCTCCTTGTTACCAGCTGAGAGAAACAACAGTTGAGAGGAGGAAATAAATAAGTAGCAAAAGTAGGTAGTGTGATCCACTTTAAAAAAAAAAACCATTAACACATTAAAAGACAGCTAAGAATATATATTTTCCTAATATTATTTTACCTTGTAAAAAAATTGCTATAGTTGCCACAGGGAGGTTATGTGTTTACAAGTGGTCTAAGCAATTGTGAATGGTAGCAGAGGTATCCACTTCACAGTCTCTCTGTTAATGTGTGGTCCACACTATGCAAAACCTTAAAATTTAGCCTATTAACTCTAGTATCATTTATTTGAGTGTATTTGCCTCCCATTTTAAAAAATAAGTTAGTCATAAGCATTACCATACTTTATGTCAGACAGTTTCCCTGTGCAAGTTAGTATATAAAACATAACTTATAAATGGCTACCCACTGGGCATTAATGTAATGTAATGAAGTTAAAGCAGCTGTTTTAAAACATATTCAAACAAAATCTAATCAATGAGATTTGGCTCTCTGAATTTCATGTTGTACTAATAGGTATTTAAAATGTAGCTGATATTAAATGAATTCTTCAAATCAAGTGAAAAGTCTAGCTATTTGAACACCTCATTATACTACACTGAAGATTTTTTTCATCCATGATATCCTATTAAGGGTTGTAGTGATAACCAAAATTGTATTCACTGGTATAATAAAAAGGACATACACAGTACTATGATCCTGATCCTGCAGATCTCACACAGGCATAACTCCTGCTTATCTCAACAGAAGTTTTGTCAAATAAGGACTACAGAATTAGGCCTTTACTTGTTAGTCTACAATATGACTTCCAATAGAAATGTAATTTTCTGCTGCACCTTAAAAAAACCCAAAACTTCAATCATGATTAAACACTTATGCATGGATATTACTCTCCCTTCCCATTCACAGATCTTCTTTGAAGCAGGTTGAGTACACTAGCTTCAGGCTATTTAGCCTTAAATGGGACACCATCCGCTTCAAAACCACATTTCTCTTATACCTACAAAATGTTATATCTTTCCCAGTAAAAAACGCTACCTAAGATTACTATAACTGAAAGGAGTTAGCCTTGTTTTTGTTTTGTTTTGGTTTTTTGGGTTTTTTTTTGCTATTTCTTTTCAGTACTTTTACTTTGCCCATTTGACCATCATGTATAAGCAGTTTCACTCTACAGCCAGGCTGTTTATATGATCAGGGCTTAGTTTCTCCCTTGCTAAAAAGACCCTTATAAACTGCAGCAGGGGAATAGAAAACCTTTAATTTTTAAAGGATTTTGTTTTAATTCAGGACCTATTATTTAAAGGGCACGCTACCAGAAATCTTGATTTTTTTTTTAAATTCGTAATTTAAAAAAAAAACCCGAACTGACGGTGTCCCTTTAAAATATTCAAAATAAAAGGGCATTCATTCAGGTAGGGTGAAACATATTTTATATTAAAGTATAAATGATAGATATGGGCATGGCTATTCCAAATTCAACCATAAAAAATATTCTGCAAATACTAATGTGGAATGAACAGTGTAGTAGAAGGGCCCCAACCTTACGAAGGAGAGCATAGAAAATGCATGGTTTCAAAGAACAAACATGATCCAGCTTTAACTAAAGTCAATGAGTATTTTGCTATTAAATTTAGTGGAAATAGGTGAATGCCTTTTTGAGAAGAACTGATTCAATACAATGTATTTTAGCTAATAATTTCTGATACCCACATAACTAATCCTTGTCCTAGGTGGAGGCTATCAGCTATTAATATTTATATACTACAAGAAAATGTATTGCCCCAATCTTTTCTCTTAACATCTTCCTTCTGATTATTCCCATCATCTTCTGAAGCAGTCATCTCATTATATCTAGTGAGCCAAATTAATTGCTGGTGTAATTCAACTAAAGTCAATGGTGTTGCACCACATAAGAATTTACCCAAGATGATCACTATTAGATAAATATTATCAATATATATGGCTAAAATGAAACAGTTAATTTCAATCAATAGTGAAGTATAGAGACACCTATGAAGAGTAAAATAAAACTGAACAAAAGATTCAAAGAAAACAATTACTAACAAACAAATAAATGTGTTTTATGCTAAATCACTTCTGGAGTAAAAACAAAAAAAATCTAGCTACAATAATTGCAAAATGAGCAGTATCATTTTAAAATAGAACCATTAGCCGAATGGATCCTAAATGTGACAAAAATCAATATCCATGTTTTGTTGAATTTAGTTTTATATTCTCTTCATATCACATTCAGCTTTTTCCTCCCATTTTTTCCCTCCCTTGGTCCCCTCCCTTTCTTTTTTTTCAATTTCAATGTGGATGGTGTTTCCTCCCCCAACTCTGTTCTGAAATGTACTAGAATCCTTAGGGGTGTATACTGAGCACAAATAGTGCCACAAATGTGAGAATTCTAGTAACTGTCTCTTTGCTGTTGGCCCATCAGAACTACATGAATGTGACACAGTCCATCTCTGTTCTCCCAGTTGGTCCAGGAACAAAACAAATGTATAAAAGAGCGAATGGCACATGTGTACTTTAGCCATGAACCTAATTGCCTTTTTAGCTGCTGCTTCTCTTTCATACTTTTTCTCTTCTCTCTTTCACACACTGAAAAGATGGGACAAGGGGTACCATTTGGTTGTTCTCATGCCAAGATGAGGAAAATAAACACCCCCCCCCGCAAAAAAAACTAACTCCTGGTGTGGGGGGTTATTTAATATTCTGAGTTGCTTTATGATCTAGTGGACTAAGCACTTGACTGGGAGCCCAGGAACTCCTAAGTTCTAATAATAGCTTTACCAATGAGTTTTTCCATGGACTCGATCAATTCACTAAGCCTCTCTGCCTCAGTTTATCTGTAAAAATTGATATAATAATTCTTGTTTGCCTCCCTCACAGGGTTGTCATGAGAATTAATTAGGTCCAGTTCTGTCCGTAAGTGTGTGTGGACACCATTTCCATTGCCTTCAATAGGAATTGTGCCTATTTATCTGAGAGTAGAATTAGGCCCTTGAGTGTTGGACTTTGCACTGCTCTTTGAAGATGTGACAGGCTGAGTATTATTATAAATGTATTAAGGGAGATGCGACATATGCAAAAATATAAATGTTGAACAGGAAGTTGTATTACTCAGTCATACCCCTTAAATACTGTACAAAGGAGAGGAAAAGGCAAACACTAAATGGAGAATGGAATTATCCTTTGAATTAGTACAAATGTATGTCCCAAAATAGAAGGTGGAACAAGAAGATGGTTGCTGTCGAAGGAAAGTATGTTAAGTGCCTAAGACACTGAGTAAATTGTTCAAGAACATTTCATGCTTACTTAATGAATGATTACTCTATAATGTTGCCAAGGTCAGCAAAACCTTGGGTTATCTGTCATGTGAATGCCAGTTCCATGAGTTAGTGACCACAAATGCAGTAACTTAACTGATGTTTTTCAAAGATGTGTGTACCTCTATTATTTATTTATTTAGACTTAGTAAAAATGTGCCTATCCCATATGCTGTTGTACAAGTACAATCTTTACAAACTATATATTAATAAACAGGGCCAAGGTCCAAAACAGGGGATTCTCCCACTTCCTCCCTCCCACCCCCATATTAAAAAATGTCTTGGAAACACCTCTCTCATCCTTTTATCTTACTCCCCCGAGAACAGATACTATGACTTGAAGGTGCACAAATTAATGCTCTGGCAAATAAATGAAGGAAGTATGTTCCATAGTATAAAAGATCCCCTCACTAAATTTGCCTTGACTACAAACCTTCAAAACAAAATCAGGATCTGAAGAAATATTAAAATAAGACCTGAAGCAGTGCTCTGTGTAGCTTGAAAGCTTGTCTCTCTCACCAACAGAAGTTGGTCCAATAAAAGATATTACCACACCTACCTTGTCTCGCTAATAAAATCAGGAGGCTGTTAGCTCAAGTTTCTTAAATATATCAGTGCTGTATTACCACCTGTGAAGAAAGGCAGTCCTTGAGTTAACTAGGACCAAATACATTTAAGGCTTTAGGGCTTAAAACTAACACCTTATATTCCATCCGGAAACATATCAGAAGCCAGCTCAGATCACAGAGCAGAAGTGTAATGTGCTCTGTATGACAAACACTATTCAGCGAGAGGGCTGCCACAGCTGAACGAGTTGAAGTTTCTGAATGCTGTCATGGTGGAGCCCCATGAAGAGTACTTTGCCGTAATCCAATCATGAGTTGACAAAAGCATGGGTCACTGAGGTGAGGTCTGAAAGGTTGTAAGTGGTAAGTGCTTTTAGACACTCCTGCCGGACATCTAGAAACAGATGATTAGTGAATCTGTGTAACACAAGGTGGGCATACTCCCCCAGCTGAGGGAGCAACTATCAACTCTTGCTACTTCTTCCAGTTTATTCCTCCAACCTACCAGCATTATCTTGACCTTGTCTGGATTACATTGCAAACCCTGATTCTGGCAAGACACTGGGTAAAACAATCAACCCTCTCCTCGGGAAAAGAATAGACCTACTCAACAATGACTCAATTTTTCATTACCAGGGCTGGATTTACATATTGGGCGCTCCTAGGCACAGGGGCTTGTGCTGCGGGGCTGCTTCATTGCAGTGTAGACTTCTAGGTGTGGACTGGGGCCAGAGCTCTGGGACCCTCCCACCCCGCAGGGTCCTAGAGCCCAGGCTCCAGCCTGAGCCCACAAGTCTACACAGCAATGAAACAGCCCAATAGCCCAAGCCCTGTGAGCCTGAGTCAACTGGCATGGGCCAGCCATGGGTTTTTCTTTCCTGTGTACATATACCCCATGAGGGCAGATTCCTGTGCCTGCCTGGAGTTTCACTGACTTAAGTGAAGTTTCATGTGGGCTCAAGGATCTACCCACTGGAACCTAGGTGTAGAATGGTGACAATGCCTAAAAGAGCACTATAGGTCAGCAATTAGTTTCCTTAACGAATGGTTCATTTTGTTGTTAAAACTTTTTAATATATACCTATACATCAGCATTTGTAATTATTTGTATAACTATTAATTATTCTTGTGGGGATATATGATATATACCGTTAACTTTGTCTAATACTGTGCTATTCAGATTTAATCCTGGGAATCATTCTCTATTATGAACAGTTTTCTTGTAGTAATTTACTAAGCATTTTTTTAAATGTTTATATATAGATATAATATAAGGGTTATATAGCCACTGTAAAGTAGATTTTGGTGCTATTGTGTGACTGCCTGCTGAACTAGCCAAACTGAATTTATACCTTTATCCTGAAAACCCTTAATTCACACAAGTAGTTTGAATGAGGTAAATGGGAGTTGTGCCTACTCCGCACCTCTCAGGATTAGACTCTTCTGATGTAATGCAATACATGGGCCAGTCCTGCATTCCCGTATGCCCAAAACTCCCACTGGTGCTAATGGAAGTTTGGAGTGAACCAAGACTACAGGAGCAGGCACATGATATTTTGTTCTTGCTCTCAAGTCCTCTTTATGACTAGGTCATTTTTTTGTATAAAGAGGTTTCCTCCTCCCCATCAGTTGGTTTATTTTTTCTGGTTCAATTAGGTAGTGCATTAAAGTGAACCAAACAGTTATTACTGCAAGTGCCACAATTCAGAAGTGGTTTCTTGAATAATTATTTACTGTTTTGTTTTTGTTTGGTCTGCTGGGTCTGTACAGTCTGTTGTCAGTGCATAGAATTTAAAGAATAATTCTCAGTGGATGTTATTAAACCAATGCCATCTAAGTGCTTCAGTTTTCTTATTTATATACACAAAATAAAAATACTGCACCTTTTTGTTGTTGCTAAAATGGAAAGGATCTTGGTAACAATTGCTCTTTAATTTACTAGCACTGATAAACCAGACTTATTTTGATGGAGCCTTTGTCTAATAACTGTTTGTTCTGTAGATTATATCAAAAAAATGTTTCCATTCAGAATCTGGAAATTCATTCATTTTACCATTCATAAAAAAATTTAACTCGTATGTAAATATAAGCTGGTGGACTGTGCTACCTTTGTTTCCTTCATTTATTTTAATCTCATTTGGAAGGTTTTTCTTTTTTTTAACTGTTTGTTGATTTTGTACGAAAAGCGATATGTCTGTGTTAGATGTGGCTTTGGAATTCTCTTTAACATTATAGCACTTGTTTTGGACCAGGTGTTGACCGGTCAAATTACAGGAACATGAAGTATAATTTGTACTTGTCACACAGGCAGCCCTCGTTTAAAGATGTTAAGTACTATCTTTTTCACCTGATTCAGTGAAAGGCGATCTAAATTTGTAGTGGGCAGTTATACCCTCTCAATGTGCCTCCGCCCTCAGCACTCCCTCACCCTGTGGATAGTGCTTTGTTATTTGAGCACTGGAATTATGCAGGACACAGCTGGTGAAGCAAGCTAGAGAGGGGTGGATGTGGGAGGGATGGAGCTTAGAAACCATGCCTGAGTTTGTTAATAGGGAAAAGCTATTTCAAATTGAGAGGATGCCATTTCCAAGTGATTAAGCCAGAGAGAAACATGATTTATTATTCTTCCATGGGAACTGTAGGAGATATGCAGTTATACCCTAATGCACACAATGGTCCAGATTGTCAAATGTAGGTGCCAAAAATTAGGTTCCTAAAAATTTAGGCACCTTAAATAAAAGAGGCTTGTTTTTCAAAGGACTTGGGCACCCATAGCTCCCATTGACTCTCGCTTAATATTGACTGATTATATTTGGACTCATTAGAATAATATTAACATACATAATAATGATCAATTAATTGAAAGGTATAAGAAATATTAAAGTTGCATCCCACTCTTTTGAATGCATCACATAGCACAGTGTGGGCTATAGTCTGAGTGGTGGTTGGAGCAGGGGACTGGCAGTCAAAACTCCTAGTTCTTGTCCCAGTTATGCCACTAGTTTGCTATGTATACTTGGGCAAATCACTTAACCTCTCTGTGCCTCTGTTACCCATTTTACAAATGGGTATACTAATACTTACTTACCTCATAGGGGAATCATAGAGTGAAAGCCACAAAAATACTTAGGCCTCTTAGTCTGGGGTTTAGGTACCTAAATCCCAGTTTTTAGGCTCTTTGAGATCCACAAAACTCCCCCCAAAGCCTGTAGGTGCCCAAATTCACTCAGCGCCTAAGTTTTCAGGTTAAAAGTTCCCTAGCTGCCTAAGTTTCTGCCTCTGAACATGTGCACTGCTGCCCCATGCTAGGCAGCCAGGTGCCTATCTTCCACCTAAGCCCTAGATTGATCCATGAACTGGGGGAAGATAGGCCTTGCCTGTCTAGCTCACATGAGGAGCCCAGTTTGACAGGCATGTACAGAAGCCCCCTACCAGAGTAGGTCCCATTCAAAAGCTGCTGGTGGTAGTCCAATGGTTACAGCACTGATGTGGGATACTTGGGTTCAATTCCCCACTCTACCTGACGGGGAGAAAAGATTTGAACACATGTCTCAGCAGAGTCCACTGAGTTATGATGGGGGGTGGCAGGCTCTCAGGCTTTCCTGTTGAAGATTTTTCCAGTTTGTATAAATAATTGGAGTCACTGGGCTAGAGAGACAGTGTGTGTGAGAATGACTTCGTACCCTGGCATCAAGGTAGGAGACACAATCCGGTCCCTCTGCGCCGATGATGACTGTTTATTTAGCTACAGTGGAACAGCTTTGACAGGCGAGATTGAGAAAGCCCCATATCAGACTATCCCATAGCTCTGCGGTTCAAGCACTTACCTGAGGTGTGTGAAAGATCCCATTAAAATCCTTTCTCCTCCTCAGGTGAGTTCTCTAACCACTGCACTAAAGAGTATAAGGTGGGCACCACTTCCTCTTCCAGATGTTTTGTGTGGAGTGAGGCAGGCACCTAACTCATTCTCACAAACCTGACTTAGGTGCCTAAGCCGCCTGACTGCAGGAGAGGGGTTCCCAGTTGTGGATTGCAAGCAGAGACAGCAATCCTTGCAGCCTGGACTTAGACACCTATCTCTTTGGGAAGGGCAGGGCTTAGGACGTACATCTGTCCTTGGCATCTCTTGTTGGCTAGTTTGATATCTCCCTGCCTAGCACGCTGGCTTTTGTGGATCCCATTCTTAGGCACCTATCTCTTCCTGTGCATTGTATAGGGAGCCTATGAGCATAATTCAGGCTTTGTGGATGACAGTGTTATTCCTGTGATTTTCTAGATTCCTAAAAATTAGACATTACAACATTCAGCATCACAGCACCCAAGTGGATCCAGGTTATAATGCTTAGTTCGTTCAAATTTGTAAAGCACAAGACTTTCATATAGAAGGTACTATACAAGTCCAGTCAGGAGTGCTGAAAGCTCCCTAGAAGTGGGGGGGCCACCAGTGCCCAAACCATGGTTTTCCCCCTTCCCCCATGGCCCCACCCCTTCCCCAAGGCCCCGCTCTTGCCCTGCCTCTTCCCCGAGGCCCTGCCCCCACTCACTCCTCTCCACCCCCTTCGTCCCCATCACCCGCCCTTAAGGCATGTAAAAAGTGATGGGGCCATGCCCCCCTGTTCCGGCACCCCTGAATCCAGCATCTTTTTATTTTATATGTTGTTCTTACTAGGACTGATTTTGCAGTTAGTCCACTTGCAAAGCTCCCAATTAGGTCAACTGGAGTTTCAGTGGAAACTGCAGAAGCAGGCCCGCTATAATACTCATTGACAAGATTCATTATCAAGGCTCCTTCTGAGTCATTATGAGCTACATCAGTACTCTAAAATATTTTGCTGATGAGTGGATTATTTAAATTTCTAAATGCACCATTAGCAAGATGATTTTAAAAATTAAATAGCAAAAGGATGATTTTCCTTTCCTATCTTGCTCTCTAGCCCTCAAGGCTGTGGAGGAAAGTTTGAAAATGTGTCACGAGTCCACCCTAACGGCAAACAGAAAGAACAACCAAATGTATTGTTTTTAAAATCTCATCCTTTTTAAGCCAATCTCATGATTTTGGTGGGTCTAACTCATTATTTTTGAACACGAGGGGTTGGCAAGACTAGGTGAGGGGGAACTGGCCTTAATCTGTCTCTTTCCCTTCAATTCTGCAACTGGAGGGAGACTGGATTAAGTTACGCGATGCAAAACTTGGGTGGGATGTGGGATCCCCCAAGAAGTAGAGCGCCTCTGAAGAGCAGGAGCCCAAACAGATTCTGTCTTTGTGCCTGAGGCCAGCCCTCAAAACAGAGGGTCGAATTCTCTGGTGCTCTAAGTGCAGTGTCACAATTTTATTGCAAGTCTCGCACTATTTGGTGGTTTTTCTAATGCCCAGCAGCTGGAATTAAGAGATTGCATGAAAGCCTCTGTTTTCAATGAAAAATAAAAAATGGTAGCCCCCACACAGCGGTGCAGAACCGCTGGTAAATGTGAACCAAGCACACCCTGAGGACTTGGAAACTAGAGGGCAAATATAAACACTCTGAAAAATGATATTTTAAATATCTCGTGATTATTGAGCCAATCTCACGATTTCTGAATGCTTGGGGCTCGCAAGGCTGTAAGTGGGTGCCACCCGGTAAAAGGCCATGCAGTCGCAGGTGGTTCTGCTGCTCCCTTCACGCCACACCTGCTTGCCCTTGCGTTTGTCTTCTGAGCTGGCTGCAAGCAGTCGCCAGCTCCATTGCACGCTGAGAAGGGAACAACAAACCGCCTTGCACAGAGCGGATCCGGTTTACACCCCCCCTCGTCATCCCACCCCTGCAGCTGCCCGCAGAGCTGGACGCGTCCTCAGCGCAGCCCTGCTGCCTCTTGCTAACACAATGACGCTGCTGCTTTCCTACCACAGCGGGAGCGCGTCGCAGCAGCCCCTCCCTCGCAGCTCGTCTCGTTCGGCCAAGGGTGGGGGGAGGAGGAGGAGGAGGAGAGAGGGAGGGAAATGGAAGCGCGCAACATAGGCGCAGGGCTGATGGAACGCGCCCCGCCGCGCGGGCGCAGGCTAGCTAGGGCGCGGCGCCGCCCCTGCTGCTTCGGGGTGGGGGAAGTGCCCAGTGCCAGCAGTGGCGGGGAGGGGAAGACTGGGTATTGGCTGAGGAGATGGGGGCTGGCGTTGTGCTGGGGGCCAGCTGATTAGTTTGAGGGAGGAAGGGAAGCGGGGGATGTGGCGAGCCGGGAGAGCGCTTAGCTGGGGGGAGGGAGAAGGTGGACATGTGGCTGAAGGGAGGGAGGGAGGCGGGAATGGGGCGATAGGGGAGGGGGAGAAGAGGGAAAGGTGCAGAAGAAGGGTTTGAGGCGTTTGTTTGGTAAGAGGGGCTTGACTGAAAGAGAACAGGGGGGATTTCCCCCCAAATCATCTAGGGCTGTAGGGTCAGTTAGCATGCAGGAGAGTCTGTCCCTGAAATAGCTAACCAATGCTCTGTCTCCCCCACCCCACGCATACACCCCCACCCTGGAGAGGACGTGATTAAAATATGGCTTCACCTTTGCAATCTTTGCTGTCATGCATGTGCAAAAACGAGCTGCCTGAGTGGCTCTTGGGGTGAAAATAAGCCCTTCACTGGAGTGAGACCTGTCAAATATTAGTCCTAGAACAGGTCTGTGGTGCTTTCTCATTGGGAAAAACTTGATTTTCCTGATTTTTTTTTTTTTTTTTTAAAACAAGCCTGCAAGTGGTTGAAAGACTTGCCCCTGGAGGGTTTCTAATCGTGCAAAATGGATCAGCCTCTTGAATGTATTTACCTTGCAAAATAGTTCCTTTCTGCTGTGGCATTTGATTAAAATAGGACTGAGAATGACTCCTGCATTTTTGGAACATGTTGGGATGACATAAGATTTAAAAAAAATGCTGCTAAATAATAATATTACATTGAAAACAGCTGGATCAAAACATGTTTTTAAAGGACTCTGAAGTTATGTTTACAGGCTCTTATTTTTAAATAGAATTTTATAATGGTAACAAAATAATGGATCTTAGGGAACCAGTGGATGTAATTTATTTAAACATTCAAGAGGCTATTAGGGAAAGTTGCTAACCACAGAGGGAGAGGTAAATCCTGTCAATCATGGATTAAAGTCTAGTTATGAGATGGGCGGGGGGAAGAATAAGAATAAATGGCAAATTCTCATTGTGAAGAAAGTTAATAGTGGGGTGCCCCAGGGATCAATACTAGGCCCAGTGTTGTTTAATATATTTATTAAGGGCCTGCTGGAGATGCTGACTAATGAGGCACTGAAATCTGCTCTCTTCACAAATGATATAGGTTAGACAAGATTGGGGAGGATTGTGAGGCACAACAGAACGACTTGACAAAACTAAATAATTGGGTAATGCAATGGCAGATGGATTTCAGTGTAGGTGAGTGCAAGGTAATGCACCTTGGAAGGAATGATTTAAACTATTTGTACACACAGATGGGTTCTGAATTAATTGTAACCTTTCAACAACAGAATGTAAGCATCCGTGTGGACACCTTAATGAAGATGTCTGCTCAATATGCTATGGTGGTCAGAAACAACAAATAAGATGTTAGGCTGTAATAAAAAAGGAACAGAGAAAAATACAGAAAATATTGTAATACCATTATATAAAACATTGCTAAGTAGGTTCTTCCTTTGATTATTCTGTTTTGGTCACCTTTATCTTAAAAGGTATTTTGGGATAACTCTTGTATGAGGAAAAAATTGAATGACTATTTAGGGCTCAATCTTACAAAGTTCTGAGTGACTTAAACTAGTATTGACTACATTAGTAGCTCAGTAGTTCAGCACCTTACAGGAAATGGGCCTACGTTTTTATTTTTGTTTTTTGTGCAAAAAGTACAATTATATATATACACACACAATGAAGGATGAAAGAGAGAAGGCCATGTGACATCCTTATTTTATCTTGTCCCTCAATAATAAGGGGATATTCAAAAGTATATAGTTTATCTCTGCAATGTATAATTAATCTGTGAAACTCACTGTCAGAATGTTATTGATGAAAATAGCTTAGTTTAATTCACAAATGGATTAGCCACATGCAGAAAAGAGCAGGCCAAATCTGTAGCTGGTGTAGAGTGGTGTAGGTCCTTCAAAGTCCATGGAGCTATGCTGATTTGAGCACCAGCTGGGGATCTGGCCCAGCATCTGCAGTTATACAAAGATAAAATTGACAACAGCTATCCATCTTCCTGTTTTGAAGCCAAAACTGAATGCCAGCTGGATTAAGATAGAAACCCCCCAAACATATATCTCCACTACTGTATACATAACTGTTTGGCTGCTTTATCTTGGGCAGTTTGTCTTCTGAACTATGGGGCCAGGAAAAAATTCTTCCCATTCATCCATGGTATAATATTGTTCAATTGCAGGTGCATTATAAGTCTTCATTAGAAGTAGTTAATGTAGACACTACTGGAGGCCAGATCCACTGGACTAAGTGGGTCACTAGCCTGTTTTGTCACAGCAGTTCCTATGTGTAGGCAAAAGATGTGTGACTGAACTTCAGATGTCCTTTTAGCTGTTTGTTTTCCTTCCTGAAATCAAATCCCTGAGCACTGTGCAAAACAAAAATAAACCAAGGCTAACTAGCAATAATGCATGAGCAAGAACAAACCTAGTATTAGGGTAAAAATAGATAAATTCAATTTAAGCCTGCTACAGTCATAGAGCTGTTTGTTTGTTTTTATTCTGCAAGCATCATAAGTATTCTGTGAGGAATCAACTGCCCTTGACAAGTTATACATTAAAGATAATGATTGAAGTGTTAATAAAACATTATAAACTGACAGAAGTTTTCTTCTCAAATATGAAGACCTTTAGAAAATCTGTAAATGAAATTATTGAGCAATTAATGTTTGTAAAGCCTGTGGAAGGTTAAAAGCTTTACATAAATGCTTATTAGTGTATTAATAACAAGCCTTACCCTATCAGATTTACAACCATTATCATCTAGGGTGCGTTGGGCAGTACTCCATGGCAGATAGAGGAGTGAGTCAGTGCAAGAACATCTTTGAGAACATCTTTCACTAAAATTCCTGGAGACTATCCCCAAGAAAACTTCAGATGGATGTGAGGGCTCTCACACAAGGCTTCCATCCCCTCCACCAACACACATTCACATCCTGGAGCAAGCTATGAATGGATTATTGGGTCGTGGGGGGGCAAGATAATTTTGAGGGGACTATTTGCTGGGTGAATGGACAAACTGGTTGATGAGGGTGTCCTGGGATTAATTTTGTGAGAGTTTGTTTGGAGGGGAGCAGAAGGTTGGGGACAGTGTTGTGGGCAGGGAGAGCTGATGTTGAAGAACATGGATAATTTGTTGGGCTGCTACTGTTTGCTGTATCAAGGATATTTTTCTAATGGGGAGTTGCAGGTAAACTGCAGGAAATGGGTAATTTGGAAAGAAAATTGCAGTGATCTTTCTGAGCATAGACAGTGAAGATTGAGAGTTTGCAGGGATACTTTAACCTGGAGCTGAGAGGAAGCAGGGGCTCCCAAAAGGTCATTGTTACAGGGGTAATTTGTAAGGGCCTTGGAGGTGGGATATTTGGAACATATAGAAGGGTAAGGGGAGAAATCAGTGTTTAATTCTGCTGTTTGGGTGGGAGTGTGGAAAGGAACTGCTGCCAAGGGGTTGGGAGCTAGAAATGTAGTATAGGTTTAAATATATATATAGGACAACATCATAGCTCCATTGTAGTCAATAACAAAACTCCCATTATCTTCAACTGGGCCAGGATTTCACCCATGATCTTAAATAAAAACAAGGAACCAGCATAGTCTTAATAATTGTATGACAACAACTACATATAATAAGAACATAAGAAAGGCCGTACTGGGTCAGACCAAAGGTCCATCTAGCCCAGTATCCTGTCTGCCGACAGTGGCCAATGCCAGGTGCCCCAGAGGGAGTGAACCTAACAGGCAATGATCAAGTGATCTCTCTCCTGCCATCCATCTCCACCCTCTGACAGACAGAGGCTGGGGACACCATTCCTTACCCGTCCTGGCTAGTAGCCATTAATGGACTTAACCACCATGAATTTATCCAGTTCTCTTTTAAACTCTATTATAGTCCTAGCCTTCACAACCTCCTCAGGTAAGGAGTTCCACAAGTTGACTGTGCGCTGCGAGAAGAAGAACTTCCTTTTATTTGTTTTAAACCTGCTGCCTATTCATTTCATTTGATGACCCCTAGTTCTTGTATTATGGGAATAAGTAAATAACTTTTCCTTATCCACTTTCTCCACATCACTCACGATTTTATATACCTCTATCATATCCCCCCTTAGTCTCCTCTTTTCCAAGCTGAAGAGTCCTAGCCTCTTTAATCTCTCCTCATATGGGACCCGTTCCAAACCCTTAATCATTTTAGTTGCCCTTTTCTGAACCTTTTCTAGTGCCAGTATATCTTTTTTGAGATGAGGAGACCACATCTGTACACAGTATTCGAGATGAGGGCGTACCATCGATTTATATAAGGGCAATAATATATTCTCAGTCTTATTCTCTATCCCCTTTTTAATGATTCCTAACATCCTGTTTGCTTTTTGGACCGCCTCTGCACACTGCGTGGACATTTTCAGAGAACTATCCACGATGACTCCAAGATCTTTTTCCTGACTTGTTGTAGCTAAATTAGCCCCCATCATATTGTATGTATAGTTGGGGTTATTTTTTCCAATGTGCATTACTTTACATTTATCCACATTAAATTTCATTTGCCATTTTGTTGCCCAATCACTTCGTTTTGTGAGATCTTTTTGAAGTTCTTCACAGTCTGCTTTGGACTTAACTATCTTTAGCAGTTTAGTATCATCTGCAAACTTTGCCACCTCACTGTTTACCCTTTTCTCCAGATCATTTATGAATAAGTTGAATAGGATCGGTCCGAGGACTGACCCTTGGGGAACACCACTAGTTACCCCTCTCCATTCTGAGAATTTACCATTAATTCCTACCCTTTGTTCCCTGTCTTTTAACCAATTCTCAATCCATGAAAGGACCTTCCCTTTTATCCCATGGCAGCTTAATTTACATAAGAGCCTTTGGTGAGGGACCTTGTCAAAGGCTTTCTGGAAATCTAAGTACACTATGTCCACTGGATCCCCCTTGTCCACATGTTTGTTGACCCCTTCAAAGAATTCTAATAGATTAGTAAGACACGATTTCCCTTTACAGAAACCATGTTGACTATTGCTCAACAGTTTATGTTTTTCTATGTGTCGGACAATTTTATTCTTAACTATTGTTTCTACTAATTTGCCCGGTACAGATGTTAGACTTACCGGTCTGTAATTGCCGGGATCACCTCTAGAGCCCTTTTTAAATATTGGCGTTACATTAGCTAACTTCCAGTCTTTGGGTACAGAAGCCAATTTAAAGGACAGGTTACAAACCTTAGTTAACAGTTCCGCAACTTCACATTTGAGTTCTTTCAGAACTCTTGGGTGAATGCCATCTGTTCCCGGTGACTTGTTAATGTTAAGTTTATCAATTAATTCCAAAACCTCCTCTCGTGACACTTCAATACATGACAGTTCCTCAGATTTGTCACCTACTAAAGCCGGCTCAGGTTTGGGAATCTCCCTAACATCCTCAGCCGTGAAGACTGAAGCAAAGAATCCATTTAGTTTCTCCGCAATGACTTTATCGTCTTTAAGCGCTCCTTTTGTATCTCGATCATCAAGGGGCCCCACTGGTTGTTTAGCAGGCTTCCTGCTTCTGATGTACTTAAAAAACATTTTAATAATAATAATTATACTCAAACTAATGTAGTGTCTTTCATCCAAGTCTCCTCTGGATATGTTCAGAAAGGGAGATCCACAGACATATAGCTTCTGAACTGAGAATGCCCTACCCAGATAAGATTAACTCTTATGACAAAGAAGCAGGACAATTCATCTTATCTCAAATGCCTTAGGGAGACAGTGGAGGAGTGTTGAGTTGAGAGCTGGCCTGAGTTACAAAGCCTGAAACCTAAGGGTTTGCAATAAAAATTATTACTGACCTGTAACTAAAGCTATGCACTAAAGGGCTTTTGAAAAGATTGGTCAGACTGGGATGTTTTCCCTTTCCTGGGGGTTATAATTGTAAAAGGAAATCAAATCAGGGGAATTGTGTGTGAAAGAGTCTCGCAAAATTCTGACTGTACAAAATAAGAAGGCTCAGAGCTTATAAATTCCCCTGAACCACAACATATTCCTGATAGTCCTTACGTGAATGTTTTTGCCATTACACACATTGTATACACATTATAATTATTTAATTTAGAAGAAAAACAAAATCAAATCAAAGGGGAAAATGTAACTAGTTCTGCAACTGTCAGCAGTGCATAACCCATGACCACTACCACCATTACTTGTAACCCTTTATCACCAAAAGTAAATTGGAAGGATTCAAATACTTCACAATTTATATAAATAAAACATAAAAATTAAAATTAGCAAGGATGCTGGTGAAGCACTAGCGGCAGCCATGGTCACAGTGACAGCAACAGAGCAGGAATTACTTACTTACAGACACAGACCTTGATCCTGCAGACACATGTACTGAATTTTGAGCCCATTTGAAGTTAATTTTTTGTGTGCAAATTAGAAGCTACTGCTCCACATGAAGATGTGAAATCCAAAAAGTGTATGCAAGTATGTACTTACCTAAACATGAAACCTAATACCAAAGACAGTTCTCTTATATATCCTAATACATTATTACAGTCCAGCTTAATATGCCTAATATTTTTACATATATGTAATAATGGAAATGTACAGGTAAAATGCAGGTTTAGTAAATAGAAAAGTACATTCACATTTTAGATTTGACATGAAAAAATTTTGGGCTGTATCCTCAGATGGTGCATATCAGCATCTCTCCATTGACTTTAGTGGAGCTATGCTGATTTACACCAGCTGAGGATCTGGGCCTACAGAAGTCAAAAGTGAGATTGACACCATGCTTATGTCTGAGTTGCCCAGGTTTTGTCATTTTAGATCACAATCATAATGGGCCAGGCAGCAAGTGTGAAAAATCGGGATGGGGTGGGGGTAATAGGAACCTATATAAGAAAAAGACCCCAAAATCGGGACTGTCCCTATAAAATCGGGACATCTGGTCACCCTATGGGCCAGATTCTGTTAACTTTGCTCATGCTGAGCAGTCAGTTCCCAGGTAGTCCCATTGATTTAAATGCGAGTTTGTGGTATGCAAGGAATGAAGTGCAAGGCTCTAGTGTGCAATGATCTACAAAAATATAATAGAGCTGTTACTCATGTGCATAAGTATTTGCAAGATTGGGGCCTATACTTGTAACCACAAATCTTTGTGAACAATAGTTGCTTTTTTTTTTTGGTAGAACATTGCAACACAGTCTAACAACTTATCCAGTGAATAATGTTGGTGATCTGCATCAAATAAATTACTTGTCAACTACCAATTAAATAATTTATTCAATGAATATTTTCTCACATGTTCAACCTCTAGGACATAATTAGAGGGAATTCTCTATTTTCTGTACCAAAAAAGTTGTCCCACCAAGACATCTGCATGCACTTATAGAATACAAGAATACATAGTATCTGTATGATCATCTTTTATAAGGTCATCTTTACAGGGCTTGGATCCAGCCAGTAGGTGGTAGTATGGTGTCTAACTACCTCTCTCCGGAGGTTATCTTGGTCTCCAGAATCTCAGTTTTCATTTTTTAACAGTAAGGACACGTCTTCACTAGCAACGTTAAGCGCTGCCGTGGCAGCGCTTTAATGTGGCTTGTGCAGTCGCAGCATAGCACTGGGACCAGCACTCTAAAAAAACCACCTCCATGATGGGAATAGCTCCCAGCGCTGGGAGTGCGGCTCCCAGCGTTGGTGCACTGTCTACACTGACACTTTACAGCACTGAAATTTGCACTGCTCGGAGGGTGTTTTTTCACACCCCTGAGCGAGAAAGTTGCAGCACTGTAAAGTGCCAGTGTAGACAAGCCCTGAGTCGTTACCTGTTGTAGTTGTAAAGAAAACCTCAAATATTTGAACGGCGAGTAACCAATGTGGCGATGTCTACATGAGTCTGCAAAGAGCCTGCCACAACAGCTCTGAGAGGTATGAACTGCCCCATTCATTTGATGGGTGTTAACTGAGATGACCAGTGATGATAATTTTATGTTAACTATTTCATTCCACATATAAGAAAGGACAGGAAGGATCACAGATCTGAAAATGTACTATGAGTGAGATCTGATTTTGGTGCCACAAATAGCTAGCATTTAGGAGATAGCACCACTTATTTTTTCCCCCTCAATCAAGGAGCCAAGTCCTAGGTACCTAGCAGAGTCTATGGGCATAGTCATGACCCACCAAGGGAGAGTTAAGCTCAAGGAGCCCAATGCTGCTCAGAGAGATGCAGTCTTACTTTTAACATCTGTACAATCTACTACGTGTCGTGTTTCATCTTACCAATTCACAGGAGAAGGGCTTATTTTCTGTGTGGAACTTGGAAGAATACCTCCAGCTTTTTGTTCTCAATTTGACATCTATCTTTAGTGTTAGTTGTCTGTTCTTGTAAAAGGGAGGTTTTGATGGATTTCTGTGTACTTCAGGTCCACAGTAGTATATTTTATCAGATGAAGCAACAAGAGTGGTATAAAGGGGTCTACGTTTAAAGTGAGAATCAAGCCCAAGTCCCAAGTTAGGACGCGCGCCACCAACAGAAGTAGGGTAGTGTGGACATCAGCCATCTCAGTAATTACTGGCTGTAAGTAAGAGGTGATTTTATCATGGTCACAAGTACCTTCATGGAGAAAAAAAAATTGGATAGTAGACAACTCCTTAATGTAGCAGAAAAAGACATAAGGAGATTCAATGGTTAGAAGCTGAAGCTAGACAAACTCAGACGAGGCGCGCATTTTTAACAGTGAGCGTAATTAACCATTGGAGCAATTTACTGAGGGATGTGGTGGATTCTCTGTCACCTGAAGCTTTTAAATCAAGTCTGTATCACTTTCTAAAAGATATGCTATAGCTCAAACAGAAGTTGTGGTCTTGATACATAAAATAATAAGTGAAGTCCTTTGGCCTGTGTTATGCAGGTCAGACTGGATTATCACAATGGTCTCATCTGGTCTTAAAAGTCTGTGCAGCTATGAAATCAAGACAGGAAGTACAATTTTAAATATGGTCTCCATCCTACAGATGCTTATGCACCAAGTAAAGCATGTGAGATTATGGCTGAAATTGGGAGACTCCAAAATTATGCTGGAGATCTAGGTTCAAATTGTATTTAAACTCATTTTTACCTATGGTTTCTTGACCTTAGTCTATCTCCCAGTGAATGTTTGTTCACATAACAAAACTACAATAGAGTCTGGTACAATTCAGCATACCTGGAAGCCTCTGTTCAGGAGAATCCTAGCATTTACATTATAAGGTGGTAAAGGAGAGAGGTTTAATTTATTAAAACAAACAATAGATTAATTTATGGTGAACATCAGTATTGAAACTATCATTGGTATATGGCAACTATTCTCTACACTTTATAAGTAACCCTAAATAGCCATCTATGAATATAGGAATCATATTTAACAAGAGTTTAATTTGTTTTAAAAAGATACAGGAGAACTCTTTCTAGACTAGATTAAATCTGTTATTAGTTCTACTCCCATTTCATATAACCTTTGTAAATCATATAAACCTAGGTGTGATTTGAGACATTCCCTTTTCATTGTAAAATGTTTAAGATTCATTCATAAATATTTTTAACTGTGCTCGTGAAAGGTACTAAATTAACATCTCTGGAAACCAAAGTCTTCTGTTTATTCACAGAAGAGGCAGTATGGGCAGAGACAATGTAAACTTCCCATGTCCCATCAATGTTTCAGTCTAGTTGTGGAGATACCTCACTGAAGGTCCCTAGTACACAGCCAGGCAACCTCAGTTTGGAAGATCCCACCCATTGAGGTACCCCCTAGATAGCAATGTGCTGTCTGCTCCCCCAATATCTCTTTCCTCTATCCTCGTGACCTCAGACAAAGTCGTTCAATCTTTGTGCCTATTCAGTGTTTCACTTTTTTTGGTTGAGACTTGCAACAAGGATAGATGGCATTTTATACCATTTGTCATGTTTCTTTAATGTAGACATTTGTCTACTAGAAACTGGACAGAGACCTTCAATTTATTTCATGGAGGCCACTGAGCTATCAGTTGGTGAATACTTTTCGTCACAACTAATTTGGGCTGAATTTGAGCCCAGTGACCTTGAGCTTACTTCAGAAGCCATTACCAATCTCCTAAATGCCCAAAGAAGTTCCCATTCCTATTCTTTAGTCCCATTTAATAACAATATCCAAAAGATATAGAGATGTACTAAAGATGTCCACACTGGGATTAGGTGTGACAGAAGACAAACAGAGTGAAATTTAATGGATGATTATTTTGATTATTGTATCTTCTTGAACCGCCTGAGGAAATAACTTTGTACTGAATAGTCTCATTTTCAGAGTTAAATTTTAAAAGAAAATGTCTTGGAATAGGATTACATTTACAAATCAAAAATGTTAACTATGTTCCCTCAGCTATGAAGTAAGTGTATGGGGAAGGGGACACAGTACAAAAAAAAATGGATCCTAGCAGCCACCCATTATCCTGGCATATGTCCCTCAGATTAGAACATCTCTTCACAGAACAAACCTATGGTTCCTGGCATGTAACTGGGTAATTTAGGTATGGGGGGACCGCTCACTAGTGGCAGTGTGTTATTAGCTCCCCACTGTCACTTTACTCTGGCCTCATGACCATCTGTCACCAGAGGACATTAACTCCCTATGAAACCCAGCAAAGAAAAAAATCTGACCTGTGCAGATAACTCTCTCTCTCTAGCTTTCCTTTCTCCCATACTAATTGACTGTGGCTTCTCCACTACAGATTCTGCCTCTTGCAGATGCTTGTCATCAGTCTATTAATCTTTTAGCATCATGCCACTACTGGAGAGGATTCCCATTGGGGGACTCTCCCACACCTGGGCTGGCTGGTTATGTGCCAGGGTTTATAGACTCACTAAGTATCAAGCTTCACTGTGGTGAGAGGATGCTCTAAATAGGAAGACATATGGTAGGCTCTGGGGAATTCCTGGCTTGTCTACAGAACCAGTGGAAGGAACAACAACGGTGATTATTTGAGGCTTGTGCCTGGCATTGCACGCTGTAGCTTCTCCAGCTCTATCCTATTGACTTTGATGAGATCCAAACTAGAAAACTTGCCAAAGTCATTTTCTTCCAGCTGGATAATCAAGGAATCTGGTGCTGAGGTTTATAACCAACTCTGCAGTGTCTACTACATTCTCCTTCTACCAAACCAAGTAAAAGTGACAGACTCCTCAGACAACCCTAACTGTTGTCCTTCTGAACTAGTCTTTGTCCACTGCTCTGAACAATGTGTGATAGAATGCTCACAAACGCACTCCAGGATGGTTTGCATTGGCAAGGTCACAAATGAGTACAGCTTGGCTTTTCAAAGGAGCCAAAGAGAGTCAGACACCCAAATCCCATTGAAATTCACTGTCCCAATGAGAGAGATACCCTGATGTCTTCCTGTCATTGTATGTCAAGAGCTGAACATTGCTGTTGGTCCCAGGATATTAGAGGCGCATGGTGGGTGAGGTAATATCTTTTATTCAACCAACTTCTATTGATTAAAGAGACAAGCTTGCAAGTTACACAGAGCTCTTCTGCAGGTCTGGGAAAGGCAGCTGTACATAACATTTATAGCATCTGCTTGGATTCTTCTTTTTGGTTTTCCATTCTGCTATGCCTATTGCTATTGCTCTAACATGGAAGGAATGAGAGGAGTAGAAACTCAGGATCCCACCTCCTGCATGGTCTTCTGCTTCAAACTCTTAACTCCCAAGTGGGCGGGGGGGGGGTTCCATCTTCATACTCCTGTGCTAGCACATTGTCAGATATTTCTCCGTTCCTCTTCTGAACACAGTACTAACTTTACCCAAGAGCCTGTTGCAGCTGGATCAGCTTTTGAACTTCTCTGCCATTGCATGCCTTCCCTGCATATGCAGTGCCCTACTTTCTCATTAGCTGATGGCAGCAGCAGCTCAGTTATGCAAAAGCCCCTAAAGAACACCAATGTGTATGCTGCCTTAAAGAATTGTGCTTCACACTGGGCCTGGCAAACTGATGGATTCTTGCCCCATTACCGTCCCCTACCTTGTCTTCCTGTTTTTTTCTGATTTTCTATAGAATCTTATGCGTCCCTCTGGTGAACCATAAAGTAAGTTGCTTTGCAGCCCCGATGAAGAAAACAACATCAGGCCCTAACTTTTACATATAAGATGTAAATGCCTGAAAACACCTCTCAGGCCCATAGTATATTGGGTGATATGCCTACTCATCTTTCTTGCTGTCATGTGCCAGTCCTCCACAATCTGCTCTGGCATCTCTACTTCTGGTGCCAGCTTCCAGAATCTGTAAAACTGAAAATAAGAAAGGGCATCCAAAGCAGTGTTAATCCTAACTGATATGTGTTGGGCTTTGAAAAGGCATTGCAATACAAATGGTCTTACCAATGTCACCATGGATTTGTATTTAGCAGATTGCTTGCTCATATTGTCCGCAACTGCCTAATTGTCAAACGGCAGCAATATATCCTCAATACTCATTCTTTTGCCCACAAAACTACCACTACCATCGAGGGAAAAATCTCCAGGATGGTGGTTGTTCCTCTTCTTATCACTCATGGCCCAGATTGGAGACCATGGCTAAATCATATTCCCTAAACCAAGAGCTTCAGATGTGCCAGAGAGCACCTGATTATCCTCTCCAGCAGGCCAGATATTGCATCACATGGCAGAGACCCCATTCAATTCCTGTAGAAATTCCAGCCAGATGATGAGGTCACCTCCTTAGCAATGCTATTCTGGTGGTTTCCTTGCTCCCATCTTTTAATGCTTCCTGCCACCCCTTCCCCCAGGGAATTCCATCCTTTTCACATGTTGTTGTTTTTTAAGTCTGCCTCTCCCCTCCTTCTGTTCACTTATCAGCTCTGTGCTTGGATCTTACCCACTGTGTGCAAGACTGCTGACGTCTGCACATCATCTGCTGCAGTTGCATCTGTATCCTGAACCCAAGTTGGTTCCAGATAGCACTGTTCACATTACCAGCCAGACTAAGTTCCCTCTAAGCTGCATGGCCACGCAGCAGGCTATCAAGGGCCATGCAGGCGCACAGTTGGGAGAGGCGCCTCTCCCCCAGGCCACAGCTCCAGAGCTGCGGCAGCGGGAAAAGGCGCTCTCCTCCAGCCCCGGGCTGCTGCAACGAGAGAGGGCTGGGGGGAATTATCTCTCCTCGCCGCAGCCCCTGGGCAGGCTGCACCCCAAACCGCTCACCCCTCTGCACTCCAACCCTCTGCCCCAGCCCTGAGCCCCCTCCCACATCCCAAACCCCTCATCCCCGGCTCCACCCCAGAGCCCACACCCCCTGCACCCCAATCCTCTGCCCCAGCCCGTAGCCCCCTCCCACACTCCGAACCCCTTGGCCCCACCCCCACCACACATCACCTCCATATTGGTGCACATAACAAAATTCATTCCGCACATGAATGTAACAAATTAGAGGGAACATTGCCGCTAGAGCAATTAGGCAGAAAAGCATCACCTTTAACTGACCTTTAAATAGGTTATGGCCAGAGTAGACAAGTAAGGCCCTGGCCAGTCAAGCTGCTCTAAAAGAGAGCTACCAGTCAGACTTCCCCTTCCCCAGTAGGGCCCCTACAGCCTGCCCTATGCTGTCACAGCAATGCCCTGTAGTTCTACTCTTTGAGATGCATATGTGCCAGCCGCACACTTCTGTTCTTGCTCTGGAAAGTGGAGGGGGCAGAAGCATTACTGCTTGCTACTTGATGGCTGTTTGGACCTAACAAGGGGTGTGCCCCATTCTTTGTCTCCGAGCACAGCTGCCATAGAGCTGAACCAGAGCCTTCAGCACTCTCAGTGAGCTGTGACATAGTGTCCCTTCTTAAGAGTTTTATATTAGATAAGATTTAAAATAGGACAGTATCCAACTTCACTGCAGTGTTCACAACCCTCCTCCCCCTGTCCTCTCCCTCTTGTGTGATAATTTAGTGCAGCTGGGAAGATCTGGTGGATTTTTAGCTAGAGATGCAGTTTGAAAATCCAGGATTGCTGATATTTGGGGTTCTATTTGCATGCCACCCCACCGTACCAAATGAGTGCTGAATGTTAGATGTGCTGTGCTGAGGGGCGGGTTTATGGTGTTGTGCCTCAGCATACAGGACTACTGTATTTACAAAGCAGTTACCGTGTTTATGTATTTCTTTTTTCTTTTCCAGCAAAAAGCAGTGTCAGATAGCGCTTCTATTCGTTCCCTGCAAACCCGATCCCTCTAAATCAGCCCCAAATCATCACCAGACAAAGCCAGCCAGGCGAGAGGTTGTGCAACTTTGCAACCACCTCTTTCCTCCCCCACCTCCCGGATCAAGGGCAGCAGCAGCAGCAACCGTGTATGTGTAAAAAGGTGGATCTCGGGAATGAGTCTTGCTGAGTTTGTTTACAGAGCAGAGTCGCCTCCGTGTGAATGCCAAAGCTACCGAGAGAGGTAAACACAAACTTAGCAAAAGCACACGTACATGGAGCAGCCGAGTGTAATCCAGAAAGCGCGGATTGGATCTATGTCGCTGTGTGCCATGGAGGACAAACATCCCCAGTTATATTCCTTTGCCACCTGCAACCTCTGCTTTATGCGTGCGACAGCCCCCTCCAAATAGAGGCAGAGGAAGAAATACCTAGAGGATGTGGGGAAGGGAGTTACCCCTTTCTAAAAAAAAGTAGCATGCCAGACACGCTCACAAAAACAGCATTAATTCTCACGTGTTTGGAGCTGTATCGAGGAAGCCCAGCAATTCTGGACAAGGCACGAGAAAGGCTGTTCAGTTGCTTTCAGTGTAATGCTTGTAATCGGAAGCAATGTTGCAGAATTGCATGGGGGGGGGGGAGTACCCTACAGACAACCCCTGCTCCACAAATCAATGGCCGTTTAAAACAGCCTGATTGATTTGAGCTGGGAGGGAGTGCAAGTTGAGTACCATATTATGTGACAAAACCGAAGCCTAAGTTATTCTTAGCAGTGGTTGCAACAGTGTCCATTATGATACAGGATCTATTTTCCCTGTCAGTCTTCTCTCCTCCAGTTCTATGCAATATATTCGTAATTCCCTCCCCCTCCGTCGCTTTGAGATATAAGAAGAGTGTAGCAGGGATATGGCTCCTAGCATTAGCTGATCTGAAGACACCGCATAAGTGATCAGCAAACACACGTGTCGCTCAACCAGAACGAACAGGATTCTTTGGATTCCTTCCAGATCCGCCTGGCTTTTTTCCCCCTTTCTTTCTTTCTTTCTTTTTTTTTCCCCCCCTCCCTCGCTTGCTCCAGGTTTTACTTCTGGTTGCCTGTGAGGGTTTTGCTCCTCCCTTCTGAAATCCTATATTAACTGTGGCCAAAGCTGGGTAAGAGAAACACAGCTCATTGTTGGCAAGTGCTGATGAGCCTCGCAGAGGAGCGAGAAACAGCTTTTGCGTCTGCAGCAGCCGCAGCAGCAACAATACCAACACTAATTAATAATTAGTATCCTCACCTAACCACAGGGAAGAGAACAAGAAAAGCCCTCTCTATGCTGGGCGAGTTTTACTGACTGATTTTATCAACACCATTGGAGCAACAACAAAAACAACAACAAGAGAGAGGTGAGTGTAATGGAGGGGGGGTGTTGATTGTTGTTTGCTTGTTTATACTTTGGCGGCAGCACGGATGTGAACGGTGCAAGAAAGAATACGGGTCATTCTCAGCTGTGCACCATAAGCTCCTTACATACATGTTATAAAAATAAAAGAATGGGAAAAGCCTTGCGGACTTAATTCCAAAAGTTGCTGACAGGGGGAGGTGGGACTCGTTTCCTTTGCTGTTCTTTGCAGGGTATCTTTTGAAAGGTTTCCATGGCTTGGAATGGAAAGAATGGCTAATTCGTTTGGGAGGCGGGTGTTTGGTGGACGCGATACTTTTAGTTGCTAGGTGTGCAGGAGTTGCAATGGGAAGGTGGGTGAGTTCTTAGGATTCGCAGTACGGACTGCAGACTTATTTCAAATAAATCAGTAGCATTGTGTGGAGGAGCGTTGCTGCACGCTCTCTCGGAGGGGAGAGGTCGCTTTTTAAGGGACCCATGTAAGTGTAAAAGAGTGTGGCTTTTAATAAATATCTCTTTCCATATGTTAACTTCCTAGGTGGCAAATGGCAGACCACATGATGGCCATGAATCATGGGCGATTCCCTGATGGAACCAGCGGGCTTCATCACCACCCTGCACATCGAATGGGGATGGGTCAGTTTCCGACCCCCCATCACCATCACCAACAGCAGCAACATGCCTTCAGCGCCTTGATGGGCGAGCATATACATTATGGAGCTGGAAATATGAACGCAAATGGCGGGATCAGACATGCAATGGGGCCAGGGAACGTGAATGGGGGGCATCCTCCCAGCAGCATGCCTCCCACGGCACGATTTAATAATTCTCAGTTCATGGCCCCCCCTGTTGCAAGCCAAGGAGGCCCCTTAACGGCCAGCATGCAGCTGCAGAAGCTAAACAACCAGTATTTTAGCCACCATCCGTATCCTCACAACCACTATATGCCGGACTTGCACCCTGCAAATCATCCGATGAACGGAACAAACCAGCATTTCAGAGACTGCAACCCAAAGCATAGCAGCAGCGGCAGCGGCATGCCTCCTTCAGTTCCCCATGTCCCTGCAGCAATGCTGCCTCCCAATGTCATAGACACTGACTTCATAGATGAGGAGGTGCTCATGTCTTTAGTCATAGAAATGGGTTTGGACCGCATTAAGGAGCTTCCTGAGCTGTGGTTGGGACAGAACGAGTTTGATTTCATGACAGACTTCGTTTGCAAACAACAGCCCAGCAGAGTGAGCTGCTGACTTCTTTAAAACAAACAAAGGACTTTCTATCAGTGTGAATGAAAACATTCCCTTACACACAGTATCTCGCTTTTCAGTGCTCGAAAGGTTGAGAATCTGGAAAACAGAGTAAACTATAAGCTTGTATAAATTGGGGTTGTTTTTAAATAATTGCTGCCATTTTTATTTTTTTTTTTTGGTAGTTTTGACACTCACTTCCCTTCCTGTAATAATAATAATTTCTGGCTAACTCTGGCTGTTTATGGGTTTTCCCATCCCCCCTACCCCCTTAATTGCCTCACAGTAACATGTCCATAATTTCAACAGTGCTCAGCTGTTAGATATTAATCTTGGCAAATTGCTTAATCTTGTGGATTTTGTAAACAATGATTTCCAATGACTTGAACTGCATTCAGATTCTGAGTGAACAGGGAAAAAATTCCATTAGTTGGTTGCATGAACTTTGAAGGGCAGATATTACTGCACAAATGCTGCCATCTTGCTTCATTTTTAACTATGCATTGCAGTGCAGACTAATTTTTTGTTTTTTAATATGCTAAACTGGAAGCTTAACAGATGTGGGCCAACCCCTCCTAGATCAGGAAAAGAATGTTACTTAAAGTCTGCTACCCAGTCCCCCTCCCCCATATGTACAGACAATAATATGGTGTGGATGGAATCTTGACTAGTCAGTGGCAAACATTTCACAGATTTTTATTTTGTTTCTGTCTTCAGCATTTTTGACACTGTGCTAATAGTTTTATTCAGTACATGAAAAGATACTACTGTGTTGAAAGCTTTTTAGGAAATTTTGACAGTATTTTTGTACAAAACATTTTTTTGAGAAAATATTGTTAATTTATTCTATTTTAATTTGCCAATGTCAATAAAAAGTTAAGAAATGCTTTAGTTTTTCTAGAAGTCATTTACCAAATTTTTTTTTCTTCAGAACTCCCCTTGCCCCCCTGGTAAGTAGAACATCTACCTGTAAAACTGTGTTGGTGTGCAGGAAAACATTCCAAAGTAGAATTACATTGCACCAATGTATATTGAGCTCAGGAGAGCAGGATTTAAACATAATTATGGCATAAAGCTTAATAAGAAACATTGTAATATGCCTGTCAGTGTGGTTTTATCAAAAATAAAGTTGCCAAGAAGCAACTTTTTGTGTGTGACTTGCCAACATAGTTGCTTTAAATGTAGTTGTCCAGAATTATGATGCATAAAGTATTTATTATATTTATCTATTAAACTTGTAATTTTATAAATTCTCTTTCACTTACACGTTAGACTTTTTCTTTTGTATTTTTACTGTCATGTTGAAGAGTTATTTAAAAGATGGACTCATTAGGTGGTGGGGATTTTTTTTTTTCTATGCAATCTTTGATTATTTGGTTTACATAGATTGCTGTATGAAACTAAAAGACATGCATCACATTGAAATCTACTATTTTTCATGTTTAGTGATTTTAGGAAAAGGAAATACCTAGCAGTTATAAGTTTAAAATTTTCTACTGTGGGACAATCCTGATCCATTTCTTTTCTCAGACATGGTTGCTAACTAATTCCCAATTAAATGAATTCATATCCATTTGATTCTAGTATTTTGGAAGGAAAAAAAAAAACTCCTTTCATTATAAGGCAATGTATACATTTGTTCTTTTTAAGGGCCAAATCTTGATGTCCTCTTTTTCTTCCTCTGCCCCCTTTCCCTCCCCAAAAACCTCAACAAAATCCCTTCCATGTAAATTCTTACTTCAGTAAGGACAGCAGGATCATATCCCTAATAATACTTATAATCTCATTTAGCTATGCTTCCCAAGTTTGACACTGATCTGACACCATCCTCCTTCTAATTCTTTTTAAATTATTTTTTCAGTGTTGTGAGTTCAAGTGTGATGGGAAAGAACAAAACTATTATGTAGTTGAATTTTTGAATGTGGGTGTGTAAACAGAGGACAATAACCCCAGATTGTGTGTGTGAGTGTGAGAGAGAGAAAATTACAGTGTTATGAATCCAGCTGGGAAATTAAGCTGGTTAGTATTGCCAAAGATGGTAAAAGTGATACTTTAGCTTTACCCTTTTTACACACAAACTTGTTAGTAACTCTAGTTTATCAATGTGAAAAATCATACTAATATTCAAAATGGCTAATGTTCAGAAAGTACACCAACAGACACAACGAGAGTAGGGTGACCAGATGTCCCGGTTTTATAGGGACAGTCCTGATTTTTGGGTCTTTTTCTTAGATAGGCTTCTATTACCCCCCCCCCCCCCCCCACACACACACACCCTCTTCCAATTTTTCACATTTGCTGTCTGGTCACCCTAAACCAGAGACAAGCAGGTTTGGGGGAGCGGTAGTATAAGGATCCCTTACTCCCCAGTATTTCCAGGTAGGAAACATTCTCTCGTTACACCTGCTTCTGAAGAGACAAAAGTATGTTTCAGACAGTGGTCACTAATTTTGTGTGACACTAAACTTAATATCAAATGCCATTGAACCATATCATCAATTGTCCTATAACTTAGTGCTTAGAAGAATGCAGATATAGTGTTAAAAGCTGTTGCCTAATTTGGCACCAAATAAATCTTTTTCCATTTTTGAGGCTGTTTGTCCTACACATTGCTTTGACAGCCTCCTTTAGTTAGGTTTTTTTTCTGGTGTAAAACAATCTGAATACTATACTTATTGCTATTTAACGCCTCTTCAATAGACTCCTAAAACATAAGAGAATAGTCTTCTGTTTACTGCTACAGATTCTTGATTTATAAAGTTGGTGAAAACATGGATTCTTCTTAGTGGAAGCATTACTACTTAGTCTGTGTGCAGTGATAAATCCTCCCATATAAGCTTTTCCATAAATAGGTAGTTTTATAGGCCCACAGGAAAAATCTATTTGCATACACCTTATTGCATAACTCCTGTGCTCTAGTTCCTCCAGACAATGTCAGAGCAGATTGAACTGCTAAAAGCACTGGTCTTGTCCAGAGAGAAATAGTGTAAAGAATTTGTGTTGATCTTTGAGATTATACCACAGATAAATTTGCAGAACATATTTATAATCACATCACCTACATTGTCACTTAATTGCTAATAAAGAGTCAGATAATGGTGGATGTCATAACTATATTTCTTTTACTACATTTCAAACTACATTTTCTTTTTCATAGCATTGTCTACCAAACAACAGTTAGGGCCTGACCCTAATCTCTCTGAACTGAAGTCAATGGCAAAATTCTCACTGACTTAATGTGGAGCAGCAGAAGGCCTTGAGTTGTTCCTATCTGGCTTTTTGTAATGTTTCTAGATATGTTTAAATAATTTGTAGTTTGGGCAAAATAATTAGTGAAATATGTACAGTGACCTAGTTTACCAGATATTCATAAACCTTGTGGTCTTGCATCCTGTTAATTTGCTTATAGTACAGGAAACCTGACCTCTGTACTTTGGCTGTTTTTCAAAAAGTTCTAATATGGTACATGAGATCTACTGTTCTTTAAGCCATGTCCATAAATAGACGCACTGCTTTAGTTGCAGGGGAGATCAAGGATAAGCTTTCACATAACACCAAACACACTTGTCAGAAAAATAGATACTGATTAATAAAATAATTTCAGTGTCTTGTGGTTGAAAAAAATATAGGGCCAGTTTGCTGGTGCTGATAAAGCCATTACAGCCTTAGCTGGGTCTTGCAAGAACAGTTACCTCATCACAGCTGTTTATGGGGTACTCTACAGAGCACACCAAGAATAGGCTGACATCTATTGTGAAGTTTATAGTCTCAATGACTTTTACAACTGTAAAAGCCTGGGCTGGATATAAATTCATGTCATCAGTAAAGGCCAGGTCCTTTAGAGCAAAATATTAATCCACTAATCTGTTATGGGTGGTCAGCTTTGAAATATAAACTCTTTTCAACCCTGAATATATTAGGTGTTTGCGCCCCCTTGTGGTTTGCGTATTAAAAGGAAAGCAGCTATTTTCTTAAAGGGATATTTTTTCAGAGCCATTTTTACCTGTGGAATAACAAGCATACATCTGAATGACAGATGTCCAGTTCAATTAAAGGGATTCTGAAAACAAACTAATAAAAACTGGAGTAAGGAGGTACGTTAAAACTCAGAAGAAAATAACCTTACATGCCAAAGAGTTATAACAAACTGTATGCAGCTTACTGCACTCCTTACCCCATGAAAATTCCCAGTCAGGAACCAGTGCTATAGTATTCTACAGGAGCAGTCCAAAACACTGTTGTATAATATATGTAAACAGGGAAGCTCTGAAGTGCAGTCACTTTCAGGTGGAAAGATGGCAACTATTCTGCACCCTAGCATCATTATGCACACTACTGGGGGATGAAGTGAATAATAAGGTATCCAGTCGTACCCGCAAGGAGTCAAAATATAATTACTTGGCTTGGAAATTGCCTTATTTTTGTAAAAAGAGCCAAAGTGAGATGTCGTGTATTTAAAAGTAAACAAATTCCCTTTCTGTTACATTCCACACCGTACGTAACTAAAAATGAAATCATTTCCTTTTCACTATGAATGCTCTTTGTTTACTTTTAATATTTCTCTCAGCATGGACAGTGAAAGCAGGCAGATCACTTTTTAGTCAGTTCCATTTTCTTGTTCTTATTCACTAGCACAATGTTACAGAGTTTGGGTTTCAAGTGCTGCAGAAGAATGTTTGTTTTTAAAAAGCAGCTTTCCCTTATAATTAGAAAAAATTATGAAAACATTTCTGTCAGGGTCAGGTATTGTAAAAGTTTATTGTTCTACAAAATCTAAGAGTTAAACTGTCCCCTGCTTAAGTTATTCCTGCGATAGGAACTGGAAATTGCCGAAGTCTGGGTTGCATGCAGTGTAGTTGTAGCTGTGTCGGTCCCAGGATTTTAGAGAGACAAGGTGGGTGAGGAAATATCTTTTATTGGACCAGCTTGTTTCTCTTACCAACAAAAGTTGGTCCAATAAAAGATATTACCTCACCCACCTTGTCTCTCAAGTCTGGATTGGTGGAGTTTCCATTTAAATGTTTCTTTGACAGAGACACTGTTTTCCACACACCAAGATCTGGTAGGGAGTTTATATTCTGCAACCTATGGATCTTTGGAGATTGACCAGAAGCTACCGTCATCTCTCTGTATGGAGCCCCTCTATTTCATTCTGTTTCATGGCCCTCCTGTGTCTGTCTCCCCACTGGCTTCTCCCAACATTTCTCCTGGGTGAGGTATTACCATACAATAGGGAGTACAGGGTTAGTTACTACTGAAGGGACCAATGTTCATTTATACCGAAAACCTTTACAGGGCTGGTAGAGGACATGATGGAACAGAAAGTTACCATTGCCCATGCATGGGCCTTGTACCCTCTCACCCATGGAGCCTTCAATTCCTGCAGAGCAGCCACTGAGGTGTTCCCACATTACTGAGGCAAGGAAGGCTTATGCTATGGATCTGGCCTACCCCTTAAACTCATCTGTTCCATCTGTCTCTCATCTCTCATGTTGACAGAGGAGTCACTGGGGACTAACTACGGGACCAAATCTGACCTGACAGTGAGGGTAGCAGAATAAATGATGAAGGCAAAGTCATTTACTTTTAAAAAACTGGCAGATAACATTGTCAGGAAAATAGAAATAAGTCTAGAAATCAAAGGAATTTGGGACCCAAGGCAGTGGCAGTTTCTCAGGCTTGCATGTACTTCGAGTACATTTTGTCAATAGAAAAGAGTTTCAGAAAATGTATTTACTCATTTCAATAGCATGCCACTATCGTTAAAATCAGAACTCACATACAGGATAAAGCTGAGTCTCAGGAACTGCAACAATAGAGAAGCACATCAAATGACTGAACAGATGAACCACTATTATTGTATGTTCTGTTTTTCTTTTTGTCCCATTATAGAAAAGACATTTGCAACATCAGGATTTTAATAGAGAAGGGTCAGGTGTTTCAATCCCAGTCCATCTCTCTCTCTCTCTCTCTCACACACACACACACACACACACACACACACACACACACACACTCTCTCTCTCTCTCTCTGATGGGCAGTTTGATCAGTGTCCAACCTTAATAGCCATCTGAAAGAAAAAGAGATTTGCTTCATTAAAAAAATAAAAGGCTTCCATCCATTGATATTCAGTATTCCTAAAATGCTCATCATTTTTCTTTTACCTAGTCTTCTTTTTGACGCTTCTTATAGTAGAATGTTTACCAGGAAAGCTATTCACCAACTTGACTATTGCTAAGGCTACTGGTAAAGTAAAATAAAAGATAATGGGCACGATTTTCAGAAGTGTTGAACACCTATACTGGCAGCTAAAGTTCATAGCAAGTATGGGTGCTCAGCACCTCGTAAAATCAGGCTCCAAGTAATAGATACACTAGGGTGCTTTGGGACAAATGTTATCCTGTCTCAGCCTCCTTGTATGCCATGTAACAGGTTAATAGTACATTTGATTGTTGTGTAGGAAGAAATTAGGATCATGGTAGGACTTTGAAACCTATTTTGCCTTTTTATCTGCTGCTTAGATAAACAAAGAAGGACAATACAAGGGGGGTGAGAGGGAAATAGATTTTGAGCCACTCAAAAGTACTGTGATTTTTATATCACGGCCTAGTCAGCTAATGTTAGACCACTGCACAAGAAAGTGTGAAGTTTTTTAAGTCTGTAAGATGTCCATTCTGCCTTCATTTAAATAAATGCTTGGTATATCTTTGCTTCACCTAATTCAGCAGCGATCATTCGCCTTCTCATGTCAATCACAAAGTTAAGATCGGGCTTGTCCAAGATGCAGTCTTAAGCCTTTTGCTCAACCTTTTTAAGGCTATCATTCCTCCATTTCCCATGATCCATTGATCTCTCTCTGCACAACATAATCCCCTGGTTGAGAAGACTGGCAGGCAGCACAGTTCAGTTTTACACTCCTCAATTTAATTTAGGTTAAATAAATACCAAAATAAACACTTTAAAATGTACTTTATTGTTTTTGGGGAAGGGGAGTTGCCTTTAAGGGTATGTCTACACTACAGGATTAATCCGAATTTAGATAATTCGATTTTGGGAAACAGGTTGTATAAATTCGATTGTGCGCGGCCACACTAAGCACCTTAATTCGGTTTTTAACCACATTAATTCGGTGGTGTGCGGCCACACTACCCCATTAATTTAAACACAGTAAATCGGTGGTGTGCGGCCACACTAACCCTAATTCGAATTAACAAAATCGATTTAGGCTCTACTCCGTTCGTCGAGGTGGAGTACAGAAATCGATTTAAAGGGCCCTTTAATTCGAATTAACTGGCTCTGTAGTGTGGACGGGTGAAGGGTTAATTCGGATTAACGCTGCTAAATCCGAATTAATCCCGTAATGTAGACCAGGCCTAAGGCACACATTGGGACTGTTTGCAGGCTTGTACCCTAAAATAGTATGGAATACCTGAATTGACCTATCAGAGAACTGACCCCATGCCAACAAAGGATGAGAACATCATTACATAGGTAACCCACCTAGTCCATGTGTTCACTGATCTGGATCCTTATGATCTGGTGCTATAAGACACTAGATCATAAGCCAAATGGCTCTTTAGAAAATGTTCTCACCTTTTGAAGCGAGCTCCTTTTTTCCAAAGCTTTTAATCAAACACTGCAAATGAAAGACAACAGTGCACAGATGATCACACAGATTTGTTAAGGAGCCACTTAAATTGTTGAAACTCTAATATGAAATATGTTTAGAGTCAATTCCCATTGTACATATTGAGATAGAACAGAAGTAATTTAACATGACAGATTAAAAAAAAATCTACTGGCATGGCTGCAGAGAGTCTGCGGTACTCAGCCTGTGGCCACTAGATGGAGCTGAAGCTCTGTCTTATTTAGGCATATAGTTAGCGATAGATATTTCTATTTGATTTATAATGTACATCTTAATTAACTGAAAGGCAGTCAACAAAAATGAACAGTTCTTCATGTTAATGGACTATTGTTCTTCTTCACTTTAACTTCATCATACTGCGCTAAAAATTCCATAATGTAATGTAATAACAGAAATAAAATTAATATGGAAAAGGTCATCTACTCTGTCCTCTTCCCAGCCAGTACAGGATAGTTCTTTACTTTGTTCATTCTAGCCGTAAATGTTTCAAGCAATGGGGCTTTTCACCACTTCTGTTGAGAGACTGTTCACAGTCCATAGAAGTCATTGAAACTCTCCCCTTCCCTCCTCCCCCCCCCCCCCCCCCCCGTGCTATCACTAGGGACTCTATTTGCAAATACACCTCTACCCCGATATAACACTGTCCTCGGGAGCCAAAAAATCTTACCGCGTTATAGGTGAAACCGCGTTATATCGAACTTGCTTTGATCCACCTGAGCACGCAGCCCCGCCCCCCCCGGAGGGCTGCTTTACCGCGTCATATCCGAATTCATGTTATATCGAGTCGCGTTATATCGGGGTAGAGATGTATTAGCTCTGCAGCTGCCAAGCTATTGAAATGTCACATAATTCCAAAGCTGAACCATTGCTTATTATTGCAGTTCAAGAGACTAAAGGAGAATTCTGTAGTCTTCCCTGAAGGTCCTTTTTGCAGGTGCTCAGCTGCAGCCCTCAAATGGTCACTATAAGGTAGTCAAGAAGGTGGAACAACACTGATCTCTTTGGTTGTGGACGGGGGAGCCAAACCAAGAAAAGATTTGGAGTTATCTGTAAAGCAGAATCAATATATTTACTCTCAGTTTCATTGGTTTCATCTTCAGCTAGCTCTCAGAAGGCTAGAGTATGTGCAGATAAGGATCCTGGTTTGTGGTCCATGCTGATTAATAGTGGTTAATAATCATCAATCCATGATTTGACCGGAGATAAGGGCCATGACTTTGCAAGCATCACCAAAACCTGATTCGATGACGTTGCTGGGCTGGTTCTGGCCCAGGTGTGTATGACCTATATTTGAAACAGCATAAAACTATGTAAGATTGATGGGTTGGTGATGTAGCTGTGCTGATCACTTCCAGTCTGAACTGCAGGCAGTCTCCTTTACCAAAATTGGATCAAATCCACTGGACCTGATTCTCATTTACTCTAAGGTACCTTTACACTACTGTCAGTGTCAAGGTTTCTTAAAGTCTGTGCAAATTATATCTGAGCCTATTTTAAGGGACCTTTACACTGTCAACATGGTGTAAAAGGGCCTTGGTATAAATAAGAATCAGGTCCTGTGCGTGTATCTTGAGAATGCTGGAATGGTGTACTGTGAAATCCCTGCATGACCTGTTGAAGATTTACATTGGGGGAACAGTGATATGAGGTTAGAGCACACCATTGGAGTGAGGGACCTACTTTGATGGTCCAGTCTTGGAGGTTAATGGTATGAGGGTTTCTGGTAGAACCTGGGTGTTTCTGAGTAGTTCTAAGATACAATATTGCTTTTCTGGCAGGCCACACTATAAATGATTTGGTGGAACTTTATAATCTTTTTCCTCAGCTAATGATGAAGTAACCCTTGGGTATCTTCTTTCCTAACTTTGTCTTCACACATCACCATGGCTTACAGATGACTAGTGACAACTGAAGTGGGATGGAAGTTGTTTAGACTGTCAGTAGTGGAAATTTTGTGCTGAATCTGCCTGACTATCATAAAGATTTATTGAAATGTTTTACTGTAGTTGCATGAGAGAGAAAGAAGAATTTCTTTGCCCCCATCTCTCTCCACAAAGTCTTGAATGGCAGAACTGTTCCAAGTAGTGGACAGCCTGCTTAATCTAAGCTATTTTAGATCAGTGGTTTATAAATGTCTCTCTCATTGTGAGGAAGTTACAAATTACTTTTTAGAGAAAATTGAGTGGATTCAAATTGAACAGTCTTCTTTCATGGATGCAGAATGATATCTGCAGGGTACAAATGCTTCGACTTCTCTACTTGAGATTAGACCGCTGACACTCAGTGACGAACTACACGTGTTGGGAAATTTTCATGTCCCAATCTGTGCATTGGACCCATCTTCTTCTGCACCAGGGAGGAGGAGATTGTCAACACTTTCCTTAGGAAGGGCAAGTCACAATCTTATACAAAGGCAGCTGTTGAGTTCAGCTGCCACTCCAAATAAATAAATAAAATAAATAAATAAATAAATAAATAAGAAAATTCCTGATGTGGATAATCATGCCAGCTACTTCCTAGTATCTTCTTCTTCCTTTTTTGATCAAGATTACTGAGATGGTTGTGACAAGGCAATTTTTTGAACATCTAAATGCCTCTGGCCTCGTTGACTGGGAGTGTCTATAGTCCAGGAGAAGACCTGGTTATGGCATAATATGAAAAGGTAAAGGCACTGCAGCCTAAAAAGAATTAACGGGTCCCAGTTGGTCACATGTCTGCTTGGGACAGAATATAAACGGAAGAGGAACCTGGCTCAAAGGGAAGGGGTGTGCCTTCTCTCCTGGCTGGCTAAAACGGGGAAAACCTCTGGGGTACTATTGAGCAGTATTTTTCCAGTTGATTTGTTTTTGGTGATTGTTTAGTAGAGATAATAAGCAAGCCTGGAGGAAAGAGCCTCAAAAGGACTAAGTCTTGGAGGTTCATTTCCTTTTCCTGGCTAGTGAAACTACTCACCATCTTACACACACTGACTACTCTGGTTGTTTGATAGATGATCTCCTACTGGCACTGGATAAAGATCAAGGTTCTGATTTGTCCTCCACATCTGAGCTGTGTGGGAGGCAATGCAGCCACTTCTGCCAGCTTTCCACCCTCAGAGAGTTCTCCTAGGCAAGAGGAATTCTCCACAAGCTATCTCCAGTCATTTTAAGACTGCTTTGTGCTGCTTATGTGGCACAAAGTGGCCTTAGTGGACTGGAGAACCAGGCCTCAGGTATCATTGCTCAGGTGATGTTGACTTTTCTGTGAATAGATGGGGATGCCTTTCAATTAGGGCTGTCAAGTAATTAAAAAAATTCATCGCAATTAATCGCACTGTTAAACAACAATAGAATACCATTTATTTTAAATATTTTTGGATGTTAACTACATTTTCAAATATATTAATTTCAATTACAACACAGAATACAAAGTGTACAGTGCTCACTTTATATTTATTTTGGATTACAAATATTTGCACTGTAAAAAACAAAAAAATTGTATTTTTCAATTCACCTCATACAAGAACTGTAGTGCAATCTCTTTATCATGAAAGTTGAACTTACAAATGTAGAATTATGTAAAAAAACCTGCATTCAAAAATAAAACAATGTAAAACTTTAGCGCCTACAAATCCACTCAGTCCTACGTCTTGGTCAGCCAATCACTCAGACAAACAAGGTTGGTTACAATTTGCAGGAGATAATGCTGCCTGCTTCTTGTTTACAATGTCACCTGAAAGTGAGAACAGGTGTTCACATGGTACTGTGGTAGCTGACGTTGAAAGATATTTACGTGCTACATGTGCTAAAGATTCATATGTCCCTTCATGCTTCAACCACCATTCCAGAGGACATGTTTCCATGCCGATGATGGGTTCTGCTTAATAACAATCCAAAACAGTGCGGACTGACGCATGTTCATTTTCATCATCTGAGTCAGATGCCACCAGCAGAAGGTTGATTTTCTTTTTTGGTGGTTTGGGTTCTGTAGTTTCTGCATCAGAGTGTTGCTCTTTGAAGACTTCTAAAAGCATGCTCCACACCTCGTCCCTCTCAGATTTTGGATGGCACTTCAGATTCTTAAACCTTGGGTCCAGTGCTGTAGCTATTTTTAGAAATCTCACATCTGTACCTTCTTTGTGTTTTGTCAGATCTGCTGTGAAAGTGTTCTTAAAATGAACATGTGCTGGGTCATCATCCGAGACTGCTATAATATGAAATATATGCCGAATGCAGGTAAAATAGAGCAGGAGACATACAATTCTCCCCCCAAGATATACAGTCACAAATGTAATTGACGCTTTTTTTTTTAATGACCATCATCAGCATGGAAGCATGTCCTCTGGAATGGTGGCCGAAGCATGAAGGGGCATATGAATGTTTAGCATATCTGGCATGTAAATACCTTGCAACGCCGGCTACAAAAGTGCCATGCGAACACCTGTTCTCACTTTCAGGTGACATTGTAAATAAGAAGCAGGCAGCAGTATCTCCTGTGAATGTAAACAAACTTGTTTGTCTTAGCGATTGGCAGAATAAGAAGTACGACTGAGTGGACTTGTAGGCTATAAGTTTTACACTGTTTTGTTTTTGAGTGCACTTGTGTAATCAAAAAAAATCTGCATTTGTAAGTTACACTTTCACAATAAAGAGATTGCACTTCAGTACTTGTCTGAGGTGAATTGAAAAATACTATTTCTTTTGTTTATCATTTTTACAGTACATATATATGTACAGTAACTCCTCACTTAACATTGTAGTTATGTTCCTGAAAAATGCGACCTTAAGCGAAACGATGTTAAGCAAATCCAATTTCCCCATAAGAATTAATGTAACTAGGGAAGGTTAGGTTCCAGGGAAATTTTTTTCACCAGACAAAAAACTATATTATATATATATATATATATATATATATACACACACACACACACACACACACACACAGTATAAGTTTTAAAACAAACAATTTAACACTGTACACAGCAATGATGATTATGAAGCTTGGTTGAGGTGGTGAAGTCAGAGGGTGGAAGAGGGAGGGATATTTCCCAGGGAATGCCTTACTGCTAAATGATGAACTAGCATTCGGCTGAGCCCTCAAGGGTTAACATTGTTGTTAATGTAGCCTCACACTCTACAAGCCAGCACGAATGGAGGGAGGGGAGACAGCATGGCAGATGGAGCGTTAGTGAGAAGATAAGGTTATATAACTGTCTTGTCCAATCCAGCCAGTGCTGTCAAATACTTTAGCAGGTGTTCAAAAAAGACTGGAGCATGGAAGAAGATTAGCTGACTGCATATCAGTCCAGTTAAGACCGAAGTGATATTGGTAGAATGGGAAAGCCACGAGAAGCTGCAGTGAGGATATGTGCCCATAATTCATTATAAGAATCTGCAATCTTTGCATACTCAATGTCTTATAGCAGCAGTGCCCAATCTAGCTCATTTCCAGCCATATATGGCCAGTAAGTTTGTCTCAGTTCTGAGCCTTGTTACCATGATGTGTGACTTTGTTAATTTGAGATTAGACTACTGCAATGCATTTTATATGGTGCTACACATGGAGGCACCTCGGTCTCTACTTGTGGTACATAACAGTGTAGTCTCATTCAGTCTAACTTACGATATTGGGCTTAATAGAGGAGTATCTAGGGGAAATTTAATGACTGTGATATAAATGATCTAATGATCCATTCTGCAAAAAACCTGAGCTCTACCAACGTATTCTTGTGATTCATGTCTCTTCAATGGCCAGTTATATGCTTTAAGAATCTAAAAGGACTCTCTGCATTGAAAATAGTGAATAGTAATTAAAAAAAACCAGTGACATCATTATTAATTATTATTATTACTATTAATTTGTATTGCAGTAACACCTAATGGCCCCAATCTGAAATCAGGATCCCATGGTGCTAGGCACTGTACAAACACAGAACAAAAGGATAGTCCATTCCCCCAAAGAATTTACTGTATTGGTATAAGATAGGGTGGGAGGGGAGCAGAGGGTAGCAATGAGACAAGTATAACTGCATTTCATTAGACCAAAAGAGAAAGGAGGGAAGTTTATAAGAAAAATAGAATTATTAATTAATGTATTATTACAACAACAATGGTGATGTGTGCAGAGCTGGGAATTGTATTTGAAAGTTGACTGTGATGGCTTAGGGACAATCACAAAATGTTGTCATGTATGTCCCACAAATGTCACATAGGAATAATTACTTTCATACGTTAATTTCCCAGTTGCAATGTGTGTATATTGAACTAAAACAACAGCTGTTTTGAACATAGAGGACTACTTTTTATTGATCACTGAAGGTGGCCAAACACTTAATGACCTCTTACCCTGCAAGCTGCTCATGTGAACCCCATACCGTGAAGGACAGCGGCAGGGTTTAGAGCTTTGGTATTCAAGTCAGTTAGAGGGAACTAAAACAAGGTCCTGATTCAAAGCCCGCTGAAGTATATGGAAATCCTCCAAGGCCCCAAGAGCCTTTTTAAGGTGGCTCCATTTTCTCCAAGCATGTGCATAATTCCCATTGGCATGTCTGAAAAGAGTGTGTCTAATGATTAAAGCAAGAGACAGAGTCAGAACTCATTCTGTTCCCAGCTTTATAGCTGACTCACTCTGTGATTTAGACCAGTCATTATATTTGTGTATTTCTATTTAACTTTTCTGTGCCTCAGTTTACCTATCTATTTAATGAGTACAATAATATATGCCTTCCATACCTCACCAAAGCGTGTTGTGAAGCTCAGTTAATAGATGTTTATAAAACACTTTTAGATCCTTGCATGGAAATTACTATATAAATGGAAATCATTATCACAGAGAGCAAAGGAGATCCCTTTATTTGTCCTTTAACCTTTCACATCAAAACTAGTTCTTAATTTGAAAAGTCTGACCTATGTTTTTTAAAAAGGCCTGTTTATTTTAACACAGCTAATCCATGATCTGTATATAAACAATTGTTCAGTTCAAGCAACATGATAAAACCATCGTTAATATTATGAATAAGTGATTAACAAACTTAAGAACAAAATAAAAATTTGAGTAGTGACAAGTCTTTCAAATCTATAATAAAATAAACAGAATGCTGATGATCATTTTGAGAAATGCTACAAACTAAATCATAATCTTGCCTTTATAATGTTATATGCAGATGAAAACTTGTTATACTTTTTGAAATTCATAATAGAGAAATTTTAAGATATATCTGAAGATATTCAGGGCTAAATACCACCTACTGATCTCTCTACAACCCCACTGAAGACAGGGGGCTGCAAGGATATAATTTAAGACAGAACTTGGTGCTCACAGTATATATGACAACACACACACTGACTTCTTATATCTGGGGACATGAAGATTTATTATGGATCTTGGCTTCACTTGAGTCATGTTTACCTTTCAGGTCAATAAAACTTGATATTCCCCATATCAGATCTGGGTTTTTTCTATTTGTCTCTACCCCTGCTGTTCTTTATTTGTTTGTTTTTCTTCCTATGTCTTAACTCACTTGAGCTTTGAACTCTTCTCAGTAGAGGCATGTTTGAGGAGATGAGTCCACATACATAGCAGGCAAACTCCCACGCCTACATACCCATATGCTAGGTCTGCAATCCGACTTTAATTTGTGAATGGAAACATATTTCTAATACCTATGTACTGAGAGGCCGCATGGAAAATATTCTTCATGTGGTGCTTCTGTGCCCATAGACATCTTAAAATGTGCTTCAATACAGCAAAGTTGTTGTTTGCACCACAAACAGCTTTAGACAGCACACAGTAAAATCTGCTCTTTCTGTTATTCACTGCATGCTCCCTTCTGAACAAACAGTTCATCTGCCAGTCTGTCTAGAAAATTAATTCACCATCATTGTGTCTATTATTGTTTCTACCTCTATCTACATTTCTTTGTCTTCCAGCACAAATGTCCTTACCATTTCCAAGCACTGTACATCTATTAACTCAATTTTTAACCTTCTACTGTATCAATCTTTATTCTCCCCGTTTGTATCATTGGCTAAATATTGTTCAGATCTCCTTGCTTAGATTTCATTGTCATCAGAATCTGGTCCCGGGAGGGACACTCCAGATAAAGACTTTTGGCTCCAATCCTGAGATGCCTTACAGCCCATGCATCCTGCACTGCTAAGGATCTAGCCATCAGTTTCCAACTTTCTTATGTTCTATTCTCCTCATTAACAGGTGTTGCTTGTGGAATCCAGGGAAGTGCCACATACAGAGCAGCTTCAGAAATCGGCCCTTGATAGCTCTTCTCTATTTCTAAGTTTTAGTGATGACCTAAACAGTGGTGCAGGTTGATAATAACTTTGATGTAAGTGAATGTTATTTTCACACTTAAGGAGGTAGAAAGAGGATGTAGCAGGAAAAACAACTAGCAATATAAGAAAGTATTATATAAAGTAAGCTCATCCTACTTTATTTTATACACCTTCGGTATAGTTGCTTTCCCTTTTATTATCCCCAGCACTGTCCTTGGCATGTAAATTACTCCAATTTACATGCAATGTGAAACTTCAGTAATACCAGAGTAAAAAATATATATAGGGTTACCAGATAGCAACTGTGAAAAAGCGAGACAGGGGTTGGGGGGTAATAGGCACCTATATAAGAAAAAGTCCCAAAAAACTGGACTGTCCCTTTAAAAATGGGACATCTGGTCACCCTAAATATATAGGACTGATGGAGTAGGTCATGCTGGTGGGGGAGTGGCACTATATGTGAAAAAAAGCATAGAGTCAAATATAGTAAAAATCTTAAATGAATCAAACTGTACCATAGAATCACTATGGATAGAAATTCCATGCAGAAATAATAAGCGTATAGCAGTAGGAATATACTACTGACCACCTGTCTAGGATGATGATGGTGACTGTGAAATGCTCGGGGAGATTAGAGAAGCTACCAAAACAGAAAACCCAATAATAATGGGGGATTTCAACTATCCCGATATTGACTGGGTACATGTCCCTCAGGATGGGATGCAAAGATAAAATTTCTAGACACCATTAATGATGGCTTCTTGGAGCACCTCGTCCTGGAACCCACAAGAGGAGAGACACTAAGTGGAGCACAGGATCGGGTCCAAGAAGTGAATGTAGCTGAACTACTCAGTAATAGCAACCATAAGGTAATTAAATTTAACATCCTGGTAGAGGGGAATACCAAAGAAACCCACCAGAGTATCATTTAACTTCAAAAGGGGAACTACACAAAAATGCGGAAGCTAGCCAACAGAAATCAAAAGGAACAGTCACAAAAGTGAAAGCTAGCAAACTGAATAGAAACTATTTTAAAACACCATAATAGAGGCTCAAATTAAATGTATATCCCAAACAAAAAAAGCACTAAGAAGACCCAAAATTATCACCATTGCTAAACAGCAGAGTAAAGAGGCAGTTAGAGGCAAAAAGGCATTCTTTAAAAATTGGAAGTCAACTCCTGCTGAAGAAAATAGAAAGGAGCATAAACTCTGACAAGTCAAATGTAAAAATATAATTAGGCAGGCCAAAAAAGAATTTGAAGACCAACTAGCAAAAGACACAAAAACATACAGCAATTTTTTAAAGTACATCTGAAGGAGGAAGTCTGCCAAACAATCAGTGAGCCACTAGACGATCAAGGTGCTAAAGGAGCACTCAAGGAAGACAAGGCCGTTGCAGAGAAGCTAAATGAATTCTTTGAATTGATCTTCACTGCAGAGGATGTGAGGGAGATTCCTACACCTGAGCCATTCTTTTTCAGTGACAAATTTGAAGAAATGTCCCAGATTGAGGTGTCAATAGAGGAGGTTTTGGAACAAATTGATAAACACAAATAAATTACAAAGGAACTCAAATATGAAATTGCACAACCACTAACTGTGGTATGTAACCTATCGCTTAAATCAGCTTCTGTACCAGATGACTGGAGGATAGATAATTCAACATCCTATTCAGATGGCATCCATCTCATGAGAACAGTCTTCTGTCCATGAATGTCTCCCAGAGGTCAAATATCCCAAAGCCCTCCTAATAGCACCACAGCCTGAGCCATCTGTTGGTCATCATAATCTTGTCTCACTTTCATTCTCCCCCTCTAGGGACAGGTAGAATCTCACTGAAGATCACCTGAGCCTCCATTTCCTTAAGCGGCTTCCCCAGCCTGGCATCATCTACCTTGATGCGTTCCAGTGAGAATCTAGCTGTGTCATTTGTTCCCACATGAAGGACAATCAGTGGATTCTTTCCTGCTTCCATTAGGATCCTCTTCAGCCCAGGTCCACATCCCATATCTTAGCTCCTGGCCGACAGCACACCCTTCTGTTCTCTGGATCAGTTCTGGTGACAGGCCTGTCTGTTCTTCTTAGTAGAGAGTTACCAATCACATAGACCTGCCTTTTCCTGGTGATGGTGTGATTCTCTGGTCTTCCTCCTGTTCTTTCTGGCTGCAAGTCCTCTTGTCTTTTATTCTCCCTTGCACTCTTCTACGAGTCATCCTGTATTCTCCTGGGGCTTTGAGCTATGGGTATTTCCATTGACTATTCTCTTCTTCTTACAGGACTAGCTGCTCTTCTCTTCTTCCTTGCCCTCCCTCCTTCAGTTACAGCCTGCTCTGCCCCTTCTTCATTTTCCAACTCCACAAACCTGTTCATGGGGTCTCTTTCTTCCTCACTATCTGGTCGTTTCCTCTGCCTGGTTCTCATAGTCATGTTTCCAATTGTTACTTTCTTCACCCAGCAGTCTCCCTTCACAGTTCTTCAGGCCAGCTTGCATCTGCAAATCTTGACTTTTCCCTTCAGCCTCCTCTTGCCTTCCCTCCATCATTTGCTTGAATCCCCTTCAAAACTCAACTATAGTTTTCTCCTGCATCTCCAAACCTCGGATTGTCTCTTCCATCAGTTCTATCAAGCAGCACTTCATACAAACTAAGCCCTTTTCAGGTACCGCTCCAAGATCACATACATCCCACAGCTTCCACATATGGTCACCTTCATTGTCTCTTCTATTGCTTGGTTCACTACCATTGCTGCCTCAGTGACTGTCATAGCCTCCCCAGCTCAAGTCTTCTCAAGGAAAAAGAAAAAACAAAACAAAAAACAAACAAAACCAAAAACCCAAACAAACATCAAAATAAAACCAGAACATTCCCTCCCCCCCAAACTCCCCTTATAAACTCCCACTCATACACCTCTGTTTACAACTCTGTTTGCTGGCTCCTGTGCCGCTGTAATTTTTCTGTTCTGTTCATTCCCTCTGAAGCACCAGGCATTGGCCTCTGTCAGAAGACAGGATCCTGGGCTAGATGGACCATTGGTCTGACCCAGTATGGCCATTCTTGTGTTCTTATATATATAATTTACACCACTATTTACATTTGAATTTGTTCCAGAGACTTCCATGGGATTACACCTGCTTACACCAGGTCTAAATTTGGCCAGTCAATCTTGGATCCCACAGGTGCGTTGATATGAAGTCTTTTTTGGTGGAGGGATGACACATTTTTTAAGAAAGTTGGACTGAAATAGATGGTGTTGAAAAAAACTGTCCTTGGTTCAAGGATTTTTTTGCACTTCTGTTCAGATTCTGCTCCAGTTTACAGTGGTGTTAATCCCCAGTAGCTTCACTGAAGTAACAGAATAACTGAGCCGAAAATCTGGCCCCTTTTCTTCTCATTAGATTTCCTGCATATATTGGCGTAAAGAAAGGCTGTTTCAAAACTGCAGAAATGCATTCAGATATGACTGCATGCCCCACCTGAGGGATTCCCTTACCTTCAGTGGGATTTTTCGTGAGACTATTAACTAACTCACCAAGTTTCCTCAAACAGCAGGTAACATAACAGATTTATAGCGAGTTTATCTCTTGGGCAAGCTGAAGTGGTGGAAATTGCCTGGAGAAAATTGAAACCCTAATAACTGATTCTTCTTGCTGTTAAGATTTTGAAAGTCCTGAGTCTTTCCAAGATCAAATCAAAACTGCTCAGCAGCAAGCCATGGGGAATTCCTCCAGATTCCTAGAGCAGCTTTCTTGCTTAAATCCAGAAATGATACTGTTACAGATGTAGATTTAGAATGAAATTATTTGCCTAAAATAGATAACTCTGTTACCTCTAGGGATTTTCAGTATCTGCTAATTTGGCTGTGTTATTAACTTTGTCATTGATATCCAGAATCTATGAATTGTAGAGGAAAGCTGCAAAAGCTTAGTTATATAAGAAACTCTCGAGGCCATGAAATGTTATTAAGAGGCAAATCATAAACTCACAGCTCTTCTGAGATTGATTTGGAGCCAGAAAATCAGAGGGAAATGAATACTGTATGGGACACCTGGTTTATGTATGTAAATAAATATATGTGCATATGCAAATATGATTTTTTCCCCTTCTCCATTTTGATGTGGGAGCTGCTGGTGATAGCAGAACTTCTTCCCATTGCCAGCAAGGTCACCATTCAAAAACATCTGATTGATCCAAATGTTTACCACATTCCTACAGGGGTAAATGAAATCTGAAAGAAGACAATTCATGACTCACAGTAGGGGTTTGAAGGACCATGGGCACTGGAACAATTTGTATAGTGGGGGTGCTGAGAGCCGTGGAACCAAACTGTAAACCCTGTAGATAATGGAAACCACTTCAAGCCAGGCGGTGCAGCAGCACCCCCAGCACCCCTAGTTCCAGCACTTATGTGTAGCACCCTATGGCAACAAAACTGTAGCTGTATAAGGCAGAGAAATACTGCCAGACTAAGCACAAGCCTCTGCATTGTTTGCATCAAAATGTGTCCCCACATATCCTGAGAGTTTTATGGAAACAATTGTTATACAGTGTTCATTCCACGTGATACTTCTCTTATGTGTTTTGTAAAATGCATTGCACATATGTTTAAATATGATGGGCCAAATTTATCCCTGGAGTAGAATTACACCAGGAATGAATTCTGCCCATTTGTGTGTAAACCCCACACTGGGACAGAAGGGATTAAGGAGCCGTTCTGGGCCCAGGTGACTCCATCCCGCTAGACCTGTTGTAGCGGGGGGAGCAGCTTAAGAGGGAGATAGCTCAGAAGGGGACAGTGGAGGGGAGGGAGGGAGCAAGGTAGAGAAGAGAAGAGAAGAGACGAGAGGAGAGGAGACCTATCTTGGGAGCTCCTGAATAAGGGTACAACAGGAGTCCTTTCTGAAAGGGTGGGCCTGCAACTGGCAGCTGCTCGAGGCCTTAGAAAGGGTCTATGGAAGAGATCCAGCTGTGAGTTTTCCCTCTTGGGCAGAGGGCTAAGAGAAGCCTGGGAGGCTGAGCCCTGAGCGGGGAGCCTGGCTGGAAACAGGCCTGATCAGGGACTGCAGCCTGCCTGAAACCATGGGTTGAGGGAGAGCATGGCAGCCTCGAGCAGTGGGAATAAAACCCAGGAACTTGCCCCAGCTTGAAGCAGGGTCCAGCCTGCAAGGAAAAAGGCTACCAGCTGCGCTGAAGATTCAGTTGTATTTGCTCTCTTCTGTTGGACTTGAAGTGAAGGATTTTGATGCCTAGTGGGGAAGCAAGTAGTAGGAAGTCCCCAAGGGAGGCAGCCCTGAAGCATTCTGGGGTGTTTGATATCACTGCCTCCCATAGGGTCAGATCATGGTGGAGAGCAAGGGCCTGGGCTCCCCTAGCAACCACCCTTTTTGTGGAAGGGGTATAAACCCCTCCCCCAAGGAGAGGACAGAGACATTGTAAGCACTGAGTCAAGGGCGTGTCACCCACAGGGGCCCGGAGGAGGGCTGAAACTTTTTTCTTTTGCGGGGACTTTGGGCTGTATATATTTTGTTGGATTCTGTTACCCCAGAAGGGAAAAAGCTCAACTGGTGACCTGACTGGGGGTGAGATGGCAAGAAACCAAGGCAGGTTTCTGATAGAATGTTATCAAAATCTACATAGTCTTGCAGAACGTGTTGAGTTTGACAAATTGACAAATTCTGACAAAAACACGTTGTGCCAAATTTTTTCCAACGGCTCTACTAATTCTTGCTCAGGATTTCATGGCACTCACTACCCCACCAGTGTGCACTCCCAGAGGGCTAGGAACAATCTGACCCAAAATGTCTGCCATTGCCAGTTTTTAAGAAATTTGAATCAGTAGCAGCATATGACTCGGTAATGCTGGTAAATTCTGTCTGGGCTTTCTCTGTGTTGATGCTGGGCCTTCAGGAACCCTACTTTTGAGTGTCCTACTTCATCCCTCCCTGCTTACAGAGGCATTGTCAAGTTACCAATGTTAAAAAAGGATTTCCCTTAAGGACTGATTTTTCTTGTAAGCCATAATGTCTGGATTCCCCCTGGATAATGTGTGAAACCATATTTCCCATGTTGAGAAATAAAAGCAAGCAACAAAACTCCATGAAAAGTGTGCATATGTGGACTCTTTCCCCTAACTCAGCCACTGTCCCTACTGCTGCGTCAGGATCTTGAGTTCCCACTAAAGTCAGGTTGAGATCCTGGCAACATGTTGAGCATCTTCTGGTCCAGCCTGAACTCTCACTGGTCACCCAGTTCACTGGCCTGCAATTTTCCGCTTCCTCTCTGTCCCTCACAAGTAAGCTTAAGGTATCCTTTGGGCTCTTTAATAAGATTGAGCTGGGTTGTCTTGAGGATTTGGTCCAGTGCATTGTAAAATGGGTCCCTCAGCCCTAGGGACATGTAGAGCTTGCTCATTATAGAAGCTTCTATTCAGCGGCGGCTCCGGGCACCAGCGCTCCAAGCGCGTGCCTGGGGTGGCAAGCCGCGGGGGGCGGCCTGCCGGTCCCTGCGAGGACAGCAGGCAGGCTGCCTTCGGCGGCGCGCCTGCAGAAGGTCCGCCAATCCTGTGGATTCGGCGGCAATTCGGCGGTGGGTACGCCGAAGCCGCGGGACCGGGGACCTCCCACAGGCATGCCGCCGAAGACAGCCTGCCTGCCGTGCTTGGGGCGGCAAAAAAGCTAGAGCTTCTATTATATGTTGAAACTTAAGATTGTAACTCATTTGTGTGTGCATGTTTTCCTGCTTTAACCTTGCAAATAACTATGTGGTTCCCTTTTCCTATTTAATAAGTCTTTATATAGTTAATTATAGGATTGGATACAAGCATTATCTTTAGTGTGAGATCTAAGGTGCAATTGACCTGTCTGGTCCTGTGGGGCTGGGAGTAACCTGAATATTGTGATTTTTGGAGTAAGGGACCATCTATCACTAAGGTGCACTCACCTGGGTGGCAAGGTAGATCAGAGTACTCCAGGGGACTGTCTGTGACTCCATATTGAGGCTGTTATAATGCCTAAACAGTTTACATTTGATAATTCTTGGGGATATCTAAGTATAGAAGTCATATCACTCTGGGGTTTGTGCCCTGGTTCTTAATCTGCCCTGAGGTTGGTACTCATGCTCTTCAGTCACTGCAGACAAGATTACAGGGCCTCAGTCTGTCATTATCTTTCTTCTCGCGGTAGGATGTCAGAAAGGGGAGCAGCAGAAATGTCTGTTGGGCAGTCAACTTGCAAGGGGCCTCTCTGCTCTGCTATTAGAGTCAGTCCCCTGGGATGCTTGCACTCAAACTCTGGAGTGTTTCTCTCTTGATGTGTCATCCAGTCCTTCCCCCTCCCTTGGTCTCTCAGTCCCCCCCCCCCTCGCTCTCTTTCTCTTGGTAGCTGGAATACCGGGTGAGAGTCCTGTTGCTGTCCTGTCCTTGCCTGCACCCTCCTCCTGCTTTTTACTCCACTCAACTCTTCTTCTCTTTCTGGTAAGTCTGACAAACAATTTCTCTGCTGACACTATTTTGTGGCACCGGTCACTGCCTTTCATCAAAACGCCTCACTTCAGTACTGTCAGTGCAAGTTTTCAAGATAAGTTTATTTTGGGGGCATTACTTTGAAAGCATAGGTGCTGTGTGTGTGAGACACAAAGCCGATATAACAATAACAGCCCTGTGGGGGCTGCCACTGAAAGCAAGACATGCATTTCTCCAAAGAAAGATTAAAAAAAAAACATAATTAGATGAAGATGGATCTTATATGAGATCAAGGAAAATGGCAGTTTTGCTGCAAAAATAATCAGGACTCGGGTGTGGGTGAGACATAAGGCAGGTGATCTAGTAAAGTTTCTGGGTCTGGTTTCTTACTGTTCTTCTGCGGGTGTGTGTCCTGCAGCATCGAGTTACTTTGCTGATCTTTGTACTAGAAGTTGTCGATAAAATGCCGACTACTTTATGCCTGTTATGTAATTAGTCGTGTCAGGTTTATTATTGTTTTTGAAGGAATATGAAGGGTTTAGGATAACACGAGGCACATCCATTTGTCTGTGGGATAATCAGAACTAATCTGACATGGGACATGCCGGAGTTTGACATTTACTGCCCTAAGTTTTGCTGTAGTTTAAGTCTGAGTTCATTTCAAGGTAAAACTTTAGTTTTGATCAACACATGCTGTTTGGTTTAATCATGTTGAAGACTCTGCTTTACAGATGATTTTTAATGAATTTCAAGAATAAAGTGCTAAATACCATTACCCATTTTAGAAGTGCTTAAAATAGCTTCTGGCAGCAGAGCAGATGCCATGTGTCTTTCTGCTGGCTACAAGAGAAGGCAAGAACTAAATATAGACAAGTGTTTGCAAACCTTCTTGAAGTGCAAACTGAAAGAGGGGAAGGATAAAGAAATACTTGTGGCAGAGAAGATGACACTTTTCATAATCCCCATCCCCACTTTAAAGGACTTACGTTGTTTACGGGGGAAAAAAACATTTATTTTTGTGCCTGTTCATAATTGGTCAGTATTTCCTAAGTGCAGAGTGTAGCATGGTGGCAGAGCATCTGTACTGCATGGGTGACTATTTTTTCCAGCAGTAGAAGAATACTGTTATCACAATACTGCTAAGTCAGGGCACTGCCCTTATCTATTTTGGGACTAATTGGCCTTTAAAGTAACCGTATAGACCTGAAAGTGAGATTTAAGGGTCACTGTCAGAAAACATTTAAAAGGGTGCTGTATTTTAGATCCAAACAAACTCAACATATGACAATACTGACTATTTTGGGATTATCAAATGGGGACCCACAGTTTCTCTCTCCCTTCGGGCTAAGCAGATTGTGTGTTCGAATTCCCCCACCAGTGCATGGGCTGACTGCAGTAGTAGAAGCTGGACTGGCTGTTAAAGTGGGGTGCTATCTCCAGTGGAAGTTAAAGTCTCGTTACATTTGTTTTAAAAAGGAATATTAGAGGATAACGCCGATATCCTAACCAACGTTCCCACCAACAAAACTTTTCCCACCTGAAGGCACAAAGGATAGCTTTACACAGCAAAGAAAAACCCACAGCTGGCCCATGCAAGCCTACTTGGGCTTGCAGGGCTCGGGCTGCGGGGCTGTTTCATTGCTGTGTAGACTTTTGGGCACGGGCTGGAGCCTGAGCTCTGGGACCGTCCCCACCCTGCAGCGTCCTAGAGCCCGGGCTCCAACCCAAGCCTGGAAGTCTACACAACAATGAAACAGCCCCACAGCCCAAGCCCTGTGAGCTCAAGTTAGCTGGCATGGACCAGCCATGGGTTTTTCTTTGCTGTGTACACATGCCCAAATGGCTCTGGTCCGAGGGACACAGTGCCGTTCCATGATTCCTAAGTTCCAGCATGCAACTGAGTTGGGGAACAAGGCAGGGCCCATAGATTCATGATTGGACAGATTCATTGCCCATTCCTCCTCCCACTCACCACAGAATAGGATGCAGCCCACATGGGAACTACCACAGCCATGAGGCAGTTGTAGTATTCACAGAGAATGGAATCCACTTAGGTGCCTAAAGCCAGATTTAGGCCACCAAGTCCCATTTCTGGGCACTTAAGTCCCCCATTGTGATCCATAAAACTCCTACCCTCCTAAACTCATTGGGTGCCGAAATTTTTCAAAGTAAAAATTCCTTCAGCACCTACATTTCTGCCTCTGTGCATGCACACTGCTACCTTGCTCCAAGCATCCGGCCACCTATCTCCCGCCTCAGCCCCAGAGCAATTCACAAACCTGGAGAAGACAAATGTTCAACTGCCTAACTCACCCAATGGGCCTGATCCAGTGGGCAGACTGAGAGGGCACCTACCAGATCAGGCCCCATTCAAAATCCCGGAGGTGGTTGTGCCATTTTATAACTTTTATCCCAGTTGTTAGACCACTCATCTGGGATGGGAGAGACCCAGGTTTCGTTCCCTCACCCCTGGCAGAGAGAGAAGGATTGGAACAGGGGCCCTCCCATCTCTCGGTGGGGGGGCGGGGTGCGCTAACTACTGAGCTGTGGGACATTCTGATCTGAGGCTCTCTCAGGCTCTCCTGTTGAAACTGTTCCATTCTGGCTAAATAATGGAAGAGTGACTGAAGCAAGGGGATTTGACCTAGAGTCTCTTGCCCTGTAGGTTGGTGCCCTCACCAGTGGACTACAGAGTCATTCCCATTCTCTTTCTCTGGCCCAATCATTCTGTCATTATTTAATCCAGAGTACAACAGCTTCAACAGAAGAGAGCCTGACATTAGAATATCCTGTAGCTCAGTGCTTAGTGCATTCTCTTGGGAGGTGGGAGACTCCAGTTTCAATCCTTTGTCCCCCTCTGCCTGGCAGGGGCAGGATTTGAACCTGGGACTCTCACATCCCAGGTGAGTGCACTAACCACTGAGCTAAAAGTTATAAGGTGGGCACTACCACCTCTGGCCATTTTGTGTGGTGTGAGGCAGGCACCTAACTCATTCCCACAGGAAACTACACAGGCACCTAAGCCAGAAGAGGGAATCCCATTCGTGGATCACTCACAGAACTAGGCATCTCCCAGCACCTATCTCTGAGAAAGAGGGTGGGCTCAGTACATCAGTATCTGCCATCCGCAAGCTTAGGCAGCTCCCCCTTAGCATGCTGGCTTTTGCGGATCCCATTCTTAGGCACCTATCTCTCCCCATTCATTGTATAGGAGCCAAGCCTAGACACCTAACTTGGCTTTGTGGGTCGCATGTTGTTCATGTGATTTTCTAAATGCTGTGACACTCAGCATTGCAATGCCTAAATCCTGTTGTGGATTCCACCCAGAGTGATTCTATAACTGCTTTATGGCCTGATGAGGAAGGATTCCTGATGCATGGCCAGGTTACGCTGCAGGGAGTGACAAGGTGGCTGAGGTAATATCTTTTATTGGACCAACTTGTGTGGGTGAGAGAGACAAGCTTTCGAACTTACACAGAGCTCTTCTTCAGGCCTGGGAAAGATACTCAGAGTATCACAGCTTAATACAAGGGGGGAAAGATATTTCAAGGGGTAATATTAACATATCCGTGTGTCTGTTATAACCAGATATGACCTCATGTTTTGGTACCCTTGAGCAACTGTAGCACATTTAAGGTTATATTTTATAGAGTGTTAGTTATAAATTTCACACTGGGTTTGCCTAGATTAGAGTTTGTGGTCCTGTTTTAACTCTATTTAATTTATTGCCAATTAATTCAAATTAATGACCACAATTGTAAATACTAGTCTAAACACTTCACAAATGTTTGTGTTCTGGAACAAACATTTGTAGACATCCAGACTAGCATTATAATCATGGCAGTTAATTTGAATAATTGGCAATCAATGAACTCAAGTTAAAATAGGACCACAAACTCTAGGCTAGACAAACATATTAATGCAAACAGGAATTGTTTGGATAAATCACTTATGCTGGGCCTAATTTTCCTCAGTAAATTAGGCACAAAATGCTATCAAATCAGAATGTTAACTTTTTAAACCCATTTCACACAGGGGTACTGACTACAGTAGAGGCAAACCAGCAGAGAATCAGGCCCATTGATATGATAGTATTGTCCATAGGGCCAGGCACTGTAGTCTTTACACAGGCAAAACCCCCACTAAAGCCAATAAGAGTTTTATCTATGCAAGGACTGTAGAAACAAGTCTGTAGGCCAGCATTTTAAATGGTGTTCCCCCAAAGATTCCCAATTTTATGCCCACAATTAATTGCTGGAGGACATGGTAGGCTATAGAAGGTTGACTTTCTTATCTGCAAGTAGCTAGACTTCTGAATGTTAACATTTAATACCCAAGATCAATTTGATGGGTAGGGGTTTGATATACAGAGTCATGTATTACAAATACATTGCACATCTCTCGTCATACACTGCCTTTTAAAACAGCAGCAACTTGGACACTGTAGAGAGTACACACCAATTGATCAGGGAGCAAAACTAAATTTCTTCTTTAAACCATTTCTCAGTTTTGTCATATTGCTTTATTGTTAGGGCCCTACCAATTTCAAACCCATGAAAAACATGTCACAGACTACGAAATAAGCCCTTTCCCATGAAATCTGATCTCTCCTAAATCAGCCGGGCTGGGGAGGGACAGGACTTGTCCTTCCCTGCACGGCTGTTATTGGAGGGAGATCAGACCCACCTCCACAGGCAGCACATAGAAGTGAGGGCTCTTGTCGTGGCTCATGGCGCCCAGGCTGGGCGTTGCTGCCGCCACCCACAGCTCCTGCCACCCGCACTTCCTGCCGCAGCTTGGGGCTGCTGTCCCTCCCGCCCCCCATGGCTCCTGCCCAGGCTGGGGCCTGCTGCCACCGCCCATAGCTCCAGCCAGGGCTCAGGGCTGCCACCCCCCATGGCTCCTGCCCAGGGTTGGGGCACCCAGGTTGGGGGTTGCTGCCACTGCCCGCAACTCCTGCCACGGCTTGGGGCTGCTGTTCCCCCTCCCCCGCCCATGGCTCCTGCCTGGGCTCAGGGCTGCTGCCCCACCCCCCTTGGCTCCTGCCTGGGCTCAGGGACCTGGCCTGGGGGCTGCCACCCCCCACGGCTCCAGCCGGGACTTGGGGTTTTCGCCCCCCACAGCTCCTGCCTGAGCTCCAGGGTTCTGCCTCCCCATGGTTTTTGCCCGGGCTTGGGGCTGCTTCCCTCCCCCCCACCCCATGGCTCCAACCAGGGCTTGGGCTGCCCAGGCTCAGGGCCTCTGCCCCCGCTCCAGGCTCCTGCTTGGGCTTGAGGCTTCAGGCCCCACGGCTCCTGCCGGGGCTCAGGGCGCCCGAGCTCAGGGCTTCAGCCTCTGCAGTGCGTGCTGGGGCTTGGGGCTTCCATCCTGTGGCTCCTGCCAGGGCTGGGGCACCCATTTTTCAAATTGTCTGGGGCCCCTGGGTACAGGTCCCATGGGCCCATGCGTTAATCCACCACTGGCCCTGACTAGCAGCTAGGAGCCCCCGGTTGGGGCACTCCCTGCAGCACTGGGGAGATCAGACCTACCTCCACCACTGGGAGCCTCCTCAAGCTGCAGGAAACTCCACAGCTGCAGCACAGAAGTGAATATGGCAATCCAGCAACCCCCCTACCACAGCTTTTGAATTAGGACCCCCATGGTTACAACACCCTGAAATTGATCAATTTTAAGACCTGTGGCCATGAAATTGACCACAATGAACGTGAATTTGGTAGGGCCCTATTTATTGTGAAAGCAAGCTCATCTTTCCAGGATAAGACAGCATTGATCTTACATATTGGATTAAAAACAGACAAAGCATTCTTATTTATTACACTCTCTGGGGCTTTATGTCTTACCAGATGTGTGACCTGTGCTATCACTAAAGGGGACAACAACAAAAAAGACAAATGACAAAGCTGAAAGAGAAATTCAAGGGCAGCATGAACTAGTTCTAGTAACAGGAACCAATCCTGGAGTCTAATCCTTCTGGTTTGCACCACTCCAGCAGTGCAAAGTAGCAGTAAAGTCAACGCAGCCTACTCCCTGAGGAGTTCCCCTGTTTAAACTGTACCTCTGAATGGCACAGACCCAAAGTATTAGCTCTTATACCACGCCCCCTCCAGGACTCCAGCCTTCAGGGTGTGGCCATAGTAGGAGTGGCCAAGACATCTTTATGCCCCAGTGATCCCTGTTGCTAGAATGATCCCTGGCTGCTGTGTAAGTTAGAGCAGCCTTCACAGAATCCAGACCTCAGGGTTTGGGGAATATAAAGGAGGATTAATGCACAGCATAATTTAACTAGTGACTGTGGATGAGAAATGTTATGGGTTTTATTTGTATAGTTTTACAGGGAGGAGGGAAACACATAGTATACCAGATTAATCTCTTGTGTAACCAGTGAAGCAAGTGATGTTGCACCTAAGCATCATGAAATAATGTTATGATGCTGGGATTCTGTCTTTTTATATGTTTTGTACAGTGCCAAGCACACAGTTAGTGGTACTAATTAAATATGAGAATAGTGTTTTGCAGTTTATTTTATTATTAATTATTTGTTTTTATTGTGGTAGTGCCAATGGGCCCCACTGTACTAGATGGTATACAGTTACATAACAGTTTTAGAACCATTTTTAGATTTAAATATTTCTCTTCAGTGTTGCTAAATGAGTCTGAACTAGAAAGTGAAACTGATTAAAGTCTAAAGCAATGGTCCCCAAACTTTTCAGGATCACGGGCCCCCTTAATCCTGTGTGTGTCCCTTCCCCCCCCCCCCTCCCCCCCCGAGCCAGGAACAGCGCCATGGCCAGGGGCCAAGGCTTGGGGTGGGGCCAGGGCCGGGAACAGAGCTGGGTGCGGAGCCACAGCTGGGCCGTGGTTGGGGGCCAAGGCCAGGGGCGGGGCCGGGCATGGGGCACGGCTGGGGGCGGGGCCAGAGCAGAGCTGGGAGTGGAGCATGGCTGGGTGGGGCTTCCTCCTCACCCCCTTTGTGGGATGGCGTGGGCCCTGCTGCACCATCCCAAATGTTCCTCCGCACCCCCCCAGAGGGGCACCCCACAGTTTGGGAACCTCTGGTGTAAAGTGAAGCTGCCCCAGTCAGCTGGGGGAAAAAACGCAAGAAGTAAAACAAGTGGCATACAGTATACTCAGAAAGCACAGTAAATTAGATCATACCTGGTTTAATCGCCTGTGGTATCACTGGCAACAGGAATAAGGATTTTTTTTAAATGTTAGTTTTATGTGGGCATGTTCCATTTTTAATGTATAAAATTTGCTTTTTTCACTGTGGATAAATTGCCTCAGATGCTAAAGTTTTTTACATGACATATTTCTCAAGTAACAGAAAAGCACATTCCCCTGTAATCTAGACAAAACCACTAGTGTGTTGTATGATATTTGTGTACTATTAGATGACTACATTAATTTGTTAATGTTAAACTTTCATTTGTGTGCTACTAGGTACTATACCAAGTATGGAGAATAACCAGCCCACTGATCTCAAACCTGAACCAAACCAAACACTCCCGCCTGCAAATAGCACTTCAACATCACCTAATCAGAATGGCCTTGAAAAACAAAACAGTGAGAAATCCTCTCCCAAGCCCCAGCCCCCAGAGAATGAAACAAGTGCTCAGCCTGAAACAACAGTTTGTGACATATCTGAAGAGCTGAGCCGACAGCTGGAGGACATTATTAAAACCTATGGGTCTGCTGCTAGTCTAGTGGAGAAAGAGAGAGCTGCTAAAGGAACTGACAAGCCTGAGAAGGGAGAATCGTTCAATAATGAGGACGGAGACTATGACGATGCAAATGACGAGAGTGAGAAAGAGCAGATAGCTACTGGGGATGCCTCAGGAGCAAAGGAATCCAGCATCAATAAGGAGCAAAAACTGGAAAAGAAAATCCTGAAAGGGCTAGGCAAGTATTTATGTAACTGAAATGCAGCCCTTCTATGAGTCATTGCTTAAAACAGAAAACACTCTGATCTATGTTGATTCCCACATTAAATCTCTATTGGTCATTGATAGTAAGAATTTTCTGGTTACGTGTGGAGAAGTGTGACTGTTGTTGCAAACTTTGTCTAGTTACATATGTTTTACATAATTATCCAAGAAATAGGTTTAGGCTGCATCAGATGTTGATCCTTTTAATAACACCGACACTCAGGACAATATTATACAATATTGTGCCGCCCAACTAGCACTTTTTTCTCCTAGTCAATGCAGTTTGGAAGTTGTGGGTTGGAGAATATGCTGGAGAGAGATGTATTACCAGGGGCCAAAAGAGTGGACTTTTCCTACAGGGAGTACACCTGGAGTAAAAAAGGTCCCCAGCTGGCGTAGAGCTGGCAAAGTAGCTCCCCTCGCAGCCTCGGGAATAGGAAGAGTACTGTGGGAACAGAAGAGGCCATGGCCACAGCATACTATGCTCCAACTATGTTCAACTGCACACAACCCCTAAGGGACCTTTTGCAGGCTGGATGTAAGTTAGAGCAGCACTAAGGCTGCTCTAATTTACACCAATGGTCAAAATGGTCTCCAAACAGTACCAGAATATTGGCGTTACAAAGGTGGGTATAAAGTATTTAGTTGTCTACCTCAAAGCTGTGTGTGTGTTTTAGTCTGGCAATGTATGTACAGTGCATTAAAGATATAGGGCCAGATTCTCTCTTGCATCCAAGATTCCACATGGGGTCAGGGAGCCAGATGTGGCTACCTGATTGCATGGGCAAGTCTGCACTGGTCCTCAATAGAGTAGCCTAAGGGTCTGCTTCAATTTACACTAATGGCATGTGGTCACTGAGGATCAGCATAGTGGCGTACAATCCTACCCTGTCCCTCCCTCACTTCAGCAGGCCCCCAGCATGAGCTTTCCCAACACCAGCATGCCCCGTATACTGGGGAAAGAGGATGGCACAGCACCAGCTAAGAGTATCCACCTGCTGAGGGAATTCTTACTTGTTACAGCCAGAATCCAGCCCTTTTGCACCATACAAAGACTCTGGCCCAGAAATCTCTAGGTTAGTACTGTGCATATAACCCAATCACTTTACTAAAAAGTATTGAATAAAAATAGTTCATGAGCAGGGATCCTAGAAATCCATTTGCCATGGAAAAATGCAGAATTTGGGTTTTTACAGAGAATCTTTCGGTTTTACATTTTGTGAAAAAATAACAAATATATTAACTATTAACTAAAAATTTTTTGAAAATACCAATGTCACTTAATCAATGCATGCAGCCTCCCCACCTTGTGGTTGATTTTTGAATGTGCTTTAAATTTACACAGGTAAACATACTCCAATACACTGCTTCCGCGAATAGAGGTTACTCAATTGTGTATAGGGGTTCGTGTTTTAATGCATCTCAAATTTCACTTCAGCTTCCAGAAGTGAGTAAGAAAGGATGCTGAAAACATTAAAAATCACTCTAAAGATCATGTCACTGAGTTTGGCAAGGACAAATTTCCTGTGTATGGTAATGTGCTGTTCTGTATTGTATGCAGCAAGGCTGTATATTATGTTAAAAGGCAGATAATTGTAGGACACATAGAAAGCGCTAAACAATCAATGAAAAGAAACAAAAACAAGAGGCTGAAACAACAGGGCAATCGACAACAGTAAAGAAACACTGACTGGATCATTCTATTCATTTTATTTTATTATAATGTTTGATGGCACTGGTAGGCTTCAAACTTGCTTAAACATTTTAAATATATCAGTAAAACATTGCGTTTAACTGATACCTATATATATTGTGGCTAGGAAAACTAAAGTTCAGCTTTTCATTTTAATTCTGGAAAAATGCAGATTTTTATGGGTTTTTACTGGAGAATTTTGGTTTTTGTATCATAGAAAACTAGGATCCCGGCTCATGAGGCAGATTTTCAAAGGCAATTAACTCCCATCGACTTTCAATGGAATTTAGGCACCTACATGTGCTTTTGAAAAATCTACACCTATAGCTAGAAGACTGTTCAGGGCCAAGTTCTAGAATGGGATCAAGTTCTAGACATGTTTGTGATTAGCAGACTCTGTTCATGTCTTCCTTTAAAAAAACAAAACCAAACAAGGTGAAAATTATTCCTCTCACACCAAGAGGTTTCATTTCTAACTGAGCTTTTTAGATTAACACATCAAACAGCCTATTTCCTAACAGCACACCATATACTAACTGCCTTCTCATCAACCCTCCGCTTCTTTTTTTTTTTTAAGGGAAGGAAGCCACGCTGCTGATGCAAAGCTTGAACAAGCTGAGTACGCCAGAAGAGAAGCTGGACATGTTATTTAGGAAGTATGCTGAGATGGTTAGTATAGCATTTGTTGACTTATGTGAGAGAAAAAAAATCTATACCTGAAGTGATAAACAAGATGTGCAATGCAGTATGCTCTAACTTTATTCTGTATAAAGTCTTTTATACAAACTGTGTCCCAAAACACTTTTCAGGGTTAAATAATAAATCATAGCTGAAGAAGATGAAAACTAAAGGGCAAGGCCCAAAAGATATATTTTCAGAGGAGATCTGAAAAGAGATGGAGAGTTGATGAGGCAGAACATTGGCAGCTTAAATGAAATATGCACCAAACCGTTTAGTAAAGTGCAGCCTAATTGAAAACATGCATTTTGCCAACCAGCTGTGAGGCTACAGCCATGATAAAGAATTAACATCTACTGCAGTTGAAAAAGGATTTTCTCCTTATTAAATCTGCATATTTTCTACTATTCCTAGACCTTTTTAAAGAAGACTAAACATTATTTTTTATACTATAGGTATAAGCTTAAGATTATAGGACCAGAACAGTTATTTCAAATTCCATGTATTCTCTCCGCTTCATTTCTCAAGACTTGCCTGCCCCCTCATCACACAAGCAACTTTCACAAGAAGATTCTGAGCACATATTTTAGGTCAGAGTCTTATCTCATATACGTCAGAGTAGTTCCACTGGTTTTAATATTTCTATTCTGGGTGTAACTGGGTAGAACTGATATCAGAATTGGGGCCAATATCACTTGGAACATAGGGAAAGCTAAGTAAAGTATCTTTGACACAAATATATAGGTGGCAGGCCTGTTCCCTACTTGCACCTTGTGTAATCATTTACATCTTTTCAGAGTGGCTGTAAAAACACTAGGAGCCTGATTCTCCTTTGCCCTGCTCCATGTATAGTCATTAACATCTATGCAAAGTGGGTGGACAACACTACCACTCTGATTTGGTAGGGTTTTATACCCACACTTCACATGTGTAAATTACTACACAAGCTCCCAGACAGGAGAGAACTGGGCCCTATAGTTACAATCCAAATTCCTGATCCTGCAATGAGCTCCCTGCTGGCAGCACCCCTGCACTCCCTCCCATACAGAGCCCCATTTAAGCCAGTGTGGGCTGATTTTCAACATAAGTAAATTGGGTCCATGTGAATGCACTGATCTTACCATGCTGAGCTCATTGTGGGATCAGGATCTAATTCATCCTCTGTGTAATTCTATTGGCTACATTTGGCCTAGTGTGGGCACCAACAAAATAAGAACAATTAGATAGGTAGGTAGATTGATTGATTGATTTAGGAGCAGAATAATAAAAGACCTGATGAATAACTAAGAAAAATCAGCCATAAAAATGTTGTGGACTAAATTTGCCAGAGGGTACTCCGATTTTTCACACTTGCTGTCTGGTCACCCTATGCCTATTAATATCCACTGTGCTTAGGAAAACCAATGTTTGTAAAACACACAGTTAAAAATTCCAATTACATCACCAACCAAAAGGCTTAGGTTTTGATGAAACAGAGAGCAGGTGATGTTTGTACTTTAAACAGCTCTCTAAAACCCAGAAAACAATAAAAGTTAACAGCATATCGCATTTGACTGCCTGACTTCCTCAGGCAATGATTTTCTCAGTGTATTAGTTCCTGGACTGTTTCTTTCCTAAAACAGATTTTTTTTAAACTGAGAAACTGACCATGGCTTTGCACTATCAAACCAACACACACTGGAGATTAGTGGAATCCCTGCTTTCAGAAGTGGGTGTTACTTTGGACACTCCACAGCTACTAAGAATGACTGACATTCCCAACTTTACATTTCCTTTCTTTTGAGAGTGATATTTATGTTTGTGTTTGTGTATGTATGTATAAATGTTTAAACAGGAAATTATACTCTGGTTTTAAGGATTTTTTAAAGGGGTGGAGATAATTTAGGTATCATTTTCTTAATAATAAAATACAGAGCTTTTAAAAACTAGGTTGTAATGTTGAGCACACATATGAGTAGTTTAAGAGTAAAAGTAATATGACTTCAGTTATTTAAAAGGGAGTGGAGGAGGAGTAAAAAAACAGAATATTCAGAGTCAATGTTAAACTTAAAAAAAAAAAAATCATCTACAAAATATGGGAATGAACAGTTAAACGCATCAAACTCCTGTACCCACGCCAGCCTTCTTTGTTCCTTTCGTACTTTGCAAGATGTGTTATTTTTGGGCTAAGGATTTTTTCTAAGTGCTCTACAGACTCCACAGCCATAGCCTCTTGATATCTTCCATTTGGAAACACCACTGCATTTGTACGGTTTGCGGAGTATTGAAAATTTGCCTCACAGAACATTGGCTTTATAATTGGTTTTATACACAAATGTCTCTGATGTTATGTGTGATGCTTCATCACAAAATTGAGCTGTGCTCTTTTCATGTAATGCCCTAATTTCATAACCTGGTGGTTTAGACGGACTTTGATGGGACTTAAGCACATACTTAAAGAGACCTCATGCCTGCAGCATAAGTTGTAGCAGGACTGGTCCTGCTTTAATTTACTCTCCTCTACAGTCAAGCACAGCTTGAAAATATGGGCTCATACCACCAACTGCCCCTGCAGGGGAGAGGCTTTGAAGAATCTATCAGAAGAGAAGCACAAAAGCATTTATGCTCTGATGCCTCTCGAGATATAACTGTGACATTAGCCAAGATGGTCAGAGATGCAACCCCATGCTCCAGGTATCCCTGCGCCTCTGACTGCCAGAAGCTAGGACTGGACAGCAAGGGATGGATCACTCATCAATTGCCCTGTTCTAGTAATTCCCTCTGAAACATCTGGTACTGGCCACTTTGGGAAAACAGGATACTAGGCTAGATGGACCATTGTTCTGACCCAATATGGCCGTTCTTGTGTTCTTATGACATTGCCAAAGTGAATAAATTAATAAAATTAATCAAAGGCTTGCTGAGAAATGCTTATGCTATATACTCTGCTCTACTGGGTTGTGCTGGGCAAGAGCACAGCTACATAAGAACGGCCGTATTGGGTCAGACCAAAGGTCCATTCAGCCTAGTATCCTGTCTACCAACAGTGGCCAATGCCAGGTTCCCCAGAGGGAGTGAACCTAAAGTTGGTAAAGGTGATTTGGATTAGTGGAGCAGGATGTGGTTTATCTTAATTTTTTCCCACAAACTATTGCAGAAAACTCCCTTGTGGTCAGTTTACATTCTGAAGGCTCTCCCTATCTAGAAAAAAAAGGCTAGAACCTTAGTGTGAAATCCTAGCTTCACCAACATCAACAGAAGTTTTGCCATTAACTTCAGCTGGGCCAAGATTGCAACATTTTTTATTAGCTTGACTGAGTCATCTACAATTTGGACAAAATATTATCCGCTGAGCACAGGCCACACATGCAAAATTTGAAGTGAAGAGAATATTTGTTATATTTTTAAAAGGAGAGGGAGAGCGGGCCAAAAATCAGGCTTATAAAGGAAAACAAGTCTCAGCCTTAATTAGAGAAAGGCTACTGACTCTCTATAATGGTAGAAAACGTATTTCAGCAAGTGCAGTCTGATCATATGTAAACACAGTTTTGGGCTACATATAACAATATGAATATGTATAGTGAAAGTTGGACATAAGAGGCAAATATATTGGAAGCAATGGAAGTATAAAACAATATTCATTAAGATTGTCCTCTGGTTTGAGCTTCATATCATTTCACTTAGTGAACTCCTAGTCATGCCATTTTAATGTTCCAGAGGCCATTCTGTGATATGTCTGATAACATAGTGATTCACAGTGTCATTTTTTTATACCAAGCAATACTATTCACAGACACATGGCAAGATAAGTGAACCACATGTGGAACATACTTTCAATACTACTTTGTTCACAACGTGATCCCCATGGTGAAGAGTGGTGCTGTGTAGCATCAATAGAACAGCAAAGTCCCTATTTGACTTCATGAAGTCTCTGACACTTCTCCATCTATGGGATCAAAAGTCTGCTTGGGGTAGGGTGGTAATTTTGTTTGTTTTTCTGGTAGGTATTATGGAGTAGAAAGGGGTATCAATAAATACCATTCTTATGGTTGAAAGGCTTTGTCCAAGAGCATTTTTTGATAGAGGGTTGTGAGTTCAACATTATTCACAAGTTTCTTCAGTGAATAATTCCTGGCCTGTAGATCACTCCAGTTGTAGATATTGAAACTTGGATAAATTAATAGTTGAATAGATAAATCAGTTTCCACTGCTTTAATTAGCCACATATCATGTGGTATTGTTTCTGTTCACAGATAGGGTGATTTACATAACTAATCAACAAAGTGTGCAATTCAAGCTTTATATTCTATTGTAATATTCACACCTGACATCAGCATTGTATTGGTCGGTTGCATATATCAACCATCACGGAACATAAATAATACCATGTAATTGACCAACACAGTGCAAATTTTGAATTCTCTACTTCATTATAGAATGTGCTAACGATAACAGGATCAGGTGCCTCTCAAGAGCCCTTCATGGTCAAGGTTGCTTCAACAGCACCCTGCCTCAGTTTCCCTTATTCCTGAACACCTTAATTAAACTCCACCAGGTCAGAGTCCTTAAACATTTCCCTTTTGGGTCTAATTTTCTTTCATAGATAATTGTTCTTGGATAAAGCCTTTCCACTCTAAGAATGGCATACACTGATATTCCCTTCTACTCCACAGTGCCTACCAGAAAAACAAACAGACCCATCATCATCCTACTCCCCAAGCATACTTTTGACCTCATAAAGGGAGACATGCCAAGGGTTCCATGAAGCAGTCTATGGACTGTGCTACTTCTATTGATGTTGGACTGCCCCACTCTTTATCACAGGGATCAATTGCACTGTGAACGAACAAAGAAGTGTAGCACCGAAAGCAGTGCTCCACATGCTGTTCGCTTATCTTGTCACGTTCAGGGCTGTAATTCAGATCAGTGAGAGGTTGTGTCGTTGCTTCTCCTGTAACCCTGAGTGCCTTAAAATGCTCTGCTGCTGTAGCTCTCCATCTGGACGCTCCAACCCTGCATACAAGCATGCACGGAATCTGTGTGTGTTAAGCAGCCCTGGTTCAGCAGCTCTGACTCCAGCAGCCTGCTTGTCACACCACAGCCATGCTCTGGTCTCCACCAGCCTTGGTTCTACTAGCCAAGTGACTCCAACACTTTTCCCAAATTTCCCCAAAACCATTCGTCCTGAAATGTCCAGCCCCCTCCTGGACCACTCAGAGGAGTAATAAGGTCTGTTGCTCCTTTAAAGAGACAAAAGCACAGGAGTTTGTTGCTTTAACTAGTGTTAAAGATCACTTCAATTCCAACACAGCACTGGGTTGATTTAGAATAAAAGTAAAAACAATTTATTTTATTTAATCAAAAAGCAACATGGTATAAAGTCAGAAATGGTTACAAGCAAATAAAAGTGAAAAACACTTTGTAGTGACAAAGTCTTAACAAAACTACAGGCTTGGTTCAAGGTAAGACTCTTACCATGCTCCTTCCAGCAAGATGGCGGACCACCCCATTAGTCAGGATCTCCCACAAAATCCAAAGATCTTGGTTCCTTTGTCTTCTTGGGTGAAAAATAACTTGGGGTTCTTTGCCCATCTCTTTTATACACCAATTAACTTTTGAAATGTATCCTTCTCAAAGTCCAGTGCCTCTGCTGTGCGGAAAGGTGCCATGGAGTCTGATGGAGAAAGTTCCCTGCTGGTTTCTTCCCCGCTCGTGCTTTCTACAATGCAAAGTGATCTGTCCCTGCAGGCTCCACTATGCCAATGTCTGACCACTTGACTATGATTACCAGTTGTCTGTGATTGTACCTGGATGGAAGCATAGGCATTTTCTTTGTCTGGAAAAAAACTCTTTACCCACTTCCCAGACTTGTCTAGTTCAAATACAGAGGGAATTCATAACTTCACATATAAGACAAACACATACATTTTACAGTGATACTAATAACCACTGTATTATTCGCTTTCATATGATACCTTACAAGACATATTTTGTATAAATATTATTGCACTAGTGTGTAGAGTGTGAATACAGGGGTGACTAGGGTCACAAGAACTCTAAACAAACTCAATCCTGGGGCTTCTCCCCTTTTCCCAAAAGAGGATCCAAGCCTTTCTGGTTCTTCCCTGTTTTTGGCAGGCCACTCCCAGCCCTACCTGGCTGGAGTCATTTGGTCCCTGAAATCTCAGACTCTCCTGCAACCTTCTAATTCTCTATAGCTTCACTCTGCATTCGCTGGGCTATTGTACAGATTGTGATTTTACTGCCAGTAGTTTGCCTCTCTTCACTAGGTGCTGATATAAATACAAAAACTTTCCAAACAATGAAAGAGGAGGAACTTAGTTGAAAACCAAAGAGCTCATTTTCTTTTCCTTCCTTTCAATATACTGCATTTTTATTTTTACCTACATTTTACCCCTATGTCTTTAGCTGGAAGAACATCGTGCTGAGCAGAAAAAGCTGAAGTATCTGCAGAAGAGACAGGCGCAGATCATCAAGGAGAAGGACCAGCTGCAGAGTGAGCACAGCAGAGCCATCCTTGCCCGCAGCAAACTTGAGAGTCTCTGCCGGGAGCTCCAGAGACACAACAAAACCCTCAAGGTTAGTAAGAGGCCTCTCAAACTACACAGCAGGATACATGCCCCATGTTGTGTGGGCAGGCTCAAAAACGTCCCTGTGCTGTTCAAACATCACACTGAAAAGATTATTTACATTAATGTATACAATATGCAATTATATACAGTAGACCTCATTCCTACCTACAATAAGGCCCTTTATACGTGTGACGGGTTGGATCACAGAAACCCCCTTAGGAACTGCCAACTGATGTGCCAAGACTACGTCTGCCCCTGCTTTCCCTGCCAGCATGGGACTCCAGCACCCTGTCTTGTTGAGCCAGACATGCCAGCCCGCTCCAACACAGACCCAGGGTCTGAACCACGTGCCCCAAAGCTGCAGACTTAACTGAAAGCAACTTACAGAAGTGTTCCTGTTTTTAACACTCAGATGCCCAACTCCCAATGGGGTCTAAACCCCAAATAAATCCGTTTTATGCAGTGGTGACGACGCAGGAAAGGAAACAGAACACCAGGTTTGTTGGTAGCCAGAGGGCTTTACAAGCCTCCTGCAAAAAGCCTCAAGCCAAAAGCCTCCCAGGAAAACTTTTCCTGGGGTTTTTATTTCTCTCCTTACTTTGTTTACAACTCTTCTTAGTGGTTACATCTTTGCCCATTCAGAAGGCAGGCAGGATACACGCAGTGTGCAATTATACAAGATAGCAAACTCATCTATTAAGCGCGTGAACAGCCAGCTGCAAAGGTACTATCAGGCTAGCCAATATGTTTTCCAAACATAGGCGCTAGAACAAGGTCACTCCCGCCTCAATTCCGAGGGAACAGTTTGCCGTTCTTCAAGGCTTATGATTAGGGAGCAACACATTCCTACAGTTTTACCCTGTATAAACCTTATACAGGGTAAACTCATAAACTGTTCACCCTCTATAACACTGATAGAGAGATATGCACAGCTGTTTGCCCCTCTCCTCCCAGGTATTAATACATACTCTGGGTTAATTAATAAGTAAAAAGTGATTTTATTAAATACAGAAAGTAGGATTTAAGTGGTTCCAAGTAGTAACAGACAGAACAAAGTGAATTACCAAGTAAAATAAAATAAAACACGCAAATCTAAGTCTAATACTGTAATAAAACTGAATACAGAAAAAAATCTCACCCTCAGAGTTGTTTCAATAAGTTTCTTTCACACACTGGACACCTTCCTAGTCTGGGCACAATCCTTTCCCCTGGTACAGCCCTTGTTCCAGCTCAGGTGGTAGCTAGGGGATTTCTCATGATGGCCGCCCCCTTTGTTCTGTTCCACCCACGTATATATCTTTTGCATAAGGCAGGAATCCTTTGTCCCTCTGGGTTCCCACCCCTCCTTCTCAATGGAAAAACACCAGATTAAAGATGGATTCCAGTTCAGGTGACATGATCACATGTCACTGAGACCCCAAACCTTCATTCCTCCCAGCCAGACTCACAGGAATGCCTAACTGCAAACAGAACCATCCACAGTCAATTGTCGTGGTTAATGGGAGCCATCAAGGTTCCAAACCACCATTAATGACCTACATTTTGCATAATTATAATAGGCTCTCAGAGTTATATTTCATATTTCTAGTTTCAGATACAAGCGTGATACATTTATACAAATAGGATGATCACACTCAGTAGATCACAAGCTTTGTAATGATACCTTACAAGAGATCTTTTGCATGAAGCATATTCTGGTTACATTATATTCATACTCATTAGCATATTTTCATAAAATCATATAGAGTGCAACATCACAATACGGTTCTGGCTGTGTAAAGGGGCCATTAGGTGAGTGTAAATTACATTTTCACCAACTGTAATCCTTATTTATGCTGTCAGAGTGGTGCAAAGGGGCCTTTGTGTGAATGACACACCGCTATGTGTACATTGCAATCAGAAGTGTGACTGAAGACTGTGTAGACATACCTGAACTACCTCTGATCTTGCTAACGCCAATAGCAATAGCAGTGAAGCTATTGCAGTAAGAGTGGCAGCACAGGCTATACAATCATGACTGGAATCCTGGGCAGCTACTCAAGTGGCTAATCAATGTTGCCACCCTTTCTGTCATATACTTCTTGTACACGGTAAGTTGCAGGACTGCTGCTAAAAGTTCAGACTCTTGTGCCAGATGTGGACAGGCCACAGAGCTTCCTTTATAGAGACATATATCAGATGTGCCTGCCATGAGATCCTTTAATGAAGCGTTTCTCAAACTCGGGTCCGCGGACCCCTGGGGGTCCATGAAGGTATTCCAGGGGGTCTGCGGGCCTGCTGATCAACTCCTCCCCCCTCCCTCCCTCAACTCCTGCCCTCCTTCCCAGTGCATGCCGTGGAGCAGCTGTTCAGGAGCGTGAAGGAGGTGCTGGAAGGGTGGGGGAGGAGTGTGGACAGGGTGCGCTCAGGGGAGAGGAGGAATCATCTGCAGGGCGACCAGCCCCACTGATCAACTCCTCCCCCTCCCTTCCAGTGCCTCCTGCATGCCGGGAAACAGCTGTTCCCCAGCTAGGCGAGAGAGGGGGGAACGGGGACGGGGTGTGCTCAGGGGAGGTCGGAAAGAGGTGGGGAAGAGGAGGGACATGGGTGGAACCGGGGCAGGAAGAGGTGGGGCGAGGTGGGGTCTTGGGGGTAAGGGGTGGAGTGGGGGTGGAGCCTGGGGCTGAGTGGGAGGCTTGGGGGTCTGTGAAAAGTTTTAAATCAAAATGGGGGTTCTCAAGTTACTAAAGTTTGAGAACCGCTGCGTTAATGCATTGCTTGTCTCTGGCTTATTACAAGCTCAGGTAAAGTATGTTTCACACAATACCACCTAGTGGCAAAACATTATAATGCAACTTAATATTAATTACATCTCCTCCTTTAAGTTTTATATTCCAACCATTTATAAAATGTACACTAGCACATTGTCTGAAGTGTCTCTGAATCATACTGGTTTTCTAATTACACAACCTGAACACGTAACAACTCAATCATCTGGCTATCCATTAGTTACAACAACTGGCCATGGTTGATTTGGAATCTGCATCTTCTTTTTCTTGTTATGCATCTGCCATCAGCAGAGTTTGCTCTGTTGATTGTGATCTCTCAGCAACAAACTGTAGTTGTCAACAGTTTCTGCTGAACTCTCCATGTTGGTTTCAATCACATATGATGTGGGCATGATTTTTTTTTCTCCTTTACAATAGCTGGATTTCTCCATCCTTTTTCTACATCCAGTTTTGACACAAAGATGGTCATCAGTTTCTACACCCGGCAGTTCTCTAATTGAGTTACGTCTGTTGTAAAAGAGTTTATAAGCTCTTTTCTCCTTTTTAGATGATTTGGCTACTCTCTTCATGTCTGGCCACTTTGGAGATATGACTTTGAAAAGGAACCTAACAGTAGTTCTGAAATGTCTTTCCATCAGGAGTTGTACTGGACTATATCCAGGAGCTGTTATAGATATTGATCTCTAACTCAGAAGAGCAAGGAATGGATCTTCTTGTTGTCTGAACAGATCTCTCAGACTCTCTATTTGCTTGTGAGTAATGTGGGCTGCTAGTAATATGATCAAAATCATATTTCAGTTGGAATTACTTAAATTCTGCTGTGGTGAATTGTGGTCCATTGTCCACCACTAGTTGTTCTGGAATACCCAAATGAGCAAAAGTGCTCATCAGTTTCTCAATAACACTAAGACATATTATGTCTTTCAAATACATTCTTTCTATAGATCTGGAAAACTATTGACCAGGTAATGATGGCCTCTGAATTAGCATAAATTTGCAGCTAGTCTCTTCCAAGATCTGTCTGGTAGAGTTGTTATTATTCTATATGGTTCAGCATTGCCTCTTAAGGTTATTTTACTGGATCTCCTTTTAAAACTCCTGTATCATCAAATACTCCATTGAGTTCTTCCACCTTTCTCACTAGTCCCATCATGGCTGCCATGCAGAAGCTGAGAAGGTCGTTGGTCTTTAATCTTTGATCACGTGCATTTTGAGTACAAAGCTTTTTTTTTTTTTTTGGTATGTTGTTTCTGTGGAGAACTGGCCCGTGCAGTTCAGAATACCTCTAGGGCTAGTCAGAGCTGTGTCAGGTGACTTCAGCTCTGGGAAGAGTTGAAGATGATTATAAGTCCCCTCTGATGATATGACTGTCATGTCTGCTCCTGAATCAATAGTCTTTCCATGAATATTCAGTTTCACTCTCTGGGTGGGCTATGTGTCATCACACATGATAGAGCCCAGAAGCTATGGCTCTTCATTGCCTGTAATATGAGTCAACACCCTAACTGCTTTAGTGCAGCAAATAGCTGCACAATGTCCATATTTTGTGCATTTATTACATATTGCACCTTTGACTGGACATGGATCACTGGGCTATGAATTTTCCCATATCTTGTGCATTTAGTCTGAAAGGTATGTAGTTAGCCTGGACTATCTCCCTCTTAGCCTCAGGGGTCTTATGATAATTACTTTTAGCCCTCTTGCTGTATCTGTTTACAGCTTGTAAGCTAGTTTCTTGTCTTTCAAGTCTGGCAAATGACTCTTGGTTTTGCTGTTTGACCAGTTCAGATACTTTACTATTTGAACAGCTGCCTGTAGGGTTTTCTGTTTTGAACTGGTCATGGAGTTCGCAGATAAAATCTTTGAAAGCAGCTGCATTCTCAGGCCCAAAATCAGTTTTCTGCTAATGCATGTAAAGTTCTGATAAAAGATTCAACAGATTCCCCTGTTTGTTGAATTCTCTGGTGAAAACATGCCCTTTCATAAATCACATTTCCATGAGGTATGAAGTATTCATCAATCATAGCCAAAAATCTTTCACAGTCATCTCTGTGCCTCTCTTCAGTAAAGATAAAGATATATTCTGCCTTCTTCTCCATAGCATAAATTAAAGAACATACCTGGATATCTCCAGTTTCCTTATGGAGTTTGTTTACACTGTGAAATCTTGCAAAATATTGCTTCCAGTCTCTCTATTCTTAAGGTGTGTCAAAGCTGAAGTTCTCTGGGGCACCGAAGTGTGGCATGCTGATGAAATAGATCCTGAAAACTTTGTTGCTTTTTTTCAATGTGCAACTATTGTTGCTACTTTCCTTCTGTTTCTGTTCTCCTCTGCAGTTAAGTTGCCTTTACTTCTGACATCTTGTCATGTACCACATATGGACTAGTTACAGAGCTTCCACCAGAGAGAGATACAGGGAGATTGTGATGGGATGACTATCCCACACTCACCCTGCAGAGTTTAATGCAGGCCAGATGGGCCAATTAACCCATTAGGCAGCTGATTAAGGAGGCTCAGCTGGGCAGGAATAGGCGTGGCCTATAAAGCCCAGGAGCTGAAAGGAGAAGGGGCAGATGGGAAAAGGTAGACACTCCTGGGAGAAAGGGAGGAGCGAGACTGCAGATACTTCATAGGGAGAAAGAGGCAGCTTTGGGGAACTGGTAGGCCTAGGAAGAAAAGGGGAACCAGTAGTAGGAAGCAACCCAGAGATAGAACAGTGAGGCCGGAGAGAGGAGGCCCAGACTGCTGAGCTGAGGGCCCCTGGGCTGGAACCCAGAGAAGAAGGTGGGCCCAGGTTCCCCTACCAGCCACAGGGCAAGTAACACTGAGGCAATGAGTGGGAAGGCTGCCTAGGACTATTGAGGAGCTAAACCTCCCCTGGAAGGGGGGAACAGGGACAGTGACACAGCCGGAGGGCCAAGTCACATTGCAGTTCCTGAGGCTGTGAGAGGGGCTGCCGGTGGATAGGAGTGACAGTGGGCAAATCGCGGACAGGGGACGTCAGCCTTGAGCTAATCCCCAGAGTACCACTCACCAGTCCGGCAGTGAGTGGTGTGCCCCACGACAGAGATGTGGTCTCTTTAAGACACACTTTAATGCACTGACAAGTATAGCCATTGAGGTATATGCTCAGATAAGGTATATTACACATGGTGCCACTTAATGACTGAACAGCATAATACAGTTTAGCATTTCTCTACACTTTCTGCCATGGCATCACTGCTATTGTTATTCAAGCTAGTTAGATCAAAGCTAGCGCAGGTATTTCTACATGTGCTGCAGTCACACCTCTGATTGCAATGTAGACATACTCTTAGACTCAGTATGTGTTTCCATAATAAAATAAGCACTAGTGATTTGCTGCAGGAGACTCACAAGGAGCTATTGGGTATTTTGATATAATTTGGGTGCTGGGGTATTTTGAAATGACCAGTGAGGATGAACCAAGCCAAAAAGTCCATCTGATTTGCCTTGAAGATGAGAAGGATGTTGACCTAGTCTGCAAAAACTGTCTCAAATTACAGTATCTGTGTGAGAGAGAAATGTTAAGGTGTGTCAATGGGCTCAGATTCAAATTGTGTTTGTAACTTCTTTGGTGTATTAGGTTGTGATGGATTCACAGGGTCTGGTCTATGCCCTAGCATGTAACCAGTCCCTTGGGAGTGACCCCTTTAGTGTGCTGGTCCCCAAGGATCCACACAGTTCCGTAGGGGCAGACCCGTGCCTCCAGGACTCCTAAACTGGGCCTTCAGGCACCAGCAATCCATGGCTCCCTGCAGCAAGTCCAGCCAAACCGGATTCCCATGGGAGACTTGGACTGTGCCCCACCAGAGCTCAGTGTCCTCAGTGAGTATCTGTAGTGACACCAAGCAGCTTTTTCAAACAAGGTAACAATTTATTAGTCACTCTTACTCTGCCCCAACAGTAACATTTTGGCCCTTTATACTCTGTGCATAGCAAGGCAAAGCATGGAGGGAAGCTCAGACACACAGGAATCATATAAATATTACCAAAATTCCCCACTTTTCACATATGCCACTTAGATGTGAAATCTACAACAACCGTGTTTCTTTAAATATCTTATTTTCTATTAATATGTCTCTGTGGCTAATTTTCCTTCTAGTTGTTTGTGAATACCCATAAATAATAAATATTATTATTGTTATTACACACAAAAATCTCTTTTCTGATCTGTTATTAAAATAAAAATCCTTCTTCATAGGGAAATATTGAGTGTAAAGTTACAGACTTGAAGTCGCAGGTGTAGATCCACAGCTGATGGAAATCAGCACAGCTCCACTGGCTTTAATGCAGCCGCACTCACTGACTTACACCTGCTGAGGATGTGGCCCACGGGGTCTAGACTAAATGTTCTTGTACACTGATTAGAAGAGAGATTTGCTGGGAAACTATCGCTCAGTCTACACACTGAAGTTTCAATTGTTTGACTAAAAGTGGTTTAAATATTATTTAGTTAAACCTGCACGGGCACATTTATATTGGTTTTAAACTGTTTATATCATTTTACCTTAAATCAATATCAGGCAGTTTTAAAGTGACTAAAGAATGTCCACTCAGAGTTAAACCAGTGGAAACCATACGTATTTTTTTTAAAACCCATCTTTAGTTAAACCAGTGCAACTTTGTGTGTAGAGCAGACCTAATAGTATGGTGAGAGTAGATATGGGACTGGTTGCATTGTTGAATATCATAAATGACATCTCAGTAGTCAGATACTTCTTGATCTCACTATGACTAGGGTGTGACGGGTTGGATCACAGAAACCCCCTTTGGAGCTGCCACCTGATGTGCCAAGACTACCCCTGCTTCTGTTTTCCCTGCCAGCTCAGGACTCCAGCACCCTGTCTTGCTGAATTAGACACTCCAGTCCACTTCAACACAGACCCAGGGTCTGAATCACTTGTCCCAAAGCTGCAAGTTTACCTGAAAACAGCTCATAGAAGTGTGCTTGTCTTTAGCACTCAGATGCCCAACTCCCAATGGGGTCTAAACCCAGATAAATCCGTTTTACCCTGCATAAAGCTTATGCAGGGCAAACTCATAAATTGTTCGCCCTCTATAACACTGATAGAGAGATATGCACAGTTGTTTGCTCCCCCAGGTATTAATACATACTCTGAGTAAATTACTAAATAAAAGGTGATTTTATTAAATACAGACAGTAGGATTTAAGTGGTTCAAAGTAGTAACAGACAGAACAAAGTAAGTCACCAAGCAAAATAAAATAAAATGCGCAAATCTATGTCTAATCAAACTGAATACAGATAATCTCACCCTCAGAGATGCTTCAGTAAGTTTTTCTCAGACTGGACACCTTCCAGGCCTGGGCACAATTCTTTCCCCTGGTACAGCTCTTGTTGCAGCTCAGGTCATAGCTAGGGGATTCTTCATGATGGCTTCCCTCCCTCTCTGTTCTCTTCCACCCTTTTATATATCTTTTGCATAAGGCAGGAACCCTTTGTCCCTCTGGGTTTCCACCCCCCCTCACTGGAAAAGCACCAGGTTAAAGATGGATTCCAGTTCAGGTGACATGATCACATGTCACTGCAAGACTTCATTACTCACTTGCCAGCACACACATATACAGGGAGACTCACAGGTAAACAGCCATCTGCAGACAATGGGAGTCATCAAGATTCCAAACCATCATTAATGGCCCACACTTTACATAATTACAGTAGGCCCTCAGAGTTACATTTTATATTTCTAGTTTTAGATACAAGAGTGGTACATTTATACAAATCAGATGATCATACTCAGTAGATTATAAGCTTTGTAATGATACCTTACAAGAGACCTTTTGCATGAAGCATATCCCAGTTACATTACATTCACTTATTACCGTATTTTCTCTAAAACTATCCCAGTTACATTATATTGACTAATTATCAAGTTTTTATAAAACCATATAGACTGCACAACGTCACATAGGGTAACATAGTTTGCTCCTTATTTTTGCATGGGGCGTAAGTAGTTCATAGGGCCTTTCACCCTTAAACCTAGCTAGACTGTCTCCAATATCTGTCATCTTTTAAACCGCTTTACTTTGGAACTGTGTGACCAGCCTGTCAAGGCTGTATCCCCACTTTGAACTTTAGGGTACAAATGTAGGGGCCTGCATGAAAACTTCTAAGCTTATCTACCAGCTTAGCTTTGGTCCGCTGCCACCATCACAAGAATTCCCTCCCTGGGAAGCCTTGAGAAACCTTTCACCAATTCCCTGGTGAACACAGATCCAAACCCCCTTGGATCTTAAAACAAGGAGAAATTAACCATCCCCCCTCCTTCCTTCCACCCTCCTTTCACCAACTCCTGGTGAATACAGATCCAAACCCCCTTGGATCTTAAAACAAGGAGAAATCAATCTGGTTCTTAAAAAAGAAGGCTTTTAATTAAAGAAACAGGTAAAAATCATCTCTGTAAAATCAGTATGGAGAATAACTTTACAGGGTAATCAAACTTAAAGAGCTCAGAGGACCCCCCTCTGTCTTAGGTTCAAAGTACAGCAAACAAAGATAAATACTCTGGTAAAAGGTACATTTACAAGTTGAGAAAACAAAGTAAATCTAAGACGCCTTGCCTGTCTTTTTACTTACAAGTTTGAAATAGGAGAGACTTGTTTAGAAAGATGGGGAGAACCTGGATTGATGTCTGGTCCCTCTCAGTCCCAAGAGCGAACCACCCCTTAAAACAAAGAGCACACACACAAGCCTTTCCCCCCCCAAGATTTGAAAATATCTTGCCCCCTTATTGGTCCTTCGGGTCAGGTGTCAGCCAGGTTACCCGAGCCTCTTAACCCTTTACAGGTAAAAGGATTTGGAGTCTCTGTACACAGAGAGCTGTTACCCTTCCCTTTATAGTTATGACACAGCCAGACAAACTTTTGGCTATTATTATAAAGCCAAATTCTGTCTGGCTTCCATTGGCTTTAGTACTTGCCATGTGAGCACACAAAACACAATTAAGTTGTCCAGTTGAATCACCCATAGCAAGAAGTGAGGGTAAGCCTGTCCCCTAAAGGGGATAAAAGTTTCTAGATGCTATAGACCTTTCTGTAAAACACAGAAGCACTAACCCTACTCCAGCCTTGTGCTGACATCACAAGCAAGCAAAATAAAATAAGCCAGTAGGAAAAAATATCAGTGTTTTCAACATGGATAAGAATTAAATTCGTAATGAAGACAGTTACAAACTCTCATAAATTTAACATGATCCTTGTAGCATTTAGTGGGTTTTTTTAAAAGCCCACCTTCTGGAGTCGTGATTACATGAAAAAAAGAATTTAAAGCTACGTTTCTAGTCCTTAGGGTTTCAGAGAGAGAGAGGCTAAAAAAACAGAAAGCAAATAAAAAGAATCCAAAGTGTATTAATTTTTTAAATCTCATGGTTTTAAGTCAATTTAATTATTTGGGGGGAGGGGGAGCCTGGCACATAATTTTTGAACACTTGGGGTAGGCAAATCTGCTTATACTGTATTATAAACCATGGGGAAAATAAACTATAGAAAGCAGCTGATTGTGTCACTTAAGTTACAAAGCGCAAAACTTACCTCTTCTATCCACACATTTCTCTGTGTTGTGTTATTGATCTGAAAATTAGCTGACAGTCTGGTGGCTGTTTAATGACATAAATATCTCATGTTCCTTGTGCTTCTTGCTCATGGACAGTTAAGAGTAAAAGATCAGCCAGTCACCAATTCTGATTCTGGGCATGACCCAAGCAGTTTGGGAGTCAGACTGTACTGCTTCAGAATCATAGGATCATCAACCTAATCAGGGAGTAGTAAACTGAGATGGTGACCCTGGTCTGATTTCACTTGCACTCATTTCACTCAGGTGTGACTTCAGTGGAATTACAGTATTCCTGACTTACACCTGTGCAAGATCAAAATAAACCTGTATAATCTTAATTCTATGAGGTCTTTTATTAATAAAATATTGCTCATTAAAATGATTAAACCTACACATAAGGTAGCGTTGCTAGTCAAAGTTCAGGGCTATGTGGGAGTTTGAGGTGGAAGGAGAAATTGGTGGCAGCCAGGTATTTTTTGATGTAGTTTTGTTTATTTACAAGGAATGCACAGAGTCCTGTATCTTGGAACACAGAAGGAACCAAGAACAAAAGGGAGCAGTTTCTTAGCTTACCAGCCCTCCCAACCTCTTTAGTCAACACCAGACCCAAAAACTCTCTAGCTTTTCCCACTACAGCATCACACCACAGTGCTTACAGGCTCCTGCTTGCTTTTTCTTGCCACTTTGCCTCTGCCTCTCTCTCTGTTCTTCTTTGTGACCTCAGCAGTATCTGAATATTCTCTCACATTCCCACACACCCTCCCCAAAACAATACACAGCCCAAAAGCTCCTGAGGGGGTTCACACACTCCCGTTGTCTTAGGTGAGGCTTATGTTTATAGTTATGTCAATTGAAGGGTGAGTTGACACCTATCAACCTCAATGGCATTTTAACCCAACACATTTCAAAAATTGTAGTCCCAATGCTAGAACACTGAATCCAGACATCTGATACATCCACTTACACATAAAAAGATCCTAACTAGAGTTTCACTGATAAGTGGGGAACAAATCCGGCAATCCTTACTCAGGCAACACTCCCATTATTTGGCTCTGTGTTGGCAAATAAACTTCTGTATCTGTACAACACACAGCCTGGTATAGCTGTTTGATTTACTACTTGATGAAGCAGAAGAGGCTGGGTTGTGAGAGAGAAACCCCTTAAATCCAGGTATTGGTGCTGAATGAAGACCAAACATTTTTGTTTGTGGCCAAAACTTTTCGGTTTGGGGGGTTTCAACTAAAAGCAGAAACTTTCCACAGAAAGCAAACACCTCCCAACAAACATGGTCATTTTGTCAAAAACCCATTTTCCATCAGAAAACAGTTTGGATGCAACATTTTTTACTAGATATCTTCTTTCATAGCCAAGGTAATGCTGAAATATTGGGAATCAGTATATTTATATTTTGTATAAACATTCTCATACCCAAGCTGCTCTGGTTTGAGAGTTCCCTTTAACTCAATCTGGATAAACGCAAGTCCTTGTTTTCCTCCTTTCTTTCAAGGCTACTGTCTAATCCAATCTATGTATTTATAGTCACACTCATTACCTGGGTTTATGAAAGAAAGACATAGCTCTAAAGAGAACTGCAAACCTTCAGATGAGTCCAAATCATTTCTTTTTTTTAAAGCTGGCTGTTGTGTTACCCATTTAAATTATCACATTGTCCACCTTTTTAACAGGAGGAAACTCTTCAACGGGCACGGGAGGAAGACGAGAAGAGAAAAGAGATCACTAATCATTTCCAGGGCACACTGAGTGATATCCAGACTCAGATTGAGCAGCAAAGTGAAAGGAACATGAAACTGTGCCAGGAGAACACAGAGCTGGCCGAGAAACTGAAAAGCATCATTGATCAGTATGAACTCAGAGAGGAGGTGAGACTACTAAGGCATGCAGCCTCCTTGAGGTAGGGAGAGGCAGGTTTTGAAGTGCATAGGATTAGATTTATTGACACCACCCCATCCTCTCAATTTGCTGTCATTTTTGTTCTTCATGAGGTTTTTCTGTGATGTGCAACATGGATAACATTGTCAAGATTTAATAGCACATTGCAGTTTAACCCAGACTGTATCAGAAGCAAGTTAGTGCTTCAACCCTTCTCTGGCAGCTGCAGATTAATAAAAAATGTAAACCAGGGATGCTCGGCATCTGAACAGACACGACTTTCGCTATAAAACCTGCAGTAAAAAAATATCTAGATAGCATATTATCTCTTCAGTAAATATTAGAGCTATTGAGAAAATTTCAACAAAGCTCCTATATTTTCAAACTATGCTGATTTTTTCCCCATCTTTAGTAAATATCTCAACTCATGACTTTTTGGGACATTTTATTGTTGCTTAGTATGTTCATTGTGGTTCTCATTCCAAATATATGCACTAAAAACAGAAGGAAAGGTGACATAAGTACTGTGTACTTCCAGTCTCAAATGCTGACCCACTTTGGACTGAGCACATCCATCTAATTATTTTAAAATCTTATTGTATCTCACATGAGATCATCCCCTGAATGAACTATACATGCATTTTAATGGTTTTTATCAAAGTAAAAAGAAATTTTATCTAAATGTGGCATGATTTATAAACCCATCGCATAAGAGATTAAGAATTCAGAATTTTTTCCCAACCCAAATCGGAACAAAAAATCAAAAATGTTAATAATGCTAATGAACTAACAATCTGAAACATTTCTTGGATCATGTCAATTCATAATTTCAAAATGTTTTGTTCAGATTTAGACTTTATTTTTAAGCTTTTTTTAGAATAAATTAACTAAAATTTTGAAATGTAAAGTCATTTCAAACCATAAAACAAAAGTTTTCTATTAGAAAATGTCAAAACAGGATGTTTTTGACCATTTAAAAACTTTTTTCTCAAAATTTTTTCAAATCGAGAAATTAGTTGAAAGCAACCCTTTCCTGTGGACAGTTTTGGTTTCATAAATCGGCATTTTCCTACATACAAAAAAGTTACATTGGAAAATTCCCAACCAGCTCTAATGATTTACTCAACACAGCAAGAGTGAGGTGGGCCATTGATGATATTTCTTTTGGGAGAGGCTGCTATAGAGTCATAGATTCAAAGGCCAGAAGCACCATGAGATTATCTAGACTGACCTCCTGTATATTTCACCCAATAATTTCTGCATCAAACCCATGTTATGTGGTTGAGCTAGAACACAAGTAAGTACCAGGAGGAAACAATGGTCAATAAGGGCTCAACCCCACGAAGTGCTGAGTACTCTGGCCTGATCCAGTAAAGTACTGAACCACGTGCTGAACATGTGTGTGTAGTCCCATTGCCTCAGCAAGACAGCTCATATGCTTAAACTTAAGCATGTCCTCAAGTACTTTGTTGTGTCAGGCCAGAATGCTCAGCACCTTGCAGACTGAAGCCCAAAGGGCCCGATCCTGTTTAGAGCTCTGTCCAGATGAATCCCTGCACCCACACTGAACTGTTTGCAGGGTTGGGGCCTAAAATCTCTGTTTTCACTTTACAGGATCAATTGGCTTTGATGTTTGAATCTAATATGCTCCATCTGTCAAAATCTTGACCAGTTAACAGCACCAATAAACTGTGTTATGCATGTTCATGATCTAATGAGCAATCATTTGAGATATAAGTAATCGTTCTGATTATACTAATGAGTTTATATGTGGATATTGTACATTCTAATGCACAGTATTGGAAAAGGTCCCCAGGACTTTTTTGTTATTATAAATTTAAACTAATACAAACTTGGTTTCACTTCTAGACTAAATTCTGGTACAATTTGTTCTTATGACAAGAACTATCATTTTCTAATAACTGCAATAGGCTGGGAATATTTGGGGGTTCCATTTGTAGAGCCCTTCTCAGATACAAAAATTGGATCTGCATCCAATAGGTGATCTACAAAGATTGTAAGCAATACAACCGCATCTGCATCCACATCCACAGATATAAAGTAGATATCCATGGATTTGCAGGGCTCTAGCCATTTGCAGTATTTTGGCCTTTATGCTTGTTCTAGTAGGCAGCCATACGTGTGTGAGCATGCAGGTGTGTGTATGTCACTACATCCGCAATTTCAGCACAGCAGAGTTTGTTTTCTTGCAGCAACTTGATAAAATATTTAAGCACAGAGAACTTCAACAGAAACTGGTGGATGCCAAGTTGGAGCAGTCACAGGAAATGATGAAAGAAGCAGAGGCGCGACATGAACGAGAAAAGGAATACGTACTTATCTATCTAATCTGTCTGCTTATTTGTCTGTCTGTCTTTAGATAAAAGATGGGCCCAAATCACCCCTGAATACTGTTTCAACACTATAATTGGCTTTGCAGGTCTGAGTTGTGATACAGTGACAGGGCAGTGTGAGGGAAACTTTCACGGCTGTTGCCTTTGGTGTGACTGTACTATAGATACAGGAATGCAGCCTCCAGAGCTGCCAGATTGCCACCTTTTCTTAGTGCATGGCTAATTCATCAGTCATGGGGCCAGATGATGCTACCAGTCCTAAAGCACCAATCCCCATCAATCCCTGCCAAAGACATTTCCCCATAGGGCTCTGATGACCCCACTGAATGTTCCTGAATTCCAGTTGGGCCCAGCTGCTAATCTGAAAGGGTAGAGGGTGTCTCCAGTAGAGGTTGCAGGCAGTGGTGAGCAGAGAAGCCAATGAAGGAGTTTTGAGTGTATCATCCAGTAATCAAATCAACAGGTGCTGAAAGTGGAACCCCTAGAGGTGCTGTCCCTCTCAGAATATGAGGCCCAGAGTTGTCACCTCTGCTGACTCTGTCTAGAAAACCCTTCTCCAAAAGCATTTTAGCCAGACTATATGGACTTATTTCCATTTTTTCATGAAGTAGTGAAAAATCAATATTCTTAGTACATGGTTTTCAAGAGAGGGGAATTTTCTTTGCAATTCTCCTGTATGACTAGCACCTACGAAAGAGTAAGTTCAAGAAATGGTTCAATTAGCTATAAAATCATAAAGGATGAGCGTATAATAATACATACTTATGCTTAAATAATTTTATGAACATTAACTGAATTAATGCTTGCAGCCTGCCTTTGAGGTAGGCAAGTATGTATTATTACCACTTGGTAATAATACAGCCCAAACTCAGTCAAAGATGTTAAGTGACTGTATAGGCGCTGACTCTGTAGGTGCTCCAGCCTTGGAGCACCCACGGAAAAAAATTAGTGGGTGCTTAACACCCACGGGCAGCCATCTTCTCCCTCCCCCCCAGCACCTCCTGCCCGCCTGCTGCCCCACGGATCAGCGCCTCCCCCTACCTCCAGGCGCCTACCACCCACCACAATCAGCTGTTTCACAGCATGCTGGAGGCTCTGGGAGGGAGGGGGAGGAGTGGGGATAGGACACGCTGTGGGAAGGGGGCAGAAGTGGGCAGGCGGGCGTGGGGGTTTGGGAGAAGGGATGGGATGCGTGCAGGGCCTGGGGTGGAGTGGGGGCGGGAAGAGGTGGGACGGGAATGGGAGTTGGGGGAAGGGGTTGGGTGGGGGTGTAGTCTGGGGTGGAGCAGGGGTTTGAGCACCAGAGGAAGCCGGCGCCTATGAGTGACTGGCCCAAAGCCATGCGATGAGTCAGTGTCAGAGTAGGATTGTTACACTGGAATTCATCATTCACAGTCCAGTATCCAGACTACAGGACTATACTTGTCCTCCATCTGAATCATATTGCACACTACTGAGTTCAAGGCACCATGCTATTAAAATATATGTAATTAAGGCATTTATGATGCAGCCCTCTTAGGATGAGCTCAGTAGTATAGAAGGGCAAACTTCAATCACAGACAGCACTTGCTGGAAAAGTCTTTCAGGGACAGAACTATCTTACAACTCTCTATGTACCATTTTGCAGAGCTCTCCCCATCAGTTTTGCCTCAGGTTTTTAGCTTTTTCAAGCTATTTTTTAATAAAGTGTTTTATTCTTATAGTTATCCAATTAGACTTTGAACTATAATTTTTTTGTCTTAACTTCAGCACCATACATGGTTTACTTGCCCCAGCACAAAACCTCTTTACCTCACTCAGCAAGAGCTACGGGATCTACAAAAATGTACAAGGAGGGACATTTGTGCAGTGATATTTTTAAAATGTGCTCTTGCTTCTTAGGAACGTACCCACTGAATATTAAACAAACCCTGAAATTCAAAGTGCCAGTGCTTCGAGCAAACGTGGCACTGTACTGCATGCAGTATTGTGAAGCAGGTTTCTCCAGTGGATTCTTTCTCCTCTAACTTCCCCCCAAAGTCTTGATCACTCAGCCCAGCTATTGAGGTCAGGCAGCAGGGCCAGGATTTATTTAATATAAGTACCAATTGAGAAAACAAGTTAGTTATCTAATAAAAATTGTCTAATTGACCGAGCCTGCAAGGCCCCACACTCAGCTCACTGGAGGTTGTCTGTAACATAATAACTTTTGAACACTGCATCCGATCAATTCTAAAATGCCCAGAAGTGTTCTAGGTATCAATGGGCGGGCAGAGCCCTAATCATCTTGGTGAAAGTGGAAAAGCCCGATTTCCACTGTGAGAGGAAAATCAGGCCCACCGCATGCCCACTTGGTGCTGCAGGTGGCGGAATCGCTCTGACAGCCCCTGCTGATGCTGACACGTCACAGGCAGCCCCTTCAGACACTGCTCTCTCTCGTGGGCTGTACAGCTTGGCCTATAGAAGCAATGAAGAGTGTGATCCTCTAGTAAAAATGTAACATTTAGTACTATGTGTGCTTCTTTAGCGGTTAGCACAACCTGAGGATGTGTTAGCACACGGCTTCAATGGCCTACGGTAGATTTTCTCCATCATCCTACATTTGGTTGGTGTTGCTTTGACACCCTAATGTGCCATCAATTGTCATTACTTGCAATACAATGTTGTATCTGCAATTAATTGCAGGTGTAATTTAGGTCATACTAGACTTCTAAGTGCCTGATTTGAAGGCACAGTCAGGTACTTGAACATATAGTTTACGTGAATTTGCAAATCTGTGGGTGCAAAAAGGAGAGCCTAGATTTGAAAATCTAGCCTATAATACTTCTTGTTACACCTTGCCTTAAAACAGATTGTAAACTGTTAGGCACAGAGACTGTCCTTTACTCTGTGTTTATAATGCATACCACAATGGGGCCTGCCTGGTCCTGACTGGGGTCTCAGGCCACTACCCTAACACAAATACCAAACAATAACATAATTTTTCTAAACATTGCATTAAATATTTTTATTATGAATTGGTCTCCGAGTTGAGTCCACCCTTATTATCACTTCACATTTTATCAATACAAATACTAGTTTTCATGATTCAGTTTCTACCAGTTTGTTTTTTGCAGAGTATCTCGGGCTGCCTAAGACTGCACATTAATTTGTGTAGCCACTCTGTGGTTTGTTTGTGTTACAGAAAAGTTTATTAACTCCTGGATTTTAACAAGCTGCAGAAATAGTGCAGTGTGATAATATGTGGGAAGGATTTCATTATTGTCCAAAAATACTACTTTTTCTGCTTCATTTTAACTCTGTTTTGTTGTAGCAGGGGACCTATGGGTCTGACCTTGGGTCTCTTCATCATCCTAGCCAGGATGCCTGTCAAGGTGACCCTTATGAAAATTTAAGAAATAAAGATCAAAGCCCAGGCAGTTTTGGGAATTAATGACTGGCCTGGACACCAAATGGCCCTGAGGCTTTTCAAAGTTTTGTTTCAAACTATTAGACCCAACCAACCTGTAATTCCTCAAGAAGCAACCATGTAGGTGCCAAAAAGAGAGACCTGGACTTGAAAATCCAGCGCAGCATGCAAATGTTAACACAATTAAGTATTCTTCACATATGTTTTTTATATACTTCCTCAAGAAACAGGGGGTAACTGTGTTAGTCTGTATCTACAAAAACAACAAGGAGTCTGGTGGCACCTTAAAGACTAATAGATTTATTTGGGCATAAGCTTTCGTGGGTAAAAACCTCACTTCTTCGAAAGCTTATGCCCAAATAAATCTGTTAGTCTTTAAGGTGCCACCAGACTCCTTGTTGTTTTCCTCAAGAAAGTGATTCAGAAATTAGAGCCCATCTAACCAAGATTCATCCACACCATCTCTTCATGCTGGGTGGCCTTCCATAGGATCCCTTGGATTATATATGTATCTATCACTGCCTATTAAATTGACCTTGACCAGAACTTGGGATCCTAGCCAAAATGATCTAAACACTGAAATCCTGAATCCATTAAAGTCAATGGGATTTTACCCAACTGGCTGAGTAAAGGATATACAGGTATATTTCCTTAGGTGCTGGATGGCCACGTTGTATACAACATATAGGAGCTTCTACCCCAACTATTTTTGAAATCCCAGGTTTTTTTCACTGAATCCCCACCCCATTTTCAAACTCATGCTAATGGCCCCAATCTAGATAGACTCTTTGTGCAGCACACGACTGGAATTTATACCAGCTATTTCCAAAGATACTAATGTAAAGTAGTTGGACTGCCAGGCTTTACCATTGCAAAGGCACAGAAACAACTATTTTCTCTCTGTTGCTCTAAACACAGCTACTGACTCAAGCTGCAGAATGGAAGCTCCAGGCAAAAATGTTGAAGGAACAGGAGACTGTACTACAGGCCCAGGTGAAATTGATTGCATGGTGTGCCTTTGTTTGCCCATTTTTAGTCCACACACCACATTCCAGGTAAAGTATTCCAAAAGCTTTGTATGTATTCCCCCTAAGGCTACACTGTACTAATGGAATCAGGCTATATTCACGCATGTAGTACAACAGTGCACCACACTGAAGTGTTTGCATGTGCATACAATACTGAGCCACAAAGCTCTATGCTGTAATAATGTTGGATGCCCATACCAGTATACTCACCATAACTCTTTCTCAGCCGAGACCTACACGCCCTCTGAGGCTCCAGTCCAGCAAAGCACTGAAGCACATACTTAACTTTAAGCACATGAGTCACAGTGAAGTCAGTTGTTAAGCACGTCCTTAAGTGCTTTGCTGGAATCGGGCCTGAACGCAGAATTCTCATTAACTTCCATGGGATTTCCAAGCACAGAGTGCTTGTACAAATGGGCCTTTTGTGCTTTCTGATGAACAGGGCATAAAACAGTGTTTGAAAAATACATTAAAATGAAATTTATTACACAAACTATCACACAAATAAGGCTGGAGTGAAATGCAATGGCAGCCAAATAACATACAACTAATACAAAAACATACAACAGTCACTCCATCACACAGAGTGACACAATACCAGACCTGAAATGTGGGTGCATATGATGTGTATACCAAAAAGAGAAAATAGCAATAGATTTTCCTAGCCTTATGGAAATACCTAATGGAAACCGTCATAGAGAATGATCTTCTTTTAGGATTTAAATGAGAATTACCTCCATTTAGTAGAAATTTTAAACCAGCCTATAGTACTCTATAGCCCAGAGAGAATTCACTGTTAAATGCTGGTGGTCCTCAGAGCACTTGCTGGAGATCCCTGGAGAGCTCAGAGCAGGTCTGCCAAACACAGTGGTGAAAACCGTGACAATGATACTTGACAATGGCTCAGTACTTCGTCTGCACTGGTGCTGCCATTATTATAATCACCAGGCAAATTGCACAGGCTATAGCTATGGGGGGGAGTTTTATGGAAAATGACTGTTGTAGACAGAGCCTCGGTGACTTGGGGGCTACTTATGGGCTAGAACGTAATTTTATAATCTGCCCACAGTAAAGGGCAACATCTTCCCAGGCGCAGCCCAGGGATGGCGTTGTGACTCAGAGCATCAAAATTCACCCCCTCTGGGTGAGGAGTAAGGTATTTATCCCTTTTCATGGAGTACATATCCCCTGCTCTGTACCCTGCCAACTATTCTGGCCTGCAAGTAAGGTGAAGCAAAGCCAGGTCTCCTCCCACTCCACACCTTCTCTCTGCCCAATTGCTCACAGTACTGGGTGTGTAGATCCGGGTCTACCCCTGTAGTCAGACTCACAATCCAAGTATGGTGACCTAACATCCCTGTGCAGCCAAGTAAGAGCTGTGACAGTCTAGCCATCAGTCAACAAGGTGAGAAGGATATGGTCCTTCATGCAGTTTTTCAAAGGTTAAAATAAGTAGGGAAGAAACTGAAAAATATTAAATAAACTTATTCTGCACCTCCTGTTTATGGACTTCAATTTGATAGGTTCTCCAATCAGACCTCACAGGCCTCCTGAGGAGTCAGTCCCCAATTTTCCTTGAGTGTTTTTATTAAGCCTTTATGTTCAGCTAGAAAGAGTTTTGTATATCAGCCAGACCTCACTAGCCAGTTTAATGTAATTGAACATGAGACAATATATTAAACATGCATTTCAAGTGGTAATAATAGTAATAAAGGAATCCACTCAAGCCTCTCTCGGACTGCCTTAGTTGGGGGTTGAGGCCCTGATTTTAATGGGACTATTCACGTGCTTAAATTAAGCATGTGCTTAAGTGTTCTGCTGGATTGGGACACAGGTGTGGGAGTTCCATCACTTTGATAACTGCATCCATTGGGAATGGTGCAATAATAACGTGAGAGACACCACTCCATTTTCTAGGGAGGATCCTGTGAGGTGCTGTGCACCCTCAACTCTCACTGAACTGAATGGAAGTTGAGGGTGCTAGCACTTTGCTGACTCGGGCCCTTAAACAGTACAGTGTTCCTTATGCTGGAGAACTCTTCACTCCAAAGGATTAAAGGCATTTGGCATTGGCTCACAGAACATGCCCATGGTGGGGCTGTGGTGCTACTCAGCAGCATGACACACAGCCTCTCCAGGCGTGTCACTTGTGTTGGCTCTTTTAGCTTTGTATTTTGAAACAAAGTGAAGGATAAAAGTTAGCCGAGGCCTTTAATTTATATCATTTTCTGTGTCAGAGAACAAATTGACTATAAAAAATCAAAGTGAATATAGCAAATTCGATGAACTAATGAGTCCTTCCTGTAATTCATCAACCAAAGATTACAAAGAGGCCACTATCACACTGGGGACATGTTAATTTAACACACTACTCTTTTCTCCTTCAATAGCCTCATTAGCAATATAGTGTTAAATACCTCTGTTTCCTATAGCACTACTCCTACAAATTCATACCTCTTTTACCACAGGTGTGCACTCTCAGAAGGAATTTGAATGAAACCATAGGACCACACAATGCAGTAAAGTGGTTTTTGTCTCCCTAATCTGAGAACATGGCACATGCTCATGGGGAGAGACAACTCCTACTGCATGTACCCTAGCACTATAAAACACATTTTCTTGTTTATTACTTGTGTGTACTCAGGTACAATATGAATGATTATTATTTGTGTTATGGTACTGCGTAGAGGCCTGAGCCAACGTCCGTACTAGTCATTGTACAATCACATAGGGTACGACTAGTCTAACTGGGTGGGCAGGGGGCAGTTCCAGCTGAGGTAGATATACATGTGCTAGTTCTGATCTAGCTAGCAAACTCGAAAAACCCAAGGGTAGCTCTGGCAGCGCAAGCAGTGTGAGGGGCTAGCCACCCAAATGAGTATCTAGGGTCCCTTGTGGGACTGTACTTAGGGCAGCTAACCTGTCTCTGTAGCTACATGTACATTTTTGGCACGCTAGCTCGATCAAAGCTAGCCTGCATACATCTACCCAAGCTGGAAATTACATCCCCCAGCTCAAGTGTCAATGTACCCTTAGTGAGAGACAGTCCCTACCCCAAAGGGCTTATAATCTAAATAAACAAGACAAAGGGTGGCAGGGAAGCAGAGGCACAGTGACTTGCTCAAGACAGCAGCGGAGCTAAGATTAGAACCAAAGTCTCCTGACTCCCAGTCTAGTGCCCTATACAGTATTGTTACAGCAGTATTGGTATTGTTAAGCAACTGATTAACAGCTCTGTCTACACTGCATCATTAACCCAAGTGACTGGCACCTAAATTTGACCATTCAGGTTACTTTAGCCAGGTTACTTTAGCCAGGGTTAATGATGCAGTGTAGACAGAGTTACTTTAGCCAGGACGCAATCATCCCCACTGCACAGCCCTCCCCATGTTACTGTGTGCTCCCTGTTTTCTGCACTCAGCTGGGTGTGTCTGGGGACATAGCTTGTGGTTCTTTGTGCCAAGATGTTTTAGGATTCTTTCCCAGCCAACTACGCCAATTGCAGGAGAACTTGTCTGTCGTTTGGGAGGAATTGTGAGAAGGACTTTGGAAGACTATTGGCACTTGTATGATTTTGCCTGATCCTCACTGTAAAGTGGGTGGGTTCCAGTCTGAGCATCCCAGATAGGTAAGCTAGCCTGTGCTTAAAGCATCTCCAAGCCCATGTCAGAGGTTTTTGTGTGTGGACAGTAGGAGGGTTAGGGCTAAAACCTATGTAAGAGCCTCGATTAACTGTGCAGTGTAGACATCCATCTTTAAACTATCCATCAGATCCCAAGGGCATGATACTCAGAAAACTCACAGTTCCCATTTGAATTGTGGGAGCTCACACCATTAAAAAAATCAAACATTTGCAAATACTAAGGGTCTCCATGACCACTTGCCAGAGCCACAAGTAATCTGAATATAAATTTTATATAGGTTTAAAATCAAAACTAAATGCACACAACTATAAATAGCATTTGGTTATGTTTTGTCTCTTCCTTGATAGCTAAGTAGAAATTGTTTGTTGTTGGCACCAACCAAACCGAAAGCTTTTAGTTAGTTGACTTAGTCATCTCCCTGCAGGTACAGGAGAGGTCAGCCTCTGGCCACATGTTTAAATTCTGCAGGCTGCTTCTGAACTTTAGGTTGCATAGTGGACCACCCTGCCTTGGAAATTGTGTGTTATGCCAAACTCTTTTGCTAAGAAGCGCTGTCAAGCTGGACAGCTGAACTGTCTTGTTGGCTGAACATTCCTGGGTGCTGCTGTGGAATCAGAATGTAACATTTCAATATCATCTGCTTTTCTTTTGTCCAGAAGTGTAGATAAATATAATTTATCTTTTTACATCATGTATTTCTTTGAAGTTTTAGTAGGAAACTGCTTTCCCATTATGGAAAAGGGGAAGAGAACAGAACCTAAGTAATTCTTACAGGAAAATTAACTTTAGACAGGCCAAAACTTTCAAGAATGTTTACTGATTTCGGGTGCCTCCATTTTTGGTGAGCCAAGATGGTCACCCAAAAATTGAATCATGCAGGTATGTCTACACTGCAATGTAAGCCCAGGATTAGTAGATTAGTAGAACTTGAGTTAGCAGACCCTAGGTTAATAAAGATGCCTAGGTCTGGGCATCTACATTCAACTTAAACCCTAGTTTAGGAATTGTTGAATCCTGGGTCCCAACCTGGGAGTCTAGAATCTACACTGCATTATGTGGGCCTGAGTCCAACCACCCAAAACCCAGACTTCCTAGCACCATCCCAAAATGTGGCTGCTCTAGCCCTCTGTTCTTGGTGCAGTGTGGGAACACTTGACTGTCCACCAATTGACTGTCCAGAGGACAAAGAAAATCAGTCTATGGGATTGTGGGATACTTTTGGTGGACTCCCAGAGCATGAGTCCAGTAGGGCTGTATCTAAACTGCAAAGCAATAGGGCTAGAACTCCGGGTCCCAGCTTGACTCAGGCTCAGACCCTTCACCCCCATAGGGTTCTGGGACCCTGGCTCCAAGCCCTGGATTAGTGTGATTTGTATTTGGCAGAAGTGGGGCTAGAGTTAAGCCTGAGTTCAAACCCTGGGCTTACACTGTGTAGACATACCTGCAAAGTCAGAGGCCAGCTCTAAAAAATGTGGCATTACTAATTTCAGATGTACTTTTTCAAGGATAGTAAAAGCAGATTAATAATGAAATATGGACCCTAACTGCTGGCACATTGTAATAACACCTTTCTCCTGCTTTGTTGCCCGCCCTCATGTGTGAACAGCAAAGTGAAATTGACAAGAGACCTTGCTACTCTGCTTTTGCTGGCCCAGCCTGCAGCTCCACTCCATGTACAAGCTACAAAGTAAAACTGACTGGATTCCTTCTCAATTCACTCTGCTGCTTCCCTGTGAAGTGGCACAGCAGGTGGGGTCAGGGAGTTGAGTAGTGAGAGGAGCCCGGCTAGGGGGTGCAGGAAAGGGGAAAGCAACCAGAGAACGTAAAGGTGTAGGGAGGAGAGAGGAAATAAATAAAAAGAGCACAAAGTGAGAAGGACAAGAAACAAGACTCGGAAAAAAGGAAAAAGGAAGGGTAAAAAGGAAAGGAGAGAAAGGGAAAAGATTTAAAATAGGAAAAGTGAAGAAAGAGAAAAAGAAGCAAGAAGAATTGGGAGAGAGGATAGAAAGTGAGATAAATGGAGGAGAGTGAAGGAGGAGACACAAACACACAGATAAAAATAGGGAAGTCTGATAAAGGAAGGGAAGGAAAAGATGGAAATGGGCAGGAAATGTGTCACTTTGGGACAAGCTGCTGCCAACTGAGGTTCCCGGCTGACACGGGTCTACTATGCTTTTGTTACAAATGCTTCTTAAACTGCCCAGGCCACACTTGGCATTTTGGAAGGCATTGCAGTTAGGACTCTGAGCCCTTGGGTTCTTTACTAGGCTTTATTACTCGCTGCCCGTCAGCCCTTAGGAAAGCCAAGTAGGTCAACATTTTTCAAGTAGCTACTTATTTGGAGTTCTTCCAATTTTTGGGTACCCACATGCCACTTTGAGCCTGATATTTAGAGTGCTGAGCACTCACAGTTCCCACATACTTTTGAAAATATTGGCCTCAATCTTTCTGCTCTTCCTCATTTTATTCCTCTCTAGTATAGGGATAATATAGTTCCCAACCTCATCAGGGGGTAGTGAGGCTAAGTTCACTAATGTGATGCTTTGAAAGCTGCTCTGCAAGCACAAAAGGATTATTATTGAATCATTGTGATTCCCTTTTCATTTAATTAACATTAAAATAAGGTGTATATTCATTCAATTTGCCCGCATGGAGCTTCTGAAACTGATCTGTTTGTTCCTGTGTATGTAGCTCACTCTCTATTCTGAAAGGTTTGAAGAATTTCAGAAAACACTGACAAAAAGCAATGAGGTGTTCGCCAGTTTCAAACAGGAGATGGAGAAAGTGAGTAGCACATATCATTTCTAAAATCTGACACTTTCCAATTTGATACACATGATTCTCCTTTGCGATCATTTATCTTTGGATTGGGACATTTCTGTACGCGTGGGTGAAACAAACTAGTCCAAGTTTGAGTGGGATGTGAGTTGGGCTCAGGAAGACCAAACATATTGCAATATTGTTTTGATACTTTGTGAACATTTCTGATTTCTGTCAACTGATATAATGTCTAATAGAAAAAGAGACCCACAATCTCCTCTTCACAGAAACTTATAGGATCAGCTCTTCAGCTGATGTAATAGACCTACGCCAGTTTACACCAGTTTGGAATCTGGCCCATTGTGTCTTAGCACTGGAAGTTAAAGCTTTCACTCTCTTCTCCAGCAAAGAAATAACAATTGTGTGAAAGAATAAAGAAATATAATCAATGAGCTACTCACAATCTAACCTAATGGCTCATATGATGGCCATTCAATACCATTTATGAATTGGCATAAAATGCTTAGTGTTGGCATAAATATTTAAGGCACAATTCACTGTTGCCCTGCACTTTATGCAGCCATTCACCCCACTGCCAAGGGAGTTTAAAATGCTACCTAGTCAGAGTTGTCCCCCCACTTTGCACTGGTGGTTTAAATGACTACACAAAGTGCAACACAAGAGAGAATCTAGCCCTTAATTTTCATGTTCCAGGGTCTCAAAATTCTGAGATCCTGATTGAGAAGAGCTCTAGTTATCTTAAGTGGGAGTGAGGTCTGAGTAAAGACTGAAGGGAAGATTGTGGTATTTAGCTATTGGCCTGTTCTGAGAACAGTGCAGAGGTGATCATCCCAGAAGGCGCTCCACTAGGAGTTGTGCCTCGGGAGACACATACTGCACCTGCTCCCCTTAGAATAGCCAGCCAAACCCTGCAGTCTGGGCAAAGGGCAAGGGCATGGCCCCACCTCTTCCCTGTGCCCATTTTGTGATGGTTTGCACTCCAGGGGGAAGCAGGAGCATGCTCAGGAGTTCGTGTCTGGACCAGTGCAGGAGTGCACAAAGGGAAAGAATCCCCATTCCTTCTCCTCTCCTGTTCAGGGGAAAGCACAGTCTACTCCTGAGCAGGACCTCAAGTGGGGAAATCTTAGACTGATAAGGAGGGAGAAAGAATCCCTGCCAAATGCCAGAAAATTCATTGTGAATTTAGTAATGCAACCACCAGGGGCTTTGCTTCTGTAAGCATTTCAGTCATCCCAAGCGGTGACAAGTGACTTCGGGGAGAGCTAGCAGCACTCAGTACCTCATAGAATCATAGAACTGGATGGGACCTTGAGAGGGCATCTAGTCCAGTCCCCTGCACTCAAGGCAGGACTAAGTATTATCTAGACCATCCCTGACAGGTGTTTGTCCAACCTGTTCTTAAAAACCTCTAAGGATGGGGATTGCTGCAATGAAGCCCATTGCTTCTTATCCTATCCTCAGAGGTTAAAAAGAACAATATTTCTCCCTATTATGTAGTTGAAAACTGTTATCATGTCCCCTCTCAGTCTTCTCTTCTCCAGACTAAACAAACCCAATTTTTTCAATCTTCCCTCATAGGTCATGTTTTCTAGACCTATAATCATTTTTGTTGCTCTTCTCTGGACTTTCTCCAATTTGTCCACATCTTTCCTGAAATGTGGTGCCCAGAACTGGACACAATACTCCAGTTGAGGCCTAATCAGCGCGGAGTAGAGTAGAAGAATTACTTCTCGTGTCTTGCTTACAGTACTCCTGCTAATACATCCCAGAATGATGTTTGCTTTTTTTGCAACAGCGTTACACTGTTGACTCATATTTAGCTTGTGATCCACTATGACCCCCAGATCCCTTTCCGCAGTACTCCTTCCTAGGCAGTCATTTCCCATTTTGTATGTGTGCAACTGATTGTTCCTTCCTAAGTGGAGTATTTTGCATTTGTCCTTATTGAATTTCATCCTATTTACTTCAGACCATTTCTCCAGTTTGTCCAGATCATTTTGAATTTTAATCCCATTCTCCAAAGCACTTGCAACCCCTCCCAGCTTGCTATCGTCCGCAAACTTTATAAGTGTACGCTCTATGCCATTATCTAAATCATGGATGAAGATATTGAGCAGAACCGGACCCAGAACCGATCCCTGCGGGACCCCACTCGTTATGCCCTTCCAGCATGACTGTGAACCGTGGATAACTACTCTCTGGGAATGATTTTCCAACCAGTTATGCACCCACATATAGTAGCTCCATCTAGGTTGCATTTCCCTAGTTTGTTATGAGAAGGTCATGCGAGACAGTATCAAAAGCCTTACTAAAATCAAAATATACCACATCTACCACTTCCCCCCTATCCACAAGGCTTGTTACCCTGTCAAAGAAAGCTATCAGGTTGGTTTGACACCATATGTTCTTGACAAATCCATGCTGACTGTTATTTATCATCTTATTATCTTCTAGGTGTTTGCAAATTGATTGCTTAATTATTTGCTCCATTATCTTTCCAGGTACAGAAGTTAAGCTGACTGATCTGTAATTCCCCGGGTTCTCCTTATTTCCCTTTTTATAGATTGGCACTATATTTGATCTTTTCCAGTCTTCTGGAATGTCTCCCGTCTTCCATGACTTTTCAAATATAATTATTAATGGCTCAGATATCTGCTCAGTCAGTGCCTTGAATATTCTAGGATGCATTTCATCAGGCCCTGGTGATTTGAAGACATCTAACTTGTTTAAATAATTTTTGACTTGTTCTTTCCCTATTTTAGACTCTGATCCTACCTCATTTTCACTGGCATTCACTATGTTGACATCCAATTGCCACCAACCTTCTTGGTGAAAACCGAAACAAAGAAGTCATTAAGCACCTCTGCCATTTCCACATTTTCTGTTATTGTCTTCCCCTCCTCATTGAGTAATGGCACTACTCCATCCTTGGTCTTCCTCTTGCTTCTAATATATTTGTAGAATGTTTTCTTGTTTCCTTTTATGTCCCTAGCTAGTTTGATCTCGTTTTGTGCCTTGGCTTTTCTAATTTTGTCCCTACATACTTGTGTTATTTGTTTTTATTCATCCTTTGTAAATTGACCGCATTTCCACTTTTTGTAGGACTCTTTTTTGAGTTTTAGATCATTGAAGATCTCCTGTTTAAGCCAGGGTGGTCTCTTGCCATACTTCCTATCTTTCCTATGCAGTGGGATAGTTTGCTCTTGTGCCCTTAATAATGTCTCTTTGAAAAACTGCCAACTGTCTTCAATTGTTTTTCCCCTTAGACTTGCTTTTACCTACCATTTTACCTACCAACTCCCTGAGTTTGCTAAAGTCTGCCTTCTTGAAATCCATTGTCTTTATTGTGCTGTTCTCACAGCTACCATTCCTTAGAATCATGAACTCCACCATTTCATGATCACTTTCACCCAAGTTGCCTTCCACTTTCAAATTCTCAAACAGTTCCTCCCTATTTGTCAAAATCAAATCTAGAACAGCCTCTCCCCTACTAGCTTTCTCATAGGATTGGGCTCTAAGGAAATCAAAAGTCACCCTATCAAGTGTTTGTATTTGTTCACATTAAAACACTAGTAAGACTGTTATTGGCTGCAGACAGTAATCTTTGCAGCAGAAAGTGAGAGAGAATTGAGTGCTCAGTTTAGAAACTGGCCATTACTATTGGAGTAACCATTTTGTGCAGTCTATGGCACCAGGGTATCTCTTTTCTTCATGTAGATTTCCTTTGGGAAATATTAACTTTCCTCCATCACAGCCTTAACTATTTTTAACATGTATAATAATTTTTTAACCATGTAATACATTTTTCCTATTTTGGAGCATGTGGGTGTGAATGGCAGAGGGTATTCACTTGTGTCAAATTTCAGCGCTTGGGGAGTTGAAATTAAACCAGTCTCTTGCTATATGTTATTCCTCAGCCATCATTCTTTGACAATGCTATATTCATTTTCACTGTAGTTAGTGGTAACAGATCTATAAGTAGAGGTTTAAGAAAAGATAACTAAAATGGTGTTCTAACTTCAATTAACATTTGGGATTCCTGCTGTGATTCTCTTCCTGCTTCTGTAGATGACAAAGAAGATGAAGAAGCTGGAAAAGGATACGGCTACATGGAAAGCCAGGTTTGAGAACTGTAATAAAGCTCTATTGGACATGATTGAAGAGGTGAGAAACCTACTTCACAATTTTTTTCATATTTTCAAGTTAATTAGGGGCTGATCCAAAACCCACTAAAATCAATAGGAAAACTAGGCCCTTTTTCTTAGTATATGTTGATAAGGTCAGGTCTTGGAAAAAACATCATATCTGTTGAGGCCAAGATATTACTGGGTCTGGCTCTGTGCATACACTAACAGCTTGTCCACACGGGAAGTTAAGCCTAATTAATTAAAAGAGTGAATTTAAAGTGCATTAAACTCCCATGTGGATGCTCTCATTCAGAAGTGAAGTGGCCTTAGTTCACTTTAGATTAAGGCCACTTGACTTCTGAAAGAAAGTGTCCACACAGGGGTTTAATGTGCTTTAAATAATGCACTTTAAAGTCAGACTTTTGGTTAATTCAGCTTAATTTCCAATATAGAAGTCACTGGGGTCCACCATAGATTTAAATGTTCCCTACATGGAGAGATTGCATAGAAAATTAGTAGGGATGTGGAAACTGATTCAGATAAAATAAGAAGCTACCTAAAGTTTCATCCCAAACTTAAATGTAACCTGGACTACGTTTTTGAGGTTTGAAAAAAGAATGAATAGCGTCCCTGCTGCAGCCTCCAGTATTGTCATTTTTGTGGACTTCTCCATCCAGCTAGAATCAGAAAATGTAGATGTCCACAAAATGCTGCAAGAGAGGCTGTTCTCACAGAATTTCCAGCCAACCAAAACCAAGATGGACTGCAAATATGAGGCAGCCTGTTCTCACGAAAATTCCAACACAGTGTTCCAGGAAGTCCAGATAAGCAATGCAGCTTTTGGGTGCTTATCTGTACTGACATCCTGAATGTTTTATGATCCTTCTATCGCTAGAGATTATTCATGGCTATGCCTATGCCTCATATCTCTCGGTGAAATTCAGCCAAGTGCAGAGGACCTGCAGAATGCCTTATTCACCACTTAAGTGACACACTTCAGTGCACTGGGGTGAATTAGTACTTAGTTAGGAAGATTGTAATTGTATTTGATTACTTTGGGAACTCCAGCTACCTTGCAGTGAAGAACAGTTGCATGTAACAAATCATATCTTTATAACTTTAACATACGTGTGTGAACCTCATGAATATGAACTCCATTTTCCTACACCTTTGCCTGATTTTGATTTGATCACAGAAAGCAATGAGGGCTAAGGAGTACGAGTGCTTCGTGCTGAAAATCCAGAGGCTAGAGAACCTTTGCAGAGCACTGCAGGAAGAGAGGAATGAACTGTACAAAAAAATAAAAGAAGCAAAATTCACTAATGAGGAAGAGGAGGATGAGGAGGATAGAAATGATGACATCTTGGGAAAAGAGGCTGATGCAAGCCCTTCCGTTACTGAACAGGATAGTGCAGAGCTGTCCATTATTGATGAGAACATCCTGAAGAATCTAGCTGCAGCATTCATGGTGACCCATCACGTGCAGGATCCCCTCACAGTCTCCAGTGAGAACTGTAATCCAGAGCCGGCTGACCCTCAAGCATGCAGTCCTCTTTGTCTCACAGAACCCGGGCTTCCTTCCCATCCCACCCCTCAGCCAGAGGCAGGGAATCCCTCTGGGCCGCTGAGTCTTGCTCTGAAGTCCACTGAATGTGTGCCAAAGGCCGAGAAATGTGAAGGAGCCCCAGCAGAGCAGCCGGCTCAAGATCAGCCCACGCAGCAAACAGTAGATGCTGACATGGAAGGAGTAGATTAAACATAAGGCTGTTTTCTGGTTTGTCTTTCTACCAGTCACAGCTCCATTTTCTCCCAAAATTGATTTTCTGGAAAAAAAAATAGGGCTTGAAAACATGCTCAAACGTGTTTTATAGCGATGTGTAATGCATCTTACCACTTTGCCACCACCACACACTAATAATGGGTTTGTTATTTTGGCTGTCCCTCACATATGCAAAGCATAATATTTTCTTAATGTCAGCAAAATATAACAAGATTACAGGATCTTCTTTCCAGGCATAATGAGTCATCTCACTCAACAAAATCCAGGCAAACTGTTGAGGTTTCATGTTTTAAGAATTGTTGCAATACAGATATACATTTTTAAAGCTATATAATTAAACATATCAATTTGGATTGATGTTGCACAAAACATGCCCTGTTTAGAGGCCAGGTGAGCTTAATAAATGAGGTGATGAGGATTTGTGATCACAGCAGAAGCATTGATAGGGTAAATTGAAGCCCTTAAGAAGTACAATAATGGCACATTTTTGCAAAAGTTATCTGCACAAATCACTGACTTGTTATTGGAAATTTTGTATCTAAACACCCATACACAACTCCAAACATCTACCCCTAATTGCCATCTCTGTTCAGTGCTGTGATTATGTCATTGCTTTCAACAGAACCATAGTGAAAGGGGAAAATTCTTTGTGAGATGCCTCATAATATTGCTGTTTTAATCTTGCTTTTAAGCAACAGCCCTGCTTCAGCAGGAGCACCAGAGATTGTGTCTCAGGCAAGTATACTCTTTCCGTGCACAGGTGGTGTACAGTCTGCTCTGTCCACAGATTGCTCCCAGAAGCATAAGCCCTGGTGTTTAAGCTGGTGCAGTCAGGAACGGGAGCTGGGCTATGCTGCTTCCTCTTCATTCCCTTTTTGGTATCCTGCTCCCCAGAGTGGAACAAAAGCAAACAATCCCTGTGCTCCCCTGAGTGCCAGGAATGCAGAACATAGGAGAGGAAGGGTTGCTTGTGCTCCCCTACCCATCTGCAAGCCCACCCAAGGGCCCCTCACACTCTGGTCCTTACTACTTTAGCCAGCTTCTGTGTGTCATCAACTTGTTTTTAGAGTCGTGATCAAAAGGGGGAGCTTGTAGGGCATTCAGCAGGGAATGTCGGGAGTTTTGTTTGGCGGAGAGTCCTAATCTGCCTGCCTGCCCACTGCTAGAATCCCTCTCTCATCCCCAGCATGCATCCTCTGCACTTAATCCAGTGGGCAGGGAGCCCCAGTGGGCCAGTCTGTATTCTACTCTGGTTTCATGACTCTCTGGGGAGATTAGTTGGCAGTTCCTCCATGGAGCAATGAGCACAGGCGTGTATTTGGCACGGTTCATGGAATCCCATGACATCTGTCCTATCTGTGGCAAGAAGGAGACCCTGGGTCACATCTATGTAGAGTGTGTCAGGCTGCAGCCATTCTTCTGGCTCCTTCAGAATCTCTTATTGAAGTTCTGGTTGCACTTTTCCCTTCACCTGTTTATCCTTGCACATCTTATCCATGGCTCCAGGATTTCACGAGATCTCCTCATCAACTTACTCCTAGCACTGGCCAAAATGGCCACCACTAAACCAGGAGGAGAAACCTCGATGGGGCAGGAGAGGCACTTTGCAACTGTGGGGCCTATTTCTGGTCCCTCATCAAATCATACCACTGAGTAGAGTTCCTGTGGGTGGTGTCCACTGACTCCTTAGACATCTTTAAGCAGTGGTGGACACTGTCAGGTGTTCTCTGCTTTGTGTCCCCTTCTGGATCCCTGATTTTTAACCTTTGACCTTCACTCCCATTCCTGTTTTCTAATTCGTTTTCCCACGTAATCATTTGTAGCCTGGGCTTAGTGGTTCCTCCCCCACCGGGGGCAGGCCTTTAGCTATGGTTTTGAGTAGGCCTGCCGTTTTTAAGAACATAAGAACGGCCATACTGGGTCAGACCAAAGGTCCATCTAGCCCAGTATCCTGTCTTCCAACAGTGGCCTATGCCAGGTGCCCCAGAGGGAATGAACAGAACAGGTAATCATCAAGTGATCCATCCCCTGTCACCCATTCCCAGCTTCTGGCTACCACAATAGGTACACTTAATCCAGGGCCTGCCAATCCCAGTACCCACAATCGGTATATTCAGTCCAGGCCTTCATGCTACCAGTTCCTGGTCTGACCATCTCAAGACTGTGAAAATGCCACTAATATGAGAACAGATGTCCAGAAGTTAGAAAGAGAAATGTTACACACAAACAAACCCAGCCATACATACGAACACTGAGAAACCCTCAAATGCTCTAGAAAATCATACATGCAGATTTAAATTGAAATGTTGATGACCTAGGGGGAAAGATATCATTTGTCAGATACTGTGATCACAAAATTCTTGTTGCATTTCACCCAAAAATGAGTCTCCATTTTTAATCCTCATTCATTCCCAAAGGGATAATTCAGCCCGGTTAATGCAATATAATTGTTTTCATTATTTGCACTGTTTGGTACAATCTTTTGGAAAGTTATCTGTTGCAGTATTCACAGTATGATTTTGACAGTTGCTTGTTCTGGGGTTGGACTTATCCATTATGGCTAAAATTTTCAAATTTAGATGCCTAAAGTTAGACACTTCCTTTTATATTTAAGCACCTAAATGTTGGTAATCTCCACAGAAAATCAGGCCACTTAGGTGCCTAGCATTGAAACTTTTAGCCTATAAATTAATTGTTTCAATTGCTGAAAATCTATAATCATGTGGTTTACTTTCTTTAGGTTCCAGTGATTTTATGTCTATAGAAGCTGAGTATAAATTTGAAGCATATAGTTTTGCTTGTTGTTAGAGTGTTTTTAAATTAAATTAGCATGATTCATATATACAGCAAATCTCTTTCTGCTCTGGTGATTTGTTTTTGTTTTTGTTTTTGGGGATTGGGGAGGTTTGGTTTGGGGTTTTTTTTGTTTGTTCGTTTTTTTTTTTTTTTTTTTTATAATTTTTTCAGCACCACTCCATCTAAGCTCCTTACAAACTTAAATATTCAATTACATCCCCAAAAAAGAACATTCAGTTTACAAAGTCATGCATTCTGAAGGAAGGAAATGCCAGAATTAACATTGCTCATGTAACCAACAGACAACAGCCTCATCCCCTACACGACCCTGACTCATTCTCAGCACACCACCCATCCTGTGCACTGAGTGAGGTAGGGCTCCTGTGGAAAATTAGTATGTCATCATGCCACTTTTGCTCATGCCTCTCTTCCCATCCCAGCTCTTGCTCCTAACTCCCTTCCCCAAGTCTCCCAATTCCCTCCTCTCCCTCAGGCTCCCGCACCTGTCTTCCAACCCTGCATCTCTTCACCTACCACCCCACACCACATAGGCCAGACGGTGAGGCCCATTATTGTGCTTAGAAAATGAGTTTCATTCCGGCACTAGGGGCACCACTTACTCTCTGCAGATTTATACAGCCAATAACCCGAGAGGCTTTGTATTAAAAGTTCTCTGCAAGAAACCCTACCGTTTTCTGTCATGGCACAAAGTTACCAATTTTGACACCATACCGAAAAGAGTTCTTGTCCATAATTTCATTAATATTTGCCCTGTAAAGTCCCAGATTGACTGCAAATGATTGAAATGTATATGGAAGTATATTACAGGCAAGGTGGAATGGACTGAGGAACTTAGAAGTCATACACAAGAAAAAATATTGCAAAGAGCCAATTTGGGTGAAAAATCTTTTATTTTTAGTAGTCGTGGATAATAAAATGTGCTAAAGAATTACAAATTCTTGCCTTACTGGGGTGTTCATGCATTAATAATTTCTACCATCAGTCTAACAGATAATGTACAATAAACTACCATGACTAGCTTTTGATAGTAAGTATAGGTCAAAGTATTACCCCATCCCTATCATTTGTTTTTCTTGGCAATACTCACCTTTCACTGTAGGCTGAATTATGTTATCATTTACCCTCAAAAGAAGTGTTTGTGCACCAGCCTAACTATGTGAAATGATAGAAAAATGCATCAAATATATAAAATTTATGAAAATGCCTAAAATGTTACTATTTTCCTTGGCAACGAGCATGTTTTCTTCAGCCACAGCACTGAACCAAGTAAAACACAAACCTTTTGACTGGACTCCCCTTTATTTCTTACTCAAATATTTATAAGTGGCAATTTATCTGGATTGGTATGAACTGACATAATTGTTGATATAAGCCAAAATTGTATTTTCTATTTCAAGTCCAGTGTTTGTTATGAATGATACATATTGCTGTTGGCCCTGTAGTGCTTATTCCCTGAGTAAAATACATTTTTATTTCCCAGTCTGGCATCCTACTCACCATAATCACTCTTGCCGGACACGTCATCATTGTGAATAACAGGTTCAGCAGCTTTTTTGTCAATGTTCTCACACTTCTGACACAAGCCCGGGCAGGAAATCCCAGCAGTAAGACAGGAACAATGAAACATCACCCTGTTTGACATTTCACATGTTGCAGGCATGAAGCACTGCAGCATACGAGCTGGTGCTGGATTTCTTGCCATCCAGGTAATGACAAGCTCCTTGTTTTCTAAATGCTATCCAGGGCCAACAGGGGAATGAGCATTCATCCTGTCAACAAGAGAGTGCCTCATTATAGCAGCCTGGTAATTTGCCCACTTGCTGTGTTGGTGTAGAGCATTACATGTTAGTGGCACGCTCAGTTCAGGCAGTGAAGATGAAGCTAGGCAGAACACCTTGTATCGGGCATCACTGACATCCTATGGTGAAGCTTGGCCATACAGATGGCACACACATTTCTCAAGCACAAGGAAAGTTGAGTCTTGAAGTGTAAAAGTCTTTCCCAAGGTCTGTGAAAGCATCCAGGAACTCTTCACTCTGAGAAGCCACAGCAAATGTCTTTCTCTTTCCCTTCCCATAGAAGGCACTTGTAGAATCACATCCTGTGAATGTGTGGAGTCCTATAAAGGGGATACTTACCTTCGGGCCTAGAGTTGAAGTGACTTTCTACAAATCAATAGTGTGGCTTTGATTCCCAACACAACTGAAGAAATGTGAATTGACTGGGAGTTGTGACTTAAGACTGATGCCTATGACTAACAGCTGTATCTGGGTTCCTAATTATCACAATCTGGTAGTCCTTGGCAGCTGTTTCACATGAAGAAATATACATGAGTCACATTCTTCGTGGTCCCAACTTAATTCATCAACAGCTGTGACTGTCACTGAACCCTTCTGCACAGCCAGGCAGCAACACTCTTCTCCAGGGGCTATGTAGAGAATGATGTCCTTTCCTACAGCTTGCAAATCTGCATCCCTTCACATCATCTACAAGAATGTCTGAAGTGCTTCCTTATTGTTGCCATAAGAAAGAATCTTCTTCCACTGACTGGGGGTTTTCTGGTCCTTTCCATAGATTTGTACCATTTGGGAGCCACCTGCTGCTCAGCGTGACTGTACCACATTTTTGATGCTCACACTGGGTTACTGATCTGTGACAAAGTCCAAAGAAAGTACACTTGTACTTTCTTGCAAGCTTAATTATGTACATTAAAATGGCATCTGCAAGCACACCCAATGCTGAAAGAACATCACATAATGCTTGGATGACAGCCATTCCATCAAAGATTATTGCACTATTCTCTGGAATGCAGTCAGTAAGGCAGTCTCCACCTTTGGATTGAAGATCGAGCAGAGCTGATTTGTTGGTTTTTGCCAGAGCATCAGCAGCACTAGCAAGAGGGTAGGAAACTGCTGCCAAGGAGTAGGACAAGATTTCCCAGAGATTGGGGCTAGATGTATATAACAGTGCAAAGCAGTTTTATTAAACTGGATTTCTTTTTAATCTTAGATGATTGACAAGGGATTTCCTGGTCTTCATGACCATCCTTGAGCATGGCCATACTGGTTGATACTCTCTAGGGTTGCCACCTGTCTAGCTTTTCCCAGGATCTTCCCTTTTTTGAGGTAGCTGTCCCAGGATATCTGTAAGAGTGCTCAGTACACACTGCCAGCTGTCCAGTTTCATGAGCTCAGGATCATCTCAGATGTCCCAGTTTTTTGTACCTCAAAGATGGCAACCCTAAGAGGAACTGGTCTCTCTCTCTCTCTCCCTCCCACCCCCACCTCCTAATAATTACATCAATTTAACTCTAGGCCAGATTCTTCCCTGGGATATGTACGCACAGCTCCTGTTATACTGCAATCAGTGAGCACTGCATATGCACTCATGGGACCAAATTCAATGCTGATTTACCCTTTGAAATGAATGGCATTGCACAGTATGTACATCAGTGCTGAATTTGGCCCTTGGTGTTTATTTTAAAAGTTTGTTTAAGAAACTATAGCATCAATCATGGTATTTATACCCTATCTATCCCTCCATGTTGTCCTTTATTTATACTGGCATGTGTTTGATTCCCAACACTTTAAATAAACTACCTTTACTTACACATGGAGCAAATATTAGATATGATTAGTTTGGTTCCCTTTTTATGCCTCTTTTCCATTTAGCACAAGAGCTGTGAAGTCTTGTACTGTCCTAAACTGCTAGGAGTCCCTTCCCATGATGCAAAGCAAGGGAGGTACACCCTGATTTCAGAAAATGACCCTCCAAAACAAAGTGCACGAAGAGTTAGGGTTTCCCTCCCTGACAGAGAAAACTGCCTTCCTGCCAGCAGCACAATGAACACTTTCAGAGGCCACTGAAGTTGCAGAGCATCTGGGCTATGTGCTGAAGGGGCTGTCCATAAATTATGGAATGTACTGGGGGGTGTGGGTGTCCTTAATTTTGCATGTTTGTTTCAGTGTTACAAGGGGTGGGTGGGTGGGTTTTGAAAAATCACAAAAAATATATGTGTTATGTAATTTATGGAGAGTTGCAAAGGGAAAAAGGCAACTCTATCAGAGCAAGTCTGTCACAGCAGCCAATGCACTCCCTGTTCACATGGATGAGGGGCTGTGCAAGAAAAGAGTGTGAAGAGCCAGAAGGGTGCAGAATCAGGAAATGGTTGCTGTACATTGAGTCCCTGACCAATCTGCATCACATAGATGGAGGTTTAAAGTGAATGCTTCTTGAAACAGCAGTAAAGTTCCCTTGATACTCTTTGCCCCTATTCAGAGTGGTCACAGAGGGCAGTCATGCCTTACATAGCGACAGAGGTTATGCTGCCAGTTTTGGAGGCTTGTATAGGATGAGGAGTTCCTGCATTTGCACGGGGTGGCTGAGCTTTCCCCCCTGCACATGTGCTTTGAGGCTAGTCTCTCTCAATATCCCATTGGAAATATTATCTCCATGCAATAGTCTGTCTGCTAATCCTTACCAAAATAAAACACGATAAAAAAGCTAGAGTACAAGTCTACACCTGAGTACGTAATTACCGTACTTTTGTGATTCACCTGCCACACCCGTGATAATGCAAAGGGAATGAAAAGCAGCATTAACAAACACGCCACACTCAGCCAAAAATATTTTGAAATCTGGGCAAAGGCTTCCCACCAAAGAGCTGCAGGCGTGGGACAAAGAAGGGGAGAAAATCATCTCATTCTTACTGACTTTGTTAAAATGTCAGAACTTTGGAGCTAAGTAAATAATGTAAGAATTTGGAACAGATTCCTTATTTCTCAGCATGGATGTTTCCGACGCCCTCCTATTTGCATTTGTTTTACACAGTGCTTTCCATAAATAACTAGGGCTCCGTGTCCGTCACGAAGGTCGCAGAAGTTGTGCATTCCATGACTTCTTGCGACCTCCGTGACTTCTGCAGCGGCCAGTGTAGCTGAGCCCAGGGCCGCCCAAGCAGCTGCTCAGGTGGCCCTGGGGTCAGCCACACCAGCTGGTGCTTGGGTGGCCCCAGGAAGCTGGCCTTAGGGACCGCCTGAGCAGTGGTCCCAGGAGTGGCCGGAGCAGCTACTGTTGGCGGCCCACAGCAGCTAGTGCCACTGGCCCCCCCCGCCCCGAGCAGCAGCACCCCCCCAGCAGTGACCTCCCCCCAGGAATCCCTCCCAGCAGCAGTCCTGGGGGCCAGAGCAGCAGCTGTTGGCAAGCCCCAGCAGCTGGTGCCACTGGCCCCCGCCCCCTCCCTGCAGCCCCTCCCCCGGGTTGCCCCACCCCCAAGATTTAGTCAGGGGTATTTATAGCATAAGTCATGGGCAGGTCACGAGCCATGAATTTTTGTTTATAGCCTATCCATGACTTTTACTAAAAATACCCATGACTAAATTGCAGCCTTATAAATAATATATCACATATAGCGTCTTTAATCTCATAGGATCCCAAAATGATTTACAAGCAATGGACATTCTGGAATCACTTCACCCACTGCTGAAAAACAACCAGCTCTGTGGTGTACTTCAGCAATTTTTTCACAGTTCATAGTAACAATGAATGTAGGACATTTGGCTTCATTAGATAGATAAGGAATATAAATTCCTCATGCTTCAGAGTATAGTCCTGCTACTAATTAATTGCCTGGGGTTAGGAAGACCCAATGATCAGATTATTCCCTAATTGCCCATTATGGGGCTCTTTTGCAGCTTCCCCTGAAACATGTAGGTATGGCCACAGCCTGAGAGTCAAATTCTCAGCTGGTGTAAATCTACATAGCTTCTTTGACGTTAATAGAGCTACACTGATTTACATCATCTAAGAGTCTGGCCCAACATACTGAACCGCATAAATCATAGGCAATTCCTTTGTTCCTAGGAAGTGACTATTTTACCCAGTTGAAATGGCAGGGGGCATTTAGATGCACAGTTACTCAAAGGAGAATTGGGTCAGGACACTCTGTTAAACGTCCCTATTTGGGGGAAAGTGCCAAAAAGGGATCTTCAATTACTGCAAGTGGTCATGACTTTTTACATCTTATCCAAAAGACAGTTCCTCCAGCAGCACAATCCCTCTTAACCCCTGCTCCAGAAATAGCTCAGAGAGCAAAGTATCAGTTCCTGAACCACTGACCCCACTTCCTGCTGCAGCTAGGTTTTTCCTGGAGATGTGCCTTCCAGTTACTAGCCCTGTTCTGCTTACTGCAGCTTGTTGGGCAATCTGTGCAAAACCTTCATAACAAAATGCAAAAACAGAGCAAAACTCACCCGGTTCCAGGTTTCATTTCAAACACAAGGCTTGGGCCAGGCTCATAGAAAGGTTGTTCAGTAGACTTGAGCTAAACTTCAAGTATCAGATAGGGACTTACAGAGATACTCGGCAGTTTTTCTTGGTCAGGCACTTATATACCATGGCAATGGGTGCTAGAGAAAAAACAAAGCTAAATAGGTTTATTTAGACCAGAAGCTAGTCAACATGTGTCAATTTTAGGTAAATTTCTCTTTGAGATTTTTTGGGTCAATATTAACCCCAAACTTCAAGCAGTCCCACATGACCTGTCAGAGAAAAACACAGTTCTCACTCTCTTTTTGGGTGCAGCAAAGTCAGATACTTTATTATCTCTAGCAACTGCGTGGATGGAGAGAGTGCACTAGGACACAGGGTTTCCCCCTCCTAGGCAGGTCTCTCAACAGGTAAACAATTATAGCAAGCATTTATACCTTTTGTTACATACAATAATAAGCAACAGCTGCATTTTGTTTATACATAGGTCATCCTGATATCTTATTTTTCTCACTTATTTAGACTCTAGTCTACATTCCATATTTATCTACACAAGGTCACAACAACTTCTCACACAGTTCTTTCCCACTCGCCTCACACAATCCTCGCTTCTACAAATCTCGTGTTATTATGGTTACAGCTAGCCTGACTCTTGCTCACAGAAGAGACTGTTTGCATTGAAATCCCCTTCCAATCCCTGTCAGGCCTTGCTCTACTTCCACAGACCCAAAGGAAACAACAGAAAGGTTCACCCTGAAAACTGAAAGCAAGTTCTGCATGGCTCTGCTTTTTGAAGTATGGGATCATAAGCTGAACATCTCAAATGTCAAGGCAATATTATATAGAAAAGAACCCAAACAAATCCCAAAAGGTGGGTTCAAATTGAGCTAGTATTCAGAGCTACATAGTTCTAGCACTTCTCTGGTGCTCCCAACAGTTAACATGGAATTAAAAATAAGTTTCTGGCCATGATAGATCTGAATCAAACCTTCCAAATGCGAACTCCATACAAATGAATATTGAATAAATAGTAATCATAATAGTATTACCGTAGCATTTAGGAGTCCTATTTATGGACCTGCACCCCCATTGTGCTAGGCACTGTACAAACTCAGAACAAAACAATGCTCTCTTAATGAGTCTGCAGAGAGAGAGAACCAAATGCACATGTGAAGTGGCCTTGTTTCACTGTAATTTGATGTTAACTCTGGAGCTTACATGTCATGATTACATGTCAATGGTAACACTTCCATTTATTGTTTTAGCAGAAAGAACTACTATCCATGCATTGAGAGCAGAATTTGAGTAGAGAAGGTCATTTTTGTAATCTCAGTCTGACCCTCTACCCAAAAGGCGTCACTCAGTGCATCTATCTACAGCTACAGCTACACTATAAGCTTGGGATGTGATCCCAGCTTGCCGTAGACCTATTCGTGCTAGCTCCCATCTGAGCTAGCAAGCTAAAAGCAGTAGTGTAGCCGTGGCATTAGTGGCATGGACTAGCCGCCCCAAGTACATACCAACGGGGTGCAGGCCGGTTTGCACTTGGGGCAGCAAGCCTGTCCTGCTGCTGCCATTGCTTGTGCTTCCCCAGCTACGCTACTATTTTTACATTCTAGTTCAGATAAGAGCTAACGGGAATATGTCTTCAGGAGCTGGAAATCACAGCCCTAGCTCCAAGTGTAGACATACTCTTAAAGATGCAAAACAAGAAAGCAATGCAACAATCACAAATCCCACAAGGTGAGGAGGATGCTATATTACAGCTTGTACTAGTAAACACAAAACTCATGCTTAGAAAGAGAGGTGTAGTGGTTCTCACACATGCAGGAGAACTGATGGGATATATCAAATGTCTGCAGCAAGGTGATCAGTGGATCATTATAGCTTATCTTTGCAGCTCCAGTAATTCCACTGATTGTTAAAGGGTGAACTTCTTCAGTGATATGAATGCTCGGATTTGTGTTTGTTCTATAGCAAAAACTCTAATTCAATCATTTTGGATTGTTTATTTCTTGTATTGCTAAATGTCTAAGGCAAAAATATCTGCAGTGTAGCTTTCTAGCACAAAGAAGATTCAGATAGAACAGTTTCCCCCCATTTCAGACTAAAGCCAGATGATGCAGAAATTAGAAAACCTTTTTTAAAAAATGAACAGTGTGGTCAATGGTCAGTTGTACTGAAAGCAGCATTTCTGGGGGGAGGTAATGCAGTTTCACATCTGGAGATTCGGGGTCACACCTGGATTAGATCAAAAGAGAAAACAACTTTGGTCTCTGTCCTATCATATTGAACACATAACCACTTCACAAAACCACCCTCTAGCCTTGCATTATTCAATGCAACTGGAAATGTCTGCCGCAAAAAAGGCTGAGGACTGGAATAGTGAGGTTGGTGCAGGTCAGGAAAGAAATGTACCTACAGTTGTGAGAAACAGCTTGCTCTGAAACTTCCTGTACTGTGCATGAGTCTACCCATGCTATTTGTCTTTAATTTTCAGGATCATTAAATTCATCCATAACGTTAAAAAACTAGATTAAAAAAACAATTTACAAATTAAACATAATTGATATTTAAAACAAACCTGCTTATTCAGCAACAGTGTTGGAAACATGATACACTGGCTCCACACAAACACTGATCTCCAAGCAGCTTGATCATCTCCATTACATTAAAAAAAATCACATCTACATAGTTTGCATTGTGTGTGTGCAAAGTAATGACTTCCATGAATTTATGCAAGGCTTCTAAGTGTCCAGTTCATTAATCAGTCTCTGCCATAGAAGTGTTTCAACCAAGGTTCTAAATCACTTGATGCAACATAGCATAACAGCTTAATCATAGCAGTGTAGGACTAGAAGGGACCATGAGAGGTCATCTAGTCCAGTCCCTTGTGCTCAGTAACTAACCATTCCTGACAGGTGTTTGTCTAACCTGTTCTTAAAAACCTCTAAGGATGGGGATTACACAACCTCCCTAGGCAATTTATTCCAGTGCTTAACCACTCTGACAGTTAGGAAGTTTTTCCTAATGTCCAATCTAAACCTCCCTTGCTGCAATTTAAACCCATTGCTTCTTGTCCTAGCCTCAGAGGTTAAGGACAACAATTTTTCACCCTCCTCTTTTAACAACCTTTTATGTACTTGAAAATTGTTATCATGTCCCCTCCCAGCCTTCTTTCCCCAGACTAAACAAACCCAATTTTTTCAATCTTCCCTCATAGGTCATGTTTTCTAGACCTTTAATCATTTTTGTTGCCCTTCTCTGGACTTTCTCCAATTCTTTTCTCTAATGTGGTGCCCAAAGCTGGACACAATACTCCAGATGAGGCTTTCTCATTGCAGAGCAGATTGGAAGAATTACTTCTCCTGTCATGCTTACAACACTTCTGCTAATACATCTCAGGGTATGTCTACACTGCCCAAATTACAGCGCGGCCGTGGCAGCACTGTGATGTGGGCAATGTAGACACGCGTTATTGCTGGAGGAGAGCTCTCCCAGCAATAAAAAAAACCACCCGAACGAGCGGTGGTAACTTTATGGGCTCCCAGCAATAAAGCACTGTCTATACTGGTGCTTTTCAGCGCTAAAACTTTTGTCGCTCGGGGGGGCGTTTTTTTCACACCCCTGAACGACTAAAATTTTAGTGCTGAAAGTGGCAGTGTAGACAGCCTGGGAATGATGTTTGCTTTTTTTGCAGCAGTTTTACACTGTTGATTCATATGTAGTTTGTGATCCACTATAATCCCCAGATCCCTTTCTGCAGTGCTCCTTCCTAGGAAGTTATTTCCCATTTTGTATGTGTGCAATTAATTGTTCCTTCCTAGGTGGAGTATTTTGCATTTGTCCTTATTGAATTTCATCCTATTTACTTCAGACCATTTCTCCAGTTTGTCCAGAGCATTTGGAATTTTAATCCTTTCCTCCAAAACATTTGCAACCCCTCCCAGCTTGGTATCGTCTGCAAACTTTATGAGTGTACTCTCTATGCCATTATCTAAAACATTGATGAAGACATTGAACAGAACCGGACCCAGAAATGATCCCATGGGACCCCACTCAACGTGCCCTTCCAGCTTGACTGGGAACTACTGATAACTACTCTCTGGGAACAGTTTTCCAACCAGTTATGCACTCACCTTATAGTAGCTCCATCTAAGCTGTACTTCCCTAATTTGCTTATGAGAAAGTCATGCGAGACTATCAAAAGCCTTACTAAAGATATACCACATCTACAGCTTCCCCCTATCCACAAGGCTTGTTACCTGTCAAAGAAAGCTATTAGGTTGATTTGATATGATTTGTTCTTGATAAATCCATGTTGACTGTTACTTATTATTTTCTAGGTGTTTGCAAATTGATTGCTTGATTATTTGCTCCATTATCTTTCCGGGTACTGAGGTTAACCTGACTGGTTATAATTCCCCAGATTGTCTTTATTTCCCTTTTTTATAGATTGGCACTATATCTGCCCTTTTCCGGTTCTCTGGAATCTCTCCTGTCTTCCATGAGTTTTCAAAGATAATAACTAATGGCTCAGATATCTCCTCGGTCAGCTCCTTGAGTATTCCAGGATATATTTCATCAGGCCCTGCCAACTTGAAGACATCTAACTTGTCTAAGTAATTTTTAACTTGTTCTTTCCCTATTTTAGCCTTGGATCCTACCTCATTTTCACTGGCGTTCACTATGTTAGACATCCAATCACTACTAACCTTTTTGTTGAAAATTGAAACAAAAAATCATTTAGCACTTCTGTCATTTCCACATTTTCTATTATTGTCTTTATCCTCTCATTGAGTAACAGACCTACCCTGTCCTTGGTCTTCCTCTTGCTTCTAATGAATTTGTAGAATGTTTTCTTGTTATCCTTTATGTCTCTAGATAGTTTAATCTCATTTTGTACCATGGCCTTTAATTTTGTCCCTACATGCTTTTGTTGTAAAAAAATCCTATCCGCCCCCTCCCACTTCTCGCCCCCTGACTGCCTCCCTCAGAACCTCCGACCCATTGAACCCCCCTCCCCGCTCCTTGTCCCCTGACCGCCCCCTCCCAGGATCCCCCACCCCTAACCTCCCTCCCGGGATGGCACCCCCCTATCCAACCCCCCTGCTCCCTGTCCCCTGACTGCCCCGACCCTATCTACACCCCTACCCCCTGACAGGCCCCCAGGGACTCCCACGCCTATCCAACCACCCCCTGCTACCTGTCGCCCAACTGCCCCCTGGGATCCTCTGCCCCGCTCCCCGCCCCCTTACCATGCTGCTCAGAGCACCAGGACTGGCAGCCACGCCGCCCGGCTGGAGCCAGCCACGCTGCCGCGCAGTCTACAACACAGTCTACTCACAGCCCCGCCACCCAGACCGCTGGCGGCATGGCGAGCTGAGGCTGCGGGGGAGGGGGGACAGCAGGAGAGGGGCTGGGGACTAGCCTCCCTGGCCAGGAGCTCAAGAGCCGGGCAGGACGGTCCCGCAGGCCAGATGTGGCCTGCAGGCCATAGTTTGCCCACCTCTGCCTTAGAATAATTAACTCTATCATTTCATGATCACTTTCACCCAAGCTGCTTTCCACTTTCAAATTCTCAACCGGTTCCTCCCTATTTATCAAAATCAAATCTAGAACAGCCTCTCCCCTTCTGAAATAAAAAATGTCTCCAATACATTCCAAGAACTTGTTGGATAATCTGTACCCTGCTGTGTTATTTTCCCAACAGATGTGTGGGTAGTTAAAGTCCCCCATCACTACCAAGTCCTGTACTTCAGATGATTTTGTTAGTTGTTTAAAAAAGCCTCATCCACCTCTTCTTCCTTGTTAGGTGATCTGTAGTAGACCCCTACCATGACATCACCCTTGTTTTTTACCCCTTTTATTCTTACCCAGAGACTTTCAACAAGTCTGTCTCCTATTTCCATCTCAACCTCAGTCCAAGTGTACATCTTTGATATACAAGGCAACATCTCCTCCCTTTTTTCCCTGCCTGTCCTTCCTGAACAAGCTGCACCCTTCAATATCAATATTCCACTTGTGTATTATCCCACCAAGTCTCTGTGATGCCAACTATGTCATAGTTGTGTTTATTCAGTAGTACTTCTAGTTCTTCCTGTTTATTCCCCATACTTCTCGCATTAGTATACAGACATCTAAGATACTGATCTGATTTCCCCCCTATGTTTGCTCTTGTATCTCTCTTATCCCTGTTATAATGGCCCATGTTCCCCCCAGATTCCAATCCTTCTCCCAGGTCTCCATGTTTTTGACTTATCAGTGGGCTTTTGTCTCCTGCCCCCTTCGAGCCTAGTTTGTGAATGTTAATATAGGTCTGACATTATCACTAGTGCCCTGTGAAGCCACGTGTAAATTAAGGAGAGAAGTATGGCATGAGCACTGGACTGGGTATCAGGAGCTCCCAGCTCTTGCAACCGTGGGTGCCTTGAACAAACCAACTGATCTTTCTGCTCAATTTCCCCATGTGGAAAATGGGGTGTTGGGCTTGAGTCCCAGTTATTTTGGTGCAAATCTCTGTGTGATGCTTTTATTATACATTAAGAATGGCCTTTTTGTTAGAACTTAAATCGGCAAAAAAATCAACTTTAATTATGTAAAAATTAAGCATTTTTATTCCTTTTTGAAGTGTTAAATTTTTTTAAGAAACAAAAAAATTACTTAGCCAAAAATCACTATTTATTATTAATATTAATTAATCTTATTTACCAAGTACCTAAAGTGTGTGAGGTGCCTTGTAGCGTACACACAAAGGGGGATGGGCTAACTGTGAGGTCATGTGTAAGTTAGTAACTCATACAGGTTTGGGCACCTTTAAACTCAAACTTCATTAGCCTGATTGTGATCTCCTAACCTCGTGTAATTCCAATGAAGTGAATGGGATTACACTAGTGTATGAAGGAATTTAGGCCCCCTTGGAGCTACTTGGAGCTATTTGACAGATTTCTAAAGGACACTCATGCTCTGAGGAGCTGGAAGTTGTAAGGTAAGTCAGGGAGGGAGCTGGACAACTTTCTACCTCCTTGCTATGTAAATGAGACCAGCTAAGAATCCTTTAGAGATGGTGGCACTTGTAGACAGCTCTACAGGAGCCAACACTAGTGTAATGTACTTGAATGTATCTACATTCGCTCAGAATTTAGCCCTGTGACTCTCCATGAGTGACTCTAGACCTTGTCTTTATGAGAAGAGTTGCAGTGATCTAATTAAATCAGATTTAAATTGGTCTAGTTAAGCTGCTACAATCCCCTAATATAGATACAGTTAAACCAGTTTAACTCTTGCCGAAATCAATCAATTTTAAGATTGGTTTATTTAAACTAGTACAAATTTTCTCATGTGGACCAGGCTTACATTCTATTAAGAAGAAAGTGTAACTCACTCAACATATATCCGTATGTTCTTTAGGCTTGCTTTGAATCCCCTCTGAATTTGGCCTATGGCCTCTGCCCTATTTTACAAAATTAAGTTTAGACATAACACACAAAAATGGGGTAGGGTAGGGGGAAGAAAAGGATACCATAAAACAATACTTTGGTTTGTAAAGTCTTGAAGTGTATTACAGTCAGGCAGACTTGGCAGTAGAGAGAAGTGAACTGAAATCAATGGATCAGTTGGTGGCAATGTCCCAGAAGGAGTAGGAACTGGGCTACCCAACACTCACCCCTCCTGCTAAAGCTGGTGATCCCAGTGCATTTTCACTGGAGAAGTTAAGACTCTGAGTGTGCCAAAATCCATGCAATTAGCACATTTCAAATTATACTGTGCCAATACCACCATGCAAGACGTGGAAACTAAATAGAATGCAGTCATGTTCCTTGGCATGAACTGAGTTAAGCACAAGGATTCCACAACCCCTTCAAGATCCTGAGAGATACTTTTATCAGGTTGTGCCTAATGCTATCAGGACAAACTCATCCTTGGTCCAAGGCCAGTAATTCCAGGAAAGATCCAGAGTTGAATCTGGCACTTTGTCACTTGCCAGTAGTGTTTCTCCCAAAATTAATTTTATTTTGTAAGAAAACTAAAGTAGCTGGTAAAATATCCTGATATAAATCCCTTCCCTCCCCTGCCTTTTCTGAAATTCTAATCTCTGCTCTTGCTCACTCTGCCAAATGAAAATCCATGCCCCTCTCTTAATTAACTTTCCATTGTGGATTATTCCATCGAGGGAATTGAGATCTTAATTGTCATGTCCTCTGTCTTGTTCTGCTGTGTGTCTTCATCCAAATCCTTCCTGTACTTTACAAATCAGATGTGACCCTTTTCTTGCTGTGAAGGGGATTTATGTGGGTAATTCCTCTTTAGAGTTAATGGGAAATCCCCCAAACAGAAGATTAGGCTCATTTATGTAGCAGGTAGTTTCAGTTATAAAAGTCATCTGAATTTCCCTTTTTGATGCTCGTGTATTAGCAGATCGAAGCCCTAGGAAAAATTCCCTTCTGGCAGATACAGGCACTGCTCTGTTTCCATGCATCACAGCAGTGCATATGACACCCTGATTTTAGTGGCTCTGTGGCACACAGTCTTATTTTCCTGGTTCCCCTGAAAGCAATTACTTCTCTTGGTTATTTCAACAAGGGCTGTATAAACCCTTCTAGCTATTTCTATAAGTAAGGGACTCTCACACAGGATGAAATTTTGCCATTACTGATCAAATATGGGCTGGGGTGGCAAGGAGAAACTGAGCAGTGTGACCTTTGATTGTGGCCCAGCCATCCTGCGTGCTTGGACAGGATGCATCACAGTAGGCATATCTTCTTATTGATGAAAAAAATATATTTTCCCCCCAGCTAACATACTGCAGTCAGCACAGCACTAATCTGGCTAGAAGCCTGGTCATGCTTTGTTGAGACCATGTTAAACAGGTGATTTCAGCAAACTCACCCCTTTATGCTCTTTTAAGCCTTAGGTAGGAGTATTGCCCTGCTACTGCAGTGCCTGCTTTCCTGTGCCTTTAAGTGAACACATGCAACATAGAGCAGGAATTGGCCCTTACTATGTACTCAGCAAAATACTGTTTGGCCTGTACCTTGCTAGCGACAATACTAGACTCATACTGATGGGTGTTGATATCTTCTGCTGTTCCCCTTCTGCTGTCTGTCCATCCACAGTCTGTATAGTGTCAAATAGCCATAGTAGAAAAATTAACCAATGGTAGGGAGGACTTCTGTGCTGCTCAGAAAAATCTTTGGCCTAAAACTGAAGTGGATTTTAGCCTTTTAGTTAGTGCTTGTGTGATAAATGAACGGGGGGGGGGTCCCTTTTATGGACACCCAGCCAACCAGTTAGCTATAAAACACCTGTTAATAGCTGTTCTCTACTTGCTTTACCAGTAAAGGGTTAAAAAGTCCATAGGTAAAAGGAAGGGAGTGGGCACCTGACCGAAAGAGCCAATGGGAAGGCTAGAACTTTTTAAAATTGAGAAAAAAAACTTCCCCTTTGTCTGTCTGTGTTGTTCTCCCAGAGAGCAGGGATAGGGCTGGAACTATGCTGTAAAAAGCTTTGGGCCAGGTATGAAAAATCATCATATCATACCTAGAAACTACTCATTTGAAATCCCAGATAGGTAAGTAGATCAGGAAATGTCTAGGAAGATGCAATTAGGTTTATCTCTTTTATTTCTTTATGGCTTGTGGACTCCTCTATGCTAACCCCAAATGCTTTTGTTTTGCTTGTAACCTTTAAGTTGGACCTCAAGAAAACCATGCTTAATTATTGCTTGATGCTTAATTATTGTATTTGCTCTTTTTAAATCTACCAATAGCCTAAGTTTTCAGATGTATTTTTCTTTCTTTTTGTTTTTAATAAAATTTACCTTTTTTAAAAACAGAATTGGATTTTTGTATCCTAAGAGGTTTGTGCAAGTTGTTTAATTATTCATAGATTCATAGATTCATAGATTCTAGGACTGGAAGGGACCTCGAGAGGTCATCGAGTCCAGTCCCCTGCCTGCATGGCAGGACCAAATACTGTCTAGACCATCCCTGATAGACATTTATCTAACCTACTCTTAAATATCTCCAGAGATGGAGATTCCACAACCTCCCTAGGCAATTTATTCCAGTGTTTAACCACCCTGAAAGTTAAGAACTTTTTCCTAATGTCCAACCTAGACCTCCCTTGCTGCAGTTTAAGCCCATTGCTTCTTGTTCTATCCTCAGAGGCTAAGGTGAACAAGTTTTCTCCCTCCTCCTTATGACACCCTTTTAGATACCTGAAAACTGCTATCATGTCCCCTCTCAGTCTTCTCTTTTCCAAACTAAACAAACCCAATTCTTTCAGCCTTCCTGAATTAGCTGGTGGCAACAGCCGATTTCCTTTGTTTTCTTTTTCAGCTCTTCCCCGGAGGGGGGGTGAAAGGGCTTGAGGGTACCCCACAAGAAAGAATTCCCAAGTGCACCTTCCCGGGTTCTCAAAGGGTTTTTTTGCACTTGGGTGGTGGCAGCATCTACCCATTCAAGGTCAGAAAAAAGGTCTAACCTTGGGAGTTTAATATAAGCCTGGAGTGGCCAGTATTAATTTTTAGAATCCTTGAGGGCCCCCACCTTCTGCACTCGAAGTGTCAGGGTGGGGAATCAGCCTTGACAGCTTGTATAAAGAAAAAGTCCTGGTTACAGAGCTTGTAATCTTTAAAGGAACTGTCCTACCTCTTTTCTTTTTCATGGTCATAAAAGGTATTTTGACTTTTGTTACTTTTTTCAACGTCTTAAGCCTTGTCTACACTAGAGCTGCTTTATAGCTATACTGGCAGAGCCCCCAAGTGTAGATAGAGCATATACCAACAGAAGGAGTATTTCTGTCAGCATAGTAACACCATCTCCTCAAATGACATCTCCTCAAATGATGCTGGCAGAAGGATTCTTCTCTCAGTATAGCTGTCACTACACTGGGGTTTTACAGGCATAGCTCTGTCAGCTCTGAGGCAGGGGCGGGGGAGGGAGGGAAGAGGGGTTCACATCCCTGACCGACATAGCTATACTGACAAAACTTTATAATAGATCTGGCCCATATCTTTCTACAGTCAGAATTCTGGGGGGTCCAGAAACCTAGTTCCTATGGAAGATATCTAGAGGCTAGGGGCCCGTGCAGAGACTTGCTGAGTGCCCTAATTATTGTGTGCGTGTTTTAAGAAATATGTGAATAATATATTTCTCCTTTCGAAACACATGGAAAAGAAAGGACCACAGTGTGAGGATTCTGCTGTTTGTGAACAGTATATACTTTATCTTGCTTTTGATAACCGGGTGATGTTTCCTGGAGCCAGTCTTCTGCAATTAACTTTAGCCTATGTTTAATCAAATTCCAAACAAGGTGGATAGGTTTGTCTCTAAGCACCTTCAGCTCAACATGCCTAAAAGCTCAGACAGTGAAAGCAAGCATGACTGAGTTATTTGGCAATTCACTATTACTATTTAAGTCTCCTTGATTTTATGGTTGGATTAACTTGTATCTCCCAGGACTCTGTTCCACAGCTATGATTCTTGTATTAGTGCAGAGTTATATAGGGCAGCAGTGTCTTATTATTCAGTAATTCTATCAGGATAACCAGTGAGATGGTGGATTTTTATTTTGAAGATGTCATATTGGAGCTTTTTATTTTTAAAAAATGTTTGCTACGTTGGTACGTAGCAGGGAAAACGTGATGCAGCAGCAGTTGGATGGATATTACTTACACTTATGTGTCTTTTTCAAAACAAAACCAATGCAGTGTAGGTGTAACAAAAGGCTGCAGCTTCAGGTTAAATTATGCAAGTGGACCCAGGTAGAAACCCTTGAATACAGGCACTCCAGGCCGGACCATAGAAAATCAGAACTCCATCAAAGGTGGAGTGAGAGTAAGGAGAATGAATTCCTTCTTGAAAACCTAACTTAGATACGGAGAAGCTTCTAATGTTATGATGGTGGGCCCAATCCTGCAAGCCTTACTCACATGAGCAGTCCCACTGAAGGATTACTCAGATGGGTAACAGCTAAAGCATCAGGCTGGGTCTAACGAATAATACACTAAAACAGCAAATGTAGTTTGCAATGCATGTCCTATTAAATTAAACTGGGACATGGCTGACTGAAAGACTATGCTGCAAAAAATCTACGAGTAATACATACTTAAGGCCAAAAATATTCTAAATTAAATGCAGTAAGTCAATATGATGAAGTATATTGGCTGCATCTTAAAAAGAAACCAGTTTTTGATTTATATAGGTAGGCTGTACAAGCATTGGAATGAACAGAAGATAGAACATTGTCAGAACAGAAATCAAATACCAATATAGCTGTGTGAAATTTGGATCTGTATTTTTAGGTACACACACCCACACACACATGCAGCCTCACTGGCTTATTCCTCTCCTCTAATACAGTCAGGGATGCCTCCAGCAGAAACATGAGACCAGGCACAATTCTAACCCAATTTACCTACACCACCCCCACTTAACTAGATACTGTATCATGCAACAGTTTGATTTTTTCCCCGTGACTCTAGCCTTCCTCTGTAGTCTCATAATAATTTTTCCTTAGGAACATAGGAATTGCTCTACTGGATTAAACCTGAGGTCCGTCTAGTTACCATCTTGTCTTTGAGAGTGGCCAGCTACGTGACTTAGAGGAAGGGGTAAGAACCCGGCCGTAGGCAGATGTGAAATAATCTGTCTCTACTAGTTAAGAGATTGGTTTAAGCCCTGAGCATGAGGTTTAATATCCTCTCTAAAATTTTAATTATAATTCCAGATTCATTGTTGTTGTTGTTGTTTTTAAATACTCCATACATCAGTCCACTGTACAGGTACATCTTTCCTTACTCAGGAGGTAGATGATGTACAGGGTTCTTATTGTACCACCTCAGTATCCATCGCCTCGGTAATCTGGCTATCAAACCCATGTGCAACATCCGCCTCCAAATTTAAGACTGGACAATTTTACTGCTGGCTCACTACACAATCTCTCGTTTCAGATTCTCACCACATCCATCTGAGCCAATGGGTTATGTTAGCCCCAGAAGGGTCATGTGCCTATCTTCCCTTCTGACCTTCCCTGTCCTATCTTGTGTAAGCCCCCCAGGGCCTTGTTCTCTTCTGTAGCAACCTGACTCATTTCAGATACCCCACTCAAGTCTTGGAGTTTTTTAGGCATCTCTCCACTCTGAAATTCCTATTTGTTGCATACAATGGTGGAAAATTCTCATTACAGAAACCTCTGCGAAAATGCTTATGTAGAACTTGCCTGCATTTTGGGCCAGGAAGCAACCAACCTGATGTGGGGACCAAGAAGGTACCTGGGCTTCCTCCCAACATGATTTCAGAGATAAAGTGCTCAGTCCCAGTGTGGAGAACTCTTTCTGGATGGCAATGCAGGGCAGGATTCTCCTATTTCCCTGAGAGGCACCAGAGAGGCAGTTCCATCAACATATGGAGGAACAAATAAGGCTTTAGTAGGCTGCATGCTATTTATTCTCACTTGTAAATGGAATAGTATATACAGCACATAGGGGCTTTGCTATGCTGTAGCATTAGGTTCCAGACAGCTGACCTAGGAATAGGACCTCCCACTTTTCCAATGAGATGTATCCCCTTTTCTCCATGCCCTCCTTTCCCACTTAATAGACCTACCTTTCTAGTCACTATGCAGTGATTGATATTGTCACAAAAAATTAATGTCACCATGTCCTTGAATACCCCAGAGCTTCCCCACCACTACTCATTCCTGAAAAGTGACTGTCCAGTGATAACAGATTTTGAGAAAGCTAGTTTAAATTATTCCCTAAACAGACCAAAATGCACACCACAATGAACTTTAATTTAAACCATTAAAAAAAAAAAACCCCACACAGTTAGCTTTCTGGAATTTATTTCTTTTTTTAATACAGAGAAAATGCAACAAAAAAATCCTATAACACCACACGCAAACAATATCATAACCAATTATTTTAATGTCATCAACATTCATTTGCTATGTACATACTCTTCCCTCTGCAAAAGTGCATTCTAGAAACCTTTACTGACAAGTTGTTGTTTTTTTTAAATGGTTTTATTGGTGACATCACAATGTATTTGTCCATGGTTACCTGATACAGTAAAGTGAGCAGTATAAAACTAAAGAAACTGGGTTAAATGTCTCCCTCGTCAGAATACATTTATTGAAATTTACTTATTCTTCCAATTAAACCACCTTAGAAATTCATTTTTATAGACTAATTACTACTAGACAAATAAATGCAAATTCTGTATTTTTAGCGCAATAGGGTACAAAGTACTTGATTTTTTAAAATGGCTTTGTAGCAGCAGATAGAACAAGAATTTCACCCAGTTCATGTTGGAAGATATCATACATTTTAGTATGTAAAATTATCTGGTTTTGTTAATTACATGTACCAAAATCTGGTTTTAGAAGTCCTATTGATGGAAAAAATAATTTGCATATATGCAATGTAAAATCTATCTGAATGCAGGCATCTCCTTTGGAAAGTCCATTCGGAGATTGTATATATAGAGTACATGTCCTCACTATGCACAGGAGTAACATGCGTATAGAGTGAGCAGAATGAACGCCCAAAATTCAATGGACTGTATTATGGCTTAAGAATGCATGTTTCATATGCATCACTTTAAGCAGACCACAGTGGATGGAAAGGGGGACAGGGAGGAGGACTTGAGCCAGACACTCCAAGCAACCAGCTTTTTAAACTAGACAAATTGTTTCCTAGTTGAAACATTTAAAAGCTCAAGACATTTTCCACCCCTCACCAAGATGCAAAGCAAATCAATTTAAGTTTCCAGTTTAATTCTTAATGTGTATTTTAAAAGCTACCATTGGGTCCCAACCCTGTCATTGGATCCTTGCACATGTGCAGAGCCCAGTTGAAGTTTGCATGGAAAAAAAGGGTCTGCCTGTACAGATTCGATTGCAAGACTGAGGTCTTCGTTGGTACGTGAAGCAAATACAACTTTAGGTAACGTAACTTGAGATCCAGTTCTCACTATCATCAAGAAGCACAAAAAGCATTTTCTACAAATTAGGGACAATTTACTTTGCAGGGGAGGGTAAGAGGAATATTTTTATAGTTCAGTTGGCTTTCAATAAGGATACTGTACTTTTTACCCATGTGATGCTAACACCCACCTGAAAGTTATATTTTTATAAGAAAATAGGCATTGTTTCAAGCAGTAACATCGATGCATTCAATAGCAAAATAAAAAGTTTCTCAAGACTTAAATTGTTTTATTTTCTTGGACAGTGTTGCACCTACAGTCCTCTAAACACTTTCTTTCGAGACAACCTTAAACATGCTTTATCCCATCACACTGTTCGCTGAGTTCTTGGCACTGCTTTGCAGATACTGTAGTCTTTGTCATACCTTTATCCTTTTTTAAAAATGGCCAAAGTCATATTTTGCCTGTACTCATACTACAGATTGTCATACATAAATTAAGCCATTGAATGAAAGGTATATTAACTGGAATATTTAGGAAAGCCCCAAAGAAACCAAGATTCTGATTCTCCACTCCCTTGCATAGTCATTTACACCTTTGCAAAGTGAGTGAAAAGCAGGTATAGCATGCTACCATTCTCATTTTCTTTGATACCCACTTTGCACTGGTATAAATGACCACCTGAGACTCAAGGCAGAGAAGAATCAGGCCCAAATATTGAATGATACAGCAATCCAAGTGCCCTTTGTTCCTCCCCTTATGTTTAAAGCAGTTTAATCATTGCAACATGATTTTAGATCACTAAGATGGGTGCAGTAGACTATATTTACAATCAAATCAGTTAAAAGAGATTTTGATAATGCTTTCAGGCACACATGCTAGATCATTTGAAAAATAACTAAATACTTAGTCATTGAGTGCACAGGTGACGCCTGTGTATCAAAATACAGTCTACATGTCTTGAGGGTTTATCTTCACTGCAGAGTTAACTTGAATTATAACTCTAGACCCATCCACCCACAAACCCTTAACTCAAATGCTTTTAACTCAAGTTGGCTGGCCTGTCAAGGGATTCAGGCTACAGCTCAAGTTAGCACAACACCTCAGCTGCTAACACAACCTTTCTGCAGCTCAAGTTATATTTTGCAGAGTGGCCTCTCTCACTCGAGTGAGGCTAACTTGAAAGGAAAAAACTCTGCCGTGAAGACAGTGGTCTTGTCTACACTACAGAGCCTTTATCAGTCATAGCCATGCTAGCAAAGAATCCTACTGGAGATGGAGCACATGAGGAAAAAAGAAGACATCCTGCCAGCATAGCTACACCACCTTCCTGAACTCCCTGAAGGCCACTTCTGTTGGTACAGCGTCTACACTGGTTGTTTTGCCAGCATAGTTATGTCGGCTACGGGTGTGTGTGATTCCTCCCTCCCCCATATTCCTAGCCAACACAGCTATGTCAACAAAACTTTATAGTGTTGTTGTCCAAGCCATAGCCTCATGAAAGGAAAAACATGCACTGAGTTTCTTTGTGAATACAAAATCAGTCACTAAATAACCTGGGCACAGAGTTCAAGTACCAGATATATGGTATTTTTTTAAAAAAACAGGTAGAAAACAGTCAATACAGTAGGTCACCAGTTTTCTTTTGTTTCTCGCCCACTTTGGTTGCATGTTTTTTGCATTCTTTTATAGGACATGCAGAATATCAAAGCCATTTTAAATTCATACTTGCAATAAACATTAACAATTATAATCTGGGGAACCCATATTTTGTTGTATAAACAGTGTCTTACCACTTAAATACTGTTAGTTTTTTTAATGTGATAACAGATACCATAGTGATGAATGTGGTATGAAGAAAACTTAGATTGATCTTGAGGAGTCAAGTAATAGACTTTTTATTTTTAAATTCTTGCACAGAAGAAAAATAGGGAAACAAAGAAAGAGAAGATTGGCAAACTCTATGGAGACAACCCCTCTGATACCAATTCATTATCTGGTATAGTCTATTACATGTGGGAATGTAAAGAGGAATTACACTCAACTTTTTAAAAATACACATCATTTCCAAGTCCTCAGAATCAATTGGACAATATCTGGATTTACATATTTTTGAAAGACTAAGGTGCAGTGGCTATTTCAGCAAATGTACTAAAAACTTTGTTTGAAATAAAGTCGTGATGCATTCTCATACTAATATGGCACAAATACCTCACAGTGCTCACAGATCTGACTCAGCCCAGATCATATTTTTCAAGATCCTCTTTACAAGTCAGTCATACCAGCCTCAGGCATGCTGTCTAAAGTTCCAACCCCCCCACACATGTGCACACACACACACCCCTTCATAACTGGTTTGCAATGGACCATGTCTTCCTTTATGTTCCTTCTGTGCATCACAACAAAGTTCTAAAAATATTTGCAAAGCAAATAACTTTAAATAAAGTGTATTAAAATCAAGCTTGTTTTTGTATAAACAATTGACCTGACTGCTAAAATTACAACACTGGTGGAAACAGTACTATCTCCATACAATCTGTCAGTGAGGGTAACTCATATGAAATATATACTGCAGGAAGACACCATGCCAAAAAAGATTTTCAGGTAACATTTTCTGGCACAGATTTACATTCACTCGTCACAATATTTTAGTTTACCCAATTCTGGGAATCTGAAAGCAGACCAGCTAATATAATTTAAGATTTTTTTAGGTCTAATCCTGCTCCCATTGAAGTCAATGATAAAGATCCTAAAGAATTCAGTGGTAACAAGATTGGGTCCTTCATGAAGATTTCCCCTCTCACCAAGCCCTCAGGGTGGTGGGCCCACAAAATCTTCCATTTCCAAATGGGGCTCATCCTGTTTTCTAAAAACCTTTCCACCCCTTTAAGCTCTTCTGTGATGATACAAAAATTAAAACCAAACCATTTAAGCTGAAATTTCCCCCACTCTTGGCATTAGTTGGCTTGCCTCCACCCTTTGCTGAAATCTTGTCAGGAGGACCAGGTCTTAGTAACACATATATACATATTAATATTATATGTACATAGACACACAAAGAAGCTGCTCTTTCAGTTAGAAAAGAAATTAATTTTGTCACAGAATGGATCCTATAAAAAGGTGTCTAATAAAGTAGTAATACCCATAAAATAGCTATTACTAAAGCAAAGCTTTCGTCAATAAGCCTCCAGAACTTTAAATGAAGAGAATGGCTTCACAAAGTGGTAGTCTAGATTTCCACAGTGCGGGCACTGCTGGACGTTGCTGTATTCAGAGAAATACTGCATCCCAATCCGTACATCTATTACTGGCTTTCCACAGTGCTTACAGTTCAGTCGAGCCTGTCAAAAAGTAGACAGAAACACCTTGAAACATTCCAATTTGCTTCCAACCTTGCCACAGAAAAAGAGAATGTGTCTCACACAGTCCATTCCTCTTTCCTAAGGACAGGCTTGATTAAGAAAGTATAACTTATGAGATTTGATGGCAAGGGCCACTACTTAACTGGAATGGCAACTTCCTTAACTGGAATGCCTTAAGGTGATTTGGCAAAAGTACTGAACAGCCTCAACTCCCACTGAAACCCCTTGCAATATTGAGCCCTAAGTGATAATCAAATAGGTAACTCATCTGTCATGCTGATGGTAACCTGTCTCCTTAGATAAGGCTTCAAATGTTGCTTCAATTCCTTCCTCCAAGCAAGTTTTTTCATCAGGCTGGCATTATCACATGACTTTCCAGATTTTTGGTGGACTAATTTAAGGATAAAATTAACAAGAGTGCCTAAGTTCCATTTTCAAAAGTGACTGAGGTGCCTAAATTATTTAGGCACTTTTGAAAATTTTACCCTGTGTGCATTTCAGTTGGGAGCGGAGGTGCCGGGGAGAACTGTTGAGGCATGATGTATTTACCTTAACTCTTTAGTGAACCAGCATGTTTAGACTAAGTAAAGCACAGCAATGACAGAAGCAAGAAAAATTTCAGATAACATAGCATTATGACTCATTTGGTCAGAGACCATCTAGCAGGGCATCCCAACTGAGCAGTCTGTGCTAGTAAGCTCTATAAGGTGCCACAGGTCTCTTTTCCACTTCATACAGCAGCTATAGTTAGGATATATGAGCTAAAGTATAGGAATAAGCAAGTTCTGCTAATTGAGTTTTTGTAAATTAACATTCTAGAAAATCTACAAAAAGTACGTTATATGTTTGCACATATTGACCTGTATGGATGTTATTAATGAACTTCTGAATTCACACTTGAGACATTAGGACAAATAGTGAGGTTTTTTCCCATATGAAAATGAAATATAGTGCTACCTTTGACTCCTAATACTGAGAGGAATTCAGTTCTGACTGGTCATCCATGCAAAATCCAAATGTATAAGTACATATGTTGGTTTTGTGTTTATTAATCCCTAAAATAAAACTCAAATCCTTCACACCATTATTGCTGTTATGTGCCATAACTTGTTAACTTAAACACTAAAGTAAAAAAGAAAAGGAATTTTTAAGTCTGTGCCATACAATTCTTAATCTACATGATTAAAATCTATTATTGTGATGCTGTTTAGACTTCTTATATTTAAACATAATCTGACTATGCTGCGTATCAGCATTTTAATCTTTATGGATTAATAGATTTACAGGTTATGGTATTTCAGCATCATGACATGGTATTACATCATGCATAATACTTTAAAAATATATTTAAACATTGACAACCTATGTAAGAGCTAAATATTACTATAGTACAGCAATATAGTATACAAAGTATTTTACAAATTCCAATTAGACAGGACCTTGCCTTGAGGAGTCAACATTATTTGGATAGATGAGAACCAAAGTGAAATGCAAGGGTGAGAACAGACCGAGCCATCAGCAACAGAGGCTGGGTAAAATATGTGAATCTTAAGGAGAGATTTGGGTGTGCAAAAATGCAGGCCACTTGACAAAAATAAAACAGCAGGCTGTTGCAAGCACAGCAGGCAATGTGCAAAAGACAGACTCAAGAGTGGGTGGAAAGAAGATAAGCAGAGAATAGAGTCCATGATGGAGGGTAGGAGGAAACAAGGGCTAATAAGTATGGAGGCAGGGTCTGAGCTGCAAGAGCCTTAGCATGACAGCCTAATGGGTGCTTCTGAACATAAACCACATCTCAAAAGAACAATAATGATCTTCAATAAAAGATCTTCCATGATTTTTGCTTGCAAAAAACAATTCACTTATGTTCAACTGAGGTTGAGAGGGCATTAAAAGCCAGTGTCTGATCTGCTTGGAAGCTAAAGATTCCAAAGCATTCTTTGATGGAACATGCATTTGCAATAATCTCCTTGGCCAAAGTTTCACTTTGTCCATCACTGTTGTGCTCTGAGATTTTTTGGAATAAGGTACCAAATGCTACTTTTCAGTTAAAATAATTTAAGGCAATTCAGATTTAGTTTACATAATATATCTTAACTCTGCCCCTTTGTACACATGCTTTACAATATGGTCTTCTGTTACATGGTCGTACAACACACCTGTAGGTGCAGTAGCAAAAATGAACATATCTAATAATTTAGGTGACTGAAAACTAATAATTTCATATTCTATTATATTGAATTGCTTACCAACTACTTTCACACTGCCCACTGATCATATAAATAAGACTCTTGTTATATACACACATAAGGAACAAGAATTAAGATGAAAGTTGAAACAATCTAAATTGCCTGATTTTTGCAAGCTCAAAATGTCAACCTTAATACTGCATTTAAAAAAAACCTTCCTATTTAAAGAGAGGCTCACGATTTAAGAAGTGCACAAAACTGTGAGTAACACTCTTCATTGTAGATACTACTATGGAAGCCAATTAACTACAGAGCTTGATGTTTACTCATCTTCTACAGCAGCAGCAACTCCCTTCTTCTTATCACTTACCATTGTTTATTTTTAATTTTAAACTATACACATTAGTAATGAGAGCTAATGAACATTTGCATTCTGACAAGGTTTCTTTGATTGCAAGGTCTCCAGGGCAAGGACAGTCTCTCCTCTACAGAGATAAGCAACTTGTTGGTACTTAATAGTAATAATACATAGAGCTTGCAAAACTTGATAAAGACATTGCCCAGGAAAGAAAGGTAACTGAGTAAACAATTAATGAAGGTGTATCCCCATTTGTGAGGAATGTATCTAAATACAATAGAGCTACTGATTGAACTGACTCAACCTGTTTTTTTTTTTCCTGTTTGCAGTACAGACTAATCCAATCATTCCCCTAGCACTTGCTTAGTGTGACTCCTATAATGAATCAATGGAGTATCACTTATACCGCTACTGGATCATCATTTGAGCGTTACACCAGAAATTAACATTTTATGAACTACTGCCCACTGCTGCAAAATGTTGAGCATCTCCAATCCATCTAATCACTTAACCAGCCGTTAATCTGCAGCAACTGCACCTTCACACAGCAAGAGTCTGAGCATTCTGTCCCCTACATGAGATTTTCTCCACCTAAGGTACAAACTGGACTACAGTCAAGTCAAAACCAAGTTTCTTTAAAATTTGAAGATTTGCAGGATAACATCACTACACTCATACTGAAGATTAAAGAGCAAGGGGAATTCTTTACGCACAGAAAATCTCTAAGCGTTTCCATTACTTTTGCCTTTTCGCAGGCCTACCCCTTGATAAAACAGCCATAGTTCAAACAACTGACCAGGCCTTGACTAAAAGTGCTATTTTAACAGTAACTGCAGTTTTGCTACTACATTGCTATAATCCCAAAATGAATCGTGATGCAAAAGCTTGATGTGCAGGAGATATTTTGTTGTGATTATCCAATCTAAGCATCAAGGTTTAATGCATTTTAAATTATTTTAAAATGTATCTTAGTTCTATCCCCTGCACCAATGGTTTACATTAATTTGTGTCTAATTTTTTTTAACCTCCTATTTCTGCAGACCCCTGCGCACTATAATTTCATAGATTTTAAGACAAGAAGGGGACCATTAGATCATCTAGTCTGGCCTCCGGTATGTGATGCTGGTTTGTGCTCTTAAACTAGGGGATTTCAGGGGGGCTGGAGGAAGGCGAGAAAATAGACACAAACACTTTTGCTTTGTTTGCCTTCAGTTGGAGCTTCACCTTATTATGCATAATACTAACCTGACAACAGGGAGAGGCTGCCAGAATATCATAGGTATACATGGTTCCCAGTTGATGCCAGCTTCCATCCCATCGGGACTTGCACTTAATGCAGATAATTTTGTGAACTCCTTCTAAGCAGTCGACACAAACAGCATAGAGGTGCATAAGCCTTCCTGTGGACAGGAAACACATTTCTTAAGGAAAGGAGACATTATCCAAAAGGTTCAAGCAGACATTTCCTGTAATGTGCCATTTTGTCATTATACAAATAATAATTTTTTAAGAAGGAGAATGACAAAGTACATAACGCTACTTTATAGACTGGCCCAAAATGTTTTCTAAAGGGGCAAAAAGGTCCCACTTTAAAAAAAACAAAAGAGGGATGTCAGATCCTCAATTTTCTCTTTGCTGGAGGACTTTGGCAAAATACTATGAGGACCTGGAAAGTGGTGTCACACCAACCTGATTCTCCAACTCCAATAATTCATCCACTCTCAATTCCCACCATAAGGAGGAAGAGTTACAGCTCACTGGCCAGTCTGGTTTGACAATTATATTCACGTCTGCCAAATATCTTGCCAAGATCTTCCAGCAAAGAGAAGGAAACACGGACGTGTCGTTCCTAATGTGAGAAACCATAAAAAAGCAGAAAAGAGCAAAACTGCAACTCTGGGTTTTGCTTGGCCGTTCACTTTAAGGCATGTGTATTTAATACATAAGCAAATGATGCTTTAATGCACATTACTTTTTCAGATCTCAATACAAACTTCGAAATACCAGGTAGCATATTAGACACTTTCAATTCCAGTGTGAAGTGTTAAAATAACTCCCTCTCCCCCTCATATTTAATCACAGACTCCCTATGCAGGGGTGAATTGTCAAGAGTTGGATAAATTACACTGACTTCCATAGCTGTCAGACAGTTCAGACTTCAAGACTGAATATTTACTTTATAAAAACATGAACAGACTTATCAGTAGAGACTTACCCCAAGATACAAAATTCAGATGAGAAAATAAAAAGCTTCACACAAGTTTTGGGGATCCGGTATTTTGATCTGGGCTCATCCCATGTTATTGAACTGAGGATTGGCTATTTAACTATGTACATACATACTATAATAAAAACCATCACCATATATTTTACATTACTTGTATGCAAGAAAGTTATGATCTAATATTCAACTACAAATACCATCTACAAAAGAGTTGTGTGTGGTGATTTTGTGCTTTTCAGGAAACAGGCTGTGCTCTTATGAATCAACGTCTTGAATGTACAATTTCTTAATCAAAGTAATGAATTCATGACTCTAGCAGCTGCTTTGGAAAAAATCTCAAAATATACAAAATGTCTGGAAGCCAACAAGTACAATTAGTCTATATCAGAGATTTTAAACAAGTTTTTTTTTTTTTTTAATGCAAACCTTTTAGAGAAATTGAGTGGAAAGTAAAGCCATTTAACAAAACAGATAAAGCTTCCAATTATTTTTGCACTCCTGTAACTATAAACTGGTAAAAAAAAAAAGTGTTCCCAATCTGAGAAAAATGTATGAGTTTTTAAGCTAAATTCTACAATCTTCAAAAAGTAGTTTATTATGTGAGTTTTATTACTCAGACCCTGCCTTACAATGCTCCTAGAGTACAAATACATCAAGATCTGTTGTTCAAGTGAATATCTGGAAATGTAATCTTTGACATAATTCCATGCATTAGAAATCTTTTACTGTGTACCAAGATTAATAACTTTTTTATAGAAGACAGCTTTAAATGTATTTTACAGTAGTCATAGCTTCTGCACACACAGAAATATTTCATCTTCTCCACCATTAATTTTGAGATCCCTAGTTAAATGACTTGATGGCTAAATCACTCACTGAAATAAAGAAATGATTTGTTTAACTCAGGAGGGAAACAGTGTCCTGGAACAGAGACTCACAGTTTAACTTTGTGTGTTAAAATGTGCGCTAAGATGATTAAATGTAATCTTCTTGTAACAAATCACTCTATTTAAGACAAAGGAAAGTAAAATTTCAACAATTTAGGCAATCTCCTTGGATCTAGTATTTCCACAGGTGTACATAAATCTACTAAAAGTTAGAAAGCAATTAATGAAATACACGTAAGTAATAGTCATGTTAAGAAGAGTTTCAGATTATTTTTGGCAAGTGTTAAATTGACACGTGACATTTTAATTGTTGCAAAAGCATTGATTAAATTTGGCAAAACCATGAGCACATTATGCACATCTCCTCCAAAAAAGGAACAAACATTCTTGCCCCATATCACTACATTCTGTTTATGCTACATATTTATCTTAGATCATTTGCTCTTTGTTTATCACTTTTTTTTCCTTGAAGTACACTAGGTATTATGGAAACAATACTGTTAGCATGGACAGAGCTTAGTGACTTAGTGCAATGTAATATTTATACCATTGTTTGTTAAATCAAGTACGCTTATATAATGTGTACTATGACCATGCATGGGATATGACAACTTTCATGAACAGGAAAAAATGCATCTTAAAAATACCTGCTTTACGGGGTTGTCTTACTCCCACTTTCTTGCTTTTTCCATTAAACTCTCAAAGTAATCCCTGCTGTGTCAACCAAAGTAGTAATAATTCTGTTGACACTTGTCTTGCACAGATTGTTGCCCCCCTTCTTTGGTCAATCTCATAGATCGCCTGTGTGTGTGTGTCCAGTTAGAGGTAGCAAGGCATAGGCTTCTTAGTCCGGTATATTATGTTAGCCCATCACCCTCTTTCTCACCACAAAATAACTTACTGGTTGTTGGGCTTTTTTTTATTATTATTTATTTAAACCAAACTGGCCCCCAGCAAGCTATCCAGCCACAAAGTGGCATGACCGGCTCCTCTGGTAGATGTCTAATTTCAGCCCCTAATCTAGGCTGCAACAGGAAATTTAATTTTGAGACAATGCATGACTTACTGTAAGACTCTCAGCAAATAAGGCAATGCATGTGCAGTGCAACACAGACTGGCTGGAAAACCATTACATGCTGTACCTGGAACCCTGAAGGAAAGTCCCTTAGTTGTAGAACTAATAGCAAGGTACGTCAATGTTTACACCTCCCAACCTATACAACACATCCCTTTTTAATAAGCATACTTATACCAAGCTTGATTACTTCAGATTTGACCCAATGATAAGTTAGAAATGAATTTACGTTTCACAAAAGCACTTGCTGCATGGGGATGCAAATCTAAAATGAAATGCACAAAAAGCAGTTCAATCATTTTAAAGAGACCCAACACAACTGACAAGACAACCTGTACCTTGAAGGTGACAGGGAACATCATATTCAATTTCATCGTGTCTCGATGGACTAAGAAACAGGGTTCCATCCACTAGCGGAAACTGTTCAAATACGGGCAGTGCCCTGTGGCACAGCGCACAGTTTACAACATTCCTGTGGCTGGCACTAAGTGCTGCAAGAATAAATTTCCGTAGGTCCTCCCCTTGACCCACTTGGGCATCATCTTCCATCCGCACATGGAAAGTATTCAATTTATGCCTGGGTATATGAGTAAGTAGCTCAGATAGGTCAAGCCTTCTTAAAAATTGCACAGGGGCATCAAAATGTCCTGATCTATGCACTTGCAATCCAGATGCCCCATAATCAAAATGGGCATTCCTGAACATGCCACCACCAGTCATGTTCTTTTTATGAGGTTCTAAGTGAATGGCATTCTTTAAAAATTCTCCTAAATATCGTGACGAACGAGGGCCACTAAAATGTGCAGGAGCAAGAATAGAGTAGCCTGTAGGAGGGGACTGGCCAGGAGAGCCACAGGGAGAACGAATTGCATAGCTCCCACTAACTATGCCTTTCTCTTGAGAGTTCTGCCTGTCCATGGAATGCCTTCGCTGGATATCATGATTTAAACCTTTTTGTGGCTTGCTGACAGGCCTGCACTTTTTAGCATCTTCCACAGATTCTGCCATGGACCTGCCTGTGCTCTTCTCTGACACCGACTTTTTCTTCTTCTCATCCTGCATTCGCTTCACTTGGTACCAGTCTGTGTCTTTCTTTAAGTGACCCTGCCCACATCGGCAGGAGCAAAAGCGAAAAGCAAGATCATATCCCTTTTTTGTCCACATGTTTTGACGACATTGCTTTTCGTTCCAACTCCTTGCTCTGCCAATGCAGTTAAACTGAACAAGAATGCTGCTTTCCCACTCATAAAAACATTGAAGGTGCATCCAGGTGCTGTAGGGACAATGTTCATTGTTGCATACAACCTTCTGGTAGTCATCTTTTTCTAGATCAACAGGCCTTCCAAAGCTACAGATCAGTGGAGTAGCACAAGGTGCTTCTGTGGGACATAAAACAGAGACATTAGTACCTTACGCTGAATGCCATTTATTTGCAATATTTATTTTAAGTTTGCCTGATCAGGTGTATAAAGGAATCCACCACAATTACTGATTTATTTACTGTCATGGTTTTACAAACTGAAAGACTTTTGCAACATAACCAAGATTAGAAAAAACTGCCACATTAGGCTCTCATCCTACAGAGACTTAAACACTTTTGTCACTTTATGTTCATGAATGGTCCCACTCAATGGCACTATTCAGGCATGTAAAGTGACACATATTAAGCCTTCACAAGACTGGGGCCTTAGTGTGCCTTTTGGTATTAATAGTTTTTCTTTTGTTGTTTCTAGTGTTGCACTGTGGGTCAAGTCCTAAAGCCTATACACAGCGAGTATAAGAGGGGTCTATGCAGGGTGCTCACTAGAAGCCAAAAGGCAAAAGTCCTTCTCTCGGAGTCTGTCCATGGCCATGACTACACCCTCAAGCCTAGAGTAGTCTCCGTGGCCAATGCAGCTGACTCCTTGACTGGGTTTGTCTGCCACAGCTGCATATTCACCTTACCCCTCTTCGGCCATGCTAGAACACAGGGAGCTCTGGCAGAGCCACCACTCCTGCATGAACTTCCTGCAGGCAGCCTGCTTCCCTCCCCTTCCCCCCCACCCCACTAAATCAGTTCAGCCACACTGAAGGCTTTTGGAAACCACTGAGTCAAGGTATGAGTTATCCTTATGTGAATCTCAAACCAGCTCAACTAGCAGCCTTTGCTATGTTCTGGAGCAAGAACAGTCCATTTGAATTTCCCTGTCGTATGAAAGTATCTGCTTCTGTACATTTTTTTTTCCATTTTTATGGTTTATGTATTTTTTCCCTAATCTAAATGTCTGTTGTAATATAGGGAGAAATCATTTGGCTGGCTTTTGAACTTCTAACTGAAGATGAGAAGGGCTAGAAGCAGTACTGCTGCTGCTTTCTGGATTGCTGAATATGAAAACCTTTTTTGTTGTTGTTGTTGTAACTTCTAATACACAAAGGATTTTTGCAGTATAGTTCACCTTGGTCAAACCTTAGGAGATTTGACTCTGATAAGCATCAACATTTCCAGGTACTGAACCCTATATTGAGGATATTCTTTTATCTCCCACAACTTTTCTTACCTTGCACTTCCTCCCTTCACCTCACTTCCCAGAAATCATTCAGAATTTTAGCAGATCAGGCAGGTACTACTGCATTCAGATAATACCACCCTTCTTCAGGGATTCTGTGGTCAAAGGTGGCCCAGAGTGCAGTGTGTAAAAGAGTGCACCAGTCAGGAGCAGAAGGCGCAGCAGGAGGGCTGCTAGAACTCCTGGACTCTACAGCAGAATTATATCGGAAGTAGACAGGCCTAGTGGGGAGGGCTTTCCCCCAGCTCGGGATGAAATTCCAACAGCTGCGGAGGAGCCCACAGTTCAGGCGGAGACATCCCTCAGTGATCATAGAATCACAGAAGATTACGGTTGGAAGAGACCTCAGACGGTCATCTAGTCCAACCCCCTGCTCAAAGCAGGACCAACCCCAACTGATGAATATATTAAAGGGAGACTCAATATCCTAGTAAAGAGGATAGGAAAGAACTTGGTAAAGTACAGGTAGGAGCTAGTGAAGAACAGTCAAATGTAAAAGAGTCCCATTTAAGTAGAACACATGAAGGCAAGCCACTGAATATTGACCAAATGTACAAATGCTTATATACAAATACTGGGCGTCTAAATACTAAGATGGGTGAACTAGAATGCCTGGCATTAAATGAGGCTATTGATATAATAGGCCTTGCGGAAACTTGATGGAATAAGGAACATCAAGGGGACACCATAATACCAGGGAACCAAATATATAGGGGTACACAGTAAGGTCACACTGGTGGAGGAGTGGCACTATATGTGAAAGAAAGCATAGAGTCAAATAAAACAAAAATCTTAAATGAATCAAACTAGCACAGACTCTATGGATAGAAATTCCATGCTTGAACAATAAAAATATAGCACTAGGAATATTCTACCGACCACCTGGCCAGGATGGTGGCTGACTATGAAATGCTCAGGGAAATTAGAGAGGCTACAAAGACAGAAAACCCAATGATAATGGGGGGATTTCAACTATCCTTATATTGATTGGGTAATGTGTCACCTCAGGAAGGAATGCAGAGATAAAATTTCTAGACACCTTACATGACTGCTTTGTGGAACAGCTTGAACCCACAAGGGGAGAGGCAAATCTTGATTTAGTCCTAACTAGAGCACAGGATCTGGTCCAAGAAGAGAATATAGCGGAACCACTCGGTAATAGTGACTGTAACATAATGAAATTTAACATCCTTGTAGGGGGAGAAATGCCAAAGAAACCTACCACAGCAGCATTTACCTTCAAAAACGGGAACAATACAAAAATGAGGAAGCTAGTTAAATGAAAATTAAAAGTTAGCCATAAGAGTGAAATGCCTGCAGGATGCATGGAAACTATTTCAAACACCATAATAGAGGTTCAAACAAAATGTATATCCCAAATTTAAAAAAACAGCAAGAGGACCAAAAAAAACAAGACACTATGACTGAACAGCAAAGTTAAAGAGGTGGCTAGTGGGAAAGGGCATCCTTTAAAAACTGGAAGCAAAAATCTTAATATGGGATGTATAGAAAGAAGCATAAACTCTGGCAAATCAAAAGTATAAGAAGGCACGCCAAGAAAGAATTTCAAAAGCAACTAGGTAAAGACACAAAAACTGATAGCAAAAACCTTTTTAAGTCCATCAGAAACAGGACTGCCAAACAGTTAGTTGGGTCATTTGTTGATCACAGTGCTAAAGGAGCAATCTGGGAACACGAGGCCATCACAGAGAAGTTACATGAAATATCTGCATCAGTCTTCATGGCAGAGGCTGTGGGGGAGAGCCATTCTTTTTAGGTGACAGATCTGAGTAACCATCCCAGATTGAGGTGTCAATAGAGGAGGTATTGGAACAAACAGATACATTGAACAGTAATAAGTCAACAGGACCAGATGGTATTCACCCAAGAGTTCTGAAAGAACTCTAATATGAAATTGCAGAACTACTAACTGTGGTATCTAACCCTTTGCTTAAATCAGCCTCTGTACCAGATGATTTGGAGGGTAGCGAATGCAACGCTGATTTTTTTTTTTTTTTTTTTTTAAAGGCTCCAGAGGCAAATCCTGGCAAGTACAGCCTGGTGAGCCTAACTTCAGTACCGAGCAAACTGGCTGAAATCAGAGTAAAGAACAGAATTATCAGACACACAGATGAACACAATACGTCGGGGAGAGTCAACATGGCTTTTGTAAAGGAAAATCATGCCTCTCCGATTTATTAGAATTCTTTGAGGGGATCAACAAGCATGTGGACATGAGTGATCCAGTTGATATAGTGTACCGAGACTTTCAGAAAGCCTTTGATAAGGTCCCTCACCAAAGGCTCTTTAGCAAAGTAAGCAGGGACAACAGGGAAGGTCCTCTCATGGATCAGTAACTGGTTAAAAGATAGGAAACAAGGGTAGGAATAAATGGACAGTTTTCACAATGGACAGCAATAAATAGCAGGGTTCCTTAAGGATCTCTACTGAGACCTGTGCTGTTCAGCATATTCAGAAACGATTTGGAAAAAGCTCAGCTTCAGCTGCTTCTGGCCATCACTAAAAACATTATGCTAATACTATTTAAAATATGTTACTTTTATTTAACAGCCATCTCCACTTTAAGAAACTTTCCATAATCTTATACAGTAGCCAGGCATAGACATATGCAGTTCATTTTAAAACAATCAAATCTTCAACATTCTAGTAGTATTGTTGCCCTTTCCTATTATGTTCTGTTAAAAAGATAATAAAAGCCATAGAACCTTTAGCAAATTCATGAAAGGTAAAGAACTGAAAGCTCTAGAGGCCTTTTTATCCAAAGCATACATAAAGACAGCATGGAAAAATCTACCAATGCTGCTCCACCAATGTGCCTCAACTCTCCTCTGAAGAGACCTACCTCTTAGTGTAAGAGGTCAATCAAGTCTCCATAATCATTTATTCAATCATTTTTCTCTCTGTTCCTAATGCCAACAATGGTGTCCATTATAGTGTCGGTTTCCGAGATGTAGATACCTTTTCTCTCAAAGTGTGAAGAGTATGCATTCCATTTCAGAATACACACTCTGTAAACAGATCAAAGGCAGAGAGAAAAAGAACAAGCTGGATGGAGAGCGTCAGGAGACAGCTATGGTATCCCTCTGGCACCATTTAGGAAGCTCATCCAACTAATACCAGGCCTGTTTTCCTACTAGTTATCTAAACTCACAGAAACTATGGTGGGGTTTTGTTAGGTTTCATATTTCTAGTCTTCAATTATTATTATTTGTTGGTTACCATGGCTATTAAAACTTCTCTTCAAGCTGCTGACATGTATTACTGAGTATACTAACTTTGGTTAAGATAACAAAAAACTCTGAGTTTCCCAACCCAGCTACTAATCTGATACTGCCCCCTTCAATTCAACAGACATCATGCCACATCAAGTAATGCTTGTGCAGACTTTTTTCTTTGGCTCTAGCAAGTAGTAATACTTTTATGATATTTAAGATTTGAAAAAGTGTATCTTTGGATTATAGCATATTAGGCAATAATATGCAATTTATCTCAAAGAAGCTAATTAAACTTAAACCATCAAAGGCACATCATAAGAAACCCGATGCTGAAAAAGATTTTTTTTAAAGTACTACTGCAAAAATCTCTCATTTACACATCCTCCAGCATTCATTACTTCGTATTCAGTCTTTTATACCATTTCTGATGGAAAGAAACCAAAAGTCCAATACCCCCCTAAAAAGTTTAAATATTCTCTAATATTTGTGTACACAAATACAACTGAGATGGCCTATAATTTAATGATTGTTTTAATTTTATGTCCAGAGTTCGCCAATGTTATTTTTTTATTAGAACACCCTTTGGAACAGAGCACAAGCATTAAATCTGTTCCTTGTTATTAACTTTTTTAACTGTCCTTATCATAAGTAAAGCTGATAAAACACTTCCTTTGTCCCACCCTCATAACACATACTACAGTTCAGTTTGCTGAATGCCAAACACAAAAATAAACTATCCATAACCACTTGGACAAGACTCATGCCTCAGCAGCATGCAAACAAAAATGGGATTAATAAAATAAATGCTAGAAATAAAAAAAACAATACCCCGTGCTTTGCACAGAGGGCATCCATAGTCATTTTTTGTAATCTTGTTTGTTACATCTAGTGGATATTTTAAAGGCAATTGCAAAGGAGTGGGAGGGATTTTTTTCCCCCCCCTTAAATTGAGCTTGGTTCCCCCCCTCCTCTTTTTTTTTCTCTTTTGCGCTGTTTCATGATGGATAAAGTGCTTTGAACCGGGTTTGGTTTTGTTCCCTTCCCCCCGCCTTAGAAATATCAGAACTGTGAAATGCGGTCTTCCTTAGTTTTTCTGTAGAACCTACTGGATGTCTTAGCATTGTACAGTAGGCAGGGCAAGGCTCCTCTCTCTCCTACTCAGCCAAGATAGGTGTTTGGGGTAATTAATCCACTCGGGAAGGGTCAAGGGTGTGGTCGGATGACTGCAATGAGTGACTCTCAAAGGAGGCTCCAAGCAGACTAGAGCCAGGCAGAGCTCTGAGGAGGAGGATTCTATTAGGACCCAGTTTCAGGGGGGCTGTGGGGAGATCCTGAACTAAATGGGTGAGTCTTTGGGTTTGGGAAGCCAGAACTTGAATTACAGAGTTCCAAAAAGAGGTTAAAGAGCCCCCAAGCTAACAGTGGGTGAAAAGGCATCTCTTTGGGGAGTTGGATTATGACTAATGAGGCCCCAGAACGGGAGAATATTGTTCTCAAGAACGTTAGGGTAAGAGTGGATCCATAAACTTCAAGGCCAGAAGGAATCATTGTGATTATCAAGGCTGACCTCCCAGATAGCACAGGCCAGAGAACTTCCCCAATATAATTCCTAGAGCAGATCTTTTAGAAAAACATCCAATCCTGATTTAGAAATTGACAGTGATGGAGAATATACCATGACTCTTGGTAAATTGCTCCAATGGTTAATTACTCTCACTTTTAAAAACTACACATTATTTCCAGTCTGAATTTGTTTAGCTTCAACTTCCAGCCACTGGATCATGTTATGCCTTCTTCTGCCTATTATCAAATATTTGTTCCCCATGTAGGTACTTACAGACTGTAATCAAAGTCACTCCTTAACCTTCTCTTTGTGAAGCTAAACAGACTGAGCTCCTTGAGTCTACCACCATAAGCCATGTTTTATAATCCTTTAATCATTCTCACAGCTCTTCTCTGAACCCTCTCCAATTTATTAACATACTTCTCCAATTGTGGACATACTGGACAAAGTATTCCAGCAGTGGTCACACCAATGTCAAATACTGATGTAAAAAAACCTCTTTACTGCTACTTGAGATTCCATTTATGCATCCAAGGATGGCATTAGCCCTTTTGGGCACGGTGTTGCGCTAGGAGCTCATGTTCAGCTGATTATCTCTCCTCTCCCCAAAATCTGTTTCAGGGTCATTGCTTTCCCCCGTCCTGCAAGTATGGCCTACAAGCTTTGTTCCTAAATGTACACACATTGTTTACTTGCACCCAGTTTACCAAGCGATCCAGATTGCTCTATCAGTGACCTGTCCTCTTTGTCATTTACCATTCCCCCAATTTGCGTCCTCTGCAAACTTCATCGGTGATGATTTATGTTTTCTTCCAGGTCTTTTGATAAAATGGTTAAATAGTGTAGGTCCAAGAACCAATCACGGCGAGACTCCCATTAGAAACAAATCCGCTTGATGAGTCATCATTTACACTTACATTTTGAGATTTATCAGCTAGCCAGTTTTAATCCATTTCATGTGTGCCATGTTCATTGTATACCATTCTAGTTTTTTAATCAAAAGGTTGTGCAGTACCAAGTCAAATGTGTTACAGAAGTTTAACTATACTACACTAACACCACTATCTTTACAACCAAATTTGTCATCTCATCAAAAAAAAAAAAAAAAAAAATCCAGTTAGTTTGACAGGCTCTATTTCCATAAATCCATGTTGCTTGCCATTAATTATATTACCCTCTAATTCTTGATTAATCAAGTCCTATACCAGCTGTCCCATTATGTTGTCCAGAATGTCAGACTGACAGGACTATAATTACCCAGAATGACATGGGTAACTGAGGCAGGGGACTGCAGTGGCAAGCCACCCCACAAAAGGTTGCACTTGGAGACAGCATCCCTCTTAGGCTATGTCTACACTGCACACCACTGGGAGCTGCGTATAGGGTATGTGTAGCTACACATCATAGTGAAAAGCAGGCTACATTCACACTGCAGTAGGTAGCTACATATGTCAGTGAAATGGTCTGGCAGCAGGGAGGCAGTGGGGAAAGGCTGCAGCAGCATGGAGGCAGCAGGAAAAGGCTCAACAGGGAAGCTGCTGGAGCCTTTCCCTGCAGTGGGGAAAGGCTCCGGCAGCAGGACACTACACTGCTAAACACAGCAGTGTAGATGTGGAAGTCATTGCTTGGACAAGCACAGGAGTGTCTTTACTTGCCTAAGCAGTGCCTCACCTTCTACACTGCTATTTATATCCATGCTGAGAGGGTGTGTAGTGTATGTACTCTACACACCACCAAAAGGAGTGTGCGGTGTAGACATACCTTTACCAAGACCTACTACCAAGTTAAAAAGTATAAAGAGCCACTGCCCCTCCTATAAATGCTGTACACAGAAGCAAAGTATCACATGGCATCTAGCAAAGTGCTTATTAAAGAACTGTAAAACAAGTGACAATCTGAAAATTAAGATATTTTAAAGATCCTTAAATTGTCAATCCCTTTTGCTTCCCGTTAATAAAAAATAACTTTTGTGAATTTCTCAGAAGGCTAACGCCTCATGGATAAAAATATTTATAAATGCACTATGCTAGCAATTCTACAGTTTATAGCCAAAGATAGACTTTCATTCTAAACCTGTATATTTTTCAATGGCTTACAGATGGCCAAAATAGCTTAAGAAAGTAAGAGGATGGGTTCTTAAATTTCTCAGGTTTTTCCTCAGACCAGCCTTTCTGGAAAGAGGAAGAAAAATCTTTTCAGTTATAGGAATATGAAAGTAACTGTTTTCCAAGAGATAAATTTAAAAAAAACAGTTCAAGAACTTTTTCTGCACACGTCTCAAATTTTCTTTGAATGTTTCTAGAATTCAAGCGTGGTATACGCATGGTCCTTAATCTGAATCACCCTTTGCCAAATTTAAATGTAAAGATACAAAGTTATGGATGAAAATGGTATATTATTCCATTATTCCGAGGCACAATAAATTATTTGCCTTGAAGATGCCAATGCTGCCTGTTTAGAGCTCCATTGACTTCAAATCCACGCAGGCACAAAGGTACAATTGCAGAATGGGTGGGCCCACTTCTACGCTAATATAATTCCATTGAAATCAATGGAGTTACACCAGTGTAAAATTGAAGTTCTGTGTTGACTCAGGCCCACAGCAGCTGAATATATGTAAGTAGCAAAACACATAATTGGATGCATTATAGAAATCTAAAAAAATACAGATTGAGTCCACCTTCTTCTGCTCCCAACTCCCTCACATCACTCAAAATATTTAAATGACATATTTGAAAGGAACCCTTTGGTCTGGATGCCCAATGGGTACAGGCCACTGTAGATTTTGACATTTGGGCTCCATATGTGCTCCCATGTACTCCACACCCACTACAGAGTACAGTGGCTCTGGGAGAATGGTCACCAGACCGGCTAGGTCCAGAAAGATTTAGACGGAAGGGATGTCTTGCCAGGAAGTGCAATACCACCACAGACTCAAATCATCATCTCATTAATCTTATTACTGAGTTATCTGGGACAGTCTTCAATTTGAGTGAAGATCTACTATCACAAAAATCAAATTATATTACATTACAATTTCAACTAAATATGAGACAGGATCAAATAAAACTTGATCATGACATAACTAGGGCCTTACCATCCTAAATCATGGTCATCTTGTAACTTAACTTAAACTTGGTCCCAAACAATGATGATATGCATGGGAGAGGTACATACAGATATTTATAAACTAAAATGCATAAACATTCCTATTCCCTTGGTTTGCTTACTGATGGGATTTATTTTCCATTTCCTGCTTTGAGAAATGTTACACATTATGTTCCTGGTGTGGGTTTTTGTACTGTGTTGTTACTCTTACATATACATGGCTTGTAAGAAGTAAAACGATTTTTAAGCCAGTGGTTCTCAACCAGGGGTATGTGTACCCCTGGGGGTACACAGAGCTCTTCCAGGGGGTACACCAACTCATCTAGATATTTGCCTAGTTTTACAACAGGCTACATAAAAAGCACTAGTGAAGTCAATAAAAACTAAAATTTTGTACCAACAATGACTTGTTTATAATGCTCTATATACTATACACAAATGTAAATACAATATTTATATTCCAATTGCTTTATTTTATAATTATAAGGTAAAAATGAAAAAGTAAGCAATTTTTCAAGTAATAGTGTGCTATGACACTTGTATTTTTATGTCTGATTTTGTAAGCAAGTCATTTTTAAGTGAGGTGAAATCTGGGGTTACGCGAGACAAATCAGACTCCTGAAGGGGGTACAGTAGTCTGAAACGATTGAGAGCCACTGGTTTAAGATATAAAAGACAAAAAGCAATTGGTTGTAAGGAAAGGTATATCTGAAGTGACATTTTCAGTTGATAGTCCAGTTGAGTTTTCCTCTTGAATCAACAGGGAAATGCTTATAGAGGATGCTATGGATCTGTATGCAACCAATGTATGCCAGAAGGATTGTGAATAGACTGTTTTCCTACATACTGTGCCTCCGCAGCCAACAATCTAGGATAAACCAGGAACAGATTAACTTTTCCATAACTTCTTCCTTGTCACTCATGTGCTTATTTTATTTTTGTAGGATCCAGTCTTATGAAGTAAAGTCTTACTTTACTGTGTATATTAATGCCTATTCACTATAATACGGTCTCTTTGCAAGTAGAGTAGTTGATAAAAAAAAATTAAATACAAGACTACATGAGTGAAATTCTAAGGTTTTAGATTGCAACTGCACAGAAATAAGGAAAATCAAACATACAGTTCCAATAGCATCAGCGATTCATCCTACAGTATTTATATTTTCTATGTAAAGTCAACATTACTATGTATAGTACAACAAAATATGTGCACATGTACTAATGTTTAAGTACATGTAATAATTATTTCATATATACACATCCGATGCTAATTAATTATTGATACAGGAACCACATATTTGCGTTTCCTGACTTAAACAATTCAAGTTTTGATTTTAGTGCTCCAAGCTATTTTTAAATAGACAGTTTGCTCAAGCAGAAAAGCTGGAGTCAGGAGAACTGTACCACTATAAACATTAGCAGTCCCTTCAAAAATTTGATTGATTGACTGATTGTTTGTGTTCCCTTTCCACCCATTCAGTCTACATAAATCAGGGTGATTAAATGAAATTAAACCATACACTTAAAAAAACCTTTGGTTTTTTTTAAGTGTATGGTTTAATGTGTATGGTTTAATTTCATTTAAACAAGTTTTGAATTAACCTTTCAATTACAATCCTCCGTCTCAAGGACTGACATCATTAAAAATCTATTGAAATTAAACCAACTGTAAAACCTAGTTAGTTTAGCATGTTGAATCAATATTAAAGGCATTACATGTCTATGCTATTACCCCAACAGAATACATCACACATGCGGTAATATGGCTTGTTTTCTTAAACACCAAGCAATTGTTTTAAGGAATATTATAGCCAGTACTACAAAACAGTGACTGAGCTTTTTTCAAAATCTCAATATTTTAAGTTTAATGAATGGGAGAACAGAGCAGAGCTTTAACTTGCTGACATTCTGCTGGAGGAACCCTTTCTGAGTGGCAGTCCCCCAAGGGGCTCCACCCTACCTTAAGGGCAGGTCATGTGGCCTCAATGCCCCTGAGACTGAACCTCTGGGCTGCAGCATTTCCGCTTCACACCATGAGATCTGCTCACCAAGTTCAACTGAGATAGACTCTTGATCAGAGACTTGTATGCTGTACAGGAACCCATGCACTGCAGCAAGGCAGCTTTTTCAAAACAGTAGGATTTATTAGTCAACCAGAACATAGCATCTGGAAGTCATTAGGTTAGCACAGTGCATTCTGGCCACGCCAGCCTTCCACCCAGTCAAGCTCTCAAGGAATCCCTTCCTGGCTCTTGTGTGTCTCACCAAAGGGCAGCCCTTAAGCCAGCTGCCTGACACCTTTCTCCTTTGTTCTCAGGCTGGGGGCTGTGCTCTGTTTCCCTGATAGAGGTGGGGGGGAAATCTCCTTCCCCTGGGTTGTTGGTTGCTGTGAATATCCTGGCCATTGGGGTTCTTCTCGTCTTTTCAGATGCGCTATTGATATGGGTCAGTTTCAGCCCATCCTTTAAAGATCCATTCATTCCACCCCAGACAGCTATGTGACACAAACACCTCATGTCTCTTACTCTGCTCCAAGAGTAGCTTTAACCCTTTTGCACCCATTGGGTAGCAATGCAAAGTATTGAGGGGAAACTGAGGCATGAACAGGATTCATAAAAATATTACAGACAAATCCCACTTCATCACACAAGCATCTTCATTTTTTTTCCATTAAACATGATGCTAGTTTATTTTCTCCCAATCTGTTCAGCAAATATGAATACAGTCATCAAAAAGAAAATATTGACCCTATTGCCAGAAGCTGGTTTACCATTTAAATGCAATCTGCTTCCAGGTAGCTGTCTAACCACTTGAATCCATTTAATGGCTCAACTTTCTAATTTTGGAAGCCAACATGCACTTCAGAACAGTTCTGATATTGAGTGGTTGGCAAGACTAATGAATGATTAGCAGATGCCAATGTCATAAAAGCATCCCTTTAGTAGAGCTTTTTGCAACATTTAGGAATCTTGGCCAAATGCCAACTTACGTGGTTCTGCTCTGCCTATCTCTAATTCCTCCTATAGTTTTACCTGAAGTTGCTATTCTTCTCTCCTTCTGTAATTCATTAAGGAGGGGAAATGAACATGTAGTATTGCTGTAACAGAATGGCTTCTAGGTTTATGCCCAGACATGGCTGCATTTCAGAGACATGAATATCAAGTTCTGATTCACCAATATCTGATTGTTTAAACAAGCCTTGTTTTCATGTATTGGTGCAGTTGAACAAATACTTTTATATAGCTTAGTGTCTAATAAATAGAAGTAATATTCACAAACATTAATATTCTGAATAAAAGTGCACAGATACATCATTGCTTAAATAAGATATGTTTTGGCTTTCACACCAATCAGTAAGAATGAACTTCAAGAAACAAAAACATGACTGAAGACTGCTTCATACTGAGTTCTAGTCTACAGATTTTAGCCACTATAAAAACTGGTGATTAAAACAGGCAACTTAGATTAGTCCTCCCAGATGTAAGACTCATTTACCTGATTCAATGGACTGAGAAAAACAGAATGACAAATGCATAAGAACCCCGCACACACACTTCATGATGTAAAGATGATTTAAATTCCCACTTTGTAGCCTTCCCTATGGCCTTTAATTCTTTGAAGGTCTTCAGAAAACTAATCCCTATGTCTCAGGAAGCAGAGCGTAATAATTAATGCAGATTTCCAGTGCTTCAGCCCTACTAGGCTAGCAGTGTGAAATTCGAACTTGTGATATGAATAAAGGGGTCACTGCAGTGAGATTACTGAATCCCCCTCTTAAGTACAGTATCCATTCCTACAGAAAGAAACTGAGGCCTGGTCTATACTACAAAGTTAGGTTGATGTAAACTGTCTTACAGTGACCTGTGTAAGTATCTCCACTAAAATGTAGCTCCCACCAATGTTGCTTGCCCACTACAGTTAATAACTCCACCTCCGCGAAAGGCGCTTAAGTCTATGCAGTTAGGTTGACACAATGTCAGTGTAGACACTGTGTTGCTGCCATTCAGAAACCATCCCACAATGCCCCACACTGGCAGTTAAATTGGTGCAAGCGCTCCTGGTGAGGATGTGCACTGCCGACCCAAGGAGCATAGTGTGGACATATAAGGCCTTGGCTACACTTGCGAGTTACAGCGCTGTAAAGCCTCCCCCAGCGCTGTAACTCACTCCCTGTCCACACTGGCAGGGCACTTATAGCGCTGTATCTCCCTGGGTACACCGCTGCAGGTACTCCACCTCCTGGAGAAGCATAAGAGATACAGCGGAGTGGCTACGACTCACGGGTGTGAGGGTAAACACTTGCAGCGCTGTACTAATCACCTTCTCAAGTGGCCAATCCTCTCCATTGTTGTGACCGGCTGCAGGAATGCGGAAGTGCCGGTTTCAAAGCTCATACCACAGAGAAAAAGCAAACAGTTTGCTGTTTGCTTTGAGTGAGTAAATGAATGAGCAGGGGGCCGGGAGTTCGGAACTTGCAAAATAGAGAGCTGACACACTCCAAAAAGCACTCTCTCTCCCCCCACACTCCCTGTCACATTCCACCCCACCCCGTTTTGAAAAGCACGTTGCAGCCACATGAATGCTGGGATAGCTGCCCATAATGCTCCGCTCCCAACACAGCTGCAAATGTTGCAAGTGTGGCCACGCCACTGCGCTGGCAGCTGTCTATGTGGACAGTCTGCAGCGCTTTTCCCTACTCAGCTGTACGAAGACAGGTTTACTTCACAGCGCTGTACAACTGCAAGTGTAGCCAAGGCCTAAACCAATTCAATTACTGCGGTGGCTGTATGTCAACATAACTTAGGTCGACTTAATTTTGGAGTGTAGACTTGCCCTGAATCTTAGGCCATGGCTACACTAGAGAGCTTACAGCGGTGCAGCTGTGCTGCAGTAAGCTCTCTAGTGTAGCCGCTCTAAGTGGATGGGAGAGAGCTTTCTTGTTGGCTTAATTATTCCAGTCCCCGTGAGCCGCAGTAGGTATGTTGGCTTGAGAAGCGCTCTCGCCAACATAGTGCTGTCCACACTGGCACTTAAATCAGCATAAGTTATGTTGCTCAGGGTGGGTAGCTAATTTACACCCCTGAGTGACATAGCCTAAGTTGACATAAGTTATGGCTATGCTACACTTTACTTATAGTAGAAACACATCCTTTTTCTCTCTCTCCCTCCCTCCCTTTCTTCCTAATGGAAGAAACACTCCTTCTTGACATGTTACAACTGCAGTTTAGATGTATCCCATCTTCACAGCCTTGCACTCTACCATGACACTCCAGTGCTGCAGTCACTGGTTTCTTACCCAAAGATGAGCTAGCCTTCTGCATCTGAACTTTCACTTCTTTGAACTAAGCTGTTTCCTCAAAACTTCTGCATTTCTGTAATCCTGAATTTCTATGAAAAGGACTCTAATTAGAAGAAGGGTGTGACTTTTTTAAAAATCATTATTTTGTGTGTTATTGTAATTCAGGTGCCTTTTTAAGATTGCAAACCGTATGGATTTATTTCCTATAATTTAGGCCCAATCTTGCAACATGCTGAGCACCCACAACTCCTAATGTCTGTACGCCTGAAGAGCAATGAGAGCTAAAACACTTGGCATCTCAGCTGATCTAACCTTTAGGCTGAACCTATTTAACTGTGGACAACCAATAACTTTTGTCTAATGTTTTATAGGCGGAAAAGTAGAGAAGCAAGGATGGGTTCAGGACAACAACTATCAAGCAGACAAAAGTGTTTATCTGTATGATGATATAAGGGAGGGTAGAGAAAGAGCTTACAGACCTCTCCCATGCCCAGAAATTGTCTTGTCACTGCTGTTTACAAACAAGTGGGAGGGAAGTCTGGAATGAGTGGATGCAAAGAAAACTCCTCTTAATTCTTTCAACAGTCTCTCACCAATTTCAAATAAGTCTGTTTTTAAAATATCTCCTAAAGCAAAGCCTAGTAATAAATATAGGGCCGTGAGCATGGAATCCAGCCCATGGTTAACCATTCGGAGAGCATATAATTTTTTTAATTTCCTGACATCTGCATGTGTATTTGCTTATCTCACACGTATACAGGAATAGTCTTTATTGTATTCATCTACACAACTGCCTCTATCTACACAGATTTGTAATTTTATGAACTGTTTTGTCCACAAAAAGCAAGTATTTGCACAGTTTCTAGAATCCTACAAATAGGTACTTCAAATACAGCATAAAGGCTCTTTTCAAAAATAAAGTGCACTGGTGTAGACAATGAAACAGTTATGTTCAACTGAGTTTGAGATAAATAGAATTATGAAGGGCAAGTTATGCTTTAGTATCCTATTATAGGTCATATTTTTATGTCCTTACTCACACTTAGCAGTACTTTAAAACTCCACAAGTGGTCCCATTTAAATCACTCAACGAGTAGAGAATATTTGATAGAGAATATTTATCAGTGCTTAGCCGTAGTGATTTGTACTCCATAAATATATACATTGGAATATTTCATTTTGAAAACTGAACCACTGATATATTCTTACACAAATTCTCTGGTCCTCTTTAAATACCCCAGCCCCATAATGTAACCAGTTTTTAAAAATTGTAATGATTGGCTAGTCACAGTTAGTTGGTAAGACAACTCCCACCTGTTCATGCTCTCTGTATGTGTGTATATATATCTCCTCAATATATGTTTCACTCTATATGCATCCGAAGAAGTGGGTTGTAGCCCACGAAAGCTTATGCTCTAATAATTTGTTAGTCTCTAAGGTGCCACAAGTACTCCTGTTCTTTTTTCAGTATATCTTAGTTACTGCTGTGCCTACCTTTTCCATTTTCTATTTTAAATTATTAAAATCAGGATATTTTATATATATTTCTTCCAGCCTGGCATGTCTAATTGAAAGTAAATAAAGTAGTTCTTAAGAACTTGTATAGTCACAGTTCAACACAACAAAGGTACAGCTGGATATCTTAAGTTTTTGGGGAAAGAGGGTTGTGGGGGGGGTTGTTTGTTTGTTTTTGGGGTTAAAAAAAAAAAGAGTCAGCTTTCAATCTGCTTGGATAGATTTCACATGTGAATAATCTAATAAATGAAGCATTTTTCCTTGACAATTTCCTCTCCAAAATTTACAATATTGACATTAGTATTCAGCTCATAGTGATACCCTTCAGATTACTGTTTCCTCTATGAAAAGACTAAAGAACGTTACCTGCATTTAAAGTTATTTATTTTAAATTAGCCATACAGTAATCATGATAAACTTGGAGTAGGCATATTTTAGGACACCAATAAAAAAAGTACAGTAGTTGAAAATATGTCACTCACCTTGTGCATTACAATACACCACAGGTTTAATTATCAGTTTAACTACATTTGAGACAGACCTGAAGGATGCACAGTCACTTCATATAATGTGGCATTGTATTTCTAGCCATACCACCTTGAGCTATGACCCAATTCAGATCTCTCAAATTAAGCAGGGTCAGAGTAGGTCACTACCCATATGGAAGACCTAACGAACACATAGGTGCTGCAGGAAGTGGTTGTGGTGATTCAGAGAAAATAGTTCCAGCTACAAAGACAGCACTGAAACAACGCCTTAGCAGGTGAAGAGGAAACTGCATTGTTAGAAAATCCATCTGAAAATGAGACTGTATGAAAAATTAGTCTTGATCATGGAATCAACAGAGTGTAGCATAATGCATATGCACAAGGGGGACGAATTAAGTTTGGACAAGGAACCTTAATTCTGGCTTTTCCTACCTTTTGAATGCTTGACTCCACAACCCGAATATACTTTTAATATAACTTGTGTGTAATAATAGGTATGTTATAATATTATCCAAAATTGAGAGGGAAGGAGGAAAATCAGGTTACGGTACTCTATAGTAGAACTATACTAACTTAGGGCACCTGAAAACATTCCCAAAACTCACTGCAGTACCACATCTCAGGGTTTGAAAAAATCCTTTTGTCATCACCTAAGAATAAGTGAAATATCTCAGATTTATGAAGCCTGTTGTCTCAAAGGCCCTATCTACATTACACCTCAAGGGAGATTCACAGACTTTAAAAACAGCAGGGACTTTATTATGATCCCCCAGATGGGGGACCCACTCACACAACTGCTATATTTTGTAGTGTAGGCTCCATAGCATGTATTGGGTTTTTCTAAGGCCTGGTCTACACTACGACTTTAATTCAGATTTAGCTGCGTTAATCCGAATTAACCCTTCACCCGTCCACACTACAGAGACAGTTAATTCGAATTAAAGGGCACTTAAAATCGATTTCTGTACTCCACCTCGACGAGCGGAGTAGCGCCAAAATCGATTTTGTTAATTCGAATTAGGGTTAGTGTGGCCGCACACCACCGAATTAATGTGGTTAAATTAATGGGGTAGTGTGGCCGCACACCACCGAATTAATGTGGTTAAAAACCGAATTAATGTGCTTAGTGTGGCCGCGCACAATCGAATTTATACAACCTGTTTCCCAAATTCGAATTATCTAAATTCGGATTAATCCCGTAGTGTAGACATACCCTAAAAAAACCATGGCTTGAACTAATTCAAAGCTTTGGATGTACAACCTAAGACAACTGTGAGCAGAAGTTACGCTCTGACGGTGGTTTGGTGACCAATGTAAACAAGGTTAGCGTCCACATAATAAACACCTTCATAATTGGCACCTTTGTTGGTAGTCTCAGTGGGGAAGAAAAAAGCCTGAAAGGAGACTGAATTAACTTTTCACTTCTACCAGCAGTCCCGTCAGGTTAGGGATGAGGCACATTGGCTGGCAGGGCAGTCTGAATGTACTTGCACTGCCCAGTGCTGCACCTGTGGACTTTAGTCTGCAGGGTTGTTAAAAAGACAATGAATCCTAAGGGAAACAAAACTGAGTTCAAAGGAACCTCTCAGTATGATTTTCCAAAAGGTAGCCTGGACTTCTTGAGAATCTGATCAGAATAGAGCTAAGGTATGCAAACTACTTGGTACAGTCAGAATTCTTCTTTAAAAAGGGGAAACTGTCCAACGGGAGGGGAACTGACAGTGCTATCAGTGTGGTACTCAGAACTCCCATGGTCTTCAAAAGGCATCTGTATAAGAAATGAGGTTGGGTTATCCCACAAACACAGCACATCTACCCACAATGCTTCTTGTAGCCCACTGGTTTCATTTGGGTTAGGGAGAAAAAAATCAGGGGTCTTTTTCCCCTCCTTTTGTCACCTTGAAGTGGGCAGTTCTTACAGAAAATATCTCAATGAAAATCGCCTTAGCAGGCCCAATACTTATTCTCTGATTAAATAAAAAAGTAAAAGGCTCTCTTGTCACATAACACGGCAAACAAGGTAAAAAGTTTCCAAATATTCTCTAACTTCAATTTTTCCTATTCATGCATCTAAACCAAAAAATAGGACCTGATCACTTACGCTACAGAACTATAGAGTATTATTATATTCTTATAAAAAACAGTCTGACAGAGGCCTAGTGAGATAAAAAGGTTTGTAATTAACTACATTAATTCCATTAAAAATATGCAACAGGAGCTCTCCTCCCCCCAAAAATGAAGTGATACTCTTGAAAAATTGTCATTGCTGATTAACAGCAGTGTGCAAAATTGTCATGCCAAAGTATAAATCCAGTTGCATCTACTCTCCCTGCCTTGCCAGCTTACTGATCATGGAAAAAGTTAAAGCACTGGTCCTGAATCCTGATTTGAATGGGGCTCTTCACAGGGTCCTCACAGACTTGATTGCAGGACTCAGGCCTATTGTTTTATTTCCCTGTCAAAAAACCCAGAACCCTCTAACTTGCCTTGGGTTTGTACAATTCTGAATGCTCCTTTAAAGTAACTAAAGCCTGGCAGTCTACAAAAAAAAACGGCAAATGGTAAAATAAGTTTCCACAAGAAAACATCCTAGCAAAATGCTCTGAGCCAAAACTATAGAGCTTAAAAATGGCTTGTGAGGGAAATCAATTTCAAAAGGATGACACAGTCTGCAAATATGATTACATTAGACCCCTTTATGTTAACTTAAATTTATTTTTATTTAACATTCTATAGTAAACCAGGACTTGTTTTATTTTTTCTAATTGTGATTAAATAAATGGTCACTTCTAACAAGTGTATTAAATGAAGGAACAATTTCCAACCAGAGCACTGCATTATGCCAACGGTTTTAAAGCAAAAACCCTCATTCACATTAAACAGGATTTCTGCTTAAACATGGATGGTACAAGCACTGAAAGTTCTATACCAGTGCAATCCAATAGTCCTACCATGTAATACCTCCAATATTCACTTTGAAGGATAGCAAACTGTCACAAATCTGAACGTCCTGAAAACCTTTGCCAAAGTAAGGGTTTGGATTGGTGGCAGTGGCAGGGGATGGTGTTTGACTTCCTTTTAATCATGGCCATGGATGGTGAATAACCTAGGGGTTGTTGACTGACAGTTTGTTACGGTACTGGATGGATGTCTACAGTTCTATTTTAGAAATCTGAAGAATTAAAACTAAATTACCTATGAGTTTAAGTTGTAAGTGCGCCCCAAGGGCTGCGATGGAAACACATTTCTATAAATGCAGCGGTAAGAATAGCCATCTTTGTTAGAATGTGGTGAGCACATACATCTATGCCCTATTAGTACCAGCCAACTCTTAGATTGTTATTTCCGCCCCCCAGTAATACGGTGCCTTTACCGGGTTTGCTTTCAGAGCATGTAAGCTGTCAGGCCCCAATGCCTAGGCAGTAGGCAAAGTGCTGCTCTCCACCTGTTTGACACTAATGCACATACCCTTGCAGGCAAGGCGGTGGGGGTCACTTGCAGGTTAACCTCAGGCTCCATCACCGAGCTCAGCCTCAGCAGATGACCGCCTCGCCCTTCAATGCCAGCCGATACAAAGAGGAGAATTTTTTCCGAGGTAACTTTTCCTCTTGGCCCTTTTTCCTTCCTACTTCCCTCCCCACCGCCTGGTGTGGCGCACCACGCGCTGGGCGCAAACACAGCCCCCAGCAGCACCAGGAAGAAAAATAAAATGGGGGGGGGAGGGGGGCAGAGAGAAGAGACAGGAAAAGACAAGGAGTCTGGGCAAGTAAAAGCCTCCCGTGGCCTTTGCCAGCCCCCACCTCCCAGCGGCGGCACAGCGGGGGAGCACATGGAGCTCCCCAGATGGCATTTTGTTTCCTGTCGGGCAGCGTGGCCCGAAGGGCTGCACCGGGCGTTTGCTTTTTGCTCAGCTTTCTCGCGGCGCAGGGCGGCGGCAGCCGGGCTGAGCACGGGGACAGGGGCGAGTCCTAACTCTCGTTCGCCCTCTGACAACGCGCCGCCGAGGGCCCCGCTCGCAGCCCGGGCCCGGCCAGGGGAAGGCACAAGTCCCAACACGCTGCTGATGCTGCAGAAACCAGGGCAAACCCCCGCCCCCCTGCACCGCCCGCCGCCCCCCTCTCACCGCTCTTGCTGTCGCTGGGAGCCGCGCCGGCTGCAGCCACCGCTCCGCCGCCGCCACCGCCTCCGGCCGTCGCCGCCGCGGCCGCTGCTCCTCCCGATCCTCCAGCCGCCCCGGCCGCGGCAGCCGCCGCTCCCATCGCTGCGCCCGCCGCCGCCGCCAGGGCCAGGGCTCCATTTTCCTGCTCGTCCCCGCTGCTGTTAGCGCGCTTGTTCTTCTTGCCCTTGCTGCTCTTCTGGTTCGGCATCGCGGAGCTGGAGCAGGCGGCTGAGGCGGCTGCTGGTGAGGAGGCGGCTGCTGCTGCTACCCCCGGCTCATTGCGGCTCCATTGCAAACAGGGCGCCCAGGAAGGAGAGAGGAGCTGGCTGCGGCTTTCCCAGGCTGAGTGCTCCCGGCCCTCCCGGGCAGGCACCCGCGGCCAGCCCAGCCCCGCTGCGCACACACTTACACACCCAGCCGCCTGGCCCGGGGGGAAGCAGCGCCAGGGGAAAAGGCGTGTCCCGCTTGTTTTGATTCTGCTTCCCCTACTATCGCTCTCCTCCCGCCCCTCTCGGCTTCCTCCTTTCACACGCACTAGCGCTGGCTGGTGACAGAGGGAAGCCGCGCAAGTTAAAAGGGCGGGGGGAGCTATGGGGCTGAGCTCCACCAGGGCAGCAAAGAAAGCAGGAGGAGCTCAACTGGGACTGGACCCCCCCCCCACACACACACACACACACACACCAGGGCCTGGTGGCTGCCAGTGCTGTAGAAGGGGGTTGCCATACAAGGCTCCTCCCTTTGGCCTAGGAGGAGAAGCCTCACGTGCTCACAGCAGAAGGGAGCAGTTCCCTGGAAGATCTGCCTCATTTCCTGAAGGAACAACCCCAACAAATGCAAGGAAGGAGGCAGCGCAAGCTTGTGTTAAGTGTACTTTGCCGGAAATGCCTCTGGTCTTCTCCTTGGAAAATAGCTGGAGCTTTGTTGGCAGGGTTGTTAACACTGTATTTCAAAAATAAGGGACTGTTTCTTAGCACTCCTGCCCCACCCCTCCTCCTGATATTGTTGTTATTAATAATAAGTACTCACCTATATTCGCATCGGGTATTTCTTGCTGCCTTTTGCAGCGCTCAGCAACTCCCAATTTTGTTGTACAGAGATGAAAAAATAAGGGACGTCCCTTGTAATAAGGGACAGTTGGCAACCCTAGTTCTGGACATCAGCAATGGCCCTTGTGTACTCCGTAGCCAGGTATTGTGCAGTGATATGGACCAGAAGTAGCCACACTCGACTTGTTGATGTCCAGCTGAACGCTGCAATGTGGTGCATCACTGGAACCCTTAAGTCGACCCCAACACCTTGGCTGCCGGTTCTGTCATGCATTGCACTTCCATCCATTTGGGGTGATGCTGCAACCCTTCAGGAATTTCAGCAGATTGTGGAAAACAAATATCTTCCCATCTTAACAAGTCCCTCACCGCTGCTTGAAGTCACATAAGCCCTTTTGGACCCATGAGTTTAACCTTCAACAATGCAACTTCAACCTGATGAAGCTTGGAAAGCTGAGTGGAATTCACAAGAAGTCACAAATAAACACCTTGTGAAAGACCCAACACAAAAGATCCCTGGCTTCAATCTCCCATGAAGCTATTGGGCAACCCTAAACCGCATCTGCATAACCTATGGCAGATGTGGATAGTTGCTGCACAAATGAAAATTAAAGACTCTTCAGTATGCAACTGTGGTCACTTAGAACATACCATGGAACATATAACAACTCAATGCCCAATTCACAAATACAAAGGAGACATCACAGCAATACACTCTGCTACTCCAGATGCAATTATCTGCCTTAACCATCTGAATATAAAATTATAGTTGTTGCTGTACATTTACATCAGCCATGTGAAGAAGAAGACCGTGAGTCCCACAATAATTGGCAACACTGTTTAACATTGATGCTAATGTCCCCCAGCTTGTGCTTGCCAGTTTTTGGACCAGGTTAACCTTGTCTTCTTCTTGGCAGCTACTTTCTTCAGATGGTCGTGGAGGGTTAGCATGCGCTCCAGCTTCAGTCTGAGATAGGTCGGAGTGGGCTCATGTCTCACAGTATTGCCACAGAAGGTCACTTTCAGAGTGCACTTAGCATTCCTGTTATCAAGATGGAATGCAGTGACTGTTGTTGTTTTGTTTTTTGTGAGGATTTAGCTTGAGCCTCCATTTCTGGAAATATTCTTCCATGGTGTTTAGGTCCAGAAGTGATATTGGCCTATAGCTTCCTGGGTCGTTGGTCAGCTTGCCGGGTTTGAGTATGGCAATAATTATCGCCTCCCATCAGGCTTTTGGGATGCATCCAGATTCCATAGTTTTGGTGTACAGTTTCGCCAGCCATTGGAGTTCCATGGGGCCTAGTTGATGAAGAAATTCTTGGGAGATACGATTTCCACTGGCCGCCTTCCCTTTCTTCGTTATAGCTAAACCTTTTTTCACTTCATCTATACTGATGGCGATGGGGTCTTGTGGAGGGATTGAGATTGTGGTCCTCTGTAGCTGATGATGGATCTCTCGCTTGCTATTTTTGTCGAGTGGTCCTTTTGTGCTCTCCACCAATTTGGAGACTATGAAGTTGGGCCAGACTTTTGAGGTCCGATATTCCATCTGATTAGCAGCTCTGAGACATCGAAGTAAGGCCCAGGCATGGCAACTAGAGTGTGTGAAGTTCAAACCTTCAACACACTCAATCCACCACCAAGGTCTGGCTGAGTCTAGATACTCTAGCAGGGCCTTCACAACATGTGGGCTGCTGACTGGTTGTATTGCTGGTGCAGATCCTGGGTCTCTTTTGTCCAGCAGGGAGTGTATTCTTTCGATACCCTTCTTGCCGGCAACGATAAGGAGGCCAACAGATCGGTGATAACATTCTGGTGTCGCAGGGATATGGATTACCACTTTTTCAACAGCTTCCCCTACAGCAGTCTGTTGGCTTTGGCCAGATTCACTGTGGGATTTGTTTTGACAGAATCACAGGGATTTCAGTGCCGACGTGGGTAATGATGGACCTATGTTGGCTGTGGGGAAGTCAGAAAGTATTTTGCGGGATGCATGGAGCATACTCCCGCTTTGATCTTTGGAAACAATGGTGAGGGCCGGGTGGTAATTGAATTGCCAGAGAGCAGAGAGGAAAGTTACTCGCTGTTTGGGATTGAAGACCAATTGCAGATCTTCCACAGACCTCCAATCCATGAGGTCTTCACCATTGGCTTCATTTACTTCGTAGCCTCAAATAGTGTGGTGGGTGTTAAAGTCACCAATGTATAAGTCTGGGATTGGTGCACTTGGGAGCGCTGGTTTTGGCCATTTTGAATTAGGGGTTTTATACACATTGGTAATGTGCAGTTCTCCTATCCTGATGGCAGTGGTGTAGGTGACTTCCTCTTCAGTTGGGAGGAAGATGTCAAAATCCATTATGGTGTTCTTCGCATATATGGCCAGGCCGTATTTCGGATGGTAGTGGCTAGTCATGAGGTTGTAGCTATGGATATGGTAGTGGCTACCCTGTTGGTCATTGGAGATGTGAGTTTCTTGGAGCGTAAGGACGTCGATGTCATGTCTTCAAAATATTTGCAAGATACTTGCACTTTGCCCAGGAAAGTCCATCAATGTTAGGTTCAGGAACAAGGATCCTCCAACTTATGTGGCATGTTATTTGTCCCTGAAAAGGGCTGTTATGGTGGCTTGAGTTGTTGCTCTGAAGATGAGGACGTCGTTGATTGATGACATTAGTCGTGATTTCTCACTTAACAGAGTGGGCCACATGAAGGCTGCCATCTTCCACTCGGGGACTCATTATAAAAACCACATGATTTTTCCCCTTAAAGGTGAGAATCTCAGCTTTCATTTAAAATAAGGAGTAAGTTTCTAGTCCTCATGGGTGCAGGGAAAAGTTTAAAAATGTGAACCAAGTGCACCCAAAAGATTCAGAAACTAAACAAGCTAAAATGAGCACAAAATTGAGATTTTTTAAACCAATCTCATGATTTTTTGAGGCCTGGCTTATGATTTCTGAACGCTTGGGATTGCCAATACTGAATACGAATGGTGGGATGTTGAGCAGCATACAAACGGAGGGGGGTCCTTTTAAAACTTGATAGGGGGTCACTATCGGGCGACCTGCAAACCGCCTTTGGCACATAACTGCCTACCTTATTTCATTAAGGCCCAGATCCTGCAACCTGCCCATAATAAATAATAATAACTAATGTACTGTCTGTCTGAGCTACTCTAGAGTGATTTGAAATTACCATTTAAAAATAATATTAGGTATGCCTCTTCTATACTCCCTGGCTAAACTGAAACAGTTTCCCAGATAAGATCTTGTGTACAGTTCCTTAACATATTCCAAATCATCCTGTACATTTTTCCTGTACCTTAATGTTCCAATTAATTGGCTGCCACCTTTAGTATATTACACTCATTACAAAAAGTTTAAAAGGGCTAGGTCAGTTTCTTTGCCCATAGATATCCACATTTTAGATGTTTTAGCTGTTCTGCAGTTTTCAGGGCAGATGGACCCTTCCCCCAGTATCTACTTTTCAATAACTTGTGCTATTATTTGCTAACTGGCACTATCTACCTTAGTCCACACAGCTTTGAAACCTCTGAATTACACTCCTTCCTGCTTCTAAGAATTTCACAAGGAAATCACTAGCAGAGCAGAGAAAGTGTGACCAACTTGAGGGAATAAGGGGAATACCAGGACAGCCAAAACATGATCCAACTGATATCAAGAGCAAAACTTCCATTTACTTTAATGAGACCAGGATTTGGCCCCTATGTCTTTGAGTGATTTCTCAGGACAAGTGAAATGAATCGTCTGAAAGAAGAGCAAGGGCTGGGAAAAAGTCACTGGTACAGACTACAATACATCAGCAAACCAATACTACCTGATAAGAGGTTAAGGGACTGATTTGTTTTAACCCACAGAAATGATGACGTTTCAAGTTAAAGATGCCATTCTGACATCAGAAATCTGTCCCCAGAAGCATGCTACCTATCTTGCTTTAATGGTGAACTAAGGAAAGAGTGACATGGTAAAGGGCCACTCTGGACCCAAGAATATAATGGTTTAAATATCAGTTTTGCAAACACCCTGCTCAAATCCTGGCAAAATCTATTCAGCCTTTCGTCCTCCTGAGGTAGAAAATGGAGTTCTATTCAGTTTATAAAGTAAGGCTTTTTTGTATCAGCTCATAGAAAATGTGTTCCTCACTCCCCTTTATGGACACTCAGTAATCCATGGCACTTTTTGCAACCTTAGAGATTTGCCCTGTCATATTGGACAACATTTTCTCTCCCTCTCTCCCACCACTAGTACGCTGTGTACCAATTGGCTACCACTCCAGAAGTGTCTGCATTTTGATGGTGTTTGCTAGGATGTAATTTGTGAAGCACTTCACAAAGGCAGGTACTAAATATATGTAAAGCACTATTATTAAGAGTAGATACCCAAGGGATAGGATTAGTTGTTTTTTAATGACCTAAGAAAGGATAAATAGTTAAGTAGAAAAATTTGCTGAACACAAAAATTATGTAGGTTAATGAAGAGCAGGGAGGTTGTGAACACCTCCAGAAGGACTCAACAGAGCTATGTAATTGGTGTGATGAAATTTGACATAGATGAATGCACTGGCAGGAACACGTGAAAATAACTCTCTAAACTGATGCATTTTTGAATCAGTGGTAACCTCACCAAAAAAAGATCCAAGCATTGTGATGGACAACTCAGTGAACAGATCTCAAGAATCAGAGATAAAAAAGAAAAAAAAATGTCATAGGTAAATGAACAGCACAAATAATGTCCCCACATTGTGCTAATATGTAAAGACGGTAAACAGGATGACTTGGTAATTATAGGCCTATCGGTGGCTGACATGGGACTTGATTAATAAAAAATAGGGTAATATAATTCATGCCAATCAACATAGGTTTATGGAAATAGATCTTGTCTAATTAACTTAATTTTTGTTATGAGATTCACAGTTTCTGCCTTGAACAGCTCAGTATCTCCAGTGACCCCTCCCTCAGAGGTCCTTCCTGGTTCCTAGATTCTTGGTCCGATGTGACACTAGATTGGTCCTGCTCAGGTTCTGCAGGTGTCATACTGCAAGTCTTCAAGTTGGGCCTGTTCTGTTGGTGGTGATTTCCTGCATGAGCTGGCCTGTTCACAGATTCTCTCCACAATAGCAAACAACCATCCAGGACTTGTCTTTATCTTGACTGGGTCTCCCTGCCTGAACTCTTTAAGCAGTCTTGCTGTACAATCATAGAACCACTTGTTTGTCCTTATCCTCTGCAGACCTCTTTTCACTCTGCTTGGGATACTGGGTCTCAAAAAGATTGTCACCACTGAGAATTGCCCTCTGAGGGCTGGTCTATACTTAGCCGCTAGTTCGGCGGCTGGAAATCGAACTTCCTGGTTCGATTTATCGCGTCTGGTCTGGACGCGATAAATCGAACCAGGAAGTGCTCGCCGTCGACTGCGGTACTCCAGCTCAACGAGAGGAGTACCGCGGAGTCGACGGGGAGCCTGCCTGCCGCGTGTGGACCGCGTCTGAACCGCGGTAAGTTCGAAGTAAGGTATGTCGAATTCAGCTACGTTATTCACGTAGCTGAATTTGCGTACCTTACTTCGACTTGGGGGGTAAGTGTAGACCAAGCCTGAGCATTCTTCCTATTAACATTTGTGTCGTGAAGTATGGCATGCCCAGTCAGTTACGCCTTCCAGTGTTTCACCAAGACCAAATGTGGGTCTGTCCCTAATTTTCTCTGTCTTCTTAAGCAATGACTTCGCAATCCATATTGCTCATTTGGCCATTTTGCTGAACTGGAGATATCACATGAGTAGTTTTAAAGCATTCCTGCTTTTGCCTAGCTGTTTTTTTTAACTTTGTATTTCTCCTTCCACTTTTCTTCTGGGCCATTTAGGTGTCCTTACCTCCTCTTCCCACTTAGAATCCAATTTATTTCTATTGCATTTCTTTGACATCTTTTGGTATGTTAAGTCTCCCTATTTGTCTTAAAATGTTTACTTCTAACATTTATTTATTTAGTCTACATAGGGCTCAATCCATCTTCCAGATCTCTGTTTTCCTGTTGATTTATTTAATGGGTACAGGATTTTGGCCTTTTGTCTTCAAAATGAAAATTCAAGGGGAAACTTGCCATTTTTCCTTACCTCTAACACATGGATACCTTTCAGCAGATGCTGCTACATTTCTCATTGAATATTCAGTAAAAGAGGACATGACTCACAGGGCATTAGTAGGAACTTGCAAGTTTCCATTTTAAAAGGAATGCACACTTGCGCAATCCCACAAATGTCTGCAAAACTCTTGGCAGTTTTATTTACATGCAAATGTCAATCATGGGCATGGCACCTCCTTTTAAAATAACATTTTCTTAATTCTAAACAATGACTAGTTCATATTAAATCATTTCTAAAGTTGATTTTAAAAAGTCAAAAATTCTAGTGTACTTTTTTTTCACTGTACATAACTTAAAACCCCCACAGCAAACTCATTCTTAAAGAGTACAGCTATCATACATCCATATGCAGGGTAGGTAGGAGCATTCTACTCTCAAATGGGCTATTTAAAAGCTGCATAAGGAGTTAAATTATCTGCAAGAATTTTGAAGAAGTCAGTTGAAAGCCTATCTGCCACAAGATTCTTTCCATTTCTTTATACTTTTTTTGATGAGACAGAATGGTTTTTTTATCACAACTAGACATGTTTATATTATTGATTTCCTGCTTTGATAATTCGAAGAGGAAGAGGTTAGCAAAACAGTTCATCATATGTAGCTTGATTTACCTATTCCTCTGCTGCAAATCCTGGTAAATCCTAGAAATATTGTCTAAAAAATTGGAGTTGACTGTAGCTGATATAGAATTTCTTTTGTTTGCATTTATTTTTTGTTTGTTTGATTAAACAAGTGTTCCCAAACAATTCACTCCTACTCTGAATGTAGTTTGTATTTAAAGATATTGACTCAAATTCGTCCCTCATGGTAAATTATGTAGTTTGTTTAAATAAACATCAAAACAAAAACCCAGTGTAGTGCCTCACTAAAAATACATCCAGGCAGTCAGATGGTACAGGAATTCGGGGCACACAATGCTGCCCCAATGCACAGAGAGTAGAAAACCAATGCAGGGGTGATGTTCTGAAAACTTTCTCTGTTTTCAATACATTAATTAGAACAATGTTATTTTATTTAGAATCTGCTCGCATACCAAGAAAGGTATGTCTCACACTAAAAGCAGTACTGGCTGCTACAGAGAGTATGTAAGGGAATACCAAGGGGAGAGCTTGTGAAGTAGTTTAGGATCTTCGTGATTGAAAAACTTCACAAGAATATAAGGTATTATAACTAGTCGATCTAGGTACTTTTATGGCCCTCTTTATCATAATATCTGAGCACCGTGCTGGCTGAAGGTAGGTTTTTGTAGTATCGTTTCTTTGATGAGGTGATTGTGGAAGAAAGAGAGAATTCAGGATTATCATAAATGTAAAGTACAACCTAAAATGACATTGTAGGAGAAATCCCTCAAACCCTACAGTTTTACTGGACCACTTGAAAGGCATGATCAAAGGCCAAGTTCAAGTTGATAAGATAAAATGTATATATACATAACAAGTAAAATAAAATATTCGTCTTTAGGAGCAAAGAAGATTTAACTTGAAAATTTTATTTTCTTTAATTCTATTTGCTTCCAGAGCAGCACAGTTACACACAGAGTAGACAGTAAAATGACAGTCTTGTTCTATAAATGCATCTAAGGCATTATACTCATGAAATTAGCACTAAACCATACTTCTGACGAAGTGGGTATTCACCTACGAAAGCTTATGCTCCAATACGTCTGTTAGTCTATAAGGTGCCACAGGACTCTTTGTTGCTTTTCACTAAACCACAGTTACTACTTCTCTCTATCTGTTTTTTATATACTCCCCTCCAGTGTTTCCTCTAATTTTTTACATCCCTGTGTGGAATGAATTTTGTTATGTGCATCAATATGGAGGTGATGTGTGACACATCACCTCCATATTGGTGCACATAACAAAATTCATGTGGTGGGGGTGAGGCCCAGGGGTTTGGAGTGTGGGAGGGGGCTCAGAGCTGGGGCAGAGGGTTGGGGTGGGGGAGGATGAGGGCTCTGGCTAGGGGTGAAGGCTCTGGGGTGGGGCTGGAGATGCGGGGTTTGGGGTGAGGGCTCGACGATCTAGCCAGCTTTCTATCCACCTTATAGTCCATTCATCCAGCTCATACCTCTTTAACTTGCTGGCAAGAATACTGTGGGAGACGGCATCAAAAGCTTTGCTAAAGTCAAGGAATAACACATCCACTGCTTTCCCCTCATCCACAGAGCCAGTTATCTCATCATAGAAGGCAATTAGGTTAGTCAGCCATGACTTGCCCTTGGTGAATCCATGCTGACTGTTCCTGATCACTTTCCTCTCCTCAAAGTGCTTCAAAATTGATTCCTTGAGGACCTGCTTCATGATTTTTCCAGGGATTGAGGTGAGGCTGACTGGCCTGTAGTTCCCTGGATCCTCCTTCTTCCCTTTTTTAAAGATGGGCACTACATTAGCCTTTTTCCAGTCATCTGGGACCTCGCCCAGTCGCCATGAGTTTTCAAAGATAATGGCCAATGGCTCTGCAATCACATCCGCCAACTCCTTTAACACCCTCGGATGCACCGCATCCAGCCCCATGGACTTGTGTTTGTCCAGCTTTTCTAAATAGAGCTGAACCACTTCCTTCTCCACAGAGGGCTGGTCACCTCCTCCCCTTGCTGTGCTGCCCAGTGCAGTAGTCTGGGAGCTGACCTTGTTCGTGAAGACAGAGTCGAAAAAAGCATTGAGTTTTCCACATCCTCCGTCACTAGGTTGCCTCCCCCATTCAGTAAGGGGCCCACACTTTCCCTGACCTTCTTCTTGTTGCTAACATACTTGTAGAAACCCTTCTTGTTACTCTTAACATCTTAACTCTTAACATCCCTGGCTAGCTGCAACTCCAAGTGTGATTTGGCCTTCCTGATTTCACTCCTGCATGCCTGAGCAATATTTTTATACTCCTCCCTGGTCATTTGTCCAATCTTCCACTTCTTGTAAGCTTCTTTTTTGTGTTTAAGATCAGCAAGGATTTCACTGTTAAGCCAAACTGGTCGCCTGCCATATTTACTGTTCTTTCTACACATCGGGATGGTTTGTTCCTGCAACCTCAATAAAGATTCTTTAAAATACAGCCAGCTCTCCTGGACTCCTTTCCCCCTCATGTTATTCTCCCAGGGGATCCTGCCCATCAGTTCCCTGAGGGAGTCAAAGTCTGCTTTTCTGAAGTCCAGGGTCCGTATTCTGCTGCTCTCTTTTCTTCCTTGTGTCAGGATCCTGAACTCAACCATCTCACGGTCACTGTCTCCCAGGTTCCCATCCACTTTTGCTTCCCCCACTAATTCTTCCCTGTTTGTGAGTAGCAGGTCGAGAAGAGCTCTGCCCCTAGTTGGTTCCTCCAGCACTTGCTCTAGGAAATTGTCCCCTACACTTTCCAAAAACTTCCTGGATTGTCTGTGCACTGCTGTATTGCTCTCCCACCAGATATCAGGGTGATTGAAGTCCCCCATGAGAACCAGGGCCTGTGATCTAGTAACTTCTGTTAGTTGCCTGAAGAAAGCCTCGTCCACCTCATCCCCCTGGTCTGTTGGTCTGTAGTAGATTCCCACCACGACATCACCCTTGTTGCTCACACGTCTAAACTTAATTCAGAGACTCTCAGGTTTTTCTGCAATTTCATACTGGAGCTCTGAGCAGTCATTCTGCTGTCTTACATACAATGCAACTCCCCCACCTTTTCTGCCCTGCCTGTCTTTCCTGAACAGTTTATATCCACCGATGACAGTACTTCAGTCATGTGAGTTATCCCACCAAGTCTCTGCCATTCCAATCACATCATAATTCCTTGACTGTTCCAGGACTTCCAGTTCTCCCTGCTTGTTTCCCAGGCTTCTTGCATTTGTGTATAGCCACTTAAGATAACTCCTGATCGTCCTGCTTTCTCAGTATGAGACAGGAGTCCTCCCCTCTTGCGCTCTCTTGCTCGTGCTTCCTCCTGGTATCCCACTTTCCCACTTACCTCAGGGCTTTGGTCTCCTTCCTCCGGTGAACCTAGTTTAAAGTCCTCCTCACTAGGTTAGCCAGCCTACTTGCGAAGATGCTCTTCCCTCTCTTTGTTAGGTGGAGCCCATCTTTGCCTAGCAATCCTTCTTCTTGGAACACCATCCCATGGTCAAAGCCTTCTCTCCGACACCACCTGCGTAGCCATTCGTTGATTTCCACAATTCAACGATCTCTACCCGGGCCTTTTCCTTCCACAGGGAGGATGGATGAGAACACCACTTGTACCTCAAACTCCTTTACCCTTCTTCCCATAGCCACATAGTCTGCAGTGATTCACTCAAGGTCATTCTTGGCAGTATCATTAGTGCCCACATGGAGAAGCAGGAATTAAATATTTAGTTTCTTTTTTGTTATTGTTTGGAAATCACAGTAGAATTGCTAACTACTTCTTGTTTGATTAAAAAATAGTATCCCTCTCCCAGACCTTCATTTTGAACTCCATTAACCACTATTAATTTTTTTTATTCAGTTGCACAAAATCTACACAGACAACAATGCTGTCCAAAAGTACCAGAAGTAATTTGATAGGCATAAAAATACAGGAGGGATCTCAATTTCAATGCATAACACAACCAAATACAGTAAACTGATCTAGTAGGCCTCTATTCGGCATTGGTGAGGCCTTATCTGGAGTACTGTGTCCAGTTTTGGGCCCCACACTACAAGAATGATGTGGAAAAATTGGAAAGAGTCCAGTGGAGGGCAACAAAAATGATTCGGGGGCTGGAGCACATGATTTATGAGGAGAGGCTGAGGGAACTGGGATTATTTAGTCTACAGAAGAGAAGAATGAGGTGGGATTTGATAGCTGCTTTCAACTACCTGAAAGGGGGTTCCAAAGAGGATGGATCTAGACTGTTCTCAGTGGTACCAGATGATAGAACGAGGAGTAATGGTCTCAAGTTGCAGTGGGGGAGGTTTAGGTTGGATATTAGGAAAAACTTTTTCACTAGGAGGGTGGTGAAGCACTGGAATGGGTTACCTAGGGAGGTGGTGGAATCTCCTTCCTTAGAGGTTTTTAAGGTCAGGCTTGACAAAGCCCTGGCTGGGATGATTTAGTTGGGGATTACGTCCTGCTTTGAGCAGGGGGTTGGACTAGATGACCTCCTGAGGTCCCTTCCAATCCTATGATTCTATGATTCTAATCTGTCAGTTGCCACAAATTCTTGAGTCATTTTTTCTTGGTAAAGACAATTAGAGAATTTTCAATTAATTATATTTTTGCAAAGGCCCAAAGTGCTATCTTAACAAGTCTGCTCACAGCCTGTGAGAGATCTTTTCTTTCTTTATCCTCCCACATCCTCAGGGGCATAGGGCATCCACCAGTTTCCACCATTTATTTCATCCTTGTGCTAGTCTGTTCAGGCTTCTGAGTGTCATGTTGATAGATCTGGCTTCTGTCTCTGTTGTTCTGCATAATGTTTCTCTTGCTCACCCTCCTTTTCTCTGTCCAGGTTGTGTCCATACTATCATTTGCCATGGTAGTTGTGTTGGTGACATCCTTAAAACGTGTCCTAAATATGTCCATCAAAGAAACTCTTTCCAATGGACTAAAGATTTTCCACAGACAATTACTTAGGAATGAATTGATCTTATCAGTTTCTGTGAATGTACAGTAATTGTTGCATGGAAAGCAATGAAGTGGCCTTCATATTACTTTTGGTGAGTTCACTTTTTAAAACTGGATTTAATTTTAAAAGTTCTATTGAAAAAGCACACTCTATCACTGAAATCCACTTCCTATTGCTAGGTGATTTGTGTGCAGGGAATTATTCTTCTGTTATAAATAATTATATATGAAGCTCTGGTTTGGTATTTGTTTGTTCGATCTTCCATTTTTTAAATTAGTCCCCGAGAGATGCATAGGTTTTGCTATAACCAATTGCTATTACTAATTTGAACATTAGCATCAGTTAACACATCTATTGTTGGAGAATTGTAAAAAGCCACTTAAAGGTTATGTTAACAAAAAAAATAAACAGTCCAGCAAAACAATTGTTGTCCATTATTAATGGTGCCCAAATGAGCTTGAGGAGTGATAATCAGATGTATAATGACCCCAATTCACTAAAGTATGGCTTAAATTTCAGCATGTGCTTAAGTGCTTTGCTGAATCAGGGCCTATTCCCTCTCTCTCTCTCCCTTCTCTCTCCCCCCCCCCCCTTTTTACTAAGCTGATAATGATTACAAATCTAGAATCTTGGCGATATCTATGATAAACAAAATGTTTTTGCATAAGATATAGCTGCCACATTATGTAGTAAGGATAGCTTCACTTACCTTCATCATTTGCTATTCTTCCACCTTCCTTTCTTTTACAAACAGATGAGCCTTATGTGCAAATTAGGTTTCCGTTGCTTTTAGCTAGTAAAAGCAACCATCAAAATCACTACTGCTGCAGTATCTACATAGATTAATGAGGATTAATGTCTAGTCCCGTGTGGTGGGATATTGATTTGCATTCTCTCATCTAGCTGTTCCCCACTTTTTGATTTATAAGAGCATCTTTTTCCCTTTCTTTCCATAAGACAAGAGGACTAAAAAGCTTTTGTTAATTGGGGAAAAAAGTTTGTCATCTCTCATTATATTCTTTACTAATCCTTTCAATTTATGCATTATATATTTACTACAGTTATTGCTTAATTTATGCCTTTTCAGAAAAAATTGCCAGTCTTCTCTGTGATTGCCCTGTTTATAGTCTCAGACTGTGAGATCGCTGGCCAGGTGCAAGGACAATGGCTGTCAATTAATTTCTCCGCACCAGCTGTTACCCTCAGCATGCACAAAATCTGGGTCCTGCTGATGAGAGCCCTGTTATGCCTGCTGCTGTGTTGTGAATTTTATTTTAAGAACTAATCCAGACTGTTCATTCTGATAGTGAAGTGTATCCAGGGTCAGCATGTATTATAAAAAATCATAGGCCAGGCTTCAAATCCATCACAGAGTAACGCATAAGTCTATTCCTGCAACAGAAACAGGTCCATATAAAAAAAAAAAAAAGCAGTACTCAATAGGCCCCAATCCTTCCAGTTTTTCTGCATAGGCAGACCCTGTGCCTGTGGGGAGCTCCATTTTGTTGGGGCCGCACATGAGCACAGAGCTGCTTGTAGGATCAAGGCCATAACTTGTCGTGATTGACCATCCATGCTCAATAGAGCACCCAAACTGGAAGAGGTTAGGGTGCTTTAAAAGTCGCCAGCATTAGCAGGGCTGGAAAGGAGGGAGAGCTTACAAGAAGCTTGCATAGAGATTGTAGCCAGAGATGTTAGTTTGTTGCTGTCATGGGCACCAAATCCACACACTTTTATTTTAAAAAACAAATAAGGCTAGGAAAAATCAAGATAAGTTCTCATTCTGAGTTGAGGTTCTACTGTTCATAATAATATTCTTTAAATAAAAATAAATACATTTTAAAACCATCAGCACTCACTGTGAACCGGAAATTTTAGAACAAAGAAATAAGTTCTAAGGTATAAAAACAAATAATGCAAAATGAGGAATTTTTTTTTAGGCATGCTTATCCTTGTCCATGTCATACACAGATCCACAATAGCTTTTCCTTATATTCTTATACCCTGAAACATTCTGCCTTATTAGCTTTTAAATGGAAACAAGATTTCTTGTCCTAGGCTTACGATACTATACTTAATGTACATCAATTTTGATGTAACCACCCTGCTTTTTCTCTGCCCCAACTCAAGCTATTGCAGTATCAGTGACAATTCCTAGCTTGATAAATTATTTCTCCCTGAGAATTCTGTTTGCTTCCCTCCAGCTGAGAGAGGTGATGCCATGGAAGAGCAGAGGGGCTTATGCTCCTGAGCAGTTATATAGGACCAGGGCACAGTCTTGCCCAATGGAGTTATCCTTATTGGTATCTGACCAGGATGCTGGAGCAGATGTAATTTCTTGGACAAAAATATTCTTATATTTTTCCTTTCATCAACATCTTATATGTTCACTTTGTGTTGCATTCTTTGAATTATTGCCATAAACTTTAAGTTCATCAAATGATTTCTTAACAGTATTGCCAACTCATGATTTCATCATTAGTCTTGCAGTATCTGGGGAGCAATCCTGTTTCTATTGAAGCTAGTCCCATTTAGCCTTGATGTCTTAAAGCCCTTGCACTTGCTTAACAAGTGATTATGGGAGAATATCAGCGTCCATTTAAAAAAAAAGGTTTCTAAAGCTCATGATTGCAGACAAAAGCTTGAAAACGTGACCAGAGTGCACCCTGAAGGTTCAAAAACAAGAAGGCAAATAAAAAGATCCCAAAACTTAGTAGTACTGTCGTAGCAATATTTTAAATCTTGTTGTTTTTAAGACAATCTCATGATATTTTGGGGCCTGATTCATGATTTTTGAACATTCAAGGTTGGCAATACTGGATTTCATAATCAATCAGCGTTGCCAAATAATTCGGGGTACCTCTGCCAAATAAAATGGGGTTGGGGATGCTGAATAATTCAAGAATAATGTGCCACATAGTTCAGGCACTCTGAAGTAAGAGTAAACAATTGTCACCAAAGCCTTAATGCTGCCCAGCAGGCCTTCAGCCAATGCAACCTCCTTCCTATCCCTGTCACTAGGTGAGTATCCTCTGCCGCTTTAAAGAGGAAGAATCCTATTTTCCACCCTATTTTCATTGTAAAACAATAATAATGAAATTGAAACGTATAGTTTCCAGTAGCGAAAAATACTGCACTGACTGGAAAGATGAACTAGATGATCTAATAGGTCTTTTTCTAACTCTAATGTCTGAATATTCTCTGATTCCTACATGTCAACCTGGGAACTTTAGTGTAAATAACCAAGGTTCTTACTCCCCTTTCGGTATCTTGGATCACCTCCAGAAAAGGAAAATGTTATTTGGAACCTTTCAGAATTTAATGGGCTCTAGGATTCTAAGCCATATAGAATTTATGAGGTATTATCCCATGTATGTGGCTAAGATGAAAGAGAGCATATGTTCACCTTTAAAATTATGAATAGTTATTGAGGTTTCATGAAACCTTAG
>NW_020664436.1:48049164-48057453 GCF_002925995.2 Terrapene triunguis
CCGGGGGCCGGGGACCGGCAGTGCTGGGCGGGCCGGGGGTGCTCGGCCGGGGGCCCGGGACCGGCAGTGCTGGGCGGGCCGGGGGTGCTCGGCCAGGGGCCCGGCAGTGCTGGGCGGGCCGGAGGTGCTCGGCCGGGGGCCGGGCCCGGGGCCGGCACCCCAGGGCCCGAGCCAACCCAGGCTGGAGACGCCGGGGGGGCCAGACTGGGCCGCGCCTCCTCCCCCCACTCCCCCCTTACCTGCTTCAGGCTTCCTGCGAATCAAATGTTCGCGGGAAGCAGGGGAGGGGGCGGAGTTGGGGCGGGGACTTTGGAGAAGGGGCGGAGTTGGGGCGGGGGCGGGGCTGGGGGGCGGGGCCGGGGCCCCGTGGAGTGTCCTCCTTTTGGAGGCTCAAAATATGGTAACCCTAGACATAGCAACGGGCAGATGGACTGTTCAGATGCATTGAGTTCTTTCTCTCTATCTCCCCAAGCAGGCCCATTGCTAGTCAAACAAAAGTGTGTGTGAGAAAGTGTTTATGTGCACAGGGTTTGGAGCTATACGGCGGTGGGGGCTTTCAGCTGCCAGCTGGGGGGAAGAGAGCATTATTTCCCCTGGGTTTTGGCAAGGGGAGAGGAAGCCCCTAACTCTTAGAGGAGAAGGTACCAGATCCTACCTCTTTCCCCCTGGAGGGCAAGAGGAAAGATCTTCCTGACTAGAAAAAAAGAATAAAGACAGGGAGCGTCCATCTTAGACAATTCTTCTCTTCCCATCATGCATCTACACCTACTGGAGGTAAGGCTGGCAGCACCATCTGCTCCCCACAGAGGTCCTAGCTCCTCCTGCTGCTCCCACTTCAGACTCTCCTGCCTGATACAGCAGTTAGTAAAGAGGCAGGAGGAGGGGGAACTCTGAGGGACATACTTTAATCCCTGGATGATCATTAATTTTTAATCTACTTTGTATTGCAGCTGGACCAATTCCTACCTTTTATAAGTGATACACTCTGCTGGTTTGGCCCTGTGCATGGAAGAAGAGAGTGGAAGAGGAAAGAAAGGGTAGTGAAGAGCAGAGAGAGTGTATAGTATGGGAGGGCATAAAGTAATGGATGTTTTGTCTGTTTTTTAGCCAAAAAAAAGGGCTAAAATTTGCTAGTGTAGAAAGGCAGAACCTCTAACTCAACTGTACTCACATTGACTCCATCACATTTTTTGTTCCATGACAATAAAAGAAGCGAGAATATCTTTGCATCTGAATATACAAAATAATAAAGTACCCTTTCAGTTTTCATCAAACTGGCTTTTACATCCTCTGGATCCAAATGTAAATCTCTGCCAAACAGAGGAGTTTAAGAGTGTTAATTATGTGGCTCATTTTACACAGGGTAGAGTGATTTGAAATCATTGGGGAGCAATTATATTTTCAGAGGAGATTTCTAGGTTGAGGCTGCAGTTTGCAGCACGGCTAAAAAAATATAAACCACTTCTACTACAGCAGAAGGTAGTGATTTGGAAAAATCAGATTTAGGAATGGAAAAGACACCTTCTTGAAAAATCCAAACCCATTTGACTGTATTTGGCCCAATCCTGTAGTCCTCATTGAGGCAAAGCTGTTGCCTGTATTCAACATACATTGATGGCAGTATTGCCCAAGTACAGAGCCCAGGATTGAGTCCTTTGTATTGGAAAACCTCCAACAAAACTAATCTTCTTTGGATCTGCATATATTTGGAAACACAGCCTCATTCTCCACTGGCTTGTACCTCATGTAGTCACTTGCACCTGTGCAATCAATCAATGGCACTGTCACTCTTTACAGAGCCTGGCGTGTGCACCGATGAGTTCTTTGATAGCTGCTAAGTCCAGCGTGCATGTGACAGGCCCATCCACAGCAGATTCTTTCCTCCTCTGACTCCAGTCATCACAAAGCTTGATCCAGTCCGCTTCACAACGCTTCACTCCATCTACAAGCTGACTCCACCAACCAGAGCAGCATTCTGCACTCCTTTCCCAATCGTCCACAGGGAGTCCAAAGGATACTAAGGCATCTTTGCAAGCATCCTGAAATCTGCGCAGCAGTCTGACTCTTTCTAGACCCTCCGTGAGCTTCAGAGTACAGCACACCCTTTGCTGTGCACCTGTGCAAAGTGGGTGTAAAATATTCTTTTTTGATTTGGTAGCATTGTATATCCATTTTGCATAGATATAAGTGACTATGTGAAGTGCAAGGCAGTGGAGAGCCAGGGCTGTTTTCTGCAGGGGAAGAGGAGTCTGAAGATCAATTCACTTGCCTCCTTGAGCTTGCCAGCCAACCAGGCTATCGCAAGCACACAAGGTGGCAAACTGATTGGTTCCCACACAGCAATGGAGTTGGGACAAACTGGAAGTGAGAAAGGAGCCAGCACAGTTGCAGAGGAGTGGTGTGTGTGAGTCTGTGGAGATGTCCTTTTTGAAGAAAATGCCTAGAGAAGCTAGCCTGGATGGTAAAAATGGCAGTTTAGCACTTAAATAAAAACCGACCAAAATGAAAAACAAAGAACCCAGATAGACTTGAACTATCAAAACATGAAACCTGACTCTGAGGCTGAGTCAACGTTGAGTTTTCCTTAACATATCTCACCCCTACACTAGCCTCGTGGAGCTCCACGGATGGTAGCAACAGTGGAGCTTTAGGACAGACAAAACATTGGCATCTTTACCATCCTGACAGCTGATCCTGCTCAGAGCCTGACTAGACAAGAGGGTAGAAAAAATGCTGCATGCACATTAGCTATGCTAGAGTTACCACTGGTAGTAAGCTACTGGCAGGAAAAATTAAGAAAAAGCTCTCTGTAGAGCCCAGGAATTACTTCTTACCTAGTGACAGTCAGGCTATCTCCCTTAAGTCTGGATCAGACTTCTAGCGCTTGGCCAATCCCCCTTCTACCAGTAGCCATTTGCTTCAGTCACAGAAAGAAAAACGTGCATTACCTCTACCAACATGCACCAAAGTTTGTCCATTTCTGAAGAATTTTCCCCATCCTTTCCCATGATCTGGGTAAACACTGCGGCTTAATTGAAAGAGTAAACTGGAAAGAAATAATATGGGAAGCTGGTTATGACTCCTATATTTAGGTTGCCTAATACTTGCTATCATAAAAGATTCTTGCAAGGTTTTCTATTTAGATTTTACTTATTTATTTTATAGGAATTCCAACACCTCCATTATTTGCAGCAAGCCTTTGAAATTTGGCAGGAGAAGTCCTTTTCTCTGTCCCATGAAATTCCATTCAGATTTGGATGAAATCTAAACTTTTGAAAATTGTCATTTCCCTTCTGCTATTTGCATCAGCAGCAAAATTTTGGAAGCCTGCCAAAATAAATGAATATAAACATTCTAAGGAGCCAGACCCATGTCACTGCTAAGGCAGCAGCAGCAGGCAGTGTGCAGGGAATCCCAGGATCAGGCAGACTGGAAGGAAGGAAGAGAGAGCTTGCTGGACATCTTCCCACAACTCCTCACCCTGGATCCAGCACGAAACCCTAGTAGCCCATTCCCCTCCTTCTGGGGGCACTACAGGGAAAGGAGTTCCCACCAACTCGTAGGATGGGGGATTGGGAGGACAAGGAGAACAAGAAGCCATGATCCCAGCATAAACCTCCCAGACTCTGCAGATGACCCCAGTGTCCCTTTTCCACCTTGGGATCAAAGCTCACAGCCCTCTCTTGCTGCGAGGGAATATACTTACTCCTGAAGCTCAAGTTATAGCAGTGTTGAAAGTTCAGGGATTCAAACTCTACTGATGATGGGGGGATTGAAGTTCCACTATAGTATGTGAAATACCTGAGTCTTCTGAGAAAGTAGTTAGCAGTACTTAAACATAAAAATGCACTTACCCACGTTTTTCTTTTCATAGTGGAGGTAAATTATATTACTTCAATTTGGAGGTGAGTCAAGCAGTAGTAGCTTAGCAGTTTATTATACAAAACAACATGAACACTTGAAATCATCTCTAATACAGGATTACTATTATTATTTTTAAATGTATTTCAGTATTTGAAGGGATAAGTTTAATCAGAAAAACGTATTTGGAAAGCTGATTATTACTTAATATTTGTATTATAACAGTGTTATCCAGAGGCACCAACCCTGACTGGGGCACCATTGTGATAGGTATGCTGTACAGGCACCATGACTGGGGCTCCTAGAGCCTAGGCTCCAGCCTGAGCCCAAACGTCTACGCCGCAGTTAAACAGCCCTTTAGCTCGAGCTGGAACAGGCCAGCTGCTGTTTTTTAGTTGCCGTGTAGGCATATCCTCTAAGTCCAGTATAAGAGGGTTTTTTTCAGATTAGCTTGAACCCCAAGCAACATAAGGTAAGCGACTGTTATACCAGAATAAGAGCATGTATCTACACAGGGCCTATACCAATATAATTATACATTTAAATTCATACCTTAGCTTATGCCACTCGGGAGTTCACTATTGCTATTGATTTTATATGGATTGCTGTCAGGGTAACCCCCCCACTCTGAACTTTGGGGTACAGATGTGGGGACCCGCATGAAAGACCCCCTAAGCTTATATTCTGCCAGCTTAGGTTAAAACTTCTTTAAGGCACTAATTCCTTAGACTGATATTGCTGCCACCACCAAGTGATTTACACAAAATATTCAGGGAAGGGTCTCTTGGAATCCCTATCTCCCCAAAATATCCCCCTTTTCTGGGGAGGCTTGAGAATAAAATACCAACCAGTTGCCTTAGCAATGTGAGCACAGACCAGACCCTTTGTCTTCAGGACACTGAAATCAATCTCGTTCTTAAAAGAAGAACTTTATTTATAAAGAAAAAAGTAAAAGAATCACACCTGCAAAATCAGGATGGAAGGTAACTTTTACAGGGTAATAAAAAGATTTAAAACACAGAGGATTCCCCTCTGGGATTTAGCTTCATAATTACAAAACAGGAATGAAACTACCTCTTTAGCATAGGGAAATTCACAAGCCAAAACAAGAGAGAACCGAACGCATTTCCTTGCCCTATTTACAGTTTCTGTGGTTTTAGTTGGATTATTCCAGGTATGGTTTTTGGGAGATAGTGTACCTGCTAGCTTTTCCCTCCATCCAGAGAGAGAACAACAAAACAAATCCCCCCCCCCCCCCCCCCCCCCCAGATCTGAAAGTATCTTCTTTCCACATTGATCCTTCTGGTCAGGTGCCAACTAGATTATTTGAACTGCTTAACCCTTTACAGGTAAGGCAATCCAGTACAGCTGCCAAGGAGGGATTTTATGCTACTGAATGCCTGGCATACATAAAGGTTTCTACTCTTCCCCCTATATTCATGACAAAGGTGCTCAGATACTACAGCAGGCAACCTTTGGCACACGGCCCACCAGGATAAGCCCCCTGGAGGGCCGGGCCGGTTTGTTTACCTGCCGCGTCAGCAGGTTCGGGCGATCGCAGCTCCCACTGGCCGCGGTTCGCCGCTCCAGGCCAATGGGGGCTGCGGGAAGTGATAGGAGGCAATGTAAAACCTATAGATACCAAAAAAACCTCTCCCATGTAGACAAGGCCTTACAGACATGAATAACTTTATGCATATGAGTAAACACATGCCTAAATGGTTGCAACACAGGGCCCTACAGGTGACATATGATGTGTTGCAATGTTGCCAGCTTTTGCAACTTTGTTGCAAGGCTTTCAAAAATAAATTGTTTTTTCTTCCAATCCCAGGTCCTGGAGTTAGGTAATTATGTAAGACTCTGGTTTCCATAAATAAATAAAAATAAAATAAAAGCCTAGTTCTCATGGTGGAGGGGGAAAAACTTGAAAACATGGCCCATGTGCAAAAACCAGAAGGCAAAAAAGAGAATCCAATTTTTTTTTAATTTGTAAAATATCATTTCAGCTAATCTTGTGATATTGTTGAATCCTGATTTTTGAATACTCGGGTGGGGTGGAGCTGAATAACATTTAATATACCTATATACATATGCCATTTAAAAAAATTAAATGCCAACTGTCCCCATCTTCCCCATAACCATCATTAATTGGCTGATATTATTGCCATCATCCATAACAAACAAGGCAAAGATGATTAGATTAATTTGTTAAATTTAAGTGAACATGTCATGAGACTTGAAAGCTACATGTATAGATTGTAGGGTAGGGTTTTGGCAGGAATTTTTCTAGGCTCAATCTAAATCCCAATTGGAATTGTGGGGGCAAACAATTGAATTAGTTTTAAAAGAGAGCTGGACAAATTTATGAGCAATTGTATGACAGGCTTCTTTGTGATGCTAGGGGCCAGGGCTCAACATCTCTGGGGCTCACTTCTAGTTTATGTCTTATGTTCCTAAAGCTCGTGCTTCAGGACTTCAGCCAGCCACTAGCAGGGGTCAGAAAGGGATTTCCCCTCCTCCCCCCGCCCCATGTATTCTGGGAGGATTTTATTTATCTCCTCCCTCTGAAGTATCAGGAATGGCCAGGGCTGGAGATGGGTCATTGGTGTGGGTGGGCCAGGGCTCTGAGGAGGCACAGAGCATTCTGTCTCTCAAGTGCTTGGCTGGCTGGTTCTTACTCACATGGTCAGGGTCTAACTGATCACCATATGTGGGGTTGGGAAGGAATTTTCCCCACATTCGATTGGTAAGGACTATTTTTCATGATGATGCAGTGTATTCCCGCAGTGTTTGACTAATAATCAAACACTGTTTTTCTGCAAACCGTTAAATGTGTTTTATATCTATAACAAAACATTTCTGAGAAGTCCAATTACTGTGGTTTCTGATTATTTATCTAGTTAGTACAGTGCAGTTATAAACAAGTGCTGGTTGGGGTTGTTGAAATGGGAGATAGTCCCTATCAATAAAGAGCATGGCACTGGCTGGTGGGATTCCAGGGTTCCATTCCCAGCTTTTCCATAATACAGGCTGTGCAAGCCATTTAACATCTGTGTCTCAATTTTCCCATCTCAAATAGGGGAATACTTACCTACCACATAGAGGTTTAGAGACATAATTGTTTTTATAGTGCTTTCTGTCAGTCTAATTATCTATCTTAAGAATATGAAGTACCATAGTAGCTAGGCACTTTGGGTGGGAGCCATGGAGGAACTGAAGCACCTAAGCCCAACTGGCTCCAGGTGACAGGTTCCCATTCATGGACTACAAGCAGAGATAGGCACCTCCCTGCAGCCTGGACTTAGGTGCCTACCACCCTGAAAGGGATAGTGCTTAGCATATCCCTCTCATCATCATCACCCATTGGCTAACTTAGGCAGCTTCCTGCCTAGCATGCTAGGTTTTGCGGATCACATTCTTAGGTGCCTATCTCTCCCCATTCATTGTAGGCACCTAACTCGGGCTTTGGGGATTGCTGGGGTGTTCCTGTGAGTCTGTAGGTGCCTAAAAGTTAGGTGCTGTGACACACAGCATTGCAACTCCTACGTCCCTTTGTGGATTCCACCCATTGGGTCTAATTCTGCAAGGTGTTAAACTGAGTGCTGTCTGTTACAGCTTTCCCCCTATTCCATTTTGTTTCTTACAGCTGTCCCCTTACTCCATTTTGTTTTTGTTCTCCTCCTGTGGCCGCCCCTCCCTGGCTGTTAAGTTGTTTACCAGGGCCACTGCCCTTCTCAAAGGGAGGGCCCCTTAAGTTGTTTACCAAGAGCCATTGCCCTTCTCAAAGGGATGGCCACTTGTGCTAAGTGGGACTACTGCCCTGTTCAAAGGGTTGGTCCTGTTATCACCTTGTTAAACCTGGGCTCGGTGTAGGGTAGGCAATGTCCAGAGCTGCAAGACCTAATGTGTTTTTGAGATCCTGGGCATGAGTCATAGGCCTCATGTGCTTTTGAGTCCTGAGGTGGGAACTCACGCCTATGGTCCAGGACTCTGCCCAGGCACGTCTCTATGCTCACCTGCAGTTTTTCCCTGTATCTCCTCCCCTGTGACAGAAGGAGCCTATCAGGATTACTGGCAGGAAACTGCCTGAGTTTGCCTTTAAGAACAGGCATTTTTGAAACAAACATCAGAAAGGTTCCTGCATTGCTACCTGGTCTGATCAGCCAGGGGTTCTGGGGGGTCCTTTCTCTGCTCTCGTTTTATTTTTGAGTGTACCCCCATTTTTAACCCCTCCCACGAAGAACGAATTGCTGCCTGAGAGACCTCCTGATTATCAAGACCGTACCGAGCCCTCCTTGCTTCTTCTGATGTTGTTGCTGCTTCTGCCTTTGCTGCTGCCTTGGGGACTGGTAAGAATCCCTCTGTGAAACTTTCTATACTTTTATTACTTTAGCTGCTGGCTTTCTTTCCCCCAGCAGGCAGACCCAA
>NW_020664436.1:48057553-48067267 GCF_002925995.2 Terrapene triunguis
GCCCCCCCCCCCCCCCCCCCCCCGCCTGCAGCCACCACTAGTTAAATCCCCCTCCCCCCTTGGAGCTGTATCCTGGGCACACACCACTCTGCCCTCTGGAACTACCCCTAGTATAAGGTGCACCCATTAGGTTAGATTTTGTCCTTTAGTCTAGATAAGTTGTAATTTCATTTTGCATAGCTGTAGTTAAGTTAGGTTTAGAAAATTGCTTGCATTGTACCCTGTAAGTTAGGCTTAAAGAATTGTTGCATTGTGTTTTGTTACTTGCTAATTTGTGTAGTTTTGGTTAAGTTAAATCATAAATAAGATTTTGCTGTGTTTTGTATAACTGTCTCTCTGCTGTTTAAACTTGCAGCCTGTCTGTTCTGTGTCTCCCTGAGTTTAAATCTCCCTCCACCACGTGCTCCTCTTCCCCCATCCCCCAACCTCACTTCCCTACCACTTTCTTTCTCTCTCTCTCTCTTCCCCTCTGCTGTTTAAACTTACAGCCTGTCTGCTCTCTCTCTTTCTAGCATAAACCCCCATTGGTTACCCCTTTTCTCTCTAACACCCCTCACATTTTACATTTACACCACTGGGACACATTTTTACCTAAAGTTGTTGGTTATTTAACCCATTTTACCCATAACTGTTAGTTGGTTATATGCTGCTGTGACACACTCTTTACATAGAAATTGTTAGCTACCTGTTACATTTATACTTCAGTGTTAATTGGTTACCAACTGTATTGTACCCCACTGTATTGTACCCCACTATTGAAACCCCCTATCCCATTTACTAGAAGAACCCCCCCCATCATTGTCTATTGTAAACACCCTATACACCCCATCCCATCGTATTTCATTGTTAAATTCCCACCACTTCCTTTTTCCTTTAATAAAGAAATTAATTGGCACCCCACCTGTGTGGTAATTGCTCCCCAAGATCCCATATACCTGCTGGCAGGGACAAGTGCCTTCACCTCCCACTGCCTTCAAAACATCGTCTTTTCAGGCCAAACCAACCTTCCAAGACAAAGTTATAGTGGGGTCTAAAATAAAGCTTTGCAAAGAAATCTGTTTGCAACCTTAGCTATGGAGAGTGGCTGCTGCCTCTCCATAATTCAAATTAAAACACTTTTGAATTTATATAGCATCTTTCATCTAAGCATTGCAAAAGGCCCAACCGTGCAAGAAACTGACTGTGCTCCTCTACCCAACTTGCTATCAGAAGGCCAGTAAATACTTTCTGTTATATGTGCCTGTTTACATGTGTTCATAACTTACTGAACCTTCTTCCTCTGGGAAGAAAATCTCAAATTAGTTTCACACTGATGGAAAAAGAAACATGAAGGGTAAAAGGATGCCGTCACCTGCCAAAAAAATGGTAAATCCCATCCAGAATCTTGAAAAAATATGGGGTGTGTGTATATAAATAAAGACACAGGGTAAGAGTCCGTGCTGCGCCTCGCAGGAGGTACAGCACAGAGGCATAAACCAGGCATGGGAGGGCAAACATGGCTTTAAGACTCCTTTGTACCACCAGAATCTGGGCAGCTCTGGGTACCTGCACAGCCCCTTGAGTACATGAGATCAGTGCCAGATGGAGCAGGATCATGAACATGAGACTTCTGTATTGTGAAAATGCTGTACTGGGCAGCATTTAGGTCTGATTTTAAGCCTTTCCCTGAAAGGAAGTTTGATACAGATTTGATCTGACAAGACTTTAAGTGTGTGCTTGTAGATCAAGCTCTCCCCTCTCCCCAGGTATAAGCCTGATATTTAACCTCTCAGAATATCCCAGGTGCTTTGGTGAAGATAAGTATAATCTATGGTGACATCTAGGCTACACTGTGAGAGAACACTCCCTCAGGAAATATACAGAAAGTATCTGCCAGAAGACAAATTCAGTGGCTTAAATATGCATTTATTCTGTGTTAGGTGACTAAAATGATACTCAAAGTGGTGAAACTAAACAGAACTGCCACCATTGGGAATAATTAATTAGAACAATTTTCCAATGGTAGCTTTAAATAACCAGATCTTAAAGTTCATTGGCTTTCTGAAAATGTTGTCTTTGCAATTATTCAAGGCCAAAGCATAGCCAGTTTTTAAAACTAATCTTGCAAATATTCACTCTAAGGATCCTTCAAAATTACTGTTGTAATGGTGCTACTTTTTAACTTGCCTTTAGTTTGATTTTAAGGCCATCTTTAAATAAAAATTCTGGAGACTTCTTGCCTTTGAAAAAGAAACCTTCAAAAGATCAAGCCTTGGGAGCAGAGGAGCAATTAGGCCTTGACCAGAATCAGAAATGTGCTTTCAACATTATCTGTGTTAGCAGCAGGTTTAACCTCTGTAGTGGTGGCACTTCTCATTAATTGTTTTGTCTGCCTCCTTTATGCTAGATGTGATGTCTCTGAACAAACGCCCCAAGGGACAGCCTAACATAGGTTTAATGGACAAGTTTCTGACTACAGCTGGACTGGCAATGTCCGGCAGCAGGGGAACCAGAGAGTATTCTTGGCACTCAATGCCTCACCTCAACATTTGATATTTAGCGTCACAACCTTGTGGTACTTCCCTTGAACAAAAATGCTTTCTTAACTACTATATTTCAAAGGTATTCAGGCCTTAGAAGCATTTTGTTGGGAATCATCAAATTCATATTCTTTGACCCAGGCCACCCACATACAAGTGGGTTGCAAATGGCTGTCAGAGCTCTGATGACACATTTTCCATTTCTGGATTGTTCTGTTTCAACTTACTTTGTTCATTTACTTCTTGCTGTTGCTTGACTGTGACTGAGTGCAAAGTGAATATTGTGATAAAGATCTGTTGCAGAACCAACATGTTCCATACTTGCCTTTCCCCCTGACCAAGAAAGGACATGACACACTGTTCTAGACCAGGACATGTACAGCTTATTTGTAATGTCTTGACACCATGCTTCTTATAGTGCTATTTTCAGCCATGGAGTTTTCACTTAGGGTATGCCTACACTGCAATCCCAGGTGAGACGGCGGCACAGGTAGACATATCCATGCTAACTTTACCCATGCTAGCCATTTCTCTAACCTGTTTTCCATCACTATGTCTGACACTGCTGTAGCCACATCCACACCCTGGGGCATTCATTCACAGATCTGATGATATTTACTTGTGGCAAGAGGAGCCACAGAATCGATCTCCTAGTTATTAAATATTCTGCCCATATTTGAACCTTCTTCCATGGATGCGGAAGAAAAATGGCTACAGCGAATTCAGCAGACTCTACACAAGCATTGACTGCTGAGATCTTCAGGTACATTCTGTGTTTTGCACTTAAAGCAATATTTTTGGTTATACAGCATTGTCATACCATATATTCTAAGCTTTCAGGAACAGAGAGCTAAAATGAATCCTTACTTCCCCGTCAGTAGATACACTACATGCTCACAGTACTGTTTCAATTGATTCTTATAGACTTGCTCTTGATTTCTGGAGTGAAGTGTCTCAGTGCCCTTGTAGTTAACTGGAAGTTTCAAGGTTATTTCCCTGCCATACCACAGCATTGTCTTTCCTATCCTGAAAATGAGGCAACCCTGAGTAATATCACTTGAACTTTCTAGAACACCCATGAGATCCACTGGAACAAGTTTTCTTTGTGTATCCACCATGCACAATACTCCCAGAAGCCCGGGATACTCTTATCAGCATTAGAAAAGGTCTAGCTCCATAATATGTGGAAGTGAAAAGAGCACATATGGTATGTGCAATCTAGCATGTGGAATCGTCAAATGAAAACACTGCTTTAATTGTGAAAATCTGAGTGAACTTCATTTTGCCCTGCTTGGGAAATCATGCTCCAAATCTACAGGAAGATATGATATCTATGGAACACATCAGAAAATTTCAGCATTTTCAAACGCGTTGATACTATAAATTGTATTGGTATCACATGGAATAGAGACACTGAAGTTTGCATATATTAAGGAGTTAGCAATGGAAATTATACTCATCTAAAGCTTTGTAAAGATTCCCTAATGACTTGTGAATTTCCTGTGCCTAAAATAAAAGTAGCCTCCCACTCTTCAGGTACTTTGCACATGTAACCTGGATCAGTTTTCCTTGTATCTGAGTTACTTACCAATCAACTCTCTGAAGATCTGGCTGCAGACAAGGAATAGAGTAGTAGACAGTCTTCTGGACTCCCTGTTGCCTGTCCCACACAGCACCACTCCTAGGTATATTAATCCCTTTAAAAATTATTAGTAAGATGGCTGTCTCCCTAATAGAAGCTCTCCTTTTTCTCTTCTGCTTGGTCTAAAGTATACTTTCAGTTACTGATTTGGGATAGGACAAAGGAATAGGAGAAGCTAGTGACTTCTGTGAAAAAGTTAGTCACAGACTCAGACTTGGAGTCCTTCCTTTCGTGGATACTCTGTTTGAACAAAAGTGTTTGGGGAACTCAAGTAGATAAGGCTCTTCATCCATTCCCTCCTAGATCTAAAAGTTAAGGTGGGGATGGATGAAGTGAACCTAATGGAGCTAGAGGCTTTCTGTAAGCAACACATTCACTGAACAACCTGTATTTCTTAACACTTTTCAGACATACTTAAGAACAGACATACAAATTTCTCTCTTCTCTTGAATTCCACCAGAGAAATCAAGACAAAAGTGCAAATACCACTAAAGCCAAACCCCAGGAAGGGAGTTTGGAAGTAACTCTGGGCCTGTGGGCCAGATTCAGACCTTTGCCAGCACTAACTGCACAGGGACCTAGGGGAAGCTGCTTACCATTCCCCTGTTCTACTGCTGGGGACAAAGGTGCAGCCTATGAAAGGTAGCTGGGGCTACCTTAAATTGTGCTTCCCCCATCACAACTCTTATGGGGCTAGAAGCAATGGGGAATTGCTGGGTTGTAGGTCCACTTCAGCCAGGCCTTCTCCTACTCAGAGGAGGGTAGTGGGTTACAGAGGTGGTGCAGAAGTGGCAGAGTTGGGGCAGGGCTGGATCTGAACTAGGGGGGGTTCAGTGTAGTGGGGGAGGTGAACTAGTGTGACTGTAACACAGGGGTAAATTATTCCCATTCTGTGCTTTGCTGATGATGGAGTAAGGACCCAGTCCATTCACACAGACCACTCTGAAGCCAGCCTATGTACACATCTGACTCTTTAGAACACTTTATTTCCACTAAAAAAAAACAACTTTCTTTGCTTTATTTTTGCCAGTTCAGGTTATTTTTACCTTTCTCACCAGCCAAATTTCCTGTTAAATTCATGGTGATCCCTGCTGACAAGTTCACTTCTTGTTTTAGTTACACAGAAGGAATCAAATAGAATGAAGATTCCATGAAATTCATAGACAAGACTGAAGATGAACAAGTTGAACTCCTCTAATGATCAATATTGTTAATCTTTATGATCGGGGAAATCAAGCCCATTTCCTGATTTAAACAAATTCTGCAGTTCACCTCTCCTGCTCTCGCCTCCTCCCCATGGAATTTTGAAATAAAATGTGGCATTATATTGCAAAACTATTTCCATTTCTCTAGCTCACTTTCAGTGCAATCATTTAGCCTTTTTACTTAGAGTAATTCTATTTGTTTTCTACAAATTAAAGGAAACAACAACAATTACATACATTTAGGCATGTTTTATTTTATACTTTCACAGCAGATTTTGGTTTGTAAACACAGATAAGTTACCAGTTCTGTCTCTTCTTTCATGGTGACAATAACTGAGAGATACATTTTAAAAATGCATTACCTGAGTTAAAAAGAGGAATTTTGTGTCCTTTACCTTACAATCATTTACAGTAATGTTCACAGAAGGAATACAAAAAGGAATATTTTCCAAAATAAGACAGTCTCCTTTTTACTATAAAGTTCTAGAAAAATACATCAAAACACGCTAAGATGATTTGCCTTGATCTTAAATGTCTGCATATCATTTACCTGAAACAAATTAATTGATACACAGGAGAAGTGCAAACTGCATTAGTCCTGCAGTAATAAAATATCAACATTGTCATGAACACCTTGTAAAAGTAACTCTCCTGGGTAAGTAACAATCTTCCTTCGTTTTGCAGCCTTAAGAGTGCCCACTAGGGCTTCAAAGAGGTTGGCACATTTTTCATCAGCAAAGAGCACACCAAACTTCACACTCAGCTTTCCATCAGCATCTAAATCAGAGATAGGAGTGTTACAACACATGCAGATTGTCCTTCAGTTGGAGGACTATTTGGAGGTACTGATATGAAATACAGTCAAAACACAACAGGAGACTTGGGTTGTATTTCCAACTCAGTCAATGATCTTTTGTGTGACCTTGGCCAAGTCACTTCACCACTCTGATACTTACCTTTCTTTGTAAAGTGGGGATCTATGGATGAAAAGCACTATAAGAAATTATTATTGGAGCTGTAGAAATTGATTTGTTTTAAAATAGTTTCTTGTGCTGGTTAACATTTAAAGTCCAAATTGAAAAGCTAATGTGTCCCTCCTTGCCTCACAAAAATAGCTCTCTTGAAGTGGTGCAAATTAATTTCAAAACAATCACTCAATCTACATTCACTCTAACAAGCAGTATAAACAAAATTTAATTAATGGGTTTTTTATTAAAATAAATAGAAATAAACAGTTACACTTTCATAAAGCTAGAATAACAAATTAGCAAACCAGATCCTAGTTGCACACATTTCTTATTTTATCATTATAGACACTTTTTTTTTAATGTAGAGTTCTAAGAATGTTAAATGTGATATATTGCAGTGAAAAGAGTAGTCTTTGTTCTAAGCAAGTTCATGGAATTTGGAAATGATTTTCAAAGACATTGAGCAACCACCTACAAGAGCACTCTTCCCTTGCATCATAGAATCATAGGACTGGAAGGGACCTCGAGAGGTCATCTTGTTTAGTCCCCTGCACTTGTGGCAGGATTTAAGTATTATCTAGACAAGTGGTTCTTAACCAGGAGCCCAGAGCCCCCTGGGGGGCCATGGGCAGGTTTCAGGGGGGCCGCCAAGCAGGGCCAGTGTTAGACTCGCTGGGGCCCAGGGCAGAAAGCCAAAGCCTCACCACATGGGGCTGAAGTCCAGGGCCTGAGCCCCGCCACCCAAGGCTGAAGCCAAACTTAGCTTCACGGGGGCCCCTGTGGCATGGGGCCCCAGGCAATTGCCCTGATTGCTACCCCCTAATACCGGCCCTGGCTTTTATATGCAGAAAATATGCATACCTTTCAGTTGTTGTGACACAGGTGGGCCAAGGAGTTTTTATAGCATGTTGGGGGGGGCCTCAGGAAGAAAAAGGTTGAGAACCCCTAATCTAGACCATCCCTGACAGATGTTTATCTAACCTGTTCTTAAAAATCTACAATGATGGAGATTCCACAACCTCCCTAGTCAATTTGTTCCAGTGCTTAAGCACCCTGACACTTAGGAAGTTTTTCCTAATGTCCAACCTAAACCACCGTTGCTGCAATTTAAGCCCATTGCTGCTTGTCCTATCCTCAGAGGTTAACAAGAACAATTTTTCTCCCTTCTCCTTGTGACAACCTTTTATGTACTTGAAAACTGTTATCATGTCCCCTCTCAGTCTTCTCTTCTCCAGACTAAACTAACCCAATTTTTTCAATCTTCCCTCATAGATCGTGTTTTCTAGACTTTTAATCATTTTTGTTGCTTTTCTCTGGACTTTCTCCAATTTGTCCACATCTTTCCTGAAATGTGGCACCCAGAACTGGACACAATACTCCAGATGAAGCCTAATCAGCGCAGAGTAGAGTGGAAGAATTACTTCTCATGTCTTGCTTATAACACTCCTGCTAATACATTCCAGAATGTTTGCTTTTTTTGCAGGTCTTACGCTGTTGACTGATATTTAGCTTGGGATCCATTATGACCTCCAGATCCCTTTCCGCAGTACTCCTTCCTAGGCAGTCATTTCCCATTTTGTATGTCTGCAACTGATTGTTCCTTCCTAAATGGAGTACTTTGCATTTGTCCTTATTGAATTTCATCCTATTTACTTCAGACCATTTCTCCAGTTTGTCCAGATCATTTTGAATTTTAATACTGTCCTCCAAAGCACTTGCAACCCCTCCCATCTTGGTATTGTCTGCAAACTTTATAAGTGTACTCTCTATGCCATTATCATGCTGAATCATTACTTCAGTATTCACTTCAAAGGGAAGAATGCTATTTCCTATAATACCTGGGCTGACACTGGAAGACTCCCATCCAGCTAATGACCAAGGGTAAAATCCTGTCCCCACTGAAGTCAATGGGAGTTTTGCCATTGATTTTAATGGAGCCAGGATTTCATTCCAAGGCCCCCAACCTGGATTGACTTATGCATGTACTTAACTTCATGCATAAGAGTAGTTCCCGTTATGCAACCTGGGTAGTGCCATTGAAGTCAAAGTTAAATATATATGTACGTCTTTGCAGAACTGGGGCCCAAGCCTTCTTGGTTGATGAGTCATGTCACGTTCACAAGTTGACATGGTAAGGCTAGACCTGTGTGATCAGTGAGATTACAGTACTTACTTTTGGTCCCCAGCCGCCGAATCTCCTCAACTAAGAGGTTAATTTCATGTTCCACATTCATTGTAGTCTACAAATAGAGTAAATGTACATTTAGATAGATATAAGGTATTAAGACCAATCTCTGCAATTTCTTTTAACTCATCTGATCTGATCCTTGTTTATATATCTCCAGTGTTGTCAACTCTCATACTTTTATCATGACTCTCACAATATTGATATTTCACTCAAAGCCCCAGATTTTGGAGACGTGATTATGTGACAAGCAGGTTTCAGTATTAAAAAGAGTAGGTTTCTAGCCCTCATGGTTTCAGAGGAAAGCTTGAAAAAGTGACACAAATGCACTCTGTAGGCTCAAAGCCTAGAAGCCAATAAAAAAGAACCCCAAATGTATTAATTTTTTAAAATCTCATTATATTTAGGGAGCAAGTCCTGATTTTTGAACATCTGGGCTTGACAATGTTGTATATCTTTGTACGCTGGTGACTATTTCACCAGCCTAGGAAAGAGCCAGTGCCACACCTGAGTCCATTTCAGGCCCTTGTCTCCAGGCACAATTTATTATTCAAACACCAACCACAAAACAAAGCAATTCATCTGACCAACTTCAGTCCCCAGAAGCTTTTTCCTTGCCTGTCTCAGCCAGCTGCCCTTGAAAGATGACACACCCTTTCCTTAAATCCCCTGCTAGATCATGTGTCAGGCAGGTAGCCCTTAAAACTTTCCTGATTGTTTTACTCTGTCAGTCTTCCCTGCCTCCTGCCATCCTCTCATCTTTCTGCCTGCAATATGGCATCAGTGCGGAGTCTCAGCACCTTATTTTGGGCCCACAGTCATGCATCTGTAATCTCTAAGGTATTATCATGGCATTCTAATGTGAAATGCAAGGCAAAGACTTAATAGCTGTGTCTGCCCTAAAAGGGGTTTTCTCCCTAAAATTTCCCACAATTACTGTAGCTAGTGCAGCTCCACCAGTGGGAGCAACCTTGGGAGCACTCTAGAAAAGGCTCCAGGCAGTCACTGGTGTTTTCAGGTCCACAGGCCAGATCATCAAGTGGTATAAATGAGTGTTGTTCCATTGAAGTCAATGGAGCTAAGCCAATTCACTTGAGTTGAGGATCTGGCCCAAACTAACCTAATCCTGCTCAGAGCAGGTTTACACAACATGGGGGGTTAAAAGGCCAGTGATCACTGGTACTTTATCTACACT
>NW_020664436.1:48067667-48146422 GCF_002925995.2 Terrapene triunguis
TTGCCTCTGGAAATGTTTTGTAAGACTCTCTTGGCCAACTGAAATGCAACTTCCTTTGCCGTGAAATATGGCAACAATCAATGCTATACAATAGTTTAGGGCAGGAAGTGAAGAATAACTTATTTGGTAAAAAGACCGTAATTACCCAAATTGTTATTTGGCCAAAATACCAGGGTTAATAACCCTTTGCTTTTGAAAAATGGCATGTGATTTATAATGTGCACAAGTTTTCAGGGTCTCTTGCACCTCATTTAAAAGGCAGTGGCAATATGACTTTGCACCATGCTGATACATTACTTGATGCAGAGGGTAGAGGACCACCTACTAAATCGACATCATTTCTTGGGGCACCTAGCATTTTCTAGGCGGTCACCACCGACAAATTAAGCTTAGTCTTACTGACTAAGCAGGGCAGGTTTGACCCTGCTTAGTCAGTAAGAGTTGAAAAGATCACAATGTAGTGTCGTATGATGTACATCAACAAGCAATTACAAAGAAACCTGACTGGGCAAGTGCGATAAGGGTTATTTTGAGATGCAAACTGCACATCTCACTAGAATCTGACACCTTGAATGGGTCCAGTGGACATGGCCAGTTCCTGGAAGATAGATGGGGACCATTGCCTCTCTGCCAACAATGGCATGGAAGTACTTTATATGCTAAAACCCCAGAACTTTTATGGGAAATGCTTAACCCTTTTGACTGTGTCTTATCAAATAGTCATAGGGCAGTGATGATCAGAATAGGTTTTATTATTTTATTATTTAACAGATTTGTTCCATGTGTGTATTAAGAGTGAGATCAACTCTCTTTTGACTTGACAACAGTAAGTTTTTACTACTTTTAAACTCCTGTTAGCCCAGCAAAGCAAATTCCACTATGGAAGCATGGACGGGGTTCTTCTCTCTCTCTGTCATGCACCAAAAGAATCTTTAGCTTAGTCCCACTTTCAGATCCTTTATTACACATGCAAGAGCAAGGGACAAAATGTGATTTTCAGACCCCAGATTCAGTTTGCAAACTTGGTATCTAGAAAAAAATAATCTTTGTTCATATAAAGTGAGCAAGTTTGGCATGGAGTCATTGAGACAATAAACATGGGAGGCACCCCATTATGCTAGTTTTTCAGTGTTATATAACTCCTTCCTCTTGTGTTAAAAGTTTATTAGAAAAGCCAGCTCCACCAACTTTGTGGCTTTATAGGAAGATAGGCTCCTCACATGTGCACGGGTTAAGGGGATTTGGCACACACAACCTCATCCAGCCTACTTTTCCTCCCTAAAGCATGACAATATGACTGATCATGAATATGCAAGTGGATATTAGCAAGTGCTGAACAATATTCCAACAGCAGATGCTGCAGTGCTACCACCTCTTCAAAATGTGTTTAAAATTAAATGGCAACATGATATCAAAGTTCTAATTATATTAGCTGATGAAGCAAATGAATTCTTCAAACTTGATGTTCCATTTTTTTTTTTAATTTAAAGTGATGGCAAAGTGCTTTGAATTGTACAAGACACAGAAGACAACATACCCCAAGTCCCAAGGAGCTTAAGGCCTAAGAGCTGATCCTTCAAACATTACCAAGTGTAGTGCTTGCTACTGTAAGTAGTATCATTGACTTATATTTGAAAATGATTCTTTAAAATTAATTTAGAATTTCCCCCCACCATCAGTTTAGGAAAGAACATCTTGGAGCCTGAGTCTGAACTACTTCTTTATGCAAAATTCCCATGAAAAGTCAAAGGAGATTGTATAAGGCGTGCATAACTGGAAGAATGGACACAAAGTTATTATTTTAAGCAATACTTAGATATTATTCACTTTACTTTGGAATAAATCCTCCATGCCAAATGTCAAAGCAAATGTCAACTCTAACATTCATTATACTAGTGCTGTGTGTGGCATCCAACATGATTTTCACCAGGTATTAGGAAAACAAAATTTCTCTTTGCATCCTGGAAATTTGCCTAGCAGAAGAGTGTAATATTATTTTGCCTGCACACCTGGAAATATGTTGTCAGTGCCTCTCTGTGCCTCAGTTTTCCCATCTGTAAAATGGGGATAATGATACTTACCTCCTTTGTATAGTTCTTTGAGATCTACTGATGAAAAACACTGTAGAAAAACTAGGTTTTATTATTGTAATCACTTGTAGATCATTTTTATCACCAAAAATATGTCTAAAGTATCTGATGTTACAGCTATTCAGTGTAATGCTATGTTAGATTAAAAGCCTGAACCTGTTCCCACTGAAGTGGGAATGTCCACTAAACTTTCAAATAACTTCAGTAGAATCAGGATTGGTCCTACATGGTCAAGCTTTATGATGTTTGTATTTATTGAGATATGCTGGTGTAAGGTTTATGACTACTGCTCATCTAGTGCTAAAAGTATTACAATTCAATGGCAAAAATGTATGTTAATTCAGAGTTAAGGTTGCTTAGTGGTAGGTCGTCCCCTGGCAGAACACTCAATTAAGCAAACTCAAACTTCTGAAAACCAAGAAATGCACAGTTAAGGTTGCCAATGCAACCTTAACCTCTTTCCGCACTACCCCGGTATGCCCCGTTAACACCCATCATTTACTCTGCTAACCCCACAGTTGCTGAAATGTTTGCGTTTTGCTCAATTCAACTTTCTGCAAAAGGACAACATACCACCAACTGAAGGACAGCTATGTTACAGTGGAATAGTGTTCCTGGTCGTGTTTCAGAATAGTTGGATGGTGGAGTTTGTGGCAGGACACATGAGAGAAATCATAGGAGGGGTTTCTGTTCCAAAATACTGACAGTTTTAGGTTTGAGAGAAAGATCCTCTGAACCTTTTTCAACAGATATACCCCAGGTGTCAGAACTTATATTTTTCATTGTCATACCGTACACCTTTTCTGGTCAGCCACAAACCCTCCCATTTCCTATTTAATGTTCTTCCAAATTGTTGCTGTAACAATTTTTTCAGAGAAAATTATTACAGCTCCTGGACACAAATCTTTGATGCAGTCCAAATCTGCTCACTTACATTTTATGAGGTGTACACCAGGAATAAGGCACAGATCATTTCTACCAGAGTGAATCATCATAATGTCTGGTAGATCACAACCTTTTACATCACTGGTTAGATGCTGCAGAATGAGCAAAAGATTATGCCAGTTCAGGACACGTCTCTCCATCTAATCTATCTGTAATCAGCAATCTTCATGTCTTGGCGTACTCCTTGCCCTCACACAAACTTTTGCCACCTCATGATCCACCCAGAATCCTCATATTGGCAAGCCTGGCAGCACACACGTTTCTATAAATTCTTTTCCCTCAGCAATCAAGGTACCTGTGGTGTCAGTTCCAAACCTCCACACTATGTATCTTTGAAAATGCCATATTAATTTGCCCCAAGATCAAGAAGTAGCCACTTGCCCATTCCCACACACACACTTCCCAAGGGCAAGTAAAACACAGATTTTCTCAAACAACCAATCCAAGGCTTATCTACTACCCATCCTCATTTCCTGTCCCCTCCAGAGCCACAACCGCTCTCTCTGTGGCTATCCCGTCATCCCCTCATAGACCCCCAACAAAGTTCTCTGGCTCATCCCCACCTGATATAATAAAAATTCTGGTTTCTCTGGCTACTGCCTATTCTGCTGTGTTCACAGTAAACCTCCCCATAAAATAAAAACACATTATAAAAGAGAGAACTTGTAGCAAGCAACATGAAGTATTACATCTGATGGTACACATGAGGTGCATACAGGTATAAAGGATCAGATACTGCCTTGGGTAAAACTCGACAGACTGAAACCATTTTGACATGCATTACATCAATAATTTGATCTTTAGCTCTGAGCAAATAGACCCCACCTAGAAACTTTTTGAAAAATAGCTATTTTTTCAGGGCTTATATCTTTGCAACCCATAGCTCAAATGACCCCAAACTTGGGTCACTAACTCTACCCTGCACCCTGCTGAGGCACCAAATTTCAAAGAAATACAACTAAACCTGTCAGTTTTTAGAGGACTTAGAAAGGTCACCTGTTAAACTGAAGTCATGATGCAACCTCAATTAGAGTGGCACTACTGCAGCACTATAAAAACAGAGAAGTCCCTGCCCCAAAGAGCTTATTGTCAAATGGAACTGGTGGATGTGTGAAGGGTTTGTACATGGGTTGAGGTGCATGGGTCGAATTGTGGGGTGCAGGGGGGGTTGGGATGCATTGGCAGAGCTGTGGGGTGCAGGAAGGTTGGGGTGCATGGGTCAAACTGTGGGGGGATTGGGATGCATTGGCAGAGCTGCAGGTGCAGGGATGGGGTACACAAGCAGAGCTGGGGGGTGCAAGGACTCCCTCACCTCTCTTCCCTCCTCTACCACACATCCCCCTAAGCCCACTCCTTTTGCTGCAGCCCCAAACCACTCTCCCCATGTTTCTCCAATCCTCCACCCCCTAATACCACTCCCCCTCCTCTAATTTTTTCCCCAAGATACTTTGATTACAGTCCCCCACCCCCAAATAAAATTGCCACCCATGATTGACTAATTGCAGCAACCTCCGGCCACTCGGTGCGTAACTCCTTTTGTCTTAGGTAGGGGCTTGTCATTAATTTATGCTTAGTTATATTAATTGAAGGCTGAGTTCACCACTATCAATCTCAATGAGGCATAGGATAGGGATAGCTCAGTGGTTTGAGCATTGGCCTGCTAAACCCTGGGTTGTGAGTTCAATCCTTGAGGGGGCCACTTAGGGACCTGGGGCAAAATCAGTACTTGGTCCTGCTAGTGAAGGCAGGGGTTGGACTTGATGACCTTTCAAGGTCCCTTCCAGTTCTAGGAGATAGGATATCTCTATTAATTTAATGTCATTCATCCAGACTTTAGTAGCTCTCAGTTTAACAGTACAAGGCGGCAGAGAGAATCTGGGTTTTTGAGGGGTGCATGTAGGAACCTCTCAGTCAAATGACCCCAAATTTGCATCACTAATGCTATCCAGCACCCCCTGAGGCACACCAAATTTCCAAGCAAGCTGATTAACCAGTTGGATTTTAGAGCACTAGTAAGCCTCGAGCTTTAAAGCATATAAAACAGCAGGAATGGAAACAGGTCTAGTCATTTTTCTTATTGGTGTAGGCCTACTGTAAAAAATGTACATGAAATAACATTCTCAATTTAGGTCCCCCAAAGATTTAGTGGGTGCCATGCACTACCTTGGGTAAAACTTGACAGACTGAGACCATCTTCTTGACCCACATCACATCGGCAGTTTGATCCCTAGCACTGTGCAAAAGACCAAACAAAAAAACCAAACACACACACCACCTGGAAACTTTTTGAAACATTGCTATTTATTTCAAGACAGATCTCTGGAACACCAAGCTCAAATGACTCTAAATTTGTATCATTAACCCTACCCTGCAACTTCTCGAGGCACACCAAATTTCAAAGGAATCTGACTAAGCATGTCAATTATAGAGGACTTAGAAAGATCCATCTTTAAACAGAAATCATGATGCAACCTTAACTACAGTGGCACCACTGCAGCACCATGATAATGCCAAAGTTCCAATGCTGCTTGAAGATCTGCTAGCAAGAACCGTGTTTCCTCACTGAATCCTGCTGAAGTCAATAGAACTCATGAGTGCAAGGGTCCTTGTTAGAAGATTCTGTTACAGGATCAGAGTGTAAGATGTCCATTTCAAGAGACCATCCCTTTGAGCAAAATTTTTAAACATAACAATTAAAAAGAAGGCATACCGAGTGAGAATGCAGTAAAATGATTTCTGTTTCTGACCAACCTGTCTGCTGACCTTTAAACTCAAGGCTGTGAGATCTGACAACTCACATGAGGCAGAGATTTCTTTTGAGTGTTGTTGTAAATGGCTTATTGAAACACAAGCAGAAAAGCTCTTTTCCCAAAGGAGATGCTTCAAAAACTGCTAAAAACCCTCTCCAAATGAGTCAGACTTGGCAGGAAACTCTCTGGTGGTCTTGCAAATTTGTCAATTTAGTTTTAAACCAACCTGCATTTGGTCCCCGTTTGTGTTTAAAGGGCCGTAAGCACATTCCTTTGCATTAGCTTAGTGCTCAGTAAATAATAGGTCTGCATGTGGAGAATGACTAACTTCCTTCCTGATATATACTACACACCCTATTTGGTCATGGTGCCTCTCTTGGAGTAGCGTAGGGCAATCGAGTATAGGCTCTAGCCACACTTCAGCCCGTGCGCTTTGCCTTCCTGCTGACTCCAGATTCCGCTCTCTCCTGCATAGTCCCTCCTATGCATAATTACCAACAAACCGCGTTTGTCTCCCGCCTAGCAAGGGCAGCATGTATCAGAAATGCAATAAAGCAGCCGGTGGGAGGCCAGGAGGTGCGGGGCGTGGAGAGTGTGACCTGGTGGGGTTGTGACAAGCCAAGGCAGCAGCAGCGCCCCAAAGTACAGACCCGGAGGGGACACACACCGCACATTCCTTTGCCCTCGTCTGGAAAGAGCCTCGCGCGCGGGCAGCCCCTCTGCTCCATCCCCTGGACTGCCACGGCGCGGGCAGTCCAGGGAGGGCAGAGGAATGTGGCCTCCCCGGAGCTGGGACTGAGCGTGCGACTTGGCACAGCAGGGTGATCCCACCCCAGCCTTGTGCAGTGCGGTGTCACATGGGTCCCGGGTGCGGAAGCGCTGCCCGCAGGGTGCAGCCAGCCCCTTTCACTGCCGCGGGCCCCCCGGGAACAGAGACAGCAGCGCTCTGTGCTCCGGCCCCCAGAGACTCCACAGCCCGCCGCCCTCAGCCCCTGCCCCGCGAGCGGGCTCCCTTGCTGCGGCTCTGCAGTCATTCAGCGGCCGCGTGCGGGGAAGGCTCGGTGTGCAAAGTCCAGCCCCCGTCCCGTCCTCCCCGGCACAGTGCTCCCCGCGGCTTGGGGTGCCGGGCAGGTTCCACTCACCCGGTTATCTGCCCGCCCGGCGGCTTTTCTTGCCGTAATCAGAAGGGAGCCCTCTTGGAGCGGCCTGAGATGCTGAGTGCAGGAGGAGGAAGTGGTGGCTGGGGGAGGGAGGCAGAGAGTGCTGCAACAAGTATATTTCAAATGCAGGGAGAAAGTGCCGCCCACATGAATGGGGAAGCCTATGAGGATGGCGGAGGGGACATGGGGAGGGAGTGCGATTCAACCCAGAGTCTGCCTTTGTACAGCCCCAGCTCAAGAGGTCATGCAGGGGCTATTGCTCCCCCCAGCAGCCTCTCTCCCTGATCTTTTTGTTGTCTGCTGCAGGAGATTCCCCCCCAAGGTGACTTCCAGGAGGTTTAAGCACAGTGCTGCCTGGAGGCCAGGTCTGGGACTTGTAGGACAAACTAAATCATCCATCCCCATGCCGTTTAACATCAGACTTTCAAGCAGCAGCTACAAAACCAAGTGGGGAGGGGGTCAGGATACAATGACAACAAAAGGGATAGGATGACTTAAATCACTTTTTTTGTTCTTTCTTGACCGGCATTTATTCTGTAATATACTTTTCTATGTTGCCTTGGTGTAGGATTGCCTTTACCTCACCACTACACTTGCACCATCACTGGACCCCATAACACACAGTCGTTAGGCTGCCACAGAGCTGTCAGCCACACACTTCTAGGTGAATTAATTCAGCCATTGAAAGGGATGACAGAAACATCAACTCCAGGCAAGTCTCTAAGCTCCCATTGTGCAGGGATTTTTTTTAATGTTGGTATTTTTTATTAACTTGCCATCGGAGCGGCTCCAGGCACCAGCGCACCAAGCGCATGCCTGGGGTGGCAAGCCACAGGGGGCAGCCTGCCAGTCGCTGTGAGGGCAGCAGTCAGGGAGCCTTCGGCAGCATGCCTGCGGGAGGTCCGCCGGTCCCGCAGCTTCGGCGGCAATTCGGCGGTGGGTACGCCAAAGCCGCGGGACCGGCGGACCTCCGGCAGGCATGCCGCCGAAAGCCACCTGACTGCTGTGCTTGGGGCGGCAAAATACATAGAGCCACCCCTGGCAACTTGCCATCCACTTTTTTGTGGGCGGAGAGACAATTTTTGGCTAGAGCTGGTCAGGAAAATAATGTACTATTTCCTGCACAAACTCAAGGAACTTTGCATTCATCAGCTGACAGATAAGCCCTAACAAAATGAAATATTATTATTTATATAGCATCCAAAGGTGTGCTGTGCTTTACAGACATAAGAACCCAAGTCAATGCCCCCAAAGAACTTACAGTCTACTTAAGCACTCTACAGGCAAAGAAGAAGGGATACAATGCAAGATTTCCTCTCTCTCCCATGGTGTGCTATCGAAAATGTAACTTTTTCCCTTCTCTTCGTATATTTGGAGAAATAAAGGTTTGTTTTGTGTACAGTCCTCCAACATTGTGAAAAATTTATTGGGTTTGGACCAAAAGCCACAGATGGTTGTCTGTGCCTCTGCTTATCTATCAGTTCTACTAGATATGAAAATGGATATGATTCATAGATTTTAAGGCCAGCAGGGACCAATACGATCATCTAGTCTGACCTCTGCATAATGTTGGCCATAGTATCTCACCTAGCAATTTCTGCATAAAGCTCATAACTAAGGTTACATTTTAGTCATGAGTATTTTTAGTAGAAGTCATGGACAGGTCATGGGCAGTAAAAAAAATTCACTGCCCATGACCTTCCATGGTTTGTACTATATACCCCTAAAACTTGGGTGATCTGGGGTGGGGGACGGCCCCAGGGCACCGTGTGTGCCCACACCCAAACTCCTGGTGCTGCTGGGGCTAGGGGCGCGGTGGCCTGAGACTGCCCTAGCAGCAGCCAGTGCGGCTGGCTCAGGGACTGCCCGAGCTGCTCAGGCAGCCCCCGGGCGAGCCGCACCAACCACTACAGAAGTCCCAGAGGTCCCAGAAAGTCACAGAATCCGTGACTTTCCGGGTCCTCCGTGACAAACTCACAGCCTTACTCATAATTTCTGTTTGAGCTGTAACATCTTTTAAATAGATACCCAGGCTTGCTTTCAAGGCTTCAAGTAACAGAGAATCTGCCACATCCCTAAGATAGGTCTCTAACATAATGGAAAAGTAGAACATCATTTCCACAGAGAACAAAGAAGACTTACTGGCTGCAGATCTGAGAAACAGACTGACAGCAAGTCAGTGATGTCTCAGAGATGTGATGGAGGCAAGCAAGAATCTAGAGACTCTAGAGAGAAATCAGAACAAGAATATTCTGAAGTTGCAGTAGCACTTTGAAATAGAAATTTTATATGAGCTTTTAAAGTGATTACTCCTCTGTCACTGCTACCTTAGCCTGGATTGCAACCCAATAGCCTGACCATAGGTTGGGGGTTGGATTTTGTCCCACTCTTCTACCATGCAGGAGACTGGCACAAAGCCAATTACTTTGGCTTTATACTAGTTCCAGAAGGTCATCTTCTTTCTTTATGCTCCTGCACCCTCAGGTGCATAGGGCATCCAACAATTTCCCGCATTTATTTCAGTTCTATGATGGTCTGTAAGACTTGTGATTGTCTTATTGATGGATTTGGCTTCTTTCTCTGTTGTGCTGCATAATGTTGTTCTAGGTCACCCTCTTTGTCTCTTTTCAGGTGGTGACCCTATTATCACGTGTTGTGGAAGTCGTGTTGGTGGCATCCTTAAAATGTATCCTAAATATTTCCACTGTCTTCTTACTTACATAAGTTACATAAGAATGGCCATACTGGGTCAGACCAAAGGTCCATCTAGTCCAGTATCCTGTCTTCTGACAGTGGCCAATGCCAGGTGCTTCAGAGGGAATGAACAGACAAGGTAATCTAGTCCTCAAGTGATCCATCCCCTGTCACCCATTCCCAGCTGCTGGAAAACAGAGGCTAGGGACACCATGAATTTATCTAGTTCTTTTTTTAAGATCCTTTTTTTGAAGATGCTTTCTGAAGATTACTGATGCTTTAAGCTGATTTCCTCTCCTTAGAATTTCTTATGTTTCAAGAAACTCTTTCCAATGAACTCTGAAGATCTTTCACACACATTTACTGGACCTCTTCCCTATTATAGGACAAACTTTTTTTATTTCAAATGTGGCTTTTTGTTTGTTTGTTTAACTTTAAGGCCCAACATGCATGCTGAATTGTTGATATTTGTGGGGTGACTGCTGTACTTTGGGCACACTTAATGGGAACACTGAAGCAGATAACAAAAGATATGCAGGGAAGAGGCTGACAGTAGTGGCCCCATTTCCTTCTTAAAAATCATTGTGTAAGGGAGAGTAAGCATGGCTGACCAACCTCAGGAAAATAGAGAAACCAGAAATAGAAAAGCTAGTTACTGTCCACCATCTTGGACACTGATTTCTGCCAACATTTACATGAGTAATCCCATTGAATTACATGGATCACTCACATGCACAGTTACTCATGTGTATGTTTGAAGGATTAGTTCATAAAGTAGGTTTCTCTTTAGAAGTTGCCTCAGTGCAGCCCTGCCCTTGCCCATATCCACATCCCATTATATGCTTCTGGGGAATTCATCCCTCCTTCTCCCTAAATTTAGCAGTATAACTCTTTTACCGTTGGATGAGAAAAGGAGGAGGAATCTTCCTCAGGGACCCCTTAAAATCTGATGTAGATTACCAAGGCAACTTGCCTTTGGTCTAACCTAAGCATAAATCTCTCTCAGGAACGAAGAAAGTGTTCCACTTGAGTGCAGATTGCAAGATTGGCCCATAATTTTAGTAATACAGTAGAGAGCTAAAAGAGCTTCAGGATGACCCTAAAGGTAAGCTTGGTGGACGTCACTTGAAATCTATAAACTGAAGTTGAAGCCTGTCTAATTGTGCATGAAGGCAGAGTTGGTAGAGACTGTGTTTGCGTGGGTGGCCTTTATGTGTAGCAGAGTATGGGGTATGATGTGTTTTTCAGGAAGTGTTGATATTATGGGTGCTGATTCTGGTATAGTGTTTGGGGACAAGAGTGCATGAAGGAAGGGCATTGTGAGAATTTTCAATTACTGGCTGTATCTATCTAAGGTACTTATATGACTCTCTCTACTGTAATATCTCAGCATCTCACACATTTTAATGTATTCATCCTCACATCACCTCTATGAGATAGGGAAGTGCTATCATTCCCATTTACAGATGGTGACCTGAGGCACAGAGAGACCAAGTGACTTGCTCAAGGTCATATCACAAGTCTGCAGTAGAGCAAGGAAGTGAACCATACTCTTTTGAGTCACCAGCTAGCACCCTAACCGCAGGCTGAGACTTCTTCTCTACCTCATACACTCAGCCCTCTTTGTTAAGCAAGTGCCTCCTCCACCCAGGTATCACTTGAACTTCTTCAGAAAATTGACAAGCTTGTTCTGCATACAGTTGTCAACTAATGGTAATAGTGATGACACTTACATTAATATTACTATTTCACCTCATATTCTGCTATGAATTTAATATTTGTATTTATTAGCTTGACATAAATTGCCTTCTTAGTGCTCAAGCATTATGACTCATGACAGAAGTGCCTCAAATCTTTGTCTGAAGGAAATCTTATTGAAATACAACAGAACTCTGGCTGAGTGTTTGTCAAGACTGATTTATTTAACATGTGAAACCTTGTTATGGCAAAAGTCATTACATTTAATTTTTGTCAGAAAATGTCAAGCCCAGCTACTGGCCATGGGAGCATATTTCACAGCCATCCAGAGACCTATAAGTGGAAGGAGGCATGAGAAGATTTCTGTCACTGGATTTATTGGAGTTGGTTGCTGTTCAATGCATTGATTCTGAGAAGTGCTAAACACCCACGATTCCCACTGAAGTTGTAATGCTGAACACCTCCAGAATCGAGCCTTAATTCAACAAGTATGTTTATAATTGCCGTTTTAACATTCACGACACTGCATCATCTCGATCAAACATATCTCTGTGATCCTCTGTGTTTTATCCTGATGTCAAATGAAGGAGGCATTTTAATGGATTCAATTTCTAGGGATACATTTTTTAGGGTCAAACTTTTATCTAGTGTATTAGGAACTCTCTTTTTCTGTTAAGTCAAAATGCAATGTCAATTTTGAAATCTAAACTAAAAGACTAAGATCTAAAATGTATGCTGTCACAACTCTGTCAACTTCATTGGAGTTACAGCAGCTCAGTGATATACCAATAGAATAAAAACCAGCAGGATCTTATTAAGAGGGATAAGGCAAAGATGCCACATTTATTGTAAATATACTGATAAAGCAAAAGATAAAAGTAAACAACGTTGTTTGACTACTTATTTCTTATACACACACACACACACACAGAGAGAGAGAGAGAGAGAGAGAGGTTCATTCACACAATCATTCATTCAAGTTCTGTATAGGTGTTATAGTTACCAGCCTAGAAGTTGCTCATTCCAAGTTACTGGCCAGGTATCTTGGTCATGAGGATGGAGCCAAGTCTGTGTCAGGTGCTCCTGATGCTCCTGGAGGTTGGCAGCAGAACCAGACACTCAAAGTCCTCAGTCTTGAGAGTCCATTCTTATAGGATTTAATTCCTATGTTAGTTTATGGGAGCTGTTTCATCCTGCTGTTGCTGACTCAATCAGCAGATGGCACATTCCTGTCCAAAGTGGCACATTCCTGGTGGCTCCACATTGTCCAAAGTTTGTGTTTCTCATCCTTCCAGGTGATGGGGTGGATCCCAGTTTACCCTCCGGGGGTTTTCTGTTCATCCACTTGACACATTCTTCGGCCGATGGATACTCCCTTTCTAGGCTGGCACCTCCCTAACCATTTATGTATATCAAGCATTCATCAGCATACATTCCATATTTTAACCATATTTTAATTTACTGTCTACACCACTTTCAGGGTGTGTGCTAATTCATTTGAGACTCCCGGCCCTTTAATCACAGAGGGTGGGGGTCTGTCCTAGGAGTCGTTGAATAAAGTGAAAGTCACTTAATGGCTTATAGTGTTTGTTTACATTGTATCAATTACTTCAAGAACAAAGTCAATTAACTTGTTTGTAAGTTTTACATAGTAACAAAGTATCTTTCACAGGATAGATATAATCAATGGTTTCTACAGACAGTAGCTTACAAGTTTTAACAGAAGACCCAAGAGATTTTTGTACTTGGTGAAACTGTTGGATTTTAAAGTGTGGGGGACAAATTATGAGGGGGTCACTGTCACTTGGGGGAATCACTGTTAGTACCTTCTTTAATATCCCTACATCAGTATTGGTCCCAGTTTGTATGGTTTGATATTGTTTGAAACAAAGGGATAAAGAGCACTGGTCAGAACCAGGTATAACTTCCCACAGAGCTCTCTGAGTGCACAAGATTGACCCAATAGTCTAGCAGATGCCTCTAATGAAGCCCCGAAAAAGCCAAACTGGGGGTTGGTGGGGAAAGAGTGAATAGTAGACAAATACCTACTAGGGGCCTAAGATGAGAACTTGTGACCAAATAAATTATTTAAACCTAAGTGAAAGGCCAATGAAATTGTCTTCTGCATCACCTTTCTCAAGTTTAATGTGTTCTTCATCTTTAAAATTAATGGTGTCTATAGTGAGGGAGGGTGAGGGACCACTACACTCCCCCTCATGGGTGGAGCAGAATCCGCCTTGCCCCTGGCACCGGAAGTCCTTGGGCAGGTCAGGAAATATAAAAGGAGAGCCCTGGAGCACAGTTGGGGCTGGACCACCAGAAGGAGCAGAGATTTTTGCAGGATCCCCCAATAGCCCCTGAGTAGAGCCACACTTTGCAGTCGGAGGAGATGGACAAGTATCCCGAGGAGCTGTCAGGACCGCCATCAGATGAATGCCCCAAGGATCAGTGGGGACTGCCAGTGGCTGAGTACCCTGAGGAAACAGAGGACCTTTGGACTACAGAGCCCTATACCCAGACTGTGGTAGGAAGTAGCCCAGAGGAATCAGACTTTAGTCCACTTCTGCTACCGGAGAGTGAGTCAGCGTGTTTCGGGATGATCCTCGTTGACCAATGGCAGACCCATCTGCCACTGTTAGGGCCCTGGGCTGGGACTTGGAGGAGTAGGATGGGCCTAGATCTCCCTACCCTCCCTGCCACTGACCCCATCCCTGGGGTGGTGGCCAAACCCACTCTTTTTGGCCAGAAGGCCTAGGCTGGGTTGTGGGCTCACCCCCAGCCAGAAGGCTGTGGAGCCATAAACTGTGCTCTGCCCCATGCAGAGGGCCAGAGCTCCCTTATGGTACGTCTTCACTACCGGCCGGATCGGCGAACCGCGATCAATCCAGCGGGGGTTATTCACGTAGCTGAAGTTGCATAACTTAGATCGATTCCCCCCCAGTGTAGACCAGGCCTTATAGATTGTTATTTACTGTCTGTCCCAACCAGAAGGCTCTGAGCTAAAGACTGTTTGTGACTCAGCCCTGCCTGGTGTTATCTATTTTAATTTTTAGTTAGTTTCACTGAATGTTTTTAGCCGCTGATTTAGTCAACTTTATAAGTATTTTAAGTCTTGCACCATCTTAATGACTTTAGTAGCATTGAGACAACAGTTTTTTTTTCCCCGTGTTGCAGAAATGAATAGAATTGAGCCTCATACCTCTTATAGATGCTCACAGTAAGCTGCCATAGACATTAAAGCATTCTATTTGCAACGTATGTGTTTGGTTGATACAGAATTTGTGGGTGGCTTGTATACATTCACATATTTATTTTGTCTGTGAGCTCTTAGAGAAACTTCTCAATGCACTTTCCCTGATCCCGGCTCTTTCTCGTGCAAACTGAGACAGGCTTCTTCCACCTTCCACGGCAAGAGATCTGCCTTATTATATTATTCAGAAAGCTGACCTTTATTTTCACTTAAATAAAAAATTTGAAATAATACTAGACTGTGAGGGGGAGCCTGAAATTAATGTAAGTACACTTCTGACAGTCTTGTGAGGGTTTGCAAATTTGTGGTGACTGAGCAGGTTTATTGATGGCACCCCAAAACCAGACATAAAGGGATTTCTTCTGTGTAGAGAATTAGATGGAGTTGTAATTGTGACACCATCGGGAAGCAAAAAGTGAAAACTACTGTATATCTGCAAGTGCTAGTAATTTAGGATTTTTGGTGAAATGTGTAGAGGACATGATGAAAATAACTATAAACAATCTCCCTGTACAAAGGTATAGTGTTGGCTCAAGGGTTTGACAGATGTTTAAGAAAATATATACTAATGTGGAACTTGTAGAAAATGGTTGGGGATTTCCCTAGTTTTCAGCCTCTTGTTGTTAAGGCATGCTAACTGTGTACACACTTTAAGTCTAACACATCCCTGTGTCTGGTGACTTTGTGGCCACAGGAAGCTGGCATTAAGGGACTCTTCTTACCCCCTGACTGAGGAGTAACATGCTACATGATTAGTTTTGAGTTCTTCACTATGTGTTGGGATACTTCTGCATGCTATTTATAAATACTAGTTCTTTGATCACAGTTGTAAACCAACAAAGATACAACTGGTAGTATCAAGTAACTTAAAGTGCTGTAAATACTTAGGTTGAACTGTCTACACTTACCATCCATTCCACCGGTTAACCAATGATTCTTTATGCAAGTAAATTCATAAACTTCAGTAGTAATGGATCCTCCCAGTGTATTTCCAATTGGTACATTTCCAAACCTTTTGTGGGGGATGATGCTCTCTCTCCATACTCTGACTGCTCCTCACTTTTTCCATCACATTTGCAAGCACAGTACCTCACCAAGACAAATACAGATTCTACTTCATTCATTTGTTACTTAAGGAACATACATGCTTCATTACTGGGAGCTGAAATTCATACAAAAACTAACTGGCACTGACTGTTCTTCCAGCAGGTTGGATGTAAGGAAACAGAACAATTCCACTTCCTTCAAAACCTCTTTATAAAACAGAGAGGAAAATAGGTCGAGACCTGTTGTTCTTAGGGCATCCTGGCTTCTTTTTACTATGCCTCATTTGGGCTTCTAAAAGGAAGCAGATGTTCACCCCGGTCTTTCAACAAGCTCTGCTGTATTGCCTATCCTTACAAAGTCCCTCCAAAATAACTGAAATACCCCTACCCAGGGCTTCCCCTTTCCCATCTCTCAGCTCTCCGTAAGACACCTTTAGCAGCAGTCAGGATTAACAATGGTTCTTTGGGGGTTGGAAAAATTATTCATAATTAGGTTTGATGAGAGTTCACCCACAGATAGGGGTTGAACCTTGAGTAATATTAAATTAAATAAAAACCTTTAAGAGGATTTAAAATAACATTAGTCAAGCCATCTCTGAACGTTCAAAAAGTAATCTACAATTTAAAAATAGTTTATTTTTAAAATTAAGCATAAATCTAATCCAGTAATACATAAAGAGTGCCCAGTCTTAAAAAGGGCAGAATTCCAAACAGAGTGTAAAACACTGGGATAAACACACACACACAGACACCTATATATGTAAATTAATAAAAGGAAATAAAAAGACACTTACTCCCAAATACCCTTAAATCCAAATTCTTACCACTAAATTGTTTTCCCCACAACAGAGAGGTGTGAGGTGGGGGATAAGTGTTGGCTGCTGGAGACAGTCAGGGCTCTTACCTGGAGCCTGACAGAGGAGATCAGAGGGAGAAACAAACAAAGCTTGAACAACTGGGTTTCACTACAGCTGAGTCTAACCAGAAATGAATATGCTTTAATCTTCATTTCTCTAGTCTAGATTACCCTAAGGACTTCCTAAACTGTATTTCAGTTAATGACCAAAGCCTACTGGTCTGAAAAAACAGAACAAAACAATACAAAAACAGTTGTGCACCCCTGGTCTTACCCCCAACCCGAGCCCCTCTCAAATTGTGTACACAGCCCTACTTATATTCATACCTCTTTTATACCCTTTCCTCTGTGCAGTCTTGACACCCACGCCTAATCACTTTTGTTTAGAACTATAGGCTCTTTCACATTGTTTAAAGCCACATATATTTTGTCCTCTGAAGATAGAGAGTACAAGTCTGGATGAAACTGATAGCTAAGACAAAAGCATCTATCACCCTCTCTCTTCAAAGCATCATAATCCTCACAAACAGCTTTAACAAATTTGTCACAATCCCTGAAGAGAGATCATATTTTACCAACAGTGTCAGTTCATAAGAGAACAGTGTTGTGGTGTGTGAACTTTCAATCCTTGTTTTTCATTCACAATTCCTAAAGCACATGCTCTGGGTTTGTGAATCTTTGTGGCTGAGGTGTGATGTCCATCACTGAGTTGCTGGAGCTGGTTTTTTTTTTTTTTTACTGGATTCTTTTGTTTTGTCCTTTGGCTTGATGTATCGGATAGTTGGCCTGTGATGACTTTCTGATTGAGTTCTTCTGTTGCTTTTTCATGGTGTTATTAAGGGTCTCAGAGTGGATTCCCCATTCTTTGGATGTTCTGGTGTTGGCGGTTTCACTGGAGTTTTGACTATGTCATCATCAGGAGAAACAATAAGGAGTCCTTGTGGCACCTTAGAGACTTCATCATCAGGAGAGTTGCTCAGGTCTGATTAGGGAAAATATGTTCCAATTTATATCAAATATCTGCTTTACACAATTCACCAAAATCTTAACTCCATAAACTCTCTCTCTCAGCCACACACTTATTTTTTTGCTTAGAAACAAAACTGTGCAAACAACCAAACAAATAATCAAATGTAGTTACTAGCATTCAGCTGTCTGTCAGCTGATAATCCTGGACAAATTTCCTTTTCTGATAGCTTTTTTCTTCTTCTTTTGATCATATTAGCACTCTGGTCTAAGGATCTCTCTTGGTTTCACAGTACTGTGGGTGACAACATTATTATAAAAATATGAAACGGTCTTAACAAATTTTAAAATAAAATATTAGGGTTTTTGCTGTTTAAAAATAATATAAAAGGCATTGCTTTTACCAAGTCCATTTCACACACACATTTTGGGTTATTTCTACAAATAGTGTTTGTCCAATATACAGACAGACATTTTTAACACCAGCATGTATTTCAGCAAGCACCCACCATGAAAAGCATGCAAACAATTCCCCCCCACACACAATTTTTTCCCACAAAGATAGAAAAATCTCCCTTACTTTACACGATTACCCCAACATTAGATAAAGCCCTAGAGTTTTATACTAGAGAAAATACAGTAAAACAAAAATGTAATATCAATACATTGACCAGCCTATGCAAGACAAAACATAAACATATACAACTCTTTTATGGGAAAAAAGCAGACATTCTTCCACAGAATAAAGATAATACATGTAAAACTAAAATATGAATACAAAACTAGGTAATAAACAACTTATTAATCCTTAAAACAAACAAAAACACCCCTTCACCCTTCCCACACACACTGAGAGCAAGTCTACACTACAGCCAGGGCCTTCCTTAGGATTTATGGGGCCCTACACAGTATTATTAAACTAGTGCCCCTATGCCCAACAGCAGCCCGGGCTCGCAGCCCAGAGGGGACATGGGGGTGGCGACAAGGCAGCAAAGGATAGCGAGACGCCCGGCCCACCTCATAGTGGCAGAGAGTCACAGTTTCCGCAGAGACCCCCATACTCTCTCCCTCACGCAGAATGGACATGCAGAAGGTACCTAATTAAAAGCACTAAATTTGGGAATAAAAAATGTCAGTCACAGGTTTTTTTATATGCCCTGAAGTTTGTCAGACATTTATTTGCAAAAACTGTTTATAAGGGCAAGTCAGCTGTCTTGCTGAATTCAACATTAAATATTATGGAATACATGATTCAGCTCTTCTCTGTTTTACATTTTCTTAATCAGTATTTCTAAGCTGATTTTATATTTTAAATGTACTCTTAAGCCTTCATAAAGTAATCATTACAGATTACTACATATTTAACTCACTGAAATAAAGACATTATTTTAAATTAATCAGTCACAGAGGTTTAGTGTGTTCATAACAATGTTCATTGCTTTTAGAAAAAGGGAACACTAATTTACTTTGTGTGATCTCCATAACAATAGACATGTTTATGAAATTTCACCAACTTTAAAAAATATGTTTCCAAAGATTTAGGCGTAACAAAGGATTTTATATCTTACTAAGGTGCTGATTTTGCTGGAGGGTTCTCTTAAAACTAGTTCATCAGATAGTCAGAAATAAAGAAAGGGAAACTCTTTGTCCAGCTATCTGGAAGGAAAGGGGTGTTGTCCCTTTAAGGGCTCTCTTCAAGGGCGGGGGACGTGGGGGGGAAGGAAGTGTGTGAAGGGAGAAAGGGATGGACAGAAAGGACAGGAAGACTTTGGAAGCAAGTTTTTTTACTATAGTAATTAAAATTAAAATGTGTATTTTAGATAAGGGTGGTCTTTTGAAGGATTTATTTAAAAAACTATATGTCTAAAGATCCAAGCATTTAAGGCTAAAGATGATTGTGCATCTAAAAATCTATGCAAGGATTTTTTAGAGATGTGATTTTATAATCTTCACCAACTCACTAATGAAATATTTTTAAAGCAAATTTTAAACTAAGGTCCTGTAGACTAACATGTTCTGAGTAAATATTACAGTAATGCACAACTGTTTTTGTCAGTAAATTCAGAAACTGACAGTATATACCTGGGGTTTGGCAAATGCCTGTTAAATGGCTTCATTACCCCTTGAATGGCTCTTTAAGGCCTGGTCTACACTATGAGTTTAATTTGAATTTAGCAGTGTTAAATCGAATTAACCCTGCACCCGTCCACACAACGAAGCCCTTTATTTCGATATAAAGGGCTCTTATTATCGATATCTGTACTCCTCCCCGACGAAGGGAGTAGCGCTGAAATCGGTATTGCCATTTTGAATTAGGGTTAGTGTGGCCGCAATTCGAAGGTATTGGCCTCCGGGAGCTAGCCCACAGTACACCATTGTGACCGCTCTGGACAGCAATCTGAACTCGGATGCACTGGCCAGGTAGACAGGAAAAGCCCCGCGAATTTTTGAATTTCATTTCCTGTTTGCCCAGCGTGGAGAGCACAGATGACAACGCAGAGCTCATCAGCACAGGTAACCATGCAGTCCGAGAATCGAAAAAGAGCACCAGCATGGACCGTACGGGAGGTACTGGATCTGATCGCTATATGGGGAGAGGATTCAGTGCTAGCAGAACTATGTTCCAAAAGACGAAATGGCAAAACTTTTGAAAAAATCTCCAAGGGCATGATAGAGAGAGGCCACAACAGGGACTCATATCAGTGCCGCGTGAAAGTTAAGGAGCTCAGACAAGCCTATCAAAAAAACAAGGAGGCAAATGGTCACTCTGGGTCAGAGCCGCAGACATGCCGCTTCTACGCTGAGCTGCATGCAATTCTAGGGGGGGCCGCCACCACTACCCCACCTCTGACCGTGGATTCCGAGGCGGGGGTAATCTCAGCCACACCTGAGGATTCTGCGGACGGGGAAGAGGAGGAGGAGGAGGAGGAGGACGAGCTTGCGGAGAGCACACAGCACTCCGTTCTCCCCAATAGCCAGGATCTTTTTCTCAGCCTGAGTGAATTACCCTCCCAACCCTCCCAAGGTAGTATCCAAGACCATGACCCCATGGAAGGGACCTCAGGTGAGTTTACCTTTTAAAATATAAAACATGGTTTAAAAGCAAGCGTTTTTTAATGATTAATTTGCCCTGAGGACTTGGGGTGCATTCGCGGCCAGTACAGCTACTGGAAAAGTCTGTTAACGTGTCTGGGGATGGAGCGGAAATCCTCCAGGGACATCTCCATGAAGCTCTCCTGGAGGTACTCCAAAAGCCTTTGCAGAAGGTTTCTGGGCAGTGCAGCCTTATTCCGTCCTCCATGGTAGGACACTTGACCACGCCATGCTAGTAGCAAGTAATCTGGAATCATTGCATGACAAAGCCTGGCAGCGTATGGTCCCGGTGTTTGCTGGCATTCAAGCAACATCCATTCTTTATCTCGCTGTGTAATCCTCAGGAGAGTGATATCGCTCATGGTAACCTGGTTGAAATACGGGAATTTAATTAAGGGGACAGAGTTGGCCATTCCTACTGGGCTGTTTGCCTGTGGCTGAAAAGAAATCCTTCCCTGTAGTTAGCCAAGCCGGGGGGGCGGGGGGGAAGGGGGTAATTGGCGCTGAGCTTTTTGCGTTTGGCTAGCAGGGATCTTCCCTGATACCAGCCACGCGGTGGGGGGAGGGGTAAAGCAATCATCCCAGATAATTGATTGGGGGGGGGTTAGTTTGGTTTCTGCAGGGTTCTTCCCTGATACCAGCCACGCGGTGGGGGGAGGGATAAAGCGATCATCCCAGAGAATTGGATGGGGGGGTTAACAGGAAAACCGCAGCACTCAACGGGCTTTGCTTGGTATGTGGGAAAGGAGGGCGCAGAAGCCAAAAGACAATGGCTTACCATGGCCGCATGCAAGCCGAATTCTGTTGCCCCGACCTGCGTCTGTGATCTCTAACACCAAAGCCACAGGCACTCAATATTAAGATGCAAAATGCGACCTTGCACTGAAATAACATTGCTATGTACTGTGAATAGTGTTGTTCACCGTGAAAGAGTATAAGCATTGTTCTGTAAAATGTATCTTTTTAAATACTTCTCTCCCTTTTTTTCCCTCCCTCCAGCAGCTGCAAATTTTTCAAGTCTCCCTCCTCTGTCCTGAAGGCTATCTCAGATAAGGTGGAGAAAAAAAAGGACGCGAGATGACATGTTCTTGGAAATCATGGAATCGACCCGCAACAAAAGAGCTCATCTGAATGAGTGGAAGGACACGGTATCAAAGTACAGGAAAGATGCCAGTGAATGTGAGGACAGGAGGGACCAACGTGAGGACATGAGGGACCAACGTGAGGACAGAAGGGACCAACGTGAGGAGAGGAGAGATGCTCGAGATGAGAGGTGGCGGCAGGAAGATCAGAGGAGGCAGGATGCAACGCTGGTGCTGCTGCGTGAGCAAACAGACATGCTCCGGCGTCTGGTGGAGCTTCAGGAATGGCAGCAGGATTACAGAGTGCTGCTACAGCCCCTGTATAACCACTCTCCCCCCTCGCCATGTTCCATAGCCTCTTCACCCAGACGTGTAAGAACACGGGGGGGGGGGGAGGCTCCGTGCACCCTCCCATTCCACCCCAGTGGACAGCCCAAGCAAAAGGCTGTCATTACTTTAACCTTTTTTTAGTGGCCTTTTCCTTCCCTCCGATCCTCCTGCCAAACCCCACCCGGGCTACCTTGTCAGTTCTCTCCCTCTTTTTATAATCAATTAATAAAGAATAAAGATTTTTAAACGATAGTGACTTTATTTCCTTTGAAAGCAAGCTGTGATCGAAGGGGGAGGGTGGGTTGCTTACAGAGAATGAGTCAATAAAGGGGGCGGGTTTTCATCAAGGAGAAACAAACAGAACTTTCACACGGTAGCCTGGCCAGTCATGAAACTGGTTTTCAAAGCTTCTCTGATGCGCAGTGCTTCCTGGTGTGCTCTTCTAATCGCCCTGGTGTCTGGCTGCACGTAATCAGCAGCTGGGCGATTTGCCTCAGCTCCCACCCTGCCATAAAGGTCTCCCCCTTACTTTCACAGAGATTGTGGAGCACACAGCAAGCAGCAATAACAATGGGAATACTGGTTTGGCTGAGGTCTGAGTGAGTCAGTGATGTGCGCCAGCGACCTTTTAAATGTCCAAATGCACATTCTACCACCATTCTTGCACTTGCTCAGCCTGTAGTTGAACAGCTCCTGACTCCTGTCCAGGCTGCCTATGTATGGCTTCATGAGCCATGGTATTAAGGGGTAGGCTGGGTCCCCAAGGATAACTATAGGCATTTCAACATCCCCAACGGTTATTTTCTAGTCCGGGAAGTAAGTCCCTTGCTGCAGCCGTTTAAACAGAGTAGTGTTCGTGAAGACGTGAACGTCATGAACCCTTCCCGGCCAGCCCACGTTGATGTTGGTGAAATGTCCCTTGTGATCCACCAGTGCTTGCAGCACCATTGAAAAGTACCCCTTGCAGTTTATGTACTGGGTACCCTGGTGCTCCGGTGCCAAGATAGGGATATGGGTTCCATCTATCGCCCCACCACAGTTAGGGAATCCCATTGCAGCAAAGTCATCCACTATGACCTGCACGTTTCCCAGAGTCACTACCTTTGGTAGCAGCAGCTCAGTGATTGCTTTGGCTACTTGCATCACAGCAGCCCCCACAGTAGATTTGCCCACTCCAAATTGATTCCTGACTGACCGGTAGCTGTCTGGCGTTGCAAGTTTCCACAGGGCTATCGCCACTCGCTTCTCAACTGTGAGGGCTGCTCTTATCTTGGTATTCTGGCGCATCAGGACAGGGGAAAGCAAGTCACAAAGTTCCATGAAAGTGCCCTTACGCATGCGAAAGTTTCGCAGCCACTGGGAATCGTCCCACACCTGCAACACTATGCGGTCCCACCAGACTGTGCTTGTTTCCTGGGCCCAGAATCGGCTTTCCACAGCTAGAACCTGCCCCATTAACAACATGATCTCCAAAGCACCGGGGCCTGCGGTTTGAGAGAATTCTGTGTCCATGTCCATGTCCTCATCACTCTCGTTGCCGCGCTGCCATCGCCGCCTCCTACTCGCCTTGTTTTTCTGGTCCTGGTTCAGCATAAACTGCACGAGAATGCGCGAAGTGTTTACAATGTTCATCACTGCTGTCTTGAGCTGAGCGGGCTCCATGCTTGCCGTGGTATGGCGTCTGCAGTGTTCACGCAGGAAAAAAGGCACGAAACGGTTGTCTGCCGTTGCTTTCATGGAGGGAGGGGTGAGGCTGTACCCAGAACCACCTGCGACAATGTTTTTTGCCCCATCAGGCACTGGGATCTCAACCCAGAATTCCAATGGGCGGGGGAGACTGCGGGAACTATGGGACTGCGGGAACTATGAGCAGCCCCCACAGTGCAACGCTCTGGAAATCGACACTAGCCCCGGTATATGGACGCACACCACCAAATTAATGTGCTTAGTGTGGCCGCATACATTCGACTTTATACAATCTGTTTCCAAAATTCGAATTCTGTAAATTCGGATTAATCCCGTAGTGTAGACATACCTGTTGTGCTAATAGGTCTGGCAGGCTGGAGGCTTTTTCACTTTTAACTTACTAGATCCCCTCTGGAGTAAGAGTCACCAGGCTACAGCAGCCAGCTGTGGGAGCCTTCAGGAAGGGTCAGAATAGGGATAGGAAAGACGGGAGGGCGGGCACTAAGACCCAGTGGTGCCCCAAATTTTCAGGTGCCCTACGCAGCTGCGTATTTTGTGTATGTCTAAGGACGGCCCTGACTACAGCGCTATATTGGCACAGATGCAGCTACACAGCTTTAGCACATCTAGTGAAGACGCGCTATACCAGTGGTGCTGGAACAGGTGGGCCCAGGGGGCCTGGCCCATCCACTTTTCACTGGGGTGGACCCCGCCCCCTCCCCTCCACTTCCCCCCCAAGACCCCACCACCTGGCCAGGCAGTGGTAGCCACACGGACCCTCAAGCTGCCAGTGGTGCAGGGGACCCGAGAGGAGCCCCCAGCCAGGGTCCCCGCCCCCCGGCTTCCCCGCCTGGCCCAGGGCAGGTGGAGGTGGAGCGTCCGCGACTCTGCTGGAAACCGGAGCCAGGACATGATAAGAGCCACCCAGGGAGCCTGGACCACTGTGGGGAGCCCTGCATCCTCCACCTCCCTGGGCAGTGCACCCCAGGAGGCTAGGACATGAGCTGGGGGCTGCAGAGGAAGGCAAAAAAAACCCAGGGTCTGTGCCAATCTGACCCAAGGAAAAATTCCTTCTTGACCCCAAATATGGCGATCAGTTAGACCCTGAGCATGTGGGCAAGACCCACCAGCCAGACACCTGGGGAAGAATTTTCTGGAGTAACTCAGAGCCCTCCCCATCTAGTGTCCCGTCTCCAGCAGTTGGGGATTTTTGCTACTGGTAGTCGCCTATGCTATCATAGGCAGTCCCATAATACCATCCCCTTCATAAACTTGTGAGGCTCAGTCTTGAAGCCAGTTAGCTTTCCCCCTCCCCCCACTGCTCCCCTTGGAAAGCTGTTCCAGAACTTCATTCCACGACGGTTAGAAACCTTTGCCTAATTTTGAGCCTAAACTTGTTAATGGCCAGTTTATATCCATTTGTTCTGGGGTCCACATTGGAGCTTAACTTAAATATCTCCTCTCCCTCCCGGGTATTTATCCCTCTGATGTATTTATAGAGAGCAATCATATCTCCCCTGAGCTTTCTTTTGGTTAGGCTAAACAAGCCAAGCTCTTTGAGTCTCCTCTCATAAAGTAGGCTTTCCATTCACTGGATCATCCTAGTAGCCTTTCTCTGCACCTATTCCAGTTTGAATTCATCTTTCTTAAACATGGTAGACCAGAATTGCTCACTGAATTCCAAATGAGGTCTCACCAGTGCCTTGTATAATGGTACTAACATTTCCCTGTCTCTGCTGGAAATACCTCGCCTGATACACCCCAGGACCGTATTAGCCTTTTTTATGCTGCATGAAATTGATAGCTCATAGTCATCCTGTGATCAACCAATACACCCAGGTCTTTGTCCTCCTCTGTTGCTTCAAACTGATAAGTCCCCAGCTTATAGCAAAAATTCTTGTTAGTCCCTAAATGCATGACTTTGCATTTTGCACTATTAAATGTCATCCCATTTCTATTACTCCAGTTTACAAGGTCATCCGGTCATCCAGATCTTCTTGTATGACATTCCAGTCCTCCTCTGTATTAGCAATACCTCCCAACTTTGTGTCATCTGCAAATTGTATTAGCGCACTCAATATGCCCTTCCAATGAACCACTGATAACTACTGTCTAGGAATAGTTATGTTCCAGATAGTTCCAATCAGTTATGAACACACTGTATAGTAGCCCCATCTAGGGGCTTGTCTACACTAGAAGTGCTACAGCAGCACAGCTGCATCAGTGCAACTGCGCCACTGCAGTACATCTGGTGAAGATGCTTTATGTCATAGTTGTGTTTATTAACTAGCATTTCTAGTTCTTCCTGCTTATTCCCCACACTTCTCGCATTATTATATAGAAGTCTATTAATTTGATTCCCCCCCATGTTCTCTCTTGTGTCTCCTTTATCCCTGCTATAATGGCCCCATGCTCTCCCCAGATTCCCACACTTCTCCGAGATCTCCACATTTTTGACTTACCTGTGGGCTTTTGTCTCCTGCCCTCATTGAACTGAGTTTAAAGCCCTCCTCGCTAGGTTAGCCAGTCTGTATCCAAATATGCTCTTCCCTTTCCTTGATAGATGCACCCCATCTCTGCTTAGCAGTCCTTCTTCCCAGAACAACATCCCATGTTCAAGGATGGCTTGCAGGTTTCTGAGGTGGTGCTATGAAACAACCAACAGCTAAGTGCTAAAGGTCAGATTTCTGGCCTAGATACCCTCTCAGGTTGGCCTGGAGCTCAAGGGCTCTACTGCTTACAAGGGCCCAGCAATTAGCTCACTCTCCCACTCAGGCCTACATGGAGGCCTAGATTGAGACCAGTTGGTGGAAGGTGCTGGAGGCTGGATGGTCATGGGGATGACTCACCCCCCCAGAAGTAAAAACAAACACATATGGTGCATGGCCTGGTGGGGGGAAGTCTCAGGAGATATCAAAGATAGTGATTTCTGGCTCCACCTCACTGATTGGTCAAGGGGAGAAGCAGTATAATTACTGGAAGTCCAGCCTGTGCCCTACAGCATATGCTCAAAGGGCAGGACCTATGTCACACCCCTTAGCGCTGTTTGGTCAGGGGGTAGGACCTATGTCACACCTCTTAGTGCTGATTAGTCATAAAGTGGTGCTAAGAGGCGTGTGAGCAGTGTTTTGACAGACGAGGTGAGAAAACTTGATGTGTGGGGTGTGAACAAATTGCATAAGGCTGTGAATTTTTGACAGCTTGTGTATCCCATATCTACTGACACTCTGCACCAAGTAGAGTTGCACCTCCTCATTCTTAATTTGACCCATATTGAGAAGTCATTCTCCTTATTCTGGGATCTGGAGGGAGGGTCTTTGAGAAGATTAAGGACTGGGTCATGGGTGAACCAGTTTACTCTGCAATAAACTCACCATGGGGAGTCAGAGTAGGAATGGAAGATGTCAAGAGGAGAGCAGTTTTCTCTGGTAGCTAGTTAGATCCTGTTAGTGATATACTTAATTTTTTATATAAATTCCAGTTTTTATGTCTTCCTCTGTGTGTGTATATTTAGCCATCTGTCTTGTGTGTGTGTATATATTTCTAATATGTTCATCTTATGAAAAATATGAACGATTTTGAGCATTATGAGCTCTGTCCCTTTTCTCAGAAGGCATACAATGTACTGAATCACCTGGCAACAATTATACAGAAGCCTCTTTAATTCAGAGACCCTTGGCGCTATGTAGAATTAGCAGTTAAGTCTGTACCCATCATATTGAATACAATCCCTCTGAACTTCCACACAATTGGAATAGAACAGGGTGTTTTAAAAAGTGAAGAAATTGAATTTAGAACATTGTATTTTATCTTTCAGTTCTGATTCAATAGTAATTACACTTTAAACAATAACCACTTTGCTTTACACTACAAAGACACAATTGTCATTAATCTCTATTATATAGCTCAGGTTCAAGAGGAAGCTCTAATAGTAGTTTTGCTTCCAAAATTATTTACACCATAACAGGAAAATAAGTCATTTGCCCTCTTAAGTGGCTTAGGGCATACAAAAGAACATTTAATTTCTGGATATACAGTGTACATCTTACTGTTGTAGTAAGAAAATGGACATGCCTTGAAAGAATAGGTCTGGCAGTGCACTGAAGATACTGCTATATCTTAGTACCAAATTCTGGTCCCAGTTACACCAATGTAGACCAAAATTTACTCCTTTGATTTCAATGAAGTTACTCTAGTTTCACACTGATGTAACTGACAGCAGAATTTGGTCCTTATCTTGCATAGGTCATTTCCCTTGCAGAATTTTCTTCAGAAGCTTTTAGATATTAGAACTAGAGTATATATTTGAGACTTAACATGTATAACTTCAGTATAACTAAATATTATGTGTCAGACCCACAACTGGGATAAACTGGCATAGTTCTATTGAAGTCTGTAGAGTCATGCCAGTTTACTCCAGCTGACGGCCTGACCCAGAATGCATAAGAAACCTAAACATTATAACTCGATACACCTCTACCCCAATATAACGTGACCCGATATAACACGAATTTGGATATAACGCGGTAAAGCAGAGCTCCGGGGGAGCAGGGCTGTGCGCTCCGGTGGCTCAAAGCAAGTTTGATATAACGCAGTTTCACCTATAACGCAGTAAGATTTTTTTGGCTCCTGAGGACAGCGTTATATCGGGCTAGAGGTGTATTTGTAGTTTTTTTCTAGCTTGCTCTTCCTTTGGAGCCTCATGTGGCAATGCCTTTTCACAGGGTTAGGGTTAGGGTTAGGGTTAGGGTTTACAGTAGATGGTAAAAGTAAATCCCAGCAGCTGAAATATCTATTCTCATAGGTCAAAAGAAACTTTCATACTTTAGGAGCTATATCCTGAAGCCTTATTCAGTTGTCATTCAGGCAAAACTCTCATCGTAGCCAATTGAGTAAGACATTCAGGATATGAACATCAGGTTCTATATAAAGATCTACTTTTTTGACAAAACAAATGCTATGCACTGTTTTCAAATCAGCTTTCAACATGCCACAGTTGTTAGGTAATACTAGCCTTTAAGAGGATTCAGTTCTGAAAACTGACTGTACAAATAGCTCTAGGGGGTTCTAGTTGAATGTTGATGACTTCCACATCAAATTTGTGCAATTTACATGTAAAATAATATTGTTTTGCTAACTCCACTCTATAAACTCAAGCTGAGATACAAACATCTAGCTGTTTTTTTCTTTTCTGGCTCATGAATTAGCATTAATAATGAAGATTTTGTATACCAAATTTTGCCCACAGTTATACATGTACAACCTCACTGTCTCCAAATGACAAATGGGTTGCACAGGTGTAACTGATGGCAGAATTTAGCCCCAGAGTTGGAACTTGTATCACAATTCTGTTAATGATTTGGGAGTCAGAATAGAATCCAGTTAATTTTCCCATAACTCTGTTGGCTCTCCAGTACCACAAGTATAAAAAGTAATCAACATTTTTTTGTCCATTCATTTAGCTGATATAATTCTGAATACAAATGAATTCAGGAAATATATCTGTTGAGTAAGAAGGTGCAAGTTTTGCACATTTTTTAGAGGAAAACCACGTATCGCTTTATTGTACTCAGGAACATACTAAGTACTCTGTGCTAAAGACTAAGTCCTGAAAGAAAATCAGGTGACTTACTCCTTCAGCTCTTAAATGTATTTCCTAGTCCCCCTTTTTATTTCTATTTGCCACCTTAAAGACCTTGAGATGATTCCAGTCATACTATGATTCTTTAACCTAGTCTAATTTCACAATGGTGTTTTCCTAAGAATGTAACTTTCTCTCTATCTAGGCGGAGGTGGATATACGGGAGGTTGGAGAGAGTAGAGGGTGGTTGGGACTCGATAATCACATAAACAAGGCCTTCTAAATAGTGAGCTAAGATAAAAGTAGAACCTCCTCTTTCCCTCCCACTTTGATTCAGAGACAGGCAGCCACAGCAACCAAGTGTGAAAGACATATTTGGACTTTGATAGAAAAGATCAACAAAATCACCAATTCTTGTTTAGAACACCACTTACAAAATTATGTTATAACTTTTCTTACTACTTTCTCAATAAATAAACCAATTACCCTTCTTCCAAGATTACACAAGTGTTACAGAAATAACTGTAGTTTACATATTTAGATCCCAAGTTTAAAAACGTGCCCAACTGTGACAGTATTCCCTTTAACTTCAATGGTTATACTGATGTGTTTAAAATTATGCATGTGCTTCAGAGTTTGTAAGATTAGGGCCTTAGTTACCTAGGGTTTTGGACCCTGAAATATTTTAAAATATAGTGGTCATATATAAACACCCATTGTGCATCCTGATTTTTTCATTACAGGAATGCAAGATCTTCCTCAATAAGTCTATGCATAGAGATCTATTGATTTTTTTCTGCTTTGATTAAAACATTATATATGAGGAAAAATGAAGAGTTAAGTGGATATAATTTAGCTAAGTGCCCACAAAGACAGGGGGATCGGAAGGGTGGGTCTACAAAGATTTGAAGGATGTAAATATCAAAGATGGAAAGGAATTATGTAGGGTAATACATCAATACATAAATGATATATGAAGATTTTACCGATGTAGGGACTGCAAATATCTGTAAAGTGACTGGATTTTACCCAAAGACTTTTATTTTACATAAATGCCTTTGACAGGAGTCCAGGATTTTTTGAAAACTAGGAAAAGGGCTCGTTTGATTCACAAAACTTGACAGCATGATCACAATGCTTTTTCATCTGGGAATAAAATTTTCTGCTACCTACTGTTCCTTCTTTTTGGAAGGATCAGTAGTAGCAAAAGTCCAGCTCTTTATTCAGAGCTACTGGAATTTTTCTAAACCTTTTCTGCACATTTCTAGTCTTAACCCACTAATCTTTCCATGGAAGGCCAAGGACAAATGAAGTTTCTGTAGCCCTGATGAGTTATAGTAGACAGGTGCACTTGGCAGAGTTTGTAAAATCTGTTCCACAGTGTTATGTGTGCAAAGGGAATTTAGAAAATTAATATATAATATGTCAGTTATATTTTCAGAAGTAAGCCTCAGCATGTACAACTGGCTTTTTGAAACCCACATTGATTTACCTCCTCACAGCAGTAGGAAGGTACTTGAGACTGCAAGGTTTTAATCGACAATCCCTTTAAATGAATAAAACATTACAACATACTTGTTATATTTGGTACCAGTGGACAAATGCAATTCTAGTTTCCCATTAAGTTGTCCAATACTCCTTTTCTAAGAAAATTATGTTTTATAGATGAATAACTTGTCTGTAGGATCCTAAGAGGTCTGGACAGCAAAAGAATGCTGCACACCTCCTTCCTTCCATCAGTGGTCCCTAGACTTGGCCCTCCCATAATGATTTTCTGACTTTGATCTTTTTTTTTTTTGGTTGGGTTTTTTTAGTTTTGTGCTTAGTTTTGATTAACAGACACGGGCTCTTCAGGCTGAATTCATGCTCAGCACAAGGTTTAATCAATAGCAGGGGCGCTGGAACAATTTGTATAATGGGGGTGCTGAGAGCTATTCAACCAAACTCTAAACCCTGTTTATGATGGACACCACTGCAAGCCAGGGGGTGCACCCAGCACTCCTAGTTCCCTCACCTGTGATCAATAGTTACCTTGCTTAGTGCTGCTCTGCAAAGGTTTGATTCAGCCCCAACCCCCTTACTTATGGGACAAGTCATTGAAAGAAGGGATGGTTGGTCCAGGGATAATATAATATATGGAGATATAGAACTGGAAGGGACCCTGAAAGGTTATTGAGTCCACTCCCCTCCCTCCACTAGCAGGACCAAGTATTGATTTTGCCCCAGATCCCTAAGTGGCCCCCTTAAGGATTTGAACTCACAACGCTGGGTTTAGCAGGCCAATGCTCAAACCACTGAGCTATCCCTCCCCCCCCTCAGCAGCCCTGATTTTGGTTCCTTAAAATCAGGTATGCTTAAAACCGATGCCTAAAACAGGGATCATCACCGCGAGCCACACAACTCAGCCGCCGCTAAACGCGCCTGACCTGCCTCCGTCCTGCCCTAGGAGGCACCGGGGAGCAGCCCAGGCACCGGGGCGGGCACCAAGCTTCAGCCCGCCACGGCGGCAGGGGACGCTGCAGGCGCCTCTGTCCTGCCGCCTCCGGCACACGAAGGGTGCGGGCCTGGCCTCACATCCGGGTCTGGGGGAGAGGCGTGTTTTGCTCAGCAGCCTCCTTCCCCCCAGTCTCCGGGGCTCAGTAAATGGCGGCGGCTTCGCTGGGGAGGAGGAGGAGGCGGGGCCGAGGCCGAGAAACTTTATAGCCACGCCCACCCCGCGGGCCCCGCGCTTCCGGTGCGGCCCCCACAGCGCGAGCGCAGCGGCCGGGCCTCGCAGGGACAGCGGCGCCCGCGAGGCCCGAGAGGAAGCGGCTCGCGGGACTCCCCTGGCCCCCGGCGGGCGGCGCGATGGAGGGCCTGACGCTGAGCGAGGCGGAGCAGCGCTATTACTGCGACCTCTTCTCCTACTGCGACACCGAGAGCACCAAGAAGGTGGCGCCCAACGGGCGGGTGCTGGAGCTGTTCCGCGCCGCGCAGCTGCCCAGCGAGGTGGTCCTGCAGGTACCGGCCGCTACCCGCCCCCATCAGCGGCCCCGCGGGCTGGCACCGCCTCCCCCGGACCGCCGCCCTTGGCCCCCGCTGCCGGGGGCGGGGATCCTCCCCCGGCCCCTCCCGCCTCCGGGCGCTGAGCAGCCCCTCAGCCGCCCCCGGGTGCAAGGAGGATTCTGCCTCCCCCCAACCGCCCCGTCATCCCTCCCGGGGGCGCCTGGCACCGCCCTGTGGCTCTCGCCGCTGCTGCCTGAAGGCACCGGGGGGGCTTCTCTCAAGGGCTGCCCCTGCCCCGCGTGCTGGGCATCTCCCTGCATCGCTCCAAGCCTGTTCTTCCCCTGCAGCGGGGGGCTCTGTGCTGGGGGCACGTCCCGGGGTTAACGTTGCAGGCTGGGGGTGGGGGATGTGCCTGAGGGCAGTCGCCGTGCTCCCGAGATACGATGTGGAATGGCAACTTCAGCGCCATCGACTCCTGCTGGGCTTGGGCTTGTGCCCGTGTAGTGCTGGGAACGGGGTAATTATGCTTATCCAACTCGGGGAGGCTCTGCGCGTGTTGTCGTGGGATCGTAGTGTTAGTATGGGGTTAATATGTATTTCAGAGGTCTCAACTTGCTGGGTTGGGGAGGCTACGTTGCTGAGCTCCTGGGGTAACATTGGCCACTGGCAGGGAAGTATATCACTTCTAAAAGCTTTACAGTGAAGTCTATCCAAAGCATGGGAACTCCAGCAGTCCTGGGAAATACTAGGAAACAGGAAATCAGTATTTTATTCCTGATGATGCTACTGGCTCAGTGACCTTATTCAAATAATTAAATAATGCTATGCTTGTTTCCTAATTTGCAAAAATAGAGTACCTGCATATCTTTGTAAAGCACATGGCATCTACTAGTGAAAAATGCAATTTTAAAACTATGTAATACTGGCTAGGTTGTGCTAAGGCAGTAGATTCCCATTAGCAATGTGTGGAAGCAAAAATTACAGCACTACTTCTGTGACCAGTGGGAACTGGGACTCATCTGAGAGCTATGTTACACAGTTACAAGTAGTGCTACCAGTGTAGCTAAATGGGATAATTTAGCATCGTTTGCCTAGTAGAGTTCCTAGAAAAGTATCCACAGGGGAACTGTAGTTGCAACAGTTGTGTACCGTGAATTGTTGCTATCGCTGCATCCACCATAATGTGTTCATGGCCTTGACATTTGTGAAGTTCTTTGAGTTCCCTGAAAGATGCTTTAAGCAGAGTAAAGTATCATTTCCAGAAAGCCATACCACCTTGTAGGTTCACTGTTGCCTCAGTGAAGGGTCAGAGTGCATTATTGTAGTTTAAGACCAGCAAGGACATGTATGTCAACTTTCTGCAACTCAAAAGTGGGATTAATTTCAGGAGCTTGTGTACACTTAATCAGGAGGTGTTGGTGTTACTTTTTAGACACCTAAAATCGAGTGGTTAGATTAGGAGAAAGGAGTTTTAAATGAATCGGATCATGTGCTCCAGCTCAGTAAAAGAGGGTGATAAGTTGTGGGTGGTGTAAAAATTCTGGTGAGGACTAAATGCCAAAATTAATTTAAATTACTAAAAAATCTGGTTGTCTGATTATTTATTGATTTGATGTCCTTTCATTCATGATCTACACTGTTTAAATCTCTAAACTAAAAGAAAACTCATTTTTTAAAAATATTTTATGAATGAGACCTTGAGGGCCACCCACTAATAGTATTTGTGTTCTGAATTACAGATTCCCACATTCCTTAAACTCATCACATGAACACAATTGGATATGTTTTATTTTGTTTAGTGTCTCTTCCATGTTGTATATATAAAATAGTTGTATATATAAAATAGTACAGTGCTAGCACTCTATACTTGATGCAATAGCTTATTGGAGTAGTGTAGTCTTGTGCTTTTGTACAGAAGTGGTCACAGGTTCAAATCCTACCTAGTCTGTCTCAAAGGAGGTGAATATTCTCTTTCAGAGTGATATTCTCTTGAAGAATAATGCTGTTGGGAGAGAGAAATGTAAACTACTTGTATATCTTACACGGTTGTAAATGAACTGGATCAACTCAAGAAAGGGAACCTGGGTGTCATTGTAGACAGCTCAATGAAGATGTCTTATCAATAGGCAGCTGCAGTTATGAACCAAACAATGTTAGGGTGCATAAGGAAAGAGATGATAAATAATGCGAAAGATGTAAAATGCCCCTATAAATCAATAATGTGGCTTCATCTGGAATGCTGTGTGCAGTACTGGTCACCCTGTCTCAAAAATATTGAAGAACTAGGGGAAGTTCAGAAAAGAGCAATGAATGATCAAGGACATAGAAAAAACTCTGAGGATTGAAAAGACCGGGGTTTAGTTTAGAAAAGTATATAAAATGAAGAATGGAAATGTCTATTCTCATTTCATAATCCAAGAAGAGAACATTCAAAACCAAAGGTAAATTTGTTCACACCGCATTTAACTCAACTGTGGAACTCAATGCCACAGGAAGTGATTGAGGCAAAGAACTTAATGAGACTGAAGAAAAGGGAATAGACATTTGTATGGATATCAAGAATAACCAGAGTTAACATAACACAAATTTGTGGAAAGGTTATACCCTCATTCTTCAGGGTATAAATCAGTCTGTAGCTATTGGAGATCAGGACGAGACCTAGTGTGGGTGGCAGATTATCCCACGTCTACCTACTATTGGGTTCTTCCACTTTCCTATGAGACACCTGGTGCTGGACACTGAGGAAGGAGACAGTAGAATAGATTAGGTGGACCTCAGGCCTGATCCAGTAGGACAATTCCCATTTTCCTATAGAATGTAACATTTAGTACTAAACAACCAAAATGTGAGTACATTTTATAGATTTCGAGTTTATTTAGCCCAGTCAAATTGCCCCAAATTTAAGAATGCTGGGTCTATGTATACATGCGGATTTCCATTATAACCTTTTCTCTTCACAGGTTCTTAATCAGAGGCAGTAGAAATCTTAAGGCATCTTTTGTTAAAATCAGTACAGGCTTGATTAAAAATCAGAATCTCTGATTTTGTGGGAATTTTTGTTTCGCTTCTTTCCTTCCTTGGACCTACAAGTTATTCATTGTGCCACAAGCCAGGTGGTTGGGAGCAAGGCGCACACAATCTTCTCTGAGGAGCTACACATTTCTGTTGGATTTTATTCCACAACAGAGAAGGCTAATGCACAGCTGCTGGTGCACCCAAAACAAAAAAACTCACTTCTGCTTCTAAGCCTCCCCCCTCAATTATGTATTAAATAAACCAAGGAAATCAATATACAAAAATCTTTGTAGTGAAGCAGTTACAGTTGCTACACACATATGCTTGACAAACTGTTAAGAGCAAGAAAATGAAAAGATGAGCCACCTAGCCGTGTAACCCTTTACTCTTCCACCCACAAAAACACACAGCTTACCATTACCACAACTGAGAGACCATTCACCACAACCTTAACTCTGCTAATGTCAGCCTTTCATTAATCTGTTTAACTGCCATTCTGCAGGCAGTTCTTTACTAAACTAGCATTGGGGCAAAAAATAATCTGGTTAAAGGGTGTGCCCAAAAGTGCAAATGGGGGAAGATATGACAGCCTCAGCTGTTTCATAATGAAGTCTTTTGTGTATTTTTAAATTAGGATTCAGAGTCAATCAGTTGAGATTGAGTAGTTGATACCTGTCCAGGCCTATATGCATGTAAATAGTGTTCAAAATGCAGCAGTTCATTGTTTGAGGCACACAGTGGAGAGACCACACGTGTTTTCCCTGTGCACAGTGTACTGTGAAGCACTACCTCTCTGGTAGTAGAGAGGATTGGTTTGTGGACAGACCAATGGAGGGAACAGAATGGATAACTTGACCATGAAATACTTGTATTGAGGAGTACCAAACCCAGTCTGCCTTTACTATTGCAGTTCTAGTGACTGTACCAGTTGGAGACCATGGTACCCTTCCCTTCTCTGCACAGTGTGCTTTTTGAAAGTGAACGCCTTGATTTTGCGTGGATGAGGATTTTGCCACTTCTTTAGTCAATCTGCAGTTTTAATTAGACAATGCCATATTTGTTTTCATTTGCAAACCTAGTTTGAAACCATAAAAGAACTAGAAATAATTTTCTAAATTGACAATTTAAACTCTGAATATATTAGATGCCAAAAAATTATGGAGACTCCCTGCATCCATTGATTGTGCAGAAATGTTATGGATATCTAATTTCTGTACAAAAAGTTTCTCAATCACAATTGTCTTTTAAAACACATATGAATTTTTTAATTCAAATTAAAGGTTTCAATCTAACAAAGAATCTAAACATCAAAAAATCAAGTGTAAAGGAAAACCTATCCATCAGAATAAATATTTGGTATTTTCAAATAGTTTGGATAAATCAGGCTATATTTTAAAACCTGTTTAAAATAGTTAGGGTAGTAAACTGGCATTGAAGTATCAAGTGAAGTCCTGTTAACCGAAGCGTGACACATGCTAATTTTTGGAATAAAAGTACACTGATGAATTAAATTGAAAAGTACAGAAGCACATGTAAGTTTTAGCTGTGTAATGAATTAGAACATGAAATAGGAGAATTTTCTCAAAAGTAATTTAAAATCAGTTCTCGGTGAATCTCATGAGTGTAGTATTGAAATTATTCATTAAATTAGGCCTCCATGATTTTCCCTTTTCTTTTACTTTGTTAGGCTTATCAGTTACTATTGCACTGGTTTAGGGCTTATATTTGACAGCAAAGATATTTTTCGAACAAAATATCCCAGGGATATGGAAGTAAATGATTTGAAGACTTCAGTACTGGATTTATATAACTCTTGTTAAAGTTGCATAATCACAGAACATTTTATGCACGTGTGCTGTATTTTGCTCTTATCTTGAATGAGCCTAGAACTTTCTTGTAACAATTTACTTAACGGCACTGTGAAATTATTTCTGTGCTTGACATTCTTCTGAAATTACTATGTCATGAAGGCAGGATCCTATGTTGCAAAATAATCTTACAGGGGGGGAAAAATTAAATAAGCATTTTCTCTGCCTACTACCCTCTTCAAAACACCTGTCATTTAATAAAAATCAGCGCTGGTGTTCCATACTGAAGTTAAATGACTTTTACTTTGGCATTAGAGACTGTATGAAAAATGAGTGGGTTCTACAATTACTCCAGGATCTACTTTTTACAACTACAGTTGCACTGGATAACCTTTAAGCAAGTGATTAAATTGCTAGCTGATATTCTTTTGTCAAGGCTGTCTCTTGGTGGGCAGAGTGAGGAACCTTTTCTCATTGTCTAGTGAGTCTCATTTTGATGTTTTAATGTGATATACGTGACAGTACTCTATTGTTAGTCCTTTATTCAACTAATATGGTTTAAAAAATAGTGTTGCCAGTCTAATAAACTAACAGTGTCTCTAATCTTTTAATTTCCAAAAGCTTTGTCTACCCCTTTGTTTTCTATCCTTATTTGCTATTGGCAAATAGTTTCCATAGTTAAATTACCTTGAAATTAATAGATTGGGGAATTATTGTGATCCATAGGAGAAACCCATCAGTTCAAATACAGCAGCAATAAGTCAATTTAAAAATGCAGATCAGTTTTCAGAGTAGATTATAGTGTATGTGGGGAACAAGTTAAGAAAACCAAAATGTCAATATTGTTGTGGTGATCTTAATTTCACAGTTATTACAGTGTTTTCATTCTCTACTGCTTTAGATTTCAATTTAGGTTAGTAGTGAGAACTTGCTATAGGTTTAAAAATTGGCATTAGCTATGAGTAAAATCTTATTACATACTTCAAAATCTGACATACTGTCAAAGTTGAGTTTCCAGATCTGTCCTTTTAAAGCCTCATCTATACTATATAAAATAGTTTTAAAAAAAATTCAGCTAAGAGTACATTTTTCTAATGTAGATGAGGACTTATTGTGAAAATCTACTCTTAAAGGTAGATTATCAGCTCACGAAAGCAGAAGCTATAAAAGATGAACTGCAAATGAAAGCTGAGTTAGTGTAAATTGCCCCAAATAAACAGTGTGGTGAGCATGCACTTACTAAAAATAAGTTTGTACTTAACCTTTTTAAAGGGTAACCTGAAGATGGAAGACAAGTGGTTTTCTCATTTTAGTGATTGATTTACAAGAAAACAGGTCTGAACATTTTTTTTAAATATTGGGAATGCGCATCTACTGGGCCCCGATCCTACTTCCATTGAGGTCAGTGGGAGCTTTGACATTCTCTTCGGTAAGAGCAGGATCAGGCTAATAGCTTCCGTCATTATAGTATCTGGGCTCTTTACCTGTTTTTTCATTGTTATGTTAGAAGTCTCCTTTCAGAGCTTTCTCTGGGGTAGGAGTGTAGAATCCCTTCTCCCTGCCACCACTGTGTCCCTCCTCCCCCCAAAAGCCCAAGCTTTTCCAGCTGTTTGTCAGGATCTTGGGTGTCTTTCTTTTTAGCATAGTTAATTCTGTTCTAAATAGTCTGAATAAAGAGAGAGAACGTGCCTTCTGAATTAAACAGGTTTCCTTAGTATATATACTGTCACACCCTTACTATTTCTATAAATAAGACTTGAATTTTTAATTAGAGGAATCTTAAACTTTTAGGCTTCCTTTATGTATCGCCTAGTTTAAAAAAAAGAGAAACCCATTATTTTTCTTTATAAACCACCTTTAGATGAAGTAGTTTAAATTTTATTTCTTCTAAAGATTCACAATAGTGTAGTACATGAGGGCATTCATTCAGTATAGAAATCTGTGGTTCAGTTTTTATTTTTGCTTTTCAGCTAACCTTTAGAAATTTAATCTGAAGTTAGGCAACCCAAACCCACAAATCTTTAACCTTGTATATCTTGTACTTATGTCATAGGCCTACATGAGGCATGTGCTTATGTGCACTTTGTGCTTTACCACTTTCCTTAATAGGAAGTGGCAAGAGATAAATGCATCACAAGCTTGTTTGTAAGTACAAAAAATGTGTAGTCACTGGGTATACAGTTAGCAGCTCCCAATTTGCAAAAGATATATGCAAAGTTATGAATTTGTCTAAAATGCATTGTTGCAATGAAATATTTTTCTTTTGTTTCCTTTAACTTATCTCCCCTGAGCTGATTGATAGGCTTGTTTCTTTTCTCTGCAACAATAAGGCACTTACGCCATCTCATTTCTACTAGTACCAGAATTGGCTCTTACGGTTTGTAACCTGAGAGCTGAGTTCTGACTTTTATATCTAGAACTGTGGCAAACATGCTCAATTCTACTTGTGTTAACACTGGAAAAATCCTATTGTGGGCTGTTCAGTGGTGTTTGAAGCACAGTCAATTAGATTTACTCTGCACAGGGTCAGAAAACATGCCAATCTAAGACAGGATGGGCAAACTACAGCCTGGGGGCCAGATCCGGCCTTTCAGATGTTTTAATCTGGGGGGGAGGGATAGCTCAGTGGTTTGAGCACTGGCCTGCTAAACCCAGGGTTGTGAGTTTAATCCTTGAGGGGGCCACATAGGGATCTGGGGCAAAAATCAGTACTTGGTCCTGCTAGTGAAGGCAGGGGGCTGGACTCGATGACCTTTCAAGGTCCCTTCCAGTTCTAGGCGATAGGATATCTCAAAAAAAAAAAAAAAAAATCCGGCCCCGGGGGCCCCGCGGGGGGCGGGGGCCCGGGCTTGCCCCGCTCCACAAGTGCTGTGGCTCCGCACGGCTCCCAGAAGCAGAGGCATGTCCCCGCTCCAGCTCCTATGTGTAGGGGCAGCCAGGGGGCTCCGCACTTTGCCGCCGCCCCAAGTGCCAACCCCACAGCTCCCATTGGCCGGGAACCGTGGCCAGTGGGAGCTGCAGGGGCAGCCCCTGTGCATGGGGCAGCATGCAGAGCCTCCTGGTTGTGCCTTCGCGTAGGAGCCAGAGGGGGGACATGCTGCTGCTTCCGGGAGCTGCTTGAGGTAAGTGCCTCCTGGAGCCTGCACCCCTGACCCCCAGCCCTGATCCCCCTCCCACCCTCTGAACCCAGCCCAGAGCACCCTCAACTTCTCATTTCTGGCCCCACTCCAGAGCCCTCACCTTCTCCCGCACCCCAACCCCCAATTTCGTGAGCATTCATGGTCCACCATACAATTTCCATACCCAGATGTGGCCCTTGGGCCAAAAAGTTTGCCCATCCCTGATCTAAGATATCAGCAGTGTCTGGTCTATATAAACATTCCCACTGGTTTTAGCAATGGTAGGAAGTTTTGGCTAAAACTTTCCTAGTGTAGACAAGGCTTATACTAGACTTGATCTTCTCTAGGCAGCCTACTAGTGTAACTTTTGCCAACCCTTAAAGCTGATCCAAAATTATCATGCTTTATAATAACTCACATGATGAGCTTCCCCTCATAAAGACTTATGCCAACACAAAACTGAACTAATGTTCAGTATCAAGCCTCAACCCTATTTGAAAACAGCTTAAAAAAGACATGAAGAGAGGGACAGAGATTAATACCCACCCTAAATAGTAGCATCTGGACTAGAATTTTAGAAATGTATCAAATGTTCACGTTTTGGTGTTGATCAAAGCTGTCAGTACTTGGACTAAGTAAACAAAGTAGTTGATTGTGTATTCATTGTAATCTTGTGATTTCTTTCCAGTGTGTGTAATAGGGTGCATGGATGGCCAGGCAGCCTAGTGATGCACCTGACTTCAAGGTCAAGGTGCCTCAGTCTTTCAGGCAGTGGTGGTAGGGGAACCCAGGACCTCTCACTCCACCAGGTCCCAGCCCAGGGCTCTGTGTGAGTTGACCCCTGAACAGGGGACACCCCAAGCAGGGAGTCTAAATCCACTGCCCTGGGCTACTTCCGACAGTTTGGGACGTGTCCCCTATAATTCAATTTGCTGGGGTGGTTTGCTGCCCAGAGGTCCTTTTTGTGGATATTGGGTGGCACCCTGCTGCAGTCCCAGGCTCCTTCAGGCAGGGCAGCAGTACGTTTGGTGCAGCCAGACCCCACAATGTCTCTGGAGTGTAGTCACCCAGTTACCTCATTTGCTGGAGGCTCCTAGGTCTCCTCTGCAGTCTCCCTTGGCTGTTGCCTGAGAGATGGAATGTGTTTCCTGGTGGCTGCCTTGGCTGGCAGTCATCCTTCCTATCAGGTAGGGCAGTAACTAGCTCCTGCCTTTTCGCCAGTCAGTCCTAAACTGGACCAGGCTCTCCTTTTCTACCCCCTCCATGCCTGGCATTAGCTGCAGGTATAATGGGGCGGGACTAGCTGCTTACTCCTTTCCAGGCTGGTGGGCAGTTTCTCTGCTTTCTCACATTGTGAAAACACACAACGTTTTTTCTCTAAGCCTGAAAGATAATTCCTTTTTGTATCAGATATTTAGAGTACCTAACAATAACCCCAACATAAATAGTTATCAATTTAAAGGTATATCTTCAACTTGAAGTCATAAATAATCTTAGTTTCAGATACTATAAACTCCTCAACCCTTTGCCAATCTGTTTTACAATCCCATTTTACTAGCTTTTGAAATCTTTCTCTGGGTAAAACCCACATAAACAAGGAAAACAATGAAACTATCTGATACCTAAAACATAGGTGCTATGGAAGGCCATAAAAGTGCTTCTCATGTGAATTATGCCTGCATGTAGGGTTCCTAGTGGACCTCAGGAAGTTGTCTGCTCTTCTTCCTCTGCCTAAATTCAGAGTTAAGCCATAACACAAAGAACCCCTTCTCCTCTACACAGCCCCACATTCACAACATTCACTGTAAACAACTTGCATGTTTCCTCTAATGGGGATCACATCTGGACAGATTTCCCACTCATTCTACTCACTGCCCCTGAGGGTTAGAGGGGTGTTATTACTTTTGAATTCAGCAGTGCTTGTCTGACTGTGGCTCACTAGGGATATATCTACACTGCAATTAAAAACCCTGTGCCAGCTGGCTCAGGCTAAGAGGCTCCTCAATTGTGGTGTAGACATTTGAGCCTGGGCTGCAGCCCAGGCTATCGGACTCTGCAAGGTGGGAGGGTCCCCACCGCAGCCTGAGTCTGAGCATCTGTACCTCAGTTAAACAGCCCCTTAGCCCAAGCACTACAAGCCCAACTCAGCTTGCACAGACCAGCCAGAGTGTCTAATTGCAGTGTAAAACATGCCCTAAATCAGCATTTATGCTGGTGATCCACAGGTGTTTTGCTGGCTCAGGAAGCTATCCATAGAGCTGGATTGGTCCCTGCAGCTATCGGTCTATATAAAATATGTAACTTTTAAATATGCCCTTTACGGGTACGGGAGAATTGTCTGTGCAGCCAGGATAGGGTTTATAGAAACTGTGGTATGCTAATGAGAAGAATTTGAAAAAGATGACACCCTCACCTGAATTTCTGGAAGGGGTGAGTTTTTGAGTATTTATAATCCAGGAGCACTTATTAGTGCTGCAAATGCCCCCAGTGTCAAATATACCTCTATCAGAGAGGTAGCTGTGTTAGTCTGTATCCATAAAAACAGCGAAGGGTCCGGTGGCACCTTAAAGACTAACAGATTTATTTGGGCATAAGCTTTCGTGGGTAAAAAACCCACTTCTTCAGATGCATGGAGTGAAAATTACAGATACAGGCATAAATATATATTGGCACATGAAGAGAAGGGAGCAAAGAGTCCTGTGGCACCTTATAGACTAACAGACGTATTGGAGCATGAGCTTTCGTGGGTGAATACCCACTTCGTCGGATGCAAGGGAGTTACCTTACAAGTGGAGAACCAATGTTGAAGGCCAGTTTAGTCAGGGTGGATGTTGTCCATTCCCAGTAATTGATGAGGAGGTGTCAATACCAAGAGAGGGAAAATTGCTTTTGTAGTGAGCCAGCCACTCCCAGTCCCTATTCAAGCCCAAATTGATGGTGTTAAGTTTTCAAATGAATTGTAGTTCAGCAGTTTCTCTTTGGAGTCTGTTTTTGAAGTTTTTAGTTGAAGAATGGCTACTTTTAAATCTGTTATTGAGTGTCCAGGGAGATCGAAGTGTTCACCTACTGGCTTTTGTATGTTACCATTCCTGATGTCTGATTTGTGTCCATTTATCCTTTTACATAGAGACTGTCCAGTTTGGCCAATGTACATGGCAGAGGGGCATTGCTGGCACATGATGGCGTATATCACATTAGTAGATGTGCAGGTGAATGAGCCTCTAATGGTGTGGCTGGGTCCTATGATGGTGTTGCTAGAGAAGATAGGGGGACAGAGAAGGCAACGGGGTTGCCTGGGTTAGTGTTTCTGTGGTGTGGTGTGTAGTTACTAGTGAGTATTTGCTTCAGGTTGGTGGGCTGTCTGTAAGCGAGGATTAGCCTGCCTCCCACGGCCTATGTTAGTGGGGGATCACTTTCTAGGATAGGTTGTAGATCGTTGTTGATGTGCTGGAGAGATTTTAGCTGGGGGCTGTACGTGATGGCCAGTGGTGTTCTGTTTTCCTTGTTGGGCCTGTCCTGTAGTAGGTGACTTCTGGGTACCCATCTTGCTCTGACAGTCTGTTTCCTCGCTTCCCCTGGTGGGTATTGTAGTTTTAAGAATGCTTGATAGAGATCTTGTAGGTCTCAAGATTACCCACCTGGGGAAGTGACACCATCATAGGACCCAGCCACACCATCAGAGGCTCATTCGCCTGCACATCTACTAATGTGATATATGGCATCATGTGCCAGCAATAGTGAGGGTTCCATGTTGGTCAGAATACTCCATCTTCTGACAAAGTTTTAGGTAGTTTTCTTCCTACCACATACTGTCAGGAACAGTAATCCGGGAATAAGATAGGTGATTTACTTGAGAGCCTGGAGAAGGGGTGAAAGGTGAAGGAGTTAACAGGGGGAGAACAAGTAAGTAGATGAATAATAGATGAGTAGCATTAGAGAGAACAAGGTTTGAATTGGACTGGCTGTTGGAAACTTGGTGAGTGGTACTTTATTTTCAGACTGCCATACTGTACTGCAGAATCTAAGCCAAGCTTTCCATTAATAAAAAACAGATTTAAGTGTCTAGCATTTATGGTCCCAAAGAGAACCTTCAAAATGTGACTTAATTAGTGAGGGGCTAAGCTTGTCCCTCTCATCCCTAATATAGGCATTGATTTCCTGATTGTCATCCTGACACTCCACTCCTCCATATCCTACACAGAATGGGGATACGTTTGGAATTGTTCTCCCCACCCCACAGATAAAACTACCCTCTTGTACTTCCCTGCTGGGAGTACCATGCTAAACCTGCAGTTATGATTTAGCGGGTGAGGAAGCTATATAAACAGCCAGACTAGGAGCTTTGCTCTTGAGACATCGTCAGGCACAAATTTCTCTTCTCCCTACCCTCAGCCAACATAGAAAGTGGCAGGTGAAGAAGGGTAGTTGTCTCTGATGCTGTCTGAGGTTATATCTACACTGCAGTTAGACACCCCTGTCTGGCCTGTGCCAACTGATTCAGGCTCTTGGTGCTTGGGCTAACTGGCTGTTTAATTGCAGTGTAGACATTTGGGTTGCAGCCTGAGCTCTGGGACCCTCCCCTCAGCAGGGTCCTAAAGTCCAGGCTCCAGCCTAAGCCTGACTGTCTACACCACAATTAAACAGATCCCTAGCCCAAGCTCCGTGAGCCCGAGTCAGCTGGCACAGGCCAGCTGTGGGTTTTTAGTTGCAGTGTATATAGACTTATCCTGAGGTGCCAGACTCCCAGCCTGGCTCCTCAGTAGCTTCCCCTGCCAGTGAACCACTTGCAGTTCAGTCTGGCAAGTTCCATTCTAATGAAGTAAGGCAGTTTTCAAACCAGCAAGACTGTTTTTTCTAAAATGCCTTAATTATCTAAGAATTAATATTAATAGCCCTGTCCTGTTCTTCCCCTCCCCCGCCCCAAATTAAAATTTAAAATATCTAACCCTGAAAGCTGGTATCCAAGGAGCAGGGATAAGTAAAAATTCAGATCATCAACTAGTCAGTTAAGCTGTTAGTTATCAAAAATCTGTTAACACATTTCCAATAAAGATCAGGTGTGAAGACTTTCAATCCTTCCAAATTTTAACAGAGGAAGAAAAGTAATACACAGCCTGGTCAGTTACATTATTTAATTATACGTCTTCATTTTGAGTCTGAGAGAAAAATAAATTAAGGCAGGGCACCAACTTGGAGTAGCAGGTTTAGGGGTTTCAACCATACCTGTTCTCCTTTACCGTCTGATTTCCTCTCTGGGGCTCAAACTGGTCACTATTCTTGGAGTAAACAGTAGCAGCCATGCTATTTATAAATGCAGCCAGGGTGCTATCTCCAATTTTTTCACCTACTGTTTTTCTACCTACTTCATTACTTCCTTTTGCAATTACTGTGTGATAGTACTATTACAACATTACTTAGTTGCTGTCAGGACTTGTTATCCAAAATGTTATCCAAAAAGCAAGAAAAACACCACATTGCTGTAATTAAAAACAAACCCACAAATTCTTGTGTCAATACTTGTAATAGTAAACATATCCCAATAAATATTTTAAAGTTTGAAAATAGCTAATCACTCAAACACAGGACGTTTAAGCTTCTTTATGGGTATAGACTTCCTGGAATTTAAACCATCAGGCTTCCATTTTCCTGCTAATACATAGGTAGTACAAGAAGAAAAATTAGGAAGAAATTCAGTTCCTATTGCAATCAACAGAGAGCCCTGGATTTTGAACAGATATTTTTAAACGCATTTAAACTTTTTTAGTTTTGACTTATTTCTTTAGATTGCAAGGCCCAGCACTCCAAATTTAGGGAAAGCCAAATGTGCAACCTCGTACATCCAACCTGTGCACTAAATAATATAAGGAGCCTGAGAGGGAGAGGGGTTATTAGGTGATCATAAAATTGGACTGTCATGCATATGCACTGGAGCGCATGTGCACATGAGATGGGATGATGGGACAATATGGATTGTTCAGTTGTGGTTGGGGAGCCAAACGTGCCCTTGCCCACTACCTCCCTCTCATCACAGCTGCTTCAGTAGCTCCCAGGGATTTCCAGTGCAGTGTCTGTTGCTGCTGCCTTGGTAGCAATGTGAGCATAGATCTTTAGAATGTTCACGCTCAGCTATTTTGACAGGTTGCCAACATTTTCCAGAGAGAAGCAAGTGAGAGAAAGGAAATGGTAATTTTTAACAGTTTATAACTCTGCTTGGCAAATGGAATTTCATGGGGCAAAGCCTCCAGGCTAAAGAAGTGTCTTTTCCCTCTCAAACTCTAAAGGCCTGATGCAAATAAAGGAAGTGTTAAAGCTTCTCAGAGAGAATACAGAGAATCTTTTAAAATGGAAATTAAGCAACCTACATGTAGGGGTCACTGCCAGCTCCCTCTATAATTATTGTCAGACAGGGCCCAGTAATGTCCATTGCATATGACTTAGCCCCTCTCCTGCATCTTCAACTCAGTACTCTCAATATTGCCCTCCACCCAACTTCTGGAGTGGCCTGATCCTAGGGTATTGATGGCTTGTGTAGAGTGAGTTTTAATCTTTAATACTCAAAGAAGAAAAAGCTGTTGATATCTCCACTCTCAGGGAGTGCATGCGCTCTCAGCATGAGAGAGGGTAGGGGAACACTTTGGAAAGCAGTGGCTCTTGGGGCTGCCTGTTTGCTCCTTTGAATTGAATTTTCAGTCATGAGGTTACATAAAGTGGTTCTGATCTGGTTCCAGTTCCTTTTGACAGCTGTGTAGAGAGGACTTTGAGATCCAAGGCTCCTTCCTTTCCTTGAGGCTGCTTTCTGCCTTTCAGCTGGTTAAAGTTGTGTAGTTAGCTTTTTGTCTATCTATCCAGTTACCAGAACATTTCTTTGAAGAAATTCAGATGTCAGTAATCTATTTGATCTCACCTTTCAAACAGAGTAAGTGTTTTCTTGAAATTAGACTAATGGCCATCTGCACTTACAAACCTCATCAAACTTTGCTTTAAAGAAATCATCAGAACAACTTTCAGTCCCTACTGACCAGACCTTCAGGGATCACTCCTCTGATTTTTCATCTTCCTGGCAAGGGCAACTTGTGTGATTTACAAGTTAGCTTTATTAATTACATTTATCTATGTCATGATCACCGCATTCATTGGCTGATGTTATATCCCTGTCCCCAACACTTGTCTGTCTTTTAAATTGTAAATCTGGGGCAGGAATTATCTCAGTCATGTGTGTACAGTGGCCAGCACAGAGGCTCTCAAAATACAAATATTAACACTCACCTAATATGTTGTGTAAATGTATTATGTAATACATTACAGTATGATATAAACTTGTCATGAGATTCTGCAATTAATCATGCAATCTATCTGTTCATCAACTCTCTGCCCACTAAGCTATCTCCTCGATGACTACTGCTAGCACTCAAACCTGCTTAACTGCAAATAGCTGAAAAACTAACTAAAACAAAACTGCAGAGAAACATTCCCTTATTTCCAGTTATGGAGTTTTGCTTCCAGAATTATTGCCTCAAGGCCCAGGATGCGAGAGATTAAGTTCTGCAACAGTGATATATGTTACATCTCATTACCCTGCTGAAATGAGAGCTTTGTTAATGAAAATGGGAGACTTCAGGTTTTCATTAAAGGCCTGGTGTGTATTTTTATCCATGGAAGACCCGGAGATACCTGATCTTTCAGTTTGTTGCAATTTTATGTAACAAAAACATTAGGCTTTTCTATGGCTCCCTCCTTGTAATGTACAGTTGGGTAGCGGATAACGTAAGAGTTCAAAAGATGGCTTTAGAGAAGAGAGATTTAAAACATAGTCCAGAGAAACCTGTTAATACTTCCTGAAACATTTGTGAATTAACATTTCTGATGTGACAGTGTGGTCCAAAGTATGTTGAGCCTTTGTTTGTGAGAAGGTGGATATCAGTCTTGTGGCTTTACTGCTCATTAGTCTTGCAGCCATCCCCCACACACGTTGATAAAACTCTTATGTGACATCACACAAATATGTATATCCTGTTCTTTGGGTTTCTCAGTCCTTTCTGTATACTTGCTGTCTTTATATCATAAGATCCTCTGGGTTGGAGCGTGCCTCTCAACCTACCAGTGTCTCAACATGGGGCATACTGTGTGTCAAAGACCCAAAATGAGGGGGTCAGAAATATCATCCTTGAAGGAGATTTAAAATGCTGTGAAATTAATTATCTTTGTTATAAATAACTCATCTCAATTCTTTTTCTGATGTAAATAATTCTAAACATTTAAAGTGAGGGGATGCCACATTTCTTTGGAATGTAGGTAAATTTGAGACTGAAGTGACACTTTCCTCATGTTTTTCTTTTTTCCCCCAGCCATTTCAGAGCTATTTTTGTTCTGGTTAGATTGTCAGTACAGATTTCTTTATTTACAAGAACAAAGAAGAAATGGTATCAGTGAGCACAGGTGTCATCTGAACACACCTGGGGTGGGAGTCTCCTCAAGACCAGTTGAAAAAGTCTGGCAATTTGTAAGTTCAGCTTTGGAGACCAGCTACTCTAAGTGGCTCTGTGCCTGGCATTAGCAGTGTCTTGGCCCCCAGTCCTAATTGGCTGGTTGAGCCCAGTGCCAAGGTCATTTCTGTGCTGTGACAACACTGCTGTCCCGAATCCCCCTCCAAGTCAACCTAATCTAGTGTTGTTAGTGGGTTGTTAATGGGTTATAGATTGTTTGAATAGACACACTGGATTTATGGCCCATTACATCTATGATATTTATTGTCTAGCAAAGTTATGAATTTAAGCTCCCAGACTCATCTTTTGAAAGTGTTGTGCAGGTTTCCTTTGAGGATGAGGACTGATAGGTCAGATATAGAGTGATTGCTTTGTGAAATATCCTTTATTATTTTCCTGTGAGTTCATTCGAGAACATAGTGATTGTCTGGTTTCACCCACATAGTTGTTGTTGGGGCATTTAGTGCACTGGATGAGTAATATAATATATGGAGATATACCTATCTCATAGAACTGGAAGGGACCCCGAAAGGTCATCGAGTCCAGCCCCCTGCCTTCACTAGCAGGACCAAGTACTGATTTTGCCCCAGATCCCTAAGTGGCCCCCTCAAGGATTGAACTCTCAATCTTGGGTTTAGCAGGTTAGTGCTCAAACCACTGAGCTATCCCTCCCCCATCCCTATGAGATACACCACATGTTGTGATAGGCATGTGCAGGACCCATGGATCTTGAAAGGTGTGTTGTGAAGAGTGTTGATCATTGTAGCAGTGGAGATATGTCTGCAGGTTTTTGCATCTGTTCTGGCAGGATTTGGTGCTGCTTTGAGTCGATGTGTCCTGCTCTGGGGGGAGCTTGCTTCTGATGAGGAGGTTGGGGGATTGTTGAAAGACGAGAAGAGGGGGTTCAGGAAAGATTTATTTCAGGGTGGGTTCCCTATCAAATATGGGTTATAGTTGTTTGATACCCTGTATGGGTTCCAGTATGGGGTGGTAGGTGACAACTTGGATGTGTCTGTGGTCAGAGGGGTTTTATTTCTGTATTGAAGCAGGTTCCCTCGGGATATTTGCATGATGCGATCTACTTCTTTGGAGGAGGATCCTTGTTTTGAAGGCGATTTTGTGTATGGGCTAGTCTACACTGACAATGCTAAAGCGCTGCCATGGCAGCACTTTAACGTGCCTTGTGTGGTTGCGGCGAAGTGCTGGGAGAGAGATCTAAAAAAAAAACCCACCCCAATGAGGGGTGTAGCTCCCAGCGCTCTGGCCCTGTTTACACTGGCACGTTATAGCACTGCAACTTGCTGTGCTCAGGGGGGTGTTTTTTCACACCGCTGAGCGAGAAAGTTGCAGCACTGTTAATTGCCAGTGCAGACAAGCCCTAAGTTATGGTGTATATCCCACACTTTCTCCTCTGAGCCTATTCTGTGAGATCTGAGTGCCAGGCTGTAGGTAACAGAAAACCGCCATCTTAGCTACCTCCTCTCTCTCTCTCTCTCTCTCTTCCCCCCCCCCCCCCCCCAGGAGTAGTGTTAACAGGCCACTTCACCTTGAATGGTCGCTTGAAATATGTGCTAACTACTTATGCTGAATAATCTGTTCCACCTTGTATTTAGCTGTGACACTCTGAGTACATTTCCCAGACTGAAGAAGAGTTCAGTGCAAGCTCGAAAGCTTGTCTATTGCATCAAAGGAAGTTGGTCCAATAAAAGATATTACCTAACCCAATCTGACATCAGGAATCATAACATTCAAAAACCAGTAGGAGAACACTTCAGTCTCCCTGGTCACTCAATAACAGACCTGAAAAGTGGCAATTCTTCAACAACAAAAACTTCAAAAACAGACTCCATCGTGAAACTGCAGAACTGGAATTAATCTGCAAACTGGATGCCACCATATTAGGCCTGAATAAAGACTGGGAGTGGTTGGGTCATTACAAAACCTAAACCTAATTCCCCCAATACTAATTTCCCCCTATTGTTACTCACACCTTCTTGTCAACTGTCTGAAATGGGCCACTCTCATTACCACTTCAAAAGTTATTTTTCCTCCCTTGGTATCCTGCTGTCAATTGAATTGTCTCGTTAGACTGACCTCACTTGGTAAGGCAAATCACATTTTTTCATGTATTTATACCTGCTCCTGTATTTTCCACTCCATGCATCTGATGAAATGGGTTCTAGCCCACAAAAGCTTATGTCCAAATAAATTTGTTAGTCTCTAAGGTGCCACAAGGACTCCTCATTGGTTTTTTTGTTTGTGTGTTTTTTTTTTTTTTTTTTAAAGGTAATATATGTTCATCAAGGAATTCCTTTCTCAATTCTCCTCTACAGTAATATTTCCGGATGGTGGAGTGGGAAGTTCACCTTGTTGTTCATCCTTTTCAAGTTTTGTGGACTGTAAGGGGTGAAAGCTCCCCATGAGGGTTCTGGAGCTCAAAGCTTTGTTTAGTGTGCAAGACTTTCTCCCTCTGATCAAGACCAAAACTCATCTGCCAGAGAAAAAATATGTCTAGGCAGATTCATTGAACAGAACTTTTGTACAACACCTAAAATCTGTCTTAAGCCTCAGTGTGGCATTGTGTTATGTAAGGTCCCAACTCAGGCTTTATCTCCCATGAGATTCCCTCATTGTATCCAGTTCTATTTCTTAGTCAAACAAAACTTGACACATTGACAATCCCCTTTCTTGGTCTGGAATCAGGAGTTCCTTTAAATTTTCCCTCTGGTTCTGTTGGTTCAGGAGGTCTTCTACAGGTCAGTTGGTATGGAGCCAGGTTATTACCATTAGTCCTAATTGGGTCCTGGCACTTCTGTCTTGAAATATCCTGAGTCTGATAGCACCATTTTCCAGTTTACTGGAGTTTTGTCTTCAAGTTGGGATAAGTATCCACCTAGCCTGAATCTTATTGGCTTATGCATTGCTGAGCTGTTTGAGAACATTCCTCATGTATCTAGTGGATTCTGTTGAGAAGCAGGAGATTCACGGGGGAGGAGGGGCGGTTTTAAAGTTGCTATCTGTTACACTTTGAACATTAAATTTGTTTGAGTTTTACCACCTGTATGGGTTGTGATGTCTGCTTCCAAGCTCAGCTGCTTAGGGCAACAGCCCTTGCATTAAATAGTTTATGAATGGGCTGTTTGAGGTAGCTTCTTTGTTACATTTTTGGGCCCAAATTGAAGAGTAGTAGCCAAAGTGATAGGTTTTTAAATTCAGAAAGATAATGTTAGAAGAAAAAGTTGGGAAGGGCAGCCTTAACTTTTATTTGAAAATTGCGCTTGCAAGAATATTTAAGTGCTTCAAGTGTAGCTTGGGTGAAATACTGTTGACAAATCAGCACACATTTTTTTGTTCTTACAGCTCAGAGGTTTTCAAACTGCAGGGTGTTCCCCCGTAAGGGGGTGGGGAGGAACGTTCTGGGAGGGGAGCAGTGACACTAGGTGGCTTCGGCCAGCGCCACTCCTCCTTCACCCCCTGATTCACTTCAGCAGGCCACCCAGCCTGTGGATCAGTATCAACACCTCTGCGCCCAGAGACAGTAGTACATGCCTTCCCCCATCCTGAAAACCAAGAGGGAAAGGGCAAGTATTGTGGGGCACAACTAAAAATTGTAACTCGAAGAGGGTGGCTCAGCTCAGAAAGTTTGAAAAATGCTGTTATATCTTTTTTTTTTTTTTTTAATCTCCCTCTGTTGGTTCTGTTCTTGTATTTTCAATGCTCTGCTGATTCACAAGATGTCTGTGTGCTGAACACTTCAGAAACAGGAAATATAAATTTTAATTCCCTGAGGGCTCACATTTCTCATTTTATGTACAAGTTTACATATGAACAGCCATACCGGGTCAGACCAAAGGTCCATCTAGCCCAGTATCCTGTCTTCTGACAGTGGCCAATGTCAGGTGCTTCACAGGGAATGAACAGGTAATCAAGTAATCCATCCCCTGTCGCCCATTCCCAGCTTCTGCTAAACAGAGGATAGGGACACGATCCCTGCCCATCTTTGCTAATAGCCACTGATGGACCTATCCAAGGGGTCATACATCAGCTGAATATAGCTTGAGCCCTGCGTATTCTTACTCCATAATAGGTTGAGCCACTCTTTTCCAATATATATTCATGGAAATTTCTTGTGTTCTGACTAGACATGTGCATTGGTAGCTAAAATGATAGATTAGAAATATGCACTTGCTATGTTTGACAACTTATAAAGGGATCTGGCAGTGAACTTATCTATTAAGGCTGTCTGACACTTTCTTTTATAAAAGACTTATGCCTTTTTTAGAAGCTCTAACTTCTCAACTGAAATTCAGCAAGGGGAGTGCAGCCAGAGATGTGGGTCTAGTTTGTGCCATGGAATTCTGTTTAGGTTTGTCTGAGTTACAAGATTTTGAAAATCATAATTTTCCATCTCTGCCTTGCATTTAGCATAACTGGTAGGATGCTAACATCCTTGAAACATTTTAAGGTTGGGCCCCAGCTATTACTACAGCAGCATACCTCCAGGAGTAGAGACAGCCCAGCTGCTGATGGAACAGCTGTAGCAGCTGGCTGAACTGCTCCATGATTATTCCCCAGATCTGTACCTTTCACAACTCTTCTTATGAAATTGCCTCATGACTAGGGCCAGTGTTTTCTGGCAATGAAAACAGAGTAATTTCAGATTTTCAAATCTGTATATTTCAGAAATTTCAGATAAGAGTTATATTAATACAAAAAAATACATATATCAACAAACATGAGATTTTACAGCACAAAAATGCTGGGCACTGAGGGCTAGAGCCAGGCCAGCTGTGTGCTAGGGGGAGAAGGCAGGAGTCAGCTAAGAGTGGGGGAGAGGTGCTGTGTACACTGCTGAGAGCGGATGTGAGTGGCATCCGCTCTGCAACATGGCGAAGGAGCCTGGTGCCCCGCTGCTAGGAGCCCTGCCCTTCCAGAAGAAGATCCATGGTGGTTTTGCCAAGCCCAAGCCTATGTGAGGAGGGGAGAAGTTGACAGCGAGTCTCAACAGCAGCCAGCCCCCAGCCTCTGCCCTGCAGCCTGTGGAGGAGTCAGGTGTCTCCTAGCAGAAATCTGGGGGATGTGACTCTGCATTCCATACCCATATGTCACCTCTGCCCATGTGCCGCCGCCATCTCCCTCCCCCTTTGAATGGTGACTTCAGAAATGAAGAGTCATTGTGGGAAACAAACATGATGATAGCCGCAATTTCCAGAAAACAGGGACCCTACTCATGACCCACTGTTGCCAAAAAATTAAGACACTAGTTAATGCAAAGCATTGCCATTGACAAATTTACCACCTTAAGAGTTCTGTGTTATGTCTGTACTTAAAGGTGGCTGCTTTTTCTGATAAAATATCTGGCATTTTGATTTGCCTCTCATAAATACTAATATTTGTTCTCTTACAGATTATGGAACTTTGTGGTGCAACAAGACTTGGATATTTTGGAAGAAGTCAGTTCTATATTGCTTTGAAACTTGTTGCTGTGGCCCAGTCAGGTCTCCCTCTAAGAGTGGAAAGTTTAAATACAGGTAAATCTAGAAATTAATGCTTAAACACTTTTGAGCAGGTTAGTGACATTTATTGCAGTTGGCTCACAGATTATAATAGATTAATCCGGTGGACTATTGTGGTATGGTCTCAGTTACTCTAGTATATTGCTCACTTATACATACTGAAAAAAAGTGTGAAGGGGAGTTTGGGATAAACCAAAACTTAAAGCATCTTTATATAGATACAACTGGAGCTTAGCTAGTAAAGGGGATAAAGTTAATCTAGGGACATGGAGTCTTCAAAACAGTTCAACTGTGCTAAAGTACTAAACTAACTTATTGCAAGGTATGCAGAGTGAAAGAGAACCTTTTTGTGTATGCCAATTCCCATGGTGGTCTAGGTGGTGTAACTTGCTCTATTTGTCAGAGTTGAGTGGTGAAAGTAGCAGATAATGTAATGGGATTAAAGTTAAATTTACTAGTATTGACACAGCCAGCTATTCAAAACTATCTATAGGGGCACTTGCTGGGGATGGCACGTTCAACTTCCAACTCCAAATAGGTAGCTACAGAATTCATTTCCATCAGGTCTCCAGACTCTCCATCTGAACTTGTAAATCATCCAGCAAGAATTCAGCAACTACTCCCAAAGGAATTAAACCCTTATTCATTTTATAAAGTAAAATTGCAGTCTGATACTTCAGGAGGATTCATCTCAACTTCCAGGAGACAGGACTCCTTGAAAGCAGAGAGAAGATCTCCCTTCCTGCTGCAAAAACGATATAAAAGACCTGACAGAGCTCAAGACTTGGAATTGATAGTCACTTCAAGCTCCTGGTGCTGTGTCTAAATAAAATTAGATGTGACTGACTAGATGAGACTGCAGTTTGAATCAAGTAGGTGAGAGTGCTGATATAATGAATCTGCAGACCAAAATCAAGCAGTTGGGATCAGGAGCAAGATGTAATCCTAAAAATTGGTATGGAGAATCTTGAAAGAAGGAACAATGAGAATGGAGTCCATGAGAACTTGAAGAAAGGTAATCTTGCAGAATATCACTTAGATTTTTTTTCTAGTTTTCTCAGATTTAAAGTAAGGTTGATCTGCGTTCCCCAACCTCTTTCCGGGATAGGTATAATGCCATATTCCATAGCCACAGAATCATTGAATTCATAGTCTTGATTGAGATGAATGAGAGATGTCGTCTGCTCCAGAGCTATTGCATACTCAGCTGGCATCTGACTTGACTCATGTGTTTGAGGGTTTCTCAACCATGGGGGCTAGAGCAAACTTTCTTATGATGTCTTAAGATAAGATTTTGTGGTGAAAACCTGATGGAGTAAAAGGGATGAAGTGGTGTAAAAGGGCTCTATAAGCGCTGTGTATAGCCAGGCCTGGACTCTCCATACGCAGGCATTGTAGTAGATGACTGTCAGGCTGCCTTCTGAGGATCCTCTCATAAGCCCTGGCATAGGTGGTATGTTAGGGGTGGGGTTGCAGTGCTGCACCCAGTGATGTGATGATTCCAAGTAGTGCTGTAGCCCATACGGCAATCTCTCATGCTGTCCTATACTAACCTGGAGGCTGCAGAGCAGCTGAGGTTCTGGGAAGGTGCAGCAGTGGCGTAAAGCCACCGTAGCTATCATCTCTTTGAGTTGAGAGTTCTGTGTTGATCTTAGACTGGAACACGGTGTTATAATTGGGTGACTTCCCTGGCAAATTCCATGGCTGTAGGATCCATGTGGCCATAATAGAATCCATATATGCTCCTAATTAATGTCAGGCAAAAAATATTCTTTTTGGTAAGGATATACACAAACTTGTAAGGTGTTGAACCTGAAACCAAAATTTGTTGGGATGAAATATTTGACAAAATAATTGCTATTCTAGTTAAATTCAGATTGGTTTTAACAGTAAATATTTAAATAATTACTTACGTGTGCCTGCACAAAAATATATGTACACTTTTACTGCACATGCTCTTGTAAGTAGTGGAAAGGAGCAGTATTGGAAGTAGCAGATGGTAAGGCCATGAACCAGTTTTTCTCTGCCTAAGATGCTGGCTTGGTCATGCCACTATTTGTTGATTGTAATTAATTTTCCTCCTTTAGCTATTCCTCTGGGTGTCCCAAATAATTAAGTGGCCTTTCAAGAACATAAATCTCTTGCATTTATTAAGAACACCACTGATGGTATTAGCAGGGAATTGGGGAAGAACAAACTGCTCAACTTAGTTAATACATGGTAAAATAAAATACATGGTGCTAATGCTGAGATGAATGTACCATACTGAAACCTGACAAAGGTGGTTAGATACCTGGCTTCTTTTTAGTTTTCAGATAACTTGAATTGTTTTGGTCGTTACTATGAAATGCTTTTTTAGTAATAAATGAGATGTTGATTGAAAGGAGACTTCCCAGTGAAAAGGACATTTACAATAGCAAGAAATAAAGAAGAAATATACCACCTCTCCTTTTTGGGAGAAAACAAACTAAAGATTGTGTCCAAGGGGATTATTTCCAAAACACCCAAAAAAGCTAATATAAATTAATAAACTGCCTTTGCAGCTCTCTAATAGAATATATTGCATTGGTTCATACATGTCAGAAACACTGCAAATATTTTTAATTGTTGTTTAGGAGTCGTTTGAGCCAGCTAAAGAAAATCATGGGTTACAGGAGGTCTTGAAAAACTTATCCAACCCAATAACTCACCAGCGTAAAAAATAGTTGTGCTGTCAACCCCCTCCACGCCATGGTTATCTGCTGACCTGCGCTGAGTCTAAAGTCTGGTCTACACTAGAAAATTAAGTTGGCTTAACTATGTCTCTCAGGAGGGTGAAATCCAACCTGGCCCCCAGTGTAGACAGTGCTAGGTCAATGGAAGAATTCTTCCTTTGATCTAGATACTGCTTAGCTTCTCAGGAAGGTAGATTCCCTACGCTGACAGCTGAGCCACTACAGTGTTTTAAGCGTAGACATACCCTAAGTGCGGGGACTGATGTTCCCTTAATTTTTTCTCTGTGCAAAACCAATAACTCTCGTAGAGCTTACGTCCTCTAAAGACATTCTCCTCCACTTTTATCGCCTTATTCCCACCCACCTTCCTCATCCTCTTTTCACGAACTATCCTTCCTTATTCTCTCATTTATTTCTTTTCACATTTTCTCTTTTCCTCATTTTCCCCTTTCACTTTCTCACTCATTCATCTCATTCTATGCTCTTCCATGCTGCCTTTCTCTAGCTGAAGGGGCTATTGAGCCCACTTCTCTCTTTCCTCCCCCCCCCCCCCGTCCCCCCGTACATGAACTGCCGAATGGGAGGAGAGACCTCTTCCACCATCCGGCAGTCTCTTTTCCTGACTTTGCCTGCTGGTCAGCCTCACCTCTGTGTGCTGCACCAGCCTCTGTCCCTGTCTGTCAACTCTCCTATTTAATACGTCCATTTTGGCCTGTGTGAGTGGGTTTTTCAAGTCTTGAGCTACAGTTGATTTGGGTAAATTTGGAGTGCTTAGTGTTAGTGTCTACCAAACATAACTCTTGTCTCAGCTGATTGATTAGTTCAGAGAGAGATCGAAACAGACTTATAGATAAGCACTTGTGGACATGTAAAATATGGCTTTGAAGTAGTTGTATAAAATGACAGTACTCATATTGCTTTAATTACTGTGCTGGAAATATCAAAGTAAATTTTGGGTTGCTACTTAATTTGGAAAGACATTTTCATGGATAACTGTCTAATTGGGAATTATAAAATGAGCAGATGATCACTGTGAATGCATGTCACTTGTTTGTTCTGTTACCGTGGTATGGGAAACAGTCTCCTGCAAAAATAAAAATTAACTAGAGATTAGTTATGTAGATATTATAGGGGCTTCTAAATGAGCATGCAAACCCTAAGTATTGCAGCATCAAAGGACAAAGTCATCTTACACTGAATTTCTTTGCTCTTGTGGATGAAGGCAAGGTGGGGGTGGGAGGAAGTTTGAAGAGAAGTATTTGAAGCTTAAAACGGTATTTTTTCAGTGTGGGTCACACCCCACCTTAACACTGAGATCAACATGCTGTTCTTAGTATGCTGAGTCCACGCATAAGTGAGAATGTGAAAGGTTTTGCTTGGACTCTGGTGTCCCTGTTAGCATATTATGCTAGTTACTAAACTGTGGGGTTGTTCCTTGATTATATTTAACAAAATTATTAAAGCACTATGTATTCAAAGGGTAATATTCAAATATAGATTGCTTGAATGCTTAATGTTCAGTCTTTAGCAAAACAAAAATTAGTTTACACAATAACTAACAAATTGTATGAAGAATTTCACTTACTTTTAATGACTCTCAATAGTAGTAGTATATTTAATTTTTATATAATAAAATAGCTATAAGAATCAGAAAAATTAATCCATATAAAATTAGATAATTACCTCATAAATGAATTGATTGCAAATGTGTGTATGTTCTTCAAAAATTTTTTACAAGTAAGCTATACAACAAATTGCACAGTTTGACTTCAGTGGCAGTAGACTAGGAAGGCCATTTACAGGTCAGGATTCAGAGGGATGGCAGAGCTATTTGAGAAGATGATTTCTCACACTCTGAGAAACAAAATTTATTCTGGGAGAGACAAAGTAAAGCTGTGTACCTCTTAGCTTGGTAAAGTTGCATGTGTAGACTTCAAAAATGGGTTTATAATGAAATTACTGCTAAGTCTGACTGTAACTGAACATCCCTTGGTAGTATCTGTAAAATAGCTTATTAGCTACTTATGTAGAAAAGATGAAACAAGATTAAAGTGGATGAGTAATAAATGTGTTTACACAATACTTAGCTAAGTCTTGAGAAATAAAGGCTGAATTATGGTTTCTACTGTAAAGATAAAAAAGGCACCACTTCTTTACTCCCTGTATGCATTGTTATATCTAAATGCTTTAGTGAAGTTTTTAACTTCTAGATCTATAGATGAAGCACCCTAAGTGCAAAGACTTTTTAAGAACTTTTCAAGCATGCCTGGAACTTGTGATGGATCAAATTTATACAGTAAGCAAAACTGTAATAGAAAGTATAATTAACATGCCTATATAGCTATGCAAGAATGAGCTGAATTCTAAGTCACAATTGCAAAACCAAACTGTCATCTTGCATGCATGGAACCCTATAGAAAACTGTGTGGTTCCATAGGTGTAACAAACAGGATTTGTGATGTAGAATTTTACAGTGGTGTAGCATGAGCCCAAAAAAAAAAAAAAAAATCTTGGGATGCATTTGCTTGTAAATTGCACCAAACTCAATATGTATGTCATGGAGAGACAACAGATATGAAATTCCAAAGTATCTTTTAGAATAGAACTAAATTTTAAACTAGTCATTTTTAAGTATTCTTCTTTTGTATAATAAAAAATATCCTTTACTATTAATATATATCATTGTTTTAACAGTAAAGGACCTCCCTCTACCCAGATTTGTTGGTCCAAAGAATGAACAGGAATTGAGACACACAGCCTTGTATTCTTCAGATGCTGATAACTCAACCCCATATTCAGGTGTAATTCCTCCCCCACCCGGCCGGGTTCAAGTGAAAAAAGGCTCTGTGAGCCATGATGCAGTCCAGCAACGTACATCAACAGATCAACAGGTAACTAAAACTTAAGTGACTTTTATTCGAGATATGGTGCCTCACAGTGATGTGGGTCCCACTAGTGTTACTACACTATTGTTTTGGATTAGCTTTTTTTAAAAAAAATTCATGCAAGTGTTACTAAATATATGAAAACTTAATTATTATTTATTTTAGTTATACAGTGCTTGTAAGTGTGTGTGTGGTACCTGAGGTGTGAGACAGGTTTTCTGCTCAGACCTGCTTAAAATCTAAGTCTGGAAATATTAGTAATAACTGACAAAATATTGAGTGGGAAGGGAGAATGAGGGTTATGGCTTATTGTGTGGGGTCACATGATAGCTTGGTTTGGTTTATGTAAGTTCGTTCTCTTCTAAAAGAAACTATATAGTGTTTAAGTTCATAACTGATACTACAACTCCTAATTATTTCCAATCAAGCTAAGCTTTTAAACATTTAAAATCTGCCTAGATCCCAAATGGTGACATTTAATGTCCTTTCACAGGACCTGCAGATGTACTTCCAAAATGTCTACACTTCTAGTTAAAGTACATATTTATACACACCCAAGCAATCAGGCTTCACACGTGTCCATTTTTTGACTATGAACCAATTTGTAATGTATTAAACATAAATTATCTAGATATACATTTATGGTCTCAAAGACAAGCCAGCAGTTCTTTTTTTGGGGGGGGGGAAGGGGATGGAGGGGGTTAGAAATAATTCCCCTCTTCGTTCTCTTAAAAATGCAACACTGTTTAAGAAACAGGTGCTCTAACCTTTCCTTGGAACGTATTTATCTATACCTTACTATTCAATAGTTTAGCACTCTGATTTATAGATTAAATCAACAGATGAGAACCAGAACTTTGCTAACATCATAAATACTAATCAGATTCTACAGTTAAATGTGTTACTTAATGAACTCATCTTATTTCAACATCTGTTTTTCATTTTTGAGGGAATGAGTGTAACACTTTCAGTGATCTTTATTCCACTTCAGTAAAAGCAAGCATGGGTGAATTCTTGGTGAAGATCACTGCAAGAATGTAACTAGAGCTCCTGATTCTTTTGCATAAGAACAAAAAAGACATTGGTGTTTATTCAAGTGGCCTTTTTTCATTAGTATTTTGATCATTTTTAGAACACAACCAGTAAACATGGCCAACCTTTGCTCACTAGTTTCTTTAATTCTCTTACTAAGGGATAAGCCGAATAAAGAGGAGAAATGGCAAGAGGGTACATCTATGACTTAATTGTGCCTTCTGACAATTCCTTATTTAGGGACTTGTTGAGTTTGGGACTTTCTCTTCTCCATGTTTAGAAGATAGAATGCACTTCCTAAATAAAAGCCAGGAAGGCTTTCATATAGAGTGCAGCTAATTAAAATTGGTTTTAGGCCCATACTCTTGTACATATGTTAACTCTCCCATTTTCCTCCCCCACTGTGTGCTTTCTCCTGGGCTCCATCAGGGGAGTTGAGACATCCACAGAAAGTAGGGATCAGACATGCTACCCAGAAACTTGGGGGTACGTTGGCAATAGAGCAGCTTACAGTCTGTGTGCAGCAGTGTGGCTTTCAAAGTGGGAGCAGTGTGTGATAAAAGGAGCAGGGCAAGCAGCACTGGCATTGCAGAAGATAGTTTGGCCATTATGATCCTATCTTTCCTGGAGCTCTGGACAGCTAGGGGTAAAGCAGCCCCCTAGAGTGTGCCTCCCCATTAAGGAATGAAGAATCTCAGATCTTCTCCTGCATGTTGCTCCTGTGGATGGGTATAACCTTCTTAATGGACCTAACCTGGCATTTTTCTTGGTTTGGCTGAGATAGCATTTGTGTCCACCACCCCAATTATGATGTCTGGTTTCTTTATTTACTCTTTAATAGCAGCTGCAGTTTCTGATCTAAGACCTATCAAGTTGTCAGTTACTTTAAAATCATAAACCCAAGTGTTTTGTTCCTTCAAGTCCTAGTAAAAGGAACTTAATGTCTAGTAAAATTATATTTACTGGCTTTCAAAGTATGTCTGTCTATCTTTTAAAATATTCAAATTAAATATTGTATGGTCATGAAATGTACAAGTTGAGTTTCTTGATCATATGGTATGTCCATGTGTACAACTCTTAACATAGGTGGAAGCTCTGCCACAGATAAAGGACAATATATGGATTACTGTTGTATGCTCTATGTCCCAAATAATAAAGGATTTTCCTTTGGGAAAGTGTTTCTGCAGATCCCTACAACAAATTTGCATTAGATGACAATGTAACATTAGGATCTTGCACACCAATTGTGGTTCCAAACAGTGGTTATAAATGGGGCTATTCTTTTCCCAGCACAGCTTTGGAACATCCATTCCAAGTTTCTTCCCTCTTTCTGGTGTTCTTGATAGTTTTTAGTAACTGTCACTATATTACCCTACCTACAAGTGGGTTTTTCTGTTAATATAGTTGGTGGCCTGATTGGTAGATGCAGAGGTGCTTCGCCTTTAGAAGGTACACCTTTTACATTGTGGTAAAATACTGGCAGCTGATTAACATGTGTAGTATCCCTGCTATTTGTAGAGGAATGTATTTAAAGGGCATTCAGCCTTGTGCAGTATTCACTCAGCTTGAGGAGGGAGTAGAGCCAAATGATTAAAGGTTGTTCTTGTGGTGAAGGCCTCAAGGGCTTGTTCCTAAGAATCCCAGAGGCTGAAACCTATATATTTTTCTACAGATCTGATCCCTAAAGATCCCCTGTAGTGGATCAGTACGAAGAGCTCTCATTAGAATATAAACAGTCCTCTGTTCCATTGATGGACATCCTTATTGAACAAGGAATAAAGCAGGGAGATGATCTGAGGAAGGAGAAAGTGGCTTCTTAGAGGAGAAACAATCCTAGCACTTAGAGCGGTTTTCAGTGACTTGCTGGGATTCCATGTTTGATTTAAGAACAGGAGTACTTGTGGCACCTTAGAGACTAACAAATTTATTAGAGCATAAGCTTTCGTGGGCTACAACCCACTTCTTCGGATGCATGTTTGATTTGCATCTATTTTGGTGTAACCTCTCAAAGATCGGACTAGTAAATGTTGCCCTCAAGTGGATTGGTTTTGAGGGTTCTTGGAGCTTGGTAGTGAAGTTGCTGTCTGATCTGGTACACCATTGGCAGTTATATGTGGTCTCGGGAGGGCTTTAGGTTTGTAAAATGATATTGGACATTCTCTTGATTTAGAGAGAGTCAGGCTGGGGTTGGGTGTCCTATTCAAAAGTACTAGTCTTATTTCTGTAAAAATCTAGTTGTCCCTTTGAACCTGTTAGTATTGGGATAAGTGAGCTGCTCTGTAAATCTGTATTCCAGATGTGGCTTTTCAAGTTTGAATATCAGGCTGTGATCTGAAGGGCAGATGCGTAGTTCTTTGAGACTTCTCTCCTTGGTTCTGATTTCACCCATTAAGATTTGAGTAGCCGTTTAGGCATTGTCTGGCTGGTTGGAGACTGTTTTTCCTCATGATCCTTTTTATCAATTTAATTTCTGTGGGGCAAGTGACTTATGTGGCCCCAGTATTTTCTTGCTCAGACTTCTTTTCATGTCTTGTCCAAGATGCAGGACATGTTGAGTCACTTAATTTGTCTCCAAAGTCCAGAAAGACAGCACAGACTCCTAATCTGCTGGAAGCTACCCTGCCTGAGTTAATATTTTAGAGGAGGAAGGGGAGGGATAGGTGACTGGGGAGCTTCATGAAAATTCTGAGCATTCTGTAGATAACTCTGGTGTTTTTTCTTCATCAGATCATAGCAGGGTCTTTCAGGAAATGAAGGAACACCCACTTGGGTTTTGGAGACTAACAATGGCTTTGCTAATTAATGGACCTGGTCAAAACTCTTGGCATTTCAATAAAAACTAATTGCAAAAAAAAGCACTTTTCTAATAGCTTTAACTAATGAAAGACTGTCGAGTCTACTCTGAAGGTCTGGCCATAGGCACTGACTTTCTAATGTGTGGGGGATGCTCTGCCCCAGGCCCTGGCCCCACACTACCCCTTCCTCCAAGGCCTCGCCTTCCCCTGCCCCCATTCAGTCACCTCCCCTGAGCGTGCCCTGCCCTCGCTCCTCCCTTCTCCTCCCCAGCACCTCCTGCATGCTTCGGAACAGCTGATCTGCAGGAGGCGCTGGGCCACCAGTGGAACACCCATGGAGTTGGCACCTATGGGCCTGGCAATACCCTACCACTGTTGTGGCTGCCTAGAGATGGATTGATCAGATTTACCAATCCCAGATAAGGGGGCTGGGGTCAGCTGGCTGGTGTGGGGCTGGGGCTGGGGCCGGTCTCTGCTGCAGGAGAACCAGTTCGAGACCTGCGCGCAGGGGGTTAATGGTTAGGGTGAGTTAACGATAGGACTAATACTTACCAGTTTACCATTTAATATTTTACGTCCCTAGTTCATTCTCATTTGGTTGGTAATAACAATGGAAGCACATTGATTTGCAGCCAGCCCTGGGTGCTAAATTGAATACTGCTTGTTAGCTGTTTGCTTAAATAAATGTGTATCAATAAATCCAATTATGTAGCTTAGTGTACTTTTATTTAGATTTTTACTTTAAAAAATTTTTTAATATGGTGAACGCCATGCTTTATTTACTAGATGATTTTATTTGATTTGTGTCAAACTGTATGGAGATGGAAATTCGGAATTTAATTAAAGGTACGAAAGTATTTTAAAATTGTTTTAGTAGGGCTGTCAATTGCAGTTAAGCAATTAACACACAACAAATTAGATTAAAAAGGCACGATTAATCGCAGTTTTAATTGCACTGTTAAACAATAATAGCATACAAATTTAAATTGGTATTCTAAATATTTTTGAATGTTTTCCACATTTTCAAATATATTGATTTCAATTAAAACACAAAATACAAAGTGTATAGTGCTCACTTTATATTTTTGATTACAAATATTTGAACTGTAAAAAAAAAAGTATTTTCCAATTCACCTCAGTACAAATACTGTAGTGCAATCTCTTTATTGTGAAAGTGCAACTTACAAATGTAGAATGTTTTTTACATAACTGCACTCAAAAACAAAACAGTGTAAAATTTTAGCGCCTACAAGTCCACTCAGTTCTACTTTTTGTTCAGCTAAGACAAATAAATTTGTTTACATTTACGGGAGATAATGCTGCCCACTGATTTACAATGTCACCTGAAAGTGAGAACAGGTGTTCACATGACACTGTTGTAGCAGGCGTTGCAAGGTATTTTACATGCTGGATATGCTAAACATTTGTATGCCCCTTCATGCTTTGACCAGCATTCCAGAGGACATGATTCCATGCTGATGACACTAATTTAAAAAAAAAGTTTTAATTAAATTTGTGACTGAACTCCTTGGGGGAGAATTGTATGTTTCCTGCTCTGTGGTTTTACCCACATTCTACCATGTATTTCGTATTATGGCAGTCTCAGATGACGACCAAGCATATGTTGTTCGATTTAAGAACTCTTTCACTGCAGATATGACGAAATGCAAGGGAGGTACCAATATGAGATTTCTAAAGATTGCTACAGCACTCGATCCAAGGTTTAAGAAACTAAAGTGCCATCCAAAATCTGAGAGGGACAAGGCGTGGAAAATATGCTGTCAAAGTCTTAAAAGAGCAACACTCAGATGTGGAAACTACAGAATCTGAACCACCAAAAAAGAAAATCCACCTTCTGTGGGTGGCATCTGACTCAGATGATGAAAATGAAGGTGCACTGCTTTGGATCATTATCAAGCAGAACCCAGCTGTTCTCACTTTCAGGTGACATTGTAAATAAGAAGCAGGCAGCAAACATTATCACCAGTCAATGTAAACAAAGTTGTTTGTCTTAGCACAGTGGCTCTCAACCTTTCCAGACTACTGTACCCCTTTCAGGAGTCTGATTTGTCTTAGATACCCCCAAGTTTCACCTCACTTAAAAACTACTTGCTTACAAAATCAGACATAAAAATACAAAGGTGTTACAGCACACTATTACTAAAAAAATGCTCACTTTCTCATTATAAAATAAATCAATTGGAATATAAATATTGTACTTCTGTTTCAGTGTATAGTACATAGAGCAGTATAAACAAGTCATTGTATGAAATCTTAGTTTGTACTGTCTTTGCTAGTGCTTTTTATGTAGCCTGTTGTAAAACTAGGCAGATATCTAGATGTACCCCCTGGAAGACCTCTGCATTCCCTCAGGGATAGGCGTACCCCTGGTTGAGAACCATTTTAGCAATTGGCTGAACAAAAAGTAGGACTGAGTGGACTTGTAGGCCCTAAAATTTTAAGTATTTTGTTTTGAGTAGTTATTTTAAAAAAAATTCTACATGTATAATAAGTTGCACTTTCAGGATAGAGATTTCACTACAGTACTTGCATGAAGTGAATTGAAAAATACTATTATCTTTTTTTACAGTACAAATATTTTTAATCAAAACTAATATAAAGTGAGCACTGTGCACTTTGTATTGTGTGGTAATTGAAATAAACATATTTGAAAATGTAGGGGAAAAAATTGAAAATATTTATAATTTTAAATTAGTATTCTGTTATTTAACAGTGCGCTTAAACCTGCGATTAATTGCAATTATTTTTGTAATTGTTTGAGAGCCCTATTTATTAGTTAAATAAAATTACCTTAAACATTCTGGATGCATAAGAAAAACAAGTTTTATCAAAACAAATTTTGCCTTCAAAACTGATTTATTAAACAAAGGAAATATTAAAGTTAGTGAATTGACGGTTTCTGGTTACCCTGGGCCAGATTTTCAAAGGCATTTTGGTGCTTAGTAGGATTTTCAAAAGTGCCAAAGCAGGTTAGGTGCCTAACTCCAGTTAAAATCTATGGGAGGATAGGTGCTTTTGAAAATAATAATTAAGCACCTATTTGCATCTTTAAGACCCTAATTACCTTTGACAATCTGGCCCCATTACTTCAAGTTTTTAGAATTAGATCTCATCCTTTCCCAGGAAAACAAGTTTTCTTGCTTTTTCAACTCCCAGTTGGTTTCTCAGCTTTGAATGAAGTAATCCACATGTAGAAAATACTCTGCACTTCCAGCTAAACCGAAACCAAAAGTTTTTCTGCAGAAGAAACTAAAAGTACATATGTTTGGAAAAGTATAAAGACTGAAAATAATAAGATTGACATATTTATAAAGCTTGAGGAGACTTAAGAAGTTACATTCCCCCCCCAAAATTCTGTGTGATTAAAAAGGCAGCACCATTTAATTCACTGATACAGCATATTTTTATTTGATTTTAATAATTTATAAGTTTAGGCCTTAATGTAGGTTCTTGTTTGAGTAGTGTCCCTATGGATGCTCCACTTCAGGTGTGCATGTGCCCCACGCACCCCACCTTTGGAGATTTTTATTATCACTGTCTGTTTGGCCCATGCATGTGCTGCTGATAATCGTGCCCAGCAGTAAGGCTATGTCAGGCTGCATGGGCAACCTGCTCTCAGTTCCTTCTCCACTGCATCGGCCTGCCACAGAATTTATCATGTCTGCATGTGCATTCCTCATGCAGAGTTTGTTCTACTTAGGGCTTGTCTAAACTTAGTGTTGTATCAGTGCAGCTGCGCTGCTGTAGCACTATGCCACCGGGAGAGCTTCTCCTGTCGGCATAGGTATTCCACCTCCCCAAGAGGTGGCACTATGTCAATAGGAGAAGACTTCCCGTAGACACAACTCCTGATGTATACAGTGCTACGTCGATATCACTACATTGTTTGGGGGTGTGGATTTTCCACACCTCTGAGCAATGTAGTTATACGGACATAAGTTTTTGTAGTGTCGACCAGGGCTCAGTTTGTTAGTTGTAGTTAGTTACTGGTTGCTGAAAAGATTTTTATTTCCTCCACGGAAATCTCCCTGACACAGGCATTTCCAGTTCACCAAGGTTTAAATATTACCTCATGTCGAGAGGCTGTCCCCAGTCAGTGACGCGCACTCTGTGTGTTTGCTGCTTGGGAGAGTTGCACATCCCACAGAAGTGCAACTTCTGTTTTGCCCTCAAATTCAGGGCACAAAATAACCAGGAAACCAAGCTGTAGCTGTTAATGGAGTGCTCCTTTTGCTCTGCTTTGGATTCGTGTCAGGAAAAACCCCTGTCCATCAGCCCCCGGAGGTCTCTAGTGCCCCTATGACTTCGTTGCAACACCTTCCTAGAAAGGGGAAAGCCTCAGAGACCTTTAAAGATCCTAAAAAGAAGAGCTCTAAAAAGAGCTCACCCACCTCAAAAAGGCTTAGCTGCTCAACCAGGTCAGACACTCTGTTCTCAAGGCTTGGTACCATAGAGGCGAGGAGCTCCTTCGGTACCAGTGAGGACAGAGCCTACAGAGCTGGAGAGATTGGGGCCTTAATGACAGACCCTCCTTTCACAGTATTCTACAAGGACAGAGTTTCCTTACAACCAGACTTCAGGTTTTTTCCTAAAATATCTTCTGAGTTTAATCTGTATCAATCATTTACCTAGGAGTTTTCTTTCCAAAACCACATTATTCCAACCTGGAGACCACACTCCATACTCTAACACCATCCTGACATCTAGTTCCCTATCTAGATAGGAGATATACAAAATGGTTTAATCTTAGACTGTTCGTTTTGTTAGCAGAACTTTCAGATCTGTCTGCAATTTCTATCCAAAGACTATGAAAAATGGATTTTGGAGTGTATTAAGCCAGCATTCCAACTCCTGCTGGGATGTCAGCTTATTTGACAAGGTCACAATCTACATCTGTGGCTCTACTTAAGTGTCCCAGTTGCTGAGATCCACAGAGCTGCCACATGATCTTCCGTACACACCTTCTCCAGGCACTATGCCTTAGCTGATGCTTTTAGGTCTGATGAGGCAGATGACAGTACCTAAGAACAGCCATACTGGGTCAGACCAAAGGTCCATCTAGCCTGGTATCCTGTTTTCCAACATTGGCCAATGCCAGGTGCTTCAAAGGGAATAAACAAAATAGGTAATCAAGTGATCCATTCCCTGTTGCCCATTTCCCAGCCTCAAGCAAACAGGCAGGGTGGGTAGGGATGGTGTCCCTAGCCTCTGATAACCATTGATACAACACTAAGTTTAGATAAGCCCTAAGTAGAACAAACTCTGCATGAGGAATGCACATGCAGACATGACCTATCCTCCATGAACTTATGTAGTTATTTTTTGAATGCTGTAATAGTCTTGCCCTTCACAACATCCTCTGGCAAAGTGTTCCACAAGTTTACTGTGCACTGTGTGAAGAAATACTTCCTTTTGTTTGTTTTAAACCTGCTGCCTATTAATTTCATTTTGTGACCCCTAGCTCTTCTATTATGAGGAGTAAATAACACTTCCTTATTTACTTTCTCCTTCTTTTCTCTGTTTTGAACTCAATTCTGAAGCTTCCTCCTCCTCCTTAGGGAGGTACTGCGTGGGAGTCACCTGACGAAGAGATTATTCACCCTGTGCAGTAACTGGTTTTTTGAGATGTCCCCCTATGGGTGCTCCACTACCTGCTCTCCTTCCTCTCTGCTTCCAGGCTTCCTTCTGAGGCTCAGTGTTGGAGAAGGAACTGAGGGCAGTTTGCCCATGTAGCCTCATATAGTCTCAGTGCGGGGCACAAGGATATCAGCAGTGCATGCGCAGGACGAATGGATACTACTAATGAAAATCTTCAATCATAGGTGCATAGCGCGCATGTGCACCTGAAGTGGAGAACCCAGATGGGGACACATCTTGAAGAACCACAGATGCTGCTTTTTGTCATAAATTCAAGTATAATTAACAGGTTTATTTTTAAAAAGAAAAATGGACTTAATATAAATTTTTTAAAAATCAAATTTAAATTAATCTGATTTTTTAAAAATTTATCTGTTTTTATTTATCCTACCTAGACCTCACTTAGATGATGAGGGAGGTTCCATAGTTTAGATCTCAAGATGTCCACAAGTTCTTCTCTGGGCAGGACCAAACCTTATAAGAATTCTGTCGTTTGTGGGATTTTGGAGGAGGTGGGAAGGAAGCCCAAAAGGGAGGTAATCCTTGCCCCAATTATCCAACTAGGAAAAGAGCCTACTGTACGTTACCCATCAGGCCAAGAAGCCCACACAAGGTGAATAAGGCCCTAGTTGTTATAGAAATTGTTCTCAATCTTTTTTCACCTGTAACTGAATCATTTTTTTGCTGAAAATTTCCATAATTTGTGGCCGGGGTTATGCTGGAAGTGGTCCTTCAGAGATTTACCACTGCAGGCCTCCTTCTGAACTTAACTTAAAAAAAAAAAAAACATACAAAAAACAACAAAATTTCATTGTGTAGAAGGAAGCTCACTTACCAGTAACTGAACTGGCGTTTTCTAAGTACACTGTTTCTGTAGATTCCCACTGACTATCCTTTCTTCCATGTTTCTTTGGAAGTTATTTTTTTAACTCATAGTGAAGATAAAACAGAGATATTAAATAGCAGGCCTCCCTTGCAACCACAAACATAACTGCAGAATACACTGGGCCTATCTGTAACCCAGTGGGCATGGAAACCAAAGGAAAAGGGATGAGACCGTTTGTAACAAGCAGCTTAGAATTTAATGAATCATGGCCCTAAAGGTTTTGTTTTAGAATCTGTTGTGAAATTATCACATGTAGATTGAAACCTGTGTTGAGGAATGGGAAGTGTCTGGGATTCTTGCACCATCAATTGTATAACTGTAGAGTATTAAGCTCTCACAGCATACTGGTTTATGAATTTTTGGCAAGATGAAAAAGGTAGTGCCTGAGACTAGGATAGTCTATTCACCCACATACAATAGAGCTCAGTCTAGTCTACACATTCAATCTTGAAGCTGGGCTACCAAACATCAGGTTTAACAGTAGTTGATAAACTATTTCTTAAATGCTTGTCCTGTTTTAATTTCTGGGTGAAATTTTCTTGGATGTTTTTTTTTCTGAAGCTGACCTGAGCTGTTTTAGTATACCCTTAAGTACATTCTTAGAGTTCTGGGAAAGGTAGCTTATGTATCTAGTCAACGTTAATCTTACTGCCTTAAGGGTGAACTGCAGAGAAAAAGAAAACTTGTGACTTTTATTGCCTATTTAATATATAAAGTGCCTCAAAGTGTGCAGTTGTCTTATACTGAAATCAGGTACTGATGTTTTTTAAGCTTTTTGCTCTCTGGGAGACCTGATTCACCTTTCTTTGATGTCATTATAGTGTTGATTATGTTTATAGATCAAAAAGGAATAGTGAACAGCACTCTTTTGTTTGCCAGCTCACCTTTAAACTGGCTACATGGGAGGTTGAACCTCGTCTGTAGCTGTATGGGCTAGTTAATATGGAAACACCATTCTTAATTAATAAAAATATTCCTCATTTCTTGAAGAGTGATTTAAAGGGTATTTCCAGTTTTTTCTATGCTGTTTTTCAAGATATCAGGGAGTAAATAACTTCTGTAGCATACTGTTTCCTGCAACAGGTTGTGTGCTGTTTTAAACTACTGTAGTCATAAGTACAGGTGACACTATTTGTATACAAGGCTCCTGTTGGATTCATTAACAAAGGCCTTCTAGATAGTTTGGTTAGAGTTCGGAGATTTGTTTAATGGAAAGACAGAGCTGTAGAGAGCATGTTTTTCAATTTTCTGCATGCTACTTTTTGGAGAAAGGGAGCAACTTGACAATATCTGTTTAGAAGACCTGACTTCACGTAGGGATTACACATGTGATCCTCTATTCCTGTCCTTGTTCAGTGGGAACTGAGCTGTGAACACACTTGTGTCCTGGGCAGGATAAAACTTTCCTTCACAAGCATTCTGATGCCATAGCCACTATATGGGTGTGATCAATAGTGAGCTGTGTTCTAGATGGAGTCACACTTTTCTTTTTGTTTAAAAACATTCAGATGCAATTATTTCAATAAGTTAAATATCGGTAGCCTACTAATTTAAAATGATATGTTTACCTCTAACTTGCTTTTGAAATGGGGATAACTGCTTGAATATAACCCATTTGGTATGGGCTAGTTGGAATAGTGGGTTATGCAGTTAGTAACCTTTCATCTTTTGAGACCTGGGTTCAAATGCAGCTTCTGTCACAAGTGAAAGAGCTTTATGATCACCTAGTCTTTCATATTCATGTATTTGCAAAACCAGTGTAATTTGGCCCCATTGTTGTCCCTCAAGAATGCTGTGAGTCCAGATCATGATGGATTTGCACTTCTGGGTAGCGGGAAAATATATACCACATATTTATGTGTCAATTATATTGTGCCTCACTCCTGCTGTTTTGTCACTGTTATAAATATTAAAATCTTCCCTGTTCCAAAAAAGGAACATTTTAAATCTATTGAACAGTTGTTTTTAGAAATAACGGTTTTTCGATAGGTTTTTATGATTTTAGTGATATAGTACAAGAATTTTTAAAAGTTCCTTTGTTTTATTAGGAGTCCACATCTCCAGTTGTTTCACCACAGCAATCCCCACCAACCTCTCCACATACATGGAGGAAGCACAACCGCCATCCCAGCGGAGGGAATAATGAACGACCTCTTGCTGGACCTGGGCCTTTTTGGGCTCCATTTAGTGAAGCACAGCCAGGTATAAATGTCTTATGTTCTCCTTCAAGTGTTGCCTGACGTTGTGGGATTTTAAAAAAAAAAAAGCTTAAAGTTTAGGTCAGCTTAGATTTACATTTTCAGTGTGGACAGAAAAAGGACAGGAATATGAAGTATCTCTCTACACAATTAACAAGTGCAGCTCAATTGCAGTTCACTCTGTTAAATTGGTGCCTGCCAAAACTGCATGATCTGCAGCACGGCTGTGGCAGGCTCATTGCGCAAGTCTGATGTGGAACATGCCAAAAAATGTGGCAGGAGGGAGAGGATGGAACAGTTGCATGTGTCCCTAAAGGAAATTTATAGCAGTATAAAACTGACATGTTCTACTCCTGGGGGAATTGTGTGCCAAAAAACAAAAATTTTGCAGATAATATTTTAAAATTCTGCATATTTTATTTGTCAAAATAACACAATATAATGCCAGTTTCAATTACTTTAATTTATTTCAAAATACCTGTCAGCAAGTATGTCTGTAACAATACAGACCAAAAAAATAAAAAGATTCAAGAAATGTTTTTTTGACAAATAGATTCCTTACTAGGCATATTAATGCAGAACTTTGAGTAATTCATTTAAACTACAATCCAGAAATTTATTTCCTGCACCCCGCAGAAGCAGTGCAAAGGCTTGGGGGGAGACAAGGGTAACATAGGAGATGACTGAGAGGGAAGGAGCCTGGAGGTGAACCTGTAGTGTTGTTGGGTGTGGGTGGAACAAGTATGAAACAGGAATTTGGGGGAGGAGTATTATTAGAGAGTTAGGGAACCTCCCTAATGCAGACCCTGGCTGACCACTAGCCTCTCCCATTCAGTCAGGCACATCTGCATCCAATCCCCATGTGGTCTTGCACCCCCCAGCATGTGTCCAGTGGCGGAGAATTCCCCCAGGAGTAATGTTCCTGAAACTAGCAGTAATCTTCCCTATCACTGTGTAAAAATGCAGCTTGAGGGGAAAGCAGTAACACTACTATACTGTATGTTTTGAACTGTGCTTTTCTTTCTTAGAGTAGGTTAAGTGAACTTGTCAGATTTTTTTTCAAAACTGATACACTTCTTAATACTTTGGGCTGGTGCACACTAACCCCCCACTTCGAACTAAGATACGCAACTTCAGCTACGTGTAGCTGAAGAGAAGTATCTTAGTTCGAACTTAACGCGGGTCCACACGCGGCAGGCAGGCTCCCCCGTCGACTCCGCCTACTCCTCTCGCGGAGCAGGAGTACCGGCGTCGACGGCGAGCACTTCCGGGATCGATTTATCGCGTCTAGACAAGACGCGATAAATCGATCCCAGAAGATCGATTGCTTACCGCCGGACCCGGAGGTAAGTATAGACGTACCCTTTGAATTTTTACTTTCTCTAGAACTTGTGTATATTTAAGATCCACATTCTTAGGGTCTTGTGGTTTGAGTTATGTTATGGTGGACTAATAGTTCGATACTCTGTGTGCTGGTACATCCAGTAGGCCTGTGTTAATTGTTTCTTTTTGAATAGTAAAGAAATATCGTGTCTGATCCCAGTGTTTCTACAAGTTCCTTTTTTTCTCCTCCCCCTACTGTTCCCAGGTTTTCTACTTCTAAGTAAATCTTAATTCAGGTTACACTTCTGCTTTTAGTATTATTTCTTGTTACAATAATCCAAATGCTAATTTAAAATATAATATATTTTTTATATTTAATTTGAATACTTATGATTAGTAAGGTGTATTATAATTGGCTCACTATTTTTCAGTACATCCTTTATTGTAGTCATGACCATACTTTGAGGACCAGGGAACTTCTTATGTGAGAATTGGTTGAAGGTATTTTCTTGAGCTGTCAAGTCCTAAGAAAAGACTAAAATTTTGTTTTTATTTTCAGGGACATATAGAAAGCCTAGATCATATGCAGAGGGGTTGTGCCAATGATGTTGTCCCAACAAGTATCATGCCCTAGTAGTTAGGCATGCTTATACATTATCTGATATAAAGATCATACAGTTTCTTCATTGTGCACATGCCATACATTTGAGTACCACAGAATAGGTTTAGTCAAACTGTTGTAAAAGCCCTAGTTAATTTGCAATTTTTAATGGATAAATTAACTTCCCTCTTCACCCCTGCACATAGTAGAATACTTGAGAACCTAGAGTCTTACAGGCTCAAATGCAGATGAGGTATTTCTGGTGGCAGTCTTGCAGTTTTCAAAGCCAGTGGACTCCAGGCATTCGTCAGTAACTTGCTCTTTATCCATTTTTCATAACTAGAGTAGTTTGCTGCAGAATTCCATATTAAACAGTCAGTTCTGGCAAAAATATTCGGGTGATGCCTATTCAGTGAATTAACTTACTGACTCTAAAAAGCTGTCAGAATTAGACCAAAAACTCAGTCCTCTTAAATTCTGTCTTTTGTCACTTCCTCCAGATATTTCCTACACTGAAACACTATTTATCATATTCAAAATTGTTCATTGCAGCGGGATTATCTGTATTGCTAACGCTATCTCCTATCTCTAGTTTCTAGCTAGAATAGGTTTTAATGTTGTGTTGTAGCTCAGGGCAAACCATGTCCATCCTGATTCAGAGTGGAAAGACTTTTCTTGACCCAACTAGTGCCTTGGTATGAATCATAGCTGTGCTTTACACACACAAGGGGTGTGTGTGTGGGTGTGTGAGAAGTGGTGATCGTACTCTTATTTAAGTGAGGGTCTAATAGTACAGGCTAGAATGATGGTGTTGGCCAGTGCTCTGCAAAATTCCAAATCCAGCTCTGCCAATAAACCTTAGTCCTAACCTTGGAGATTCCCTTCCTGTTTCAGTCTTGAGTCTCTCTTGAATAATCAGCTAATTATGTCAAATTGAGTCACTTTTCTGTTATGTTCCAAAAGTTCAAGAGGGTTTAAAGATGAGACCACAATATTTTCACTTGTAATCCAGGCAGGTGATCCAGGTCTCTCTAGGTATAAGTCCAGTGTGTCAAATGCTAGGATTTAGAGAGGACTCTCTTGATATTTAGGACTAATTATTAGTGTTACCTTTTTGCAGGGGAACAAGTCATTGCCTGTGTCCCTGTACTACCGTCTCCTCAGGATCTACATTGAACCCCTCAATGTTTAAGAATATTGAATTTAATTCACCCAAGAAAAAAACTTTATCTATTTTAGTTACCCATCTGGCCTCCTGTTTCTATAGTATCTGAGCATGATATAGTCTTTAGTACATTCATCATTACAATACCCCTCTGAGGCATGGAAAGGCTATTACTCCATTTTACAGATGGGGAGCTGAGAACCAGAGACTGTATTCCCCAAGCTCATTCAGGAAGTAAAGTAGGGCAGGGACTTGAACCCAGGTCTCCATATCCTAGGCCAGTGCCTTAATCCCGGAACTATCTTTTCTGCTGGTATTAATCTTCCATTTGTCTTTTCCAGTTTCTAAAGGAATGCCTTAGCCAAGCTTCGTGCTCCTTTGCTCATTTAATTATTCTGTGTGTTGACGGCCAAGTCAAAGCGTAGACCCAACTAACATCTGGGTGGTGATGTATGGAACTGATTCTTACCAAACCTTTTATAAAGTACAGAATATTGCTAGAGTTTGGAAAGCTGGAAGGCTTTTAGCCGAAATATGGTAGATGAACTCTTTCCTGGTGCTAGTAAACTTGCACTAGTTGGACGCCAATAACCAAAGTGTATGAACTCTTTGTTTAAATATATTGTCAACTGTGTGTGCATTGAAAAACAAACTCTTTAATTCATGGGTGTGTTGTCACCCCTCAAGGAATAAAAACTGTACTGTTCTCAGATTTGATATTGTCTATATGCTTTTTAGGACCAGTGCCAAAATTGGATTACTAGATCAAGGGGCCAGTGATAATTTTAAGGTCCAATATTCCTTTTACTGTCAGGGTTTGAATTGCACGCCTCACACTATTTGGAAGCTGTGGTTCACACCTTTCTGAAGACAGGATTGTTACAGTTGCCTAGGCAGAGTGAAAGATTGGATCTTACAATCATACTCTGATTATCATCTTGCTGTCTGGTACTTCAGTTAGGACACCATTTTAGTGTGATCTTGTAGTTTGCTAGAAGCTAAGGGTTTTGTATAGTTTTAGGCTAGGTCTACACTACAGCGGGGGGTCGACCTAAGATACGCAACTTCAGCTACGTGAATAGCATAGCTGAAGTTGCGTATTTTAGGTCGACTTACCTGGCTGTGAGGACGGCGGCAAGTCGACCGCTGCCGCGCCGCTGTCAACTCCGCTGCCGCCTCTTGCCGCGGTGGATTTCCGGAGTCGATGGCAGAGCGATCAGGGATCAATTTTTATCGCGTCTTCACTAGACGCGATAAGTCGATCCCCAATAGATCGATTGCTACCCGCCGATTCGGCGGGTAGTGAAGACGTGCCCTTAGAGGATCTTGGATTTGTGTCCTTTTGTTTAAGATATAAAAAGGCCTGAAAGGTGTGTGCAAGCTTTTCTTTTTTTTTACCTTAAATTCAGGAATGTAAAGTCTTGTCTTGGCTTGATTTTGCTGGAATAGTTCTTGGAGGCCCATGTGGATTCCCACCCCCAATTAAGTGGTAGAGTTTATTCTAACAAAAGTCTGTTCTCCTGAGTGTTTCTCAGGAATTTGAATTAAATAGATGCTAACAAAACGGTTTTAAATAATCAGAATAAAATTGCTTCCCTTCTCAAACTAAGCTTCAGTTATTGATCTGTCACAAACCTATTACTACTCCAGTTCTCCAGAGTTTCCCAGGAAAAAAACAAAACGATGCTTGAATTTCTTATGAAAAGGAAACAGGTTCTCCTTCCACACACACAAATCATGCCTTTTTACCCAATCAAGAGAAAAAACAGCACAAACTTTTTTTTCCTTTTGCATGGCAGTTTAAACTCCAGATCCAGCAGCTAGAAAGTTGGCTGCTAAAAGCTTTTCAGAAATGAAGTGATGGTTGAAGTTGCATGGCAGAATAAGATGGTAATCAAGTGACACCATTTTAAGGTCTGTTACTTCATAATATAATAGGGCTAGAAATGGAACTTTTACCAAAACAGTTTCCTTGGGAACTTTATCAGTGTGGCATATGGTGCGAGAGGAATTAAAGCCCATTCCACATAAACTACACCTCAGGGTGGATTTGATTTAAATCAGATTGATTTAAATCACTAGTCAAGAAGACCCGATTTAATCATGGATATCTCCAGAAAAGTGCATTCTTTCTGGTTGTTAAACCTTAATACATATTCTTCACAACTCAGAGATAGATGTAGGTTTCATTTTTAGAAGGTACACACTATATACATTTTTAAAGTGATTTATTTTGGAAACTTTTCAGATTAGTTTTACAGCTATATCAGAAAATGAATAATTGAAACTATAGAAAATGATGATCTTGAAGGTGGATAGTCTTCAGAATCCTGTATGTTGAGGATGAATTCTCCTAAACAAAATAAGTCCATGCAGTTATTTAATTACCACCATACAATTTAGTATTACTCATTGCATTCACTGACACTCAGTACTACTTTAAAGGTGAAATTGTAAAAGGAAGATCTGCCTATTTCAGCTATTTATTTTTTCACAACTGCATCTAAAATGTTAGTACCATAGAGTAACAACTATATATTTTGCTCAATCATGAGAATTCAAGAATCTTCCAGAAGGAAGACAGGCAGTCCTTAAGAAAGAAGTATGAAATAAAAAAGTTTACCAACCCAAAGATCCTGCATGTTCAGACATGTTCCTTTCATCATCTTCAACACAGTTTCCTCCTGAGAAGGCACACTTTTCATGATGTTGTTTCAGGCAACCAGGCCTTGCATTTCTTTGTTGCACTGTTTGCATTTTGCACGCATGCCTGTCTTACCCACAGGTAGAGGAACTTCATTAAATTATTCCCAAACTGGGTCTCTCTTACGGCCTGCCGCCATTATAGGTTTTCCCTTCTAGTGAGAGAATGCTATGGTAGATCTCAAATCAATGAAGGCCACACTCAGAAAGACCTCAAGACTTTTGGAATGTGCTGCTCAAACAGTTTCACTTTTGTTTCTACTGCCTGTCCCTCCCTTCTCACATTTATCTCCAGACTTCTCCTTGTCCATATCTATTCCGTCCGCAACAATCTTCTATTCATTGAACTTTTTGAAACTTTGCACTTTTAGAGAGAGGTAAGGTAGGGTTACCATATTTTAAAAATAAAAAAAGAGGACCCTCCACGGCCCTGGCCCCGCCCATTTCCCCGCTCCAGCCCCGCCCCAACTCCGCCCCCTTCCCCGCCCTAACTCCGCCCCCTCCTCCCTCCCACTCCCAGCCACGGGGAAAGGGCTGCCCGAGCGCTACCGGCTTCACGGTTTGCCGGGCAGCCCCCAGACCCTGCGCCCCCGGCCGGCGCTTGCCCAGCGCAGCTGGAGCCCGGGAGGGGAAGCGCCCAGC
>NW_020664436.1:48146822-48280225 GCF_002925995.2 Terrapene triunguis
CACAGATTGAAAACTGCAAAACTAAGCACCTCTGATGGTATCTTCTAGACTGAGCACAGTGTCCCATTGGGTAGATAGAAAGATTAACCTAAATAATTTATACAGAAGCCCCTGAAACCCCCTAATCCATGAACTATTGGAACTCATTTACAAAACTTTTATTAAACATTACATGATTATATTGTCTCCTACTATAGAATTAGAATTTATAATCCCTGTTCCGTGATGAGATATCTTTGAGCTATAATGTGTCTTAATTAAAACTATCTTTAGATAGGTTTTTTTCCCCTCAAAAAGCATTTAAATAAAAAAACCCATTTAAAAAATATTGGATTTTTTTATTTAAATCATTGATTTTTATCCACCCTGCTACTGCTGTTTCAGTGACCTGTTTAAAGACAAATTCCCATAGGAGAAATATATAGTACAGCCACATGGAGTTCAGTTCACATTTTTTCTAAGCACTGTGCATTAGACTTATTCTCAGAGTTAGATGCAAGACTCGAGACCTCCTTGGCCTTCCATCCATTCCAAGAGGTGTTGCTCTTTACTCTCCCACGAGTGTGCATGCACACAGGACCTTGAAGGACTGTGGGACAGTAAAGAGAAAGTACTTTACTGATAACTTCCTTCAAGAGTCTTCTCAGTAGTTCAGGAGAAGGAGTTGAGGTGGTTAGGGGCTGTACTCAAATGTCATATGTTGATGTCAGTAGGGTCACTTCTCCAGCCCAAATGGACATGGCTTTGGTAGAATTTATGTGAACTCAACACCAGAGAGCACCAACTCATGTGTGCAGGCACAGAGGTGATTCTCGAAAAGTTAAAAGTAAATAACCTTTATTCACTTGTTCACAGCCTGCCCACCGCGCGCTCCCCCCCCCCCCAATCCATATACCAACATTAGTGAATGGTAAAGCAACCAGAAGAACAAAACAAGATTGTTGTTGGAAAGGCTACTGTAGCTAAAAGGAAAACCATTCTGCTGATACCGTAAGATTACTTAAAAGATGTAGTAATTAATTTGGTGCTACCAGGTTTTCCCCAGGGAATTCTAGTGCCACAATTCAAATTGATTGAATATGTAACTGTTTACTGTTTCAGGTGAAACCAGAGCTTTGGAAGTATATGGCAAGTATTTACTATGACTAGGCTTGGAAGGATAGATTTCCGTTAAAATCTGATAAATGTGAGTAATTGTCCATTTTTCTCTTCACCTAAAAACCTGTGAAGAATTCAGTCTTAATTGAAATTAAGGAATAAAAAGTTAAAGTATATGAGAAGGGTAAAACTTTCATAAGTGACTTAGGAACCAGTCCCATTTTCAGAAATCACTTAGGAGCCTCGTCCACTTGAAAGTCAGTGGGACTTTGTCAGTTAAGCACTTCTAAAGGTAAAATTTTCAGATAACTTGTACACTTTTTTTGCTGTTAACTTCATCTGGCAGTCAATAAAATGTAAGACTTAATTTCTCAATTTATCCTCTTTGGCAGTCACTAAACTTTGAATAACCAGATGTGTTTGAGGGTATAAAATCATGTTTAAAATATTTAATTCTTTATTAGTTATCAGCACAAAAAAAAAATCATATGCATTTAGTGTATAAGTATTAAGCCAGGTGTAACATGTGTAACTTTGATCCATCTGTTCGCATAAAAAACTCATCCATAATAAGTTGCTAAACTTACACTGAAATAAAAGAATAAAAGTCAGTATCTGTGAGGATTTTGTATTTCCTGTTTAGTGTAAAAAAATAAGACCAGATAAAAATAGAATACTGGCACTTTTGAATAAATCAACTACCTGTTCAAATTTATAAAATAAAAATAGAATCCTTCCAAGCCTACCCATGCAAAAGCAATGATTGCAGTTAGTTCTTTGATGCTATAGTCCTGCACAGATGGTATAGAAATGCCGAACCATTATTCTGAAGTGAATAGAAATACTACAGGTGATAGTCTGATAATCACTACAGAATCCAGTTTTGTTGTGTGAAATTGAAGCTTGTAAAAACTCATCATGAAGGAAGCTGTCTTCTCATTAGCAACTGGCTGACAATGCACAGCAAAAGCAAAACAAGCAGGCAAGATTTAGTAAACATAACACAGGAGCAGTAGAAGTAGGAAGACATTAACTTAAGATATCCAGGAACCGTAACTCATTTAAGCCTTCCATTGACTTTAGCGAGTTTTGTTTCAGGTCTGCAGGATCCAAGAGGGAAGCCAGTAGTTGAGGGGGAGGTGGCAGGTTCTCTCAGACCTCCATACCCAGTAAGACTAACTTGGAAAGTTCAACTACCCCTCATCCACCATAGTCAAAGTAGGCATCCCTGGCAGACCAACTAAATTAAACTGTTTGGTAAAGTTATGTAAAAACTCTGTACTATAGTATTTGCAATACATGTTTTTGAATTTGTTTTGCATTTGCAGATATTGTACATCTTTAAATCCGCTCTTGTAATTCTGCTTCTATTTAGGCAGGTGAATCCTGCCCTGTAGCTGAACTTCATGTTCAGGATGGGGACTAAGCTCTGCCTCTGTCCAGAACTTTGTCCAACTGCAGACCTGACAAAACTTACAGGAATGGGAGCAATTTCAGATACCACCTATTCCCCCAGTCTTGCTGTAACCACTGCTCAAAGCATCTCAGAGGTGAGATGAAGAACTGAATGAAGATTTGGCTCACTATCTGTGGGGCCTACCACAGGCACAGAAACATGACGAGAAATTCTTCTGAGATGCATTAGCTGAGCTGCTCCTACTTAACGTCTAACATTTGTTAAAATTTCTGCCACTCCCCTGATTAATAAATATATCCTCTCACTGCCCCAACCCCCATCCTCTGTCTTACACGCCTCAGCGTGCCAACCAGTCCTTGTGGCTCCGTAGAGCCGGGGATGATGGTTTCATTCACAAGATTAAGAACCTGGCCCAGGATTCATGGCATGTATTCTCCATCTGCCTGGGGCAGGGAATATGGCACTGGAGGTGGGAATTGGGACACTTGGCTTCTCAGCTTTGCCACTGCTTACGTATGCTTATCTCTTGGGCAAGTCACTTAGCCTCCTCATGCCTCAGTTACCCCATCGGTAATCTAAGGAGGAGGGTGGAACCCAGCCTGGAGCTCTGCAGATACAAAGGGCTCAGTATTATTAAGCTGCAGGAGCCAGGGGTAGAGACACTGTGTGCAGGTCACAGGTGGAGGGAGATGATTTATTGGGGGGGGGGGGTAGCTCAGTGATTTGAGCATTGGCCTACTAAACCCAGGGTTGTGAGTTCACTCCTTGAGGGGGCCATTTAGGGATCTGGGGCAAAAATCTGCCTGGGGATTGGTCCTGCTTTGAGCAGGGGGTTGGACTAGATGATCTCCTGAGGTCCCTTCCAACCCAGATATTCTATGAAAACATCCTCCTATGAATTTTTTGGTTAATTAGGCTAGCTGCTGGGGAAGAGTTTGGAGGCAGAGAGCAACTTGAGAGATCACCACCCCCTTTACTCTCAGCACTGTTGGATAAACGCTGCTTTAGCTCACTGGCATACAAGGAATGGGTCTAATGAAGTAGTGTGTACACTAGAGAACTAAAATAATAGTTCCAGCTAGTAATCCCAAACACAGTTTAATGTTTAGGGTGTGGATTGTAGCACCTTTTGCCTACTAATATAGTTAAAACTTAATTACAATGATAGCTAGAAGAAACTAAGAAATCTAATATCTCCCCTTATGTAATACTTTCCCCATTTTCAAGTGGGAGAAAGCTCTCCAGAAACAAATCTAAGTAAGGTCCTGTATTTTTTCTTATATAGTATGTAAAGTATAGTAGACCCCAACAATTTACTGTGCACACTACAGTAACAGGTAAAAGTTTTCTGAACAGTTTTTGTTTTTCTGAGTAGTTTTCTGTGTCTCTTTTCTGGAAAAAAGTGACTTAATATTCTCTAATCAAGTCCCCAGCCTAAAGGGTAGTTTCATCACACTTGATCTTAATACGTATAAATGTAGAGTAATTCTGGAATTATGTATAAATAATCCCAGTAACAGTTTTTTCTTAACATTTTAGTTGTCTCATTACCTGCACGTTTTTTTGGGGGGGGTTGCCCATTCTGTTCACTATCGATGACATGTTCTCTATCCATAATCTCCATGTACCTGGATCTGTTGATAATTCTTAACTTCCATGAAAGAACTACCTGTGTATACAAAATTCTCTCATGGTAATTCATTTATGGACACCCATCTTAGAAACAGCTTAATTGTTCTTGCTGCATAAAATTGGATCCATGTTGAAGAGCTGACAGACTATAAGGTGGTGAATGTTTTCTCCTTTCTTCAGATGTGCAGTGTAGGCTTCATGATTGTATCATGAGACAGTCCAATAGTAAGTTATGAACCTACTTCCTGCATCTATAGCATTGGATGCATGAGGTAGAAATGTGCTTGTGAGAATTTAATATAACCTCAGTATTGCATTTGGTTGTACAAAAGCACTATACAACTTTCATTCTGTTTAAAATCTTCAAGAGAGCCAATTTCACAACTGCTCCTTGGTCTTCCAGGGGTTTAATATTTTCTACTTGATGTAGGAAACAGACCTGTCTCTTGTGATTCTTCCAAATTTTTAAAATTTTCCTGATTGTCCTGTTCCTTCCTAGGACTTCCTCAATTTTTTTTATTGAATCACAACTTTGGAGAAGCTTGAGACTTTTATACCCCTGGCATTGGGTGACTCAGATGCCAAAAAAAAGTTGCCATAGATATTTAAACATCTGTATAATTAAGTTATTAAAGGACTGAACATCCAAGACTACATAATCAAAATAAGTTAACTGAACAGAACACATTTATGAAAAACAAATCTGTAAGGCTTTTGGTAAGCCTCTCAACCACCATGTTACATAATTTTACCAACTTGAGATGCAAGTATTGTTGAGTAAGTGTCACACTGCGTTAGCAACAGAGTTAAGTTATTAAATTATAGATATCAAGAAAACTGATGCCTAAAAATGAGCTGTTGCTGGAATTACAAATCAAAACATTAAGAAGGAAAAAAAATAGAAATAGCACAAGATATCTGAATTGCAGGAATGCTGTATGATAACTTTAAGTAACTGAATTAGTTTCTTTGCCTCTCAGTACAATGTTTGGTTTCTCTTCTCAGTTCTCTCTTTGAAGGGAAAAATATGAAGAAGTTTCATTTTAATTATTCTTGATATAGCACATGTTCACAACCCAGATTTTTTCTTAATATTTATAAATACCAGTGACAGTAAGCAATCCCTTCCTTTTTCTTTACAGTTTATATTTAAAGGAGTATTGTTCAGTATAGAATACTAATACACAATAAGGCATTGGAGAATAGCTTTGCATTTTTTTCACATTACTACAGTCTGGTTTGTGATTATCGTCACAATTTTATTGTGCTTTTCTAAGAAGCACATTTATTTCAGTTTTCCATGGACTTTGTCCAGCTAAAGTTTTCTTAAATTTTTTTCAGGTTGTTATATTTTGAAAGGGAACTGTTTCTTTTGCTTTCAGGCTCATCTACTACTGGTGATTCCATATGGTCTGGCCATTCCCCGCCACCACATCAAGAAAACTGGGTCAGTTTTGCAGATACCCCACCAACCAGTACTCTTTTAGCCATGCATCCTGCTTCTGTCCAGGTGTGACATTTTATTGGTATTCATTTGATTTGCTTCATTCAAATTAATGTTGCAATCATCTTTCATACTTTCACTGCAGACTCATACTGTGGACCCAAATTTACTATGTTGTGGAGGTCAGAAATCTGTTCTACGCTTATTTACCTAACAGATACTTCTGTATCATTGAGTTGTTAAATACTATACCTTTTTATTTAGGAAAGTTTTTTTTTTTTTTTCAAAATTAAAAATTTGCTAACACTTTTAAATTTGGCTTTTCAAATAACTGAGAATATTTGTACTTCGCTTTCTCTGCATACACTCCATACCTTTTTGTTGCTTACATAATTGCAGTCACTTCTACACCATTTAATGTGCAGAAATATTTCCTATAGCTTGATAGTCCCAAATATGCAATCTGCTGACAGCTTCCTGCAACACTTAAACTTCTACAAGAAATAACTAAGCTTTGAAGGCAAGTAGTCTAGAGACAATGGCAGTCCATGTGATTGTTTTAGACAGATAATACTGAGGAAAAAATGTTTCATTGCAGGACCAGACAACAGTACGAACTGTAGCATCAGCTACAACTGCAAATGAAATTCGTAGGCAATCGAGTAGTTATGATGATCCCTGGAAAATAACTGATGAACAAAGGCAGTATTATGTAAATCAGTTTAAAACCATTCAACCTGATCTAAACGGATTTATTCCAGGTGAGTTCTTTAAACACAGAAGTTACTATAGGTATAGCAATTTTGTATTCTCAAAGACAGCGTGCTGGTGGACATGGATTTATATACCATTTTGTAAGAAGTCCTATGTTTACTAAATTATTGGTACAATACAGCTCCACTGTGATTAAAAAACTGAAGCTTTGAAACTAATTTTTCTATATAATAGGTCAGCTTTGTCAGTCTTACTCTTCTAATTAGCACCCTTTGCTAAATTGTTTAATTGTTTTTACCATAAACTTTAAGAGCCTTAGGTTGGTAAGCTTGCAATAAATATTAAGCATTATTGTTTTAATATTTCAGGGTCTGCAGCTAAAGAATTTTTTACCAAATCAAAACTACCTATTCTTGAGCTTTCTCACATTTGGTAAGTGTGAAGTGTCAAAGTTTGGGGTAGCTATTTTTGAGAACTGCAGCTATTTCATATTAGAGCTTGTCTGACAATCAGTCAGCACCTCTCATCTTCCTTCCTAGAAAGTGTCACCTGCACAAAATGCCAGTGCTATTCTAGTGTCAATCCTGTTCCCATTTAAGACAATATTGCATTTTCCACTGACTTCAGTGGGATCAGGACTTGGCCCCTACTTACCAGGGAGCTAGAGCCCACAGTGTCACGTACTTCACACAACCAAAATGTGTTGAAATTGCATGGAAAAAGACGCATTTTTGTCATGCGTATTTCATTTAGTCACACATGCTTCTGGGTAAATTTGTTAAAGTCCCACAACGACTTAAACACAAATCTTACTCTTCATTTCAGTGTAGAATGAGTGCTACAATGCCAGACATGCTCATTCAATAACTTGTCCACAACAGATTTTGTCTCCTTCATTAGCTCTTCAGATAACTTACATTTTGGATTCTAATTTAAATAAGATTGTTCCCTCATTAAATAAAAGTATGTAAAGTGTCAGACTGTAATATCTACATGCTGAAAAACTGCTATATTATAATCTGCCATTAACTTACTTGATGCAGATAGTGCTGAGCAGAACCATCAGTGCTTAAAAATGCAGAAAATAAGGATAGTAAACTAAAGACTTAGCAATGTAATATGAAATGAGTTTAAACCCAGTCATTAATTTTAAAACCTGTCATTAATGAGGACTCATCTCTGTTAAAGAACACTCAAAATGCATAGCACTGTAGGTCCTAAGTATTAACATGGGAAATGGAATTATATAAAACACACATCTAACAATCTTTCAGATAAGGCAACAAAAGTATATAATCTGAAAATAAAATGACTTAGAGAGGAATTTGATTTTATTTATAGTAAGTTTTCCTTTTAGGGAACTGTCTGATTTTGATAAAGATGGCGCATTGACACTGGATGAGTTCTGTGCTGCTTTTCATCTGGTAGTTGCTAGGAAGAATGGCTATGACTTACCTGAAAAACTACCTGAAAGTTTAATGCCCAAACTGATTGATTTGGAAGACACAACAGGTAAGATGTGTGTTGCTAAAGAAACTTCATTGTATGTCCAGATGACAATCCAGTTACAGTTACAATCAAATAGCTGGTATTTGCAGAATTGCAAATAAACTTAGAAGTTTAAACTTATTTTGTGATGGTACATGAAATGATCCACTCTCCTGAGTCATGTAATACATGAGGGTAAAACTTTCAAAAGTGCTTGCTTGACTTGAGAGTTTTAATGCTTAGTACTTAAATGCCAAAGTCACTTTTGAAAATAGAACTTAGGCTCCTAAGTCATATAAATGCTGGTGAAAATATTACCTATAGCCAATGTTACCTATAGGCGAAGAAGGATGGCTTTGTAGTTAGAGCACAGGAGGTCTGAATACTATTCCTAGCTCTGCCACAAACTTCTGTGGCTTTGGATAAGCCATTTAATCTTTCTGTGCCTGTTTCCCTACCTGTAGAATGGACTACTTACTGACAAGGATGTGATGAGTCCTGTTCATTAATATTTGTAAACCACTTTGATTTTCTTGAATGGAAAATGCAAGCTACCATTTCCTGTAAATGGTGTCTATACATAGAAGTAAATTGTTTTGTACTCATCTTTTGCTTCTTTATGGTGCATAAAGAAGCCCTGAATTTTATTTTAAAATTTTACTTCAGAAATACCAAACTTGCTTTGAAAGTTAAATCTTTTATTTTTTTGCGCTGGAGGACTTACTTAATTTTAATGCCAATTATTGTAATACGCAACACACTGAATACATATTTAATACCAAAAAATTTCATCTGTCTCAAAATGCTTACCAAGGTGGGAAAATACTAGCCTCATTTTACAGATGAGGAAACTGAGGTGTGCACAGCCTATAGAAGGGCAAAGAATGGAAACCATTCTGTGCCCTCTCTGTTGGACCATGCTGTTTTTTTTTTTTTTTTTTTACTGTAGAAGGGCCAAGGAAATTGGAATGGGAGCTTCTTTGGTCCTTTATATGAAGATGCTGAGTAACTGAAGCTTTAACAGCTATTCGCTATGACAGTTGTAAGGTCTGACCATAAAGTTAATTAAATTTGGAGGAAGTGGTTTTCAGGTGTCACTTCCTTGTTACTGGTGACTTTTATCAGCCTCGTTTACTGGTCATTGATAGTCTTCTAGGAAAAAAAATTAGACAAGATTTAGCAATCCATAGAAACCAATTGGGCCATGACACACATCATAAAGGATACAAACTTGATTTGTATTTCCTCTTATTTCACTTTTAAGGACAGTAGCAAATTAGTACTACTACTAAATCTTAAACCTTAGTAGTTTGGCCAAAAAAATCTTTTTTTAAATCAGTAGGAATACAACTTTTCTTCTGCTATGGGTGTGCATGGTACGGTGGCCACTGTATAGGGATATCTTGTCTATTTTTAGTGGTCATTCTTCAGTGTTTTCCTCTGAGCTGAAGTATTTGTCAAGTCTTTGTTAAAATGATTTAGATATTTGATATAGGTAGCTCTAAAAGTCAGACACCCTTCTTCCCTCTGCTTCAAAAGTAAGAATTAAACTTCTGGCTTTCAGTTATGTGCCAAGTTTCTACCTAAGTGCAAAAGCAGTCTTTCCTTTTTTGTTAACTTCAAAATTTTAGAGGCATTCTTCCAAGCTTTAATTTACTAATGCCTGCTTCTAAAGACAAAAGCTGTATTTGAGCCTCCAAGTTTGAATTTGAAACTTTCATTTAATCTTTTTCACACATGTAGCAGTTTAAGAGCATTGAACATTTATTTGGGTTGTCTGCATTAGACAGTTGTACTGCTTTAAGTGGAGCAGCTCCCCGACTGTGTACTCTGTTACATCAATATAAAGGTGCTTTTTACTGGTACACCTCTACCCCGATATAACACGAATTCGGATATAACGCAGTAAAGCAGTGCTCCGGGGAAGCGGGGCTGCGCGCTCCGGCGGATCAAAGCAAGTTTGATATAACGCAGTTTCACCTACAATGCGGTAAGATTTTTTGGCTCCCAAGGACAGCATTATATTGGGGTAGAGGTGTATAACTATTCTCATATGGGAAGAATAACCCTACCAGTGTAAGTAATCTTTATAGCTGTATAACTTCATCTGCCCTAAGGCTTTTACCTGTATTACTGTTTTTTAGTACACCTCTACCTCAATATAACGCTGTCCTCGGGAGCCAAAAAATCTTACCGCGTTATAGGTGAAACTGCGTTATATCGAACTTGCTTTGATCCACTGGAGTGCACAGCCCCCCCCCCCCCCCCGCTCTCCCGGAGCACTGCTTTACTGCTTTATATCCGAATTCGTGTTCTATCGAGTCGTGTTCTATCGGGGTAGAGGTGTAGTAGTAATCAACTCTAACCAAAATAGTTATACTTTGAAGTGTAGACCAGACCTTAAACCAGAAAGTTTTGCAGCTAGCTGCAGCTTCATCTAAAATTTGTGAAAATTTCCTAGTAAAAAATGCTATAATGAGCTCTATAATGAGGTGTGAAGTGGCCTTCCAAACCAGGGGAAAGCTCTTCCAAAATAAAAATCAAGATGGCATTATGAAAAGTGACAACTCCTGTGACATTACTGTGAGAGTCTAGTATGGTAGATATTCTGTGACCCACTCCACCAATCCTTGTTGTGCTTGCGAAGGTCTTGTCTTGCTTCATGTAGGCAACTCTTGAATATTCTTAGAGCTCACTTGCTATTTTATTTAAACGGGGTGACTTGAGTGCACTCACGGTAAAATGTTCAGTCTTTAGTGAATTAAGATCTTTTCTTTGAGTAGGATTAAGGGCTCTAGCAAAAGTTACTGGTGGAACTCAATTGTTGTAGCTACACCAGTGCAAGCCCCTAGTTATAGATGCATTTAAACCTGTTAGTCGTTTATATTGTTTTAAGCTAAGCTAATACATTTAGTTTAGTTGGCAGATCAAATTACATGGATTCAACTTTTCTACTGCAAACCAGCCTAAAGAGATGAATAAATTGAGCTTCTGTAATGCTTGTGTGAAAGCCACACTACAGTGACACTTGTTTTCAACAGCCTTCACACAAATGTAAGAATTTTTTTTTTCAAATTCAATTTATGGTATTTGAGCATTTGATTGAGGCCTCTAGTTGCTGCCACAATTTGACGAATAATGGACTGTGAAAATTATTTTAAGAGCAGAATGATTTGAGTAACATCACTGGCTTTTCCCTCTTGTATCAAATTCAAGTTTCTCATCCTCTGTTTCAAGGATCTGAAAAATGACACCCTTACTGTCTGTCCTTTCCTTAATTGATTTTTTCTTTGTCTCCCATGCTGCTGTGCCTATGCTTGGAACTCGCTGTCTGCTTTTACATGTTTTGGCCAAATTCCTCCTTTAAACATTGCATAACCACATACTTTCTGATCACAAAAAGTATGTAACAAATCATATTTAAGCTGCTACCTTCAATTCTTGGATTAAACCATTGCCTGATCATGCAGTGTACCTTTTAAACAGTGCTTCTACCGTAGACTAGATCAAGGGTTCTCAAACTAGGGGTCTGGACCCCTCACGGGGGTCACTAGGTTCTTACATGGGGGGTCGCGAGCTGTCAGCCTCCATCCCAAGCCCCGTTTTGCATCAAGCATTTATAATGGTGTTAAATATATAAAAAAAAGTGTTTTTAATTTATAAGGGGGGGGTCGCACTCAGAGTCTTGCTATTTGAAAGGGGTCACCAGTACAAAAGTTTGAGGACCACTGGACTAGATTGTATAGTCTCTGGGGCAGAGATGACTTTCCTATCTGTTACTGCATCAAGCATGATGAATTGCAAACGCTAGGGGAAGAAGATAATCAAACATCAAGTAAAAGTAAGCTTTTCATGCACTACTACATTTAGAGAAAAAATACTGTCTACAACATCTTGGGGCCACTTAGAATTTCACACAAATCATAGTCCTAGAGTTTAAGGCCAGAAAGGACAACCAGATCGTCGAAATAGAGGCCTCAGATGTATGTAACAATTCTATAGTATCTTATTCTACATTGCTCTCCTCTAATGTGTTGAATATTTGAATGGGGTCACATCAACAGTTTTCTCCTCAGACACCTCAAAAGCTGGAGGATTACTGTTTGCATTACAGTAGCTCTAAGGAGCCTCAGTCAGAATCAGGACCACACTGTGCAAGGGGCTGTGCCAGTATACAAGACTTTGCCCTAAATAATTTACAAGGTGTCACAGAGTGAAAACAAACAGGGAAGGAAAGGAAGATGTGAATTAAAAATATAGGAGCATCAGGTCAGACTAGTTGTATGTACACTTAGCATGTTTGAAGTCTCATGCTGTTTATGTTTATAAATAAATTATCAGTATTCTTGTTGACTGCTGGCTTGGGTGACATCTTATGGTCTGTTGCACTGAAATGTGCAGTAGTTTACATTTCAATTCCTGTTATGTGAGTAACATTTTTAATGCCTTCCACTCTCAGCTGAGAATAGAGCCTTAAACCATTCACATAATTCAGAAGCAGTTCCATTTTTTTCTTGTAAATTTGAATTCAGGCCAGGTTACTGCAGTAATGCCATTTCCTTATAAGAAAAACAAGCTAAATCTGTTCCTTTCTTGGATGACTATTGAGGTACATCTGTTTGGAAGTAGCAGTTGCCTTACTTATAGGTTATGGATCTGTGGAGACCTGAGGAATTTTCCCAGAAAATAAGAAATTTCTGCAGGGGTTGGAGTGGGTGCTTTTCAGACTTAATTTCTCACTATTTTACAATGTCAAGTTAGAAAGTGATAAACTTACAGTACTTTCTAGCTTATTAAATTAAACCTTTGCTCCTGGACCATATTTTGTATAAAGCCTACCTAATCCTTCAATCTACCTGTAGGAATAATAATAATAATAATTATGAATAATAATAATATAAGGTATCACCACAACACCAATTGAACCAAAATTCTTTTATTAAATCTAAAGGCCGAATGGTCTTTATACAGCTGCTGCAAATGTGCCTTAAATGCCTAAGCAATCATCATAGTTGGTCATTTGTACCCATTGTTCAAGAAAGACCCATTTCCTCCAAAATGGCTATTAAGGCTTTGGGGAGGGAGGTGGTAGTTGTCACCACCTGACCTCCACTTAGATAATTGGTTTGACTACTCTGAGTTCTATTGTGTGGGACTGCACAGAGTTATACTTCCGTAACTGTTTCATTATCAAACCGAGCATCCTCCTTTCCCTTCTCATCTAATGTTGTTTCCAATACCTCTACTAACCCCAATTGTTCAGTCCTCTTCCAGCTTTGCAGTGTTCTGAGTTTGTGCAGAAGCACCTTTTTAATTTCACATATTTCCACATCTAGCGCATTATACTTTAACTTCAGCATGTCACTTTGTGCTGCTGTAGCCTACCAGGCTTCACTGGCAACAAGGTTTTGGGAACCTACATCCTTGGTCTTCTCATTCAGCTTATTAGCTGCTGCTTCTGTGGCTTCACTGAGCTGATTCTTATGTTGTCTACATTCATTCCTCAAGGTGGTGCACTTTGCCTGCAGAACTGTAGCCGCCAAATACGGTTCCTGAAAGACAGCTGCCTTCAAACTGTGCCTTCTTTGCTTTGTGATTATTTAAGAAAGCTGCAGTTAGGTTTTTCCACAACTTTCATGGGGGTCTCCTAATCAATATTTCCATACAGTCAATGGACCTCTGCCGTGCTTTGCCAAAAATGTATATACATAGGTACTTAATATACCCTCCATTTCCTTTCTTTTACTGAACTTCCCTGTAAAAGATCCTTATAATGGCCCTGAAGGATAGGATGCTGTCCCTTCTGTCCAAGGGTCTGGAGCAACCAAAATTAGTGTCAGTGGGATCCTGGACAAGTCCCCAGTGTGGTGGGGTGTGTGTGTGTTTGTACATACATACATACATACATACATACATACATACATACATACATACATACAATCACCATGACACCATTCAACCATAAATTCCTTTATGAAATCTAAAGGCTTAATGGTCTTTATACAGGTACTCAAAATATACCTTAAATGTCTGTCTGATCGTCACACTCATATCTTAACATGCAGTTATAAGTAAGGCTGTAGTCTAATCATGAGTATTTTTAATAAAAGTCTGCAGCAACCGGCTGCAGAGCTGCTCTAGCAGCGGCCAGTGTGGCTGTCCCCTGAGCAGCAGGCTTCGGGGCCAGCTGCTCAGGCTGCCCTGGGGTCAGCCACAGTGGCCACTGCAGAAGTCACGGAGGTTGCAAGCAGTCACGGAATCCGTGACTTCTGCGACCACTGTGACAGACACGGAGTCTTAGTCATAAGTAGTGATCCGATATTTACAACACGAGTAGGCCTGGGGCGCTCACATGCATATAGGCTGGCGCTAGGTAGGCAGGAACTAGCAACAAAAGTAAGAATTTACCCGTTTATATCCTATCAGTTGCACCCTGTGTGACCGAAGCCCTTCAATTAATTCTTTTCCTTGTTAAAACAGACTAAAACCACCCTTGGTAACTGGAGCCTCTTCAAGGAGTTTTCTCCTATCTTATCAATTCCCTTCCAGGTCCAGTTTTTCCAATTAAGCTGCATTCTTTCAAGGCCTTCCCACACCTGCCAATAGGTCCTGCACTTTACACAAACTGCAAAGCATATATATTCTTTAGCCATGATAATTTAACCCTTTATATATTGATTCAGTCCTACACTATCCCACTGTGGACATACTTTTTAACAGATTTAAGCATGATTTTAACCTAAAAGACAGTACCATTAATTTCAGTAACCTGAAGATTGGTTAAAGTGCTGATTTAATCTTGCAAAATGATTTTAAATTAATGAAATTTTTGTAAATCACTGAATTTGTCAATATGAGAAATTTCTAGCTACATTAAAGATAATCTCATTTGCCTGGACACCTCTGATCAGAGTGAAATAAAAATGTTGGCATTAGATTCCTTTAAAGTCATTCTGTTTTTAAAGATTTTTAAATTTGCAAAATTTTCATACCATCCTCTTGATTTTAGGTTACTAAAAAGAAAAGGAAATGAACATATATATGCATATTCTTAATAATGTTTTTTTAAAAAATAGGTGCTCTGCCTCAACAAAAGTGGACGCTGATCTCAAAATGGAGGAAGTAAATGGTGTTTGCGACTATTATACCCATGATACAAATCTCTAATTTAACACAGATCTTTTAAGGCAAGGGTAGTCAATAGGCTTATTTTTCTTCCATGTTTTTTTGCCCCAAACAATCCATTATCTATGCTATGTCCCTGTCCTGTTCCTCTTGCTGTTCACAAATAGCAACCAAGTAAATGATTATATACTTGACTACCCCAGTGTGGAAGACTTAGTGTGTAGTGGGCCATCTGTGTTAAAACACTACTTCAGTATTCTGACAAATAGTGACATTAGTGAGCTGAAAGGCTCCTTATGGCCCAAGGAACCCATTTAGGCACATTTAGATAAAAAGATGTTTTTCAACAGAACTGCATCCATCTGAAGCCCTGAAAGCTTCTGTGTATTTAGCATCAGACTGTACTATAATTTTATTTAGGGCTGTCTATTAATTGCAGTTAACTCACACGATTAACTAAAAAAAATTAATCGCTATTAAAAAAATTAATCACAATCGCAGTTTTAATCTCACTGTTAAACAATAGAATACCAATTGAAATTTATTAAATATTTTGGATGTTTTTCTATGTTTTCATATATATTGTATTCTGCGTTGTAATTGAAATCAGTGTATATTATTTTTATTACAAATATTTGCACTGTAAAAATGATAAACAAAAGAAAGTATTTTTCAGTTCACCTCATACAAGTACTGTAGTGCAATCTTTGTTGTGAAAGTGCAACTTACAACTTTAGTTTTTTTTAATTTTCAAAAATAAATATAAAGTGAGCATTGTACACTTGTATTCTGTGTTGTAATTGAAATCAATATATTTGAAAATGTAGAAAACATCCAAAATATTTAAATAAATAGTATTCTATTAACAGTGGTTAATCATGAATAATTTTTTAATCACTTGACAGCCCTAATTTTATTCTGATTTTTCCACTCCTGCTTAGTCAAATATTTTACTCTTAAAAAATCTTAAGATTTCTTGCTGCTTCAGCTATTGATGGTATGTCTACACTGCAATTAAACACCTGCATCTGGCCCATGTCATCTGACTTGAGGATGTGTAGTTGCGATGTGTATATTTGGGCTCAGGCTGAAGCCTGGGATCTGGAACCCCACAGCTCCAGCCCAAGCCCAAATATCGACACTGTATTTAAGCAGCCCATGGAGCCCGAGCCAGCTGACACGGCCAGCCATCGGTGTTTAATTGCAGTGTAGACATACCCTCAGTGTCCATTTCCATTGAAAACAGACTTACAATGAATGGCCAGTCTCATGCAACAGGGAGGAATAATAGAAATGTAGAACTAGAAGACTACCAACTAACTAACCTAAATCTTCCTTTCTGTAGACTAAGCCATTACTACTTGTCCTACCTTCAGCGGACATGGAGGACAATTGAACTCCGTCCTCTTTATAAAAGCCCTTTACATATTTGAAGGCTGTTACTAGGACCGCTTCCCTCCCTCCAGTTGTCTTTTTTTCAAGATTAAACTGCCAATTTTTTAACCTTTCCTTATAGGTCAGGTTTTCTAACCTTTTTATCATTTTTGTAGCGCCCTTCTGGACTCTCTAAAATGTGTCCACATCTTTCCTAAAGTGTTGCATCCAGAATTGGACACAGCACTCCAGCTGAGACCTCACCACTGCTAAGTATAGCAGGACAGTTACCTCTCATGTCTTACATACAACACTCCTGTTAATGCACCGTGGAATAATATAACCTTTTTCATAACTGCATCACACTTACTCACGCTCAACTTGGTATTTCAGATCATGTCCTCAATTTGTCAGGGTTGCTTTGAATTCTAATCCTATCAAAGTTTTTGCAACCCCCACTCATCCACAGATTTTCTAAGCATACACTCCACTCCATTATCCAAGTCATTAATGCAGATGTTGGATAGTCCTGGGTTTGGCACTGACACTCCCCAATATACCTCTGTTTGACAGAGAAGTATTGATAATGACTCTGATTATGGTCTTTCAACCAGTTGAGACATCAGTATGAATAGGGATTGTGCATTTGTGCAGTATGAGAGACTGATAGGTTACCGGTCACCATGATAAAGAGGTAAGGAGCGGGGTGAGCCTGGGGTGCGAGGCCATGGAAGGGAGATCGGGGCAATGGGGGGGAAGCAGTGGGGGCCGGGGGATCCATGGGAGGGAGAGGCATTCGGCTCAGGGGATCGATGGCCGGGGGGGTGCAGGGAGGCAGTGGGGGCCAGAGGGATCCGTGGGGGGAGGCAGCGGTGGCCAGAGGCGATGGGTGGGGAGCTAGGGGAGGCAGAGAGGGCCAAGGGCACCAAAATATAACTGTACATTATCTTTGTTTGCAAAAACAAAAAAACCACCCTACATAAATAAACCAATGATTTGGACATGTATATGTGCATATTTTTGTTTTTCCTAACCTTAAGTATTTTAGGAAAATTTGTCAGAGCGGCTACCAGCAAGAATTGGTGGCCACGCTCAAAGGCCATCAAAAAAATTCTTGGGAGAATCCCTGACCTAGGGTCAGAATTCTTACACCACCTTTCCAGGTATTAAAAGCCCCAACTTCTGGCCAGATCTCCTTCTGCAAGACATTATAAAGGGTTCTATCTTTCAGTGGCAATCTGTTGCACTAAAATCAACTTGCAGCAAATAAATCATCTTTTAACAGTCATAATACCTACCCTGTCTGGGTTGCAAAATTTCCTATATTTGATATCAAGTGTTGTATTTACTTTGCCCCAGTAATAACTCTTTTATACAACACTTCTGAACACAAACCTTTTAATTATCTTTTTTCCCTAAAATACTCCTAAGGTAACACTTGCATGGTTCAGACTTCTGTATACAAATCTTCAAGCAAGCAAAGGGAGGAGAAAATCCCAATATTGCCAATTCTTGGGAATTTATCTTATGACAAATCTTGTGATATTTGGGTTTTTTAAAGCACCAGCTCCTGGAGTTGGATGATTGTGTTTTTTAAATGAAAGCAGAGATTGTGTTTTTAGCCCATGTGATTTGTATTATGTAGAAGGTAATGCTGTGATGTCTGTCAGTGGGTTGGAGCATCACTAAGAAGGGCAGTTGTGGGGCTGGGACTGGTGGGGCTCTTTGTTTTCTGACACTGAGGTGTATTTATTCTGAAAGCGTACCTGGCACTGCCAGTTAACCATTTCTGTTAAAGTTTTAGCCAGTGAATTTCCCTTATGTTTCTGAGGAAGTGATGTTAGTGAATGGTGGGAGGGCTTTGTTGGGGTACCTGTGAGGGAGACTTCCTCCAAACACTTCAGTGTTACTCCATTACCAGCTTTGCCTTCTCTCTGACCTCTCCATGCCCACAGTAGTGCTGGAGGGGCTGGGAGGAGGATGGTAGGTGGTTACTGATGGGGTGTGAGGAGCACATCTACTCGCTGAAGTCAGCAAGGGAAAGCAGTGGGAACCCCAGGTTCCACACTCCCCTTCAGAGGGTAATGGAGAGGGACGGGGCTTTACACAACTCTGAAGCATGGGAGGATTGCAGAGATGTGAAGTGAATTATTCATCTCAATGGGATGTTCTGGGATGAATCTGAATACCACTCTCCCTTCTCTTTCCCCCTCCACCTCCGCCCATCTGATGAATCCAGTTTGATGCAGTAGCTCAGAGATGTGAATTGACCCATTTATCTTGACTGGTGTTCTTCTGATGTTCCCAAAGTCTTCCCCAACCCCTGTTTTCAACACTATCTCAACATGCACATAGACTTCAGAGCAATTTGAATATTAGATCCTTATTGGGATGCTGTAACTTTACCAAATAACCCTCAGCTTACACCAGTAACACTATTCTGGCCCAGCAGTATTATATTGGGACATGTAACACTACCACAGGGGTCAGCAACCTTTCAGAAGTGGTGTGCCAAGTCTTCATTTATTCGTGGTAATTTAAGGTTTCGTATGCCAGTAATACGTTTTACATTTACAGGGGCTGGCGGCTGGGACCCCAGGCCGGCAGCGGGCTGAGCAGGGCCGGCGGCCGGGACCCCGAGCCAGCAGTGGGCTTAGCCGCTCAGCCCGCTGCCATTTTGGGGTTCCATCCACTGGCCCCTGCCAGCCAGGCTCCCGGCTGCCGGCCCAGGGTTCCGTGCATCCAGGCCAGCGGCAGCGTGCCACAGTAAATCAGCTCGCATGCCGTCTTTGGCACGTGTGCCATAGGTTGTCGACACCTGTACTATCACAATTAAAGCTGCACCAGGATCTTCATTTTAACAAGGGTGAAAAAGTTGTATGAAAATAGTCGGGGATAGAGTATCGTTTTTAAATGTTTATAATAGCTTGTTCACTGCTTGGTTTTTTCCTACATCAGTTAGTAGGGGAAGCTTACATTGACCTAACTCTGTAAGCGTCTACACTACAATCTTCCTCTCACCAACTTAATTTGCCTGCCGTGTCGACCTAATAAATCCACCTATGTGAGAGCCATAGCACTTAGTTTGATGTAGTTAGGTCAATGCAGTGTCCATGTAGACACTGCGTTGCTTACATTGCCTGTTGGTGCCTTTGACAGCTGGAGTTCCACCACCCCGGGGCTGACAGCCTGAGCTGTCAGTGCCCCCACTTAAGTCAGTGCAAGCACTCCTGGTGGGGGCGTGCACCGCTGACAGAAGGAGCATAGTGTAGAAACAAAAAGACTATTTAATTACTGCAGTGGCTGTTGTAGTCAACTTAAGTTGACTTAATTTTGTAATGGAGACGTACGCTAAGATTACATTACCCTGCTGCTGCCTTTTACTCGAGTCTTTCATCTTTCCTCTTCAGTGCTAATTTCCTTGGTAGTTCTGCTAAAATAAGATCTGGAAATGTGTGCAGATTTTAGAGTACTTTGAAGTATTGGCTCTTAAACAAAAAAGTTTGCTATCAGGGCAAAATTCCAGAAGGAGCTATTGCAGAATTCAGACAGAGCAACTGAAGTGCACAGCACATTCTCAGAACGCTTCTGAAAGCAGGACTCAAACTTTCATTGTATGGGTACTCTGCAGTTCAGTAACCATAGTATGTCACCTGGAACACCTGCTTATTTTGACATCAGGTTGCCTGTAAATACTCTCGCCTGCAACACAACCTTAGTCCTGCAGTATGTGCGTAAATGACTGCCATTGGCCCCATTAATTTTGCTTGAGGCACACTGTAGAGCTAACTTTTTACCCTAAACAACACTTTAAATGTTGCTTCCCCAAAGAGGCAATGGTACCAGACGCTAGTTGAAATTCATTCCGAGCAGATATATCAGTTTATCGAGAATCAGTGTTTATGGTATGTCTATACTGCTGCTGGGAGCGAGTCTCTCGGCCTGGGTAACAGACTGCTAGCTTCAGTTGAGCTAGTACACTAAAATAGCAGTGTAGACTTTGCAGCTTCAGCGGAGACTCAGACTAGCTGCCTGAGCTGCAACATTCACACTGCTGTTTTTACTATGCTAATTCAAGCTAAGAGAGCATGAATCTGTCTGCTTGGTCTGGGAGGCTTATTCCCAGCTGCAACATAGATATACCCACAGTTTGAGGCCCAGGTGGGCAAAAAAGTTGGAACTTCAAAACTTTGTTACATGATTTTTGGGAGTTGGGCAAAGGGAGAGCATACAGTGCTACTGCTCTGTAATATAATATGCCCAGAAGAAAATGGGGGGGGAGGGGGGAGGAATTATCTGCTTCAAAAACTTGTTTGATACCTTAATGCAGGGATTGGCAACCTTTCAGAAGTGGTGTGCCAAGTCTTCATTTATTCACTCTGATTTAAGGTTTCAGGTGCCAGTAATACATTTTAACGTTTTTAGAAGGTCTCTTTCTATAAGTCTATAATATATAACTAAACTATTGTTGTACGTAAAGTAAATAAGGTTTTCAAAATGTTTAAGACGCTTCATTTAAAATTAAATTAAAATGCAGAGCCCCCACCCACCCCGGACCGGACCGGTGGCCAGGATCTGGGCAGTGTGAGTGCCACTGAAAATCAGCTTGCGTGCCGCCTTTGGCACATGTGCCATAGGTTGCCTACCCCTACCTTAATGCCAGAAAGGGAAATGGATTATTCAGTAGTACTTGGCGAAAGGGGGTGAAATTAAGGAAAAAACAGAATAAATAACTGGAATAATCTCCAAAAATTAGTGAAGGGAAGCCCAACTGCTTGAGTTGTTTAAAAGGCTAACCCAAACAGTGAAGAATATATTGTAGGGAACAGTTCTTTGATATCAGGAAGCAGACTAGGTAGTTTAATAGATCTTTTATATGTTTGTGTGTCTGTATTCAGATTACAATTTGTGTTGATGTTTTTTAATCTCTCAATATTGATGTATGTTGCTTTGAACCTTTCAAGTAAGGAGGTTGTTTCTGTTCATACTGGAAGTTTGATTGATATCCAATATGGTCCTGATTTTAGGTGAAATGCTGTAACTTTTTTCATTTGAAATTTGTCTCATAATGGTGTAATACACATTCTCTAAACTATCAAATAGATTGCTCATTACGTTATACCACCATGAAACAGAAGTCCCTAGTTACAAACTTCTGCCATCACTGTGTTAATACCCAGAAATCCTGACTCTTGAGATTAAATAAAGTTAAAACAGCTGATGCCTCATCAAAGACTAGAAAATTGTATAGTATATTTTTAATTTATAAGAATCTGCCCTTACTGTTTGGGATATTAACCAGGGCAGTGGGTGAAGTTTCCCCTTGGGGAAGCTATCCCCCTGCCCTGCCTCTTCTGGCCAAGGCCCTGCCTCTTCCAGCCAAGGCCACGCCCCTGCTCCCAGCCCCCCTGTGGCCCCGGCCAGGGTGGGGGAGGCCTGAGAGCTCAACCCCTTTCCTTCCATGGCCCCAGCTGGGACAAAGAGGGTCTGAGAGCTCAGTTGGTGCTACGGAGGGAGGCTGAGAGCTCAGCCCCAGGTGGAAGCAAGCTCTCATCCCTGGCCAGAACCACAGCGGAGCTCTCGGTCCTGGCCAGAGCACTGAGCCTAGAGCCCTTCCACCTGTAGCCCCGCCCATGGCCCCACCCCATTCTGCCCCTGCCCCCGTGGCTCTGCCCCTGCTCTGCCTCTTTCCCTGTGGACCTATCCCTCTCTTGCTCTTCTCCCTCTCACCCTCCCACCCCCGTTGCGGCCCTGAGACCGCTATAGGGAGCGAGAGCTCCTCCAGACCCACAGCTGTGGTGGGGGGAGATTTTTCCAACCAATTTGGGACCCCTGGGCACAGGCACCGTGGGGCTGTGCGGTAATCTGCCAGTGTCCTTCTCCCCCTCCAACTTCTGTAATGGCATGAAGTTTGGGGAGGCTTAGCCTCCATTATGTGCAGCCCATGGGTATTAAGCAATAAGAGGACTAAGATACAGACTAATACTTCAAGTTCTAGTTTTTCAAGAGGATCGTGGGAGAAGCAATACTACTTGAAGGTTAGAGCATGGGAATTAAGAGTGGAAACTCTTGAGTTGTCTGTCAGCCACTGTTTGTTTGGGCAAATCACTTATTTGTAAAATGGGAGTAATACTTTGCTTCCTCACAAGTGTTGTAAGAATTAGTACTTGTAAAGCATTTTAAGATGTAAAGCACTATTAGATGCTTGTCGTTTCAGTGACAAAACTATTTCTACAAGAATCAATTGAAGAAGCAGATGGAGATGGTTTCATGTAGGTGTCTAAAAGGAAAATAAGGAATAGTAGGGTGCAGAATAAAAGATAACTGAGGCTTTGTCTACACTAGCACTTTTGTCGGCAAAACTTTTGTCAGTCAGGGGTGTGAGGAAAAAAAACCCACCCCTGATCGACACAAGTTTCACCGTCAAAAGCACCGGTGTGGACAGCGCTATGTCGGTGGGAGATGCTCTCCCGCCACCATAGCTACTGTCGCTCATTGGGGATGGTTTAATTATCAGTGAGACAGCTTTATCCTGCTAGCATAGAGCAGCTACACAGGACATGTTACAGTGGTGCAGCTGCAGCGGTACAGCTGTGCTGCTGTAAGGTCAGTAGTGAAGACATAGCCTACGTTTTCCATGAGGCATCGGCAGCTTTTCAACAAATAGAGATCGATTAAATGTTTGTTTTGATTTATAGTGGTTCCTGTCATTTCAGAAGTTGGAGATCAATCTGGTGAGGTAGGTTACTCCAGCTCTCCAGCAGAAGCACCTCCAAGCAAGTCTCCATCAATGCCATCCCTAAACCAGACCTGGCCAGAACTAAATCAGAGCAGCGAGGTTAGTAAAAGCTTCGTTTTATTTGAGAAGTATTTAGTGGCCACTAACTAAACTGTGTATAGGTTCATGTTTCATCATATATAGAACGTTACAACATGAAACTGCAAGTTAAATGAGCTAAACTTTCTAGCATTTCTTATATAATCATGCAAGACTTCTAATAGGCATGTACACTGGCTCTGAAGAATGTCTTCAACAGAGCAGTTAGCTTTTACTAAAACATAGGAAAATCATAAGCGTTTAAAATATCATATTGAAGGTAATATTTCCTTTCTCCCAAATCAGTAGGGAGCACAGTGATGTATAAAATATCATTAATTAAATTCTGCTTGACCTTAATACAGTTTTCTTGTAGTGTGTTTGCTGAATAATAAATGGTTAGTATATAACTGACTCCTCCACATCTAGTACTCTGAAGGCTTTTGAGGCCAATGCTAAGTTACAAAATACTCCTGTTGGCAGTACAGTTATCTCCAGGGGGATTTCCAAGTCTCATTAATGATGGAGTTAAATGAAAGCCTAAACCTAAAACACTATCAGCAGAATAAAGAATCCATTTTATTTATTTATTTTATTTGGTGATTCAGGGTCACAAATTACTTTGAAATCAAAGCTACTGTTGCTAACATTTTAACTTTTTACTAACTGTCATTTTTATATTATGTATCCTTGGTACTTAACAAAGCAGTATCTAAAGAACTTCTGATTAAGCCATGTCCAACAAGTCGTATTTAGATTTCAGTTTTTGATACTAAAGGTAGCAACTTATTCCACGACTGTGTGCTTCAGTATCCTTGTCTCCATTATCAAGATTGACTTGAAGAGTCAGCTTGCTTCTACAGATCTGACAATATGACCTAAGACTCAGGATATAAACCAGCTAATTCTTAGAGCTATTTTATTATATGGAGATATACCTGTCTCATAGAACTGGAAGGGACCTTGAAAGGTCATAGTCTAGTCCCTTGCCTTCACAGCAAGACCAAGTACAGTCCCTGACAGATTTTTGCCCCAGATCCCTAAATGGCCCCCTCAAGGATTGAACACACAACCCTGGGTTTAGCAGGCCAATGCTCAGACCACTGAGCTATCCCTCCCCCTGTTGGTGTTACATTGTAAACTCTTTGGGGCAAGGAAAGACATTTTGTTTGTACGGTGCCTAACAAAATGGGGTCCATATGTTCCAAGACTGGTGTTCCTAGGTGCTACCACAATATAAATAAGACGATGTAGGGTTTTATCTATATTCCTTTAGTGCAGAAAAACTAGAAAAGTATTGGAAATACTGGTTATTACAGTAAGGTACAAAAATAATGGGAGCTATAGTCTAGCATGTAAAGCGATATTGCCCTAGAAGAATATTTCACTTGCAGTAGAGCCACAAAGCACTGTATACGTTTCATTGAGTGTAGGCTGTTTGCAATGAAACAATCATGGAGTTCTCCAGGATTCCTTCTGCATATGTCCAAGGCTGTGGGTGTTTAGGCTCTGGGGCGCTTAATTACCTGATTCTCTCGAACTGTTTGTCCCAGATATCTCACTTCAGTGTCCATGAGCTGCCAACCGCAGGAAATCTTTCATTTCAGTAGGGAATAGTTTTTACAAACTGAATAGGAAGAAGAGTGGGAGAGCTCAATTTGAGCAAGTAGTCAGTTTTCAGACCAGAATTTGTTATTCACTTATTACCTTAGCTTTCAAAATGTGAAGTGAGGGACTACAGCATCACAAAGTTTGAGACAGATTCCTTTAGTAAATTGTATAATGAACTGCAATGTATCATCTAATAGAATTGTTGCATCTGACACATGAGAAATATTAATTGGAGAGCCATTTTTAGTGCAGATGCTTTATAATCCTGAAATGTGTAACTCACCAGCAAGATAGCCTCAATCCCACAAAAAAGTATGGTGGCACTAGTGGAAGGCATTGTCTGAAAAACTTAGCAAGACAATTCAAAGCTGTAAAAATTAGTGAGCTGATTTCAGTCAAGTAAACTAATGATACCTTTGTGAAATATTAACATGCAACAGGACATCTGTTCTAAATTTTTGAATTCAGCAACCCAAGTTATCTTTAAAGGTTGCTTTCTGTGTGAACATTCCATCAGCTAGAAGAGTAGAACTACTAATTCTTTTTCTATACTCTGATAACACTGACTTTACATACAGTTGACTAAAATGATACAAGCCAAGATTTTTTTTTTAAATAAGTTGCTCCTAAAGTTATTTTCCATATCCAGATTTAGGCACCTAATAAGTGGCTTAAATTTGCAAGTGCTCATCATCCAGCAGCTCCCATTTGTCCCCAAGTGACTTCAGTGATGTTTAACTTCCCTGTAGTATTTCAGAGATATCCACAATAGATGCTCAGCACTCTTGAAAACTTATGATTTAGGTACCTAAAAATGGACTTATGAGCCTAAATTTAGGCTCTAATTTCTTGCTCATAAGAATATCGTAGTTCCATATTGTGCCCACAGTGGAAACACGCTAAAAGAAAAACTGCAAGAACATCACTCTCTCCCTTAAACAAGAATACCTTAATTTAAATATAACCTGTTCCTATTTCAGGCCAAGTAATGTCTGAACTCAGTTTTCACCATATGTGAAATTTTGGCTGAAGAAAACGAGTAAAAACGTTTGTATTCTCCTGAAATGTCACCTGCTGGGACCCAGCGAATCATTACTTTCAGCTGAAAAAAGGAAATATTGTTCCTACTTTGTAAACGTATTACCTTGAGCAATTTTCATAAATAACATTTCACTGTAAGGTGAATGTACCTGCATATACGTACAGTGCATCTAGAAGAAAGAATTTGTACTTAAATGATCTCTGGATTTCCTACCCTGTGTCCAGCCAATGCTAAATTATATCTACATTGTGTAAGCTGGATTTTGCAGGTATAAACAGTCATAGGTAAATTCTTTTGTCAGGAATTAGAAGGTCATATGGTCATACCATTATGTGTTGAAAAGATGTATTCCCAACATATAGTACCTATAGTTACAATAAAGATTTGATTGTAATAGATGTCACAGTAATTTGGCAATCCATAACATACCTATTTCTTGAACTAGACACTGGTGTGGAGAACAAGTAAGAAGAAATAACCTGTAATGGTTTCTGGTAGACAACCTAACTACTCTAGTATAGTTGCTTCACAATCCGAAATCACTTCTGTCTTAGATAATTTTGTTCACCTGAAGTGGCCTGTGGGCTCTTTTCTACTGTTGTGGGAGTCTGAGATTTTGTTGTGCCAATTTACCACCCTACAGGGATTTGGGAAAATACTTAGGTTAAGGAATACTAGCAAAGAGTAATTGTACTAACATTGCAGTTAGTTATTTCATAAGCTGCATAGTTAAAATAAATGATAGTATGATGAACTTTATTTTTTAACATCAAGATTATTATACTTCTTGAAAGATCTCTAAGGATTTTCACTCCTTAATTTTTCTTCCCTAGGAATTTGTGCTAAAAAAAACTTGGAGTTCAAAGTGTTTAGGATTGTAAGGACTTCCCTGATGCTCAGTCACTAACTCTTCACTTTAACTGTTGCTTTTTTAACCTTTCTAGTCAGTTCCTCTTTGACCATGCAGATGGGGGCTCCCTGCAGGAGCTATGCCTCTTCAGCTGCTGCTCCAGGTCTTCATTGCATTCAGCGTCAACAGTATTTGGGTGTCCTTTATGCTCTACTCCAGTGGTTCTCAAACTTTTTTTTTTTTTTTTTCTTCCCTTTTGTAATTTTTTTGGGGTTTTGGTGTAACCTTTTTTTTTTTTTCCAACCGTTTGTGGTATAAAGCCATAATATAAAAAAAAAAAAGTAATTAACTTTTTTGTTCTAGAAATATAAAGCACGCAATTCATATTTTAATATGAGTAGTCTAATGCGATGGATGTACCCTCTCTCCCGAGCTGTGGCTGGGAAGGAGGGGGGTATCTCCCTCGCAGCAGCCCCCGAGCTGGGGCTGGGAAGGAGGGCCATCTCTCACCGGCAGCTGCAGCCCTGGAGCTGAGGAAAGTTGCTTCTTTCTCTGGCTGCCACAGCCCTGCACATCCCAAATTCCCCTCGCCCCCTCTTCTCACCTCACTTCCCCCTCCCACCTGCCCCCCATTTCACTCCACACCACCTCTCCTTACATGTGAGTCCTTTCCAGGATCCAGGCACCTTAGTAGTGGAGCCACACCTGCGCAGTTCTACTAATTAGGTGGGTGGCCTTCATTCTCTCGTATGCGGCTGCCCAGACACACACCTTAGAGGGAACTATCCGCAAACCACCTGAATGGAGCTTGTGGACCACTGGTGGTCCACAGATCACAGTTTGAGAACCTCTGCTCTACTCCTTCTGGCTTTGTGCTTGGGTCCTTGTTTTATACTTGTTTTGCTGCACTCACCACTGCTAGCTTGGGAATACACATCAGGTACTAGCCTCAGCACATCTCATGAATTTCAGTTCCATGGTCTGACCTTTACTTTGGATGTTAAGCACTTTGGCTTCTTCCTCCTTTAACTCAACAGATCAGTTGGTCCCCTCTCACTTGGTGCTTTAAAAGGTCTTTATCCTCTAGCTTGGTGCTCTGGAAAGTCCAAAACTCTTTTCTCCTAGACTGAGCACTTATTCATTCTGAAGTTTTATTTTTTGTGACTTCCTTATCTGTCTCAAGATTTTGGCTGCAAACTCAATCCCTTGAGAATTCTGAGGCAGTTATTTAATGGATGAGCAGGTTATTGCATCTTCTGTCTGGGTGAAGGGAATGCTGTTCGGTGATGTCACATCTGGCTACATATGTACCTTGAGTATAAAGGCATCGTGGGAACAACTCTGGCATTTCTAGAAACAATCCCTCAGAGCCAAACTTGATGCCAGCAGGCAATTACTTAGACCCTGTTATGAATGTTGGATCTCCTGGCCACTTAAGTTTTCATAATACCCATGACATGTTTCATCTGAAGACAACTTAGTGGATTCTGAAATCCCAGCAGAAGCAGAGGTCAAAGACTTTGGCCAGATGACATACATTCATGTTTGTGTTTGCTTTAGTAGCAGTCCAGGAAGCCCATGCAGAGTGACTCCACACCCAGGTAACTTTCTCTCTCCATGAAAAGGAGATATTTTTCTAGAGATGAGATCAAAGATGTTTGGAGACCTGTTAACCAAAAGGTGGTTCTGGTTTAAACAATAGAACACGCAGCTTAAGAACGGCCATGGGTCTTCTGACCGTGACTGATGCCAGATGTTTCAGAGGCAATGAACAAACAGGGCAATTTATCAGGTGTTCCATCCCCTGCCATCTAGTCCCATTTTTCCTCAAGATGTGTGGGGAAGGTACTGGGTCAGATTTCCTGGGCCACTAAGATGTGGGCATGAGTGAGTTCTGTCCCATAAGACATTCCTCATTGCCATGTATCAAGTGGCAAAGGAACACTCTTATGGACTGATGGCAATCCTGGCAAATCCTCATTGAGTGGTTTCTAGTTCAGGAAGTGGTGCATCAGATTTTCTTTTAATGGAAAACACAGAAGGTGAAGTTCTTCCCCTCACATGAAAAAGAAGTTAATATTCTTCTGCCTGTGGTATGGATAAGAGACCAGTTTGACAGGTCACATTTTTTCTGTCCATTGGGAAAAGGAGGATCCTATATGCCCTTCAGTTAGTGCCTGTGGAAATAAGTGTCCTAGCAAAGTTCAAGAAGTACAAAAGTTTTATCTGAATAACCCCAAACTGACCAGACAAGTATGATTCTTAACTCATTTGCAAGTTGCCAAAGCCAGTTCTGTCAGACCGAGGTTCTGGCATCAGTTATTGCTCCAAGTCAGAACACCTCATTCTATTCCAGTGTAGGAGCCCTTTCCTGGACAGATTGGCCCCTACCCAGTTTAGAGCTCCATAGGCATGGTGTCTCAAAAATAGCATCTAAAGGCCTCTCATGGCTTCAGAACCCATCTGTAAGATGGAACTTCAGTTATAAGTGAGAAAACATTTGCAGTGGGGGGCAAATGGGCCCACATGAACAGCTTCATTTGGCCTATGCAAAATACTTCAACTGTCAAAATGTTGTTGTCTGTACAGGGATACTCAAGAAGGTCAATCCAAATTAACTAAAGGTGTGAATCTAAAGTAGATTAAAGTGCATTAAACTCATGTCAAAAATCTCATTGAAACATAAAGTGGACTTAATTTGGTTTGTCTTTATTCAAAAATTTAACCCAAACTAAGGCCACTTTAAGTCTGAATGAGAGTTTCAACACCAATTTAATGCAGTTTAATCCACTTCAGATTCACACCTTTAGTTAATTTGGATTAATTTTCCTGAGTGTCCCATGTAGACAAGGCCTCTGTGCTCTAGCTGTGTTCATTTGGCTGCCCTTTCAGCCTGTCGTAAACTAGTCTTAAATAGATCATTTGAAAGACCCTTTTGCAATACTTTATTGAGAAGCTGCTGGTGTCAGGATCTTCATGTATTCTTGACAAAGCTGATAGAGGTTCCTTTTTAAGCCAGTTGGTAGATGTGAACTCAGGTTTCTTATTTAAAGGGGCATTTTCTCGGTGGTAATGACTTCGTATTGTAGAGTGAGCTTCAGGTGCTAATGGCCTACCTTCTGCAGTGTTTCATAAGGTTGTGGACTCAGTCATGTCCAAGTTGATGATGGAATTCCACCTTACTGAGTCTATTGTATTGCCAACATTCTTCCCATGCCTGCTGCATTTCCATCCCCTGGAGGTCTTTTTCCATACTCTTGACGTAAAGAGGTTCTGGTAGGAATGAACACAATTTGATAGGATCCAACAGCTCGTTATATAAAGTTTCTATAGTGATGGGATTGCTCATGGAATTTGTGCTTTAAACGAGGTGTGTTGACTTTGAGCATTATTCCAATGTGGGGTAGGAATGGCTGAGGCTTTGTCTACCCTACGGGCAAAAGTTGATCTAAGCTACACAATTTGAGTTACGTGAATAGCGTAACTCAAGTCGACATAGCTTAGAGCTGCTTACTGCGGGGTCCACACTATGTCAACGGGAGACGCTCTCCCGTCGATTTCCCCTTACTCTTCTCGATCCAGTGTAGTACAGAAGTCGACGGTGTTACCAGGTGTTCTTTCAACCCAAAGCTCTTGGTAACTTTTACTCTGTGAGGTGATCAGGAAATAAATCAAGGGAGACACGACCGACTGATAGATGGCTGGCAGAAACAGGACAACACAAGAGTGCTTTCACTTAAAGCTAAACTTTACTTAGTCTCAAGCACTTGCACATGTCCACAGCAGATTAGTAAAACACCCCCAATCCTCGATAATTACTGAAGCTGAGTGTGGCTCTCGAGTGGCACAGCGGTGGGGAACACAAGATGCATCCAGAGGGAGAGTCCAGTCCCACTACCTCAAACTTTTCCCCCTTATTTATACATTAGTAATACAATGACATGTCACTTGAAACTGCTTGCTTAACAAGTTTTCTTTAACGGTCTAGCAAGAGGCTTCCTTCTGATTATTGATTAACCAGGTGTGGTTTTTCCCCAGAGTTTGCAGCCTTGAGACCCTGTTAGACACATTCCTGAGGGCACATCCTGCTCTTCTAAAATGCATGTATCAGCAACTTCAACACAACTCTTATTGGGAAGGACGCGGGGTCAAGCTGCCCTTTCTATGGCACCCAACCCCCCCCCCTTCCTGCCTTGGTCAAGCTGAGGCTGCTGTATGGCCACTTTACGGCCTGCTGACTTGGCTGCTTTTAGCAATAAGCCACAGTGGTTTAAGGCACTTTACTGGTTTGCCAAAATCTCCCTGTACAGATGGGAGAGCGATCTGCAGTCGATTTAGCGGGTCTTCACTAGACCCGCTAAATCGACCGCCGATGCCTCGATCACCACCTGTCGATCCCCTGGTAAGTGTAGACAAGCCCACATTCTTCTGTGCTTAGAGATTAAAAACAAAACATTAATACCCTAAGGAGGAGTTCTGCCTGTCTGGCACTTGTGAGCTGAGATCCAAGAATGAGTGTCATGCACTATGTTTTTCAAGAAGTATAATTATAAGGTAAGCAATCTAACGTAGGATCTTATGGTTCAGCATACAGGTATGTCCGTGCTAATACCAGTATTTGATATGTACCTTATAAGAAATGGAAGAACTAGCATTGCTTTAGTAACACAGATACTTTGAGTCTTAATTGCTCATAAAATACTGGCTTCATGTGGTCTCAAAGGGATTATTGAAGGGCTACAAGGGCTTGTCTATACATGGAGTTATTCAGGAATAGCTGTTCAAAAACAGATATTCCTGAATATCTCCATGTTTGGACAGTTATTTCAGAATAAGTGTGCCTTCCTCCTGTTTTGCTTGATGTACTTTTAAAGTGGGTTAAGCTACACAGGAACCTGGCATTCTTATGCCACAATAAATGAGTCCACACTCGGAGTTGTTCCTGAATAGCTTTTGCAGACAAATCCCTAGAAAATGGCTTGGTGGTAGGCAATGCATGAGTATGGTTTGCCTTTAAATACTATATTCTTTTCTGCATATTCTGGAAATGTTCCATTTTGTAGGAATTGGACAATGGAATATATGATTTCAATGCGGCTACTAACACCATTTTGTAAAAAAAAAAACCTTCGTTCTCCCAAAAATCTTCTGATCCAGTGTTTGTTTGAAATGAAGTTTGACTAATATTTACTCACCATTCTACTAATTACAAGACGTGTAACTCATTCAGCATTCTTCTTGCAAAGAGTCATTTGATCTTTGATTCTCAATTGCTCCGGTTGCGGCTGCATTTTTTTTTTTCTTCAAGCATGAGGACCGTGTTTGGCAATTATGTATTGTAATATAGCATGGCCCATTTCTTGTAGAGCTGATCAGAGGTTGACTTGTTGTTGGTTGATAAACTCAAATGTGTTTGAACTCATTAATTACTTGCATTGTTTCCGTTATAATTTAAAAACTTATGCACTTTTGTAAAAAAATAATTAAATGTGCTCATGCAGAATAGAATAATTTCTTAGGGGGTTCACTGGCAAGTCAAATTGGATTGTTTTAATTAGAATATTCTATGCTCAATTCAGTGTTTTATATGACTTTTTTGCGAGAGTACTATAAACACTAAATGTTAAACATTTTTTTGATTTTGCCACTATATAAACATAAGAAGCCTCTGCATAGGATTTATAGTTATGAATATGTACAAGATGTGGCACCACTTCTGTTATTACAGAATCTGAATGTTTTAACCATTTCTCTATCTTGTATGTATATCAACAGTTTGCATATTTCTTTCACATAAAAAGCTTCTAAATTGTGTGCATATATACATTTTCAGTGTGGTGCACACAGTTCTGATCAGAACTTTAGAGAAAGGTAATACTTTTGGTTGCATATCAATGTCCTATTGAAACTGTGAAATATTCCCTTAATGTATGTTTTGTTCCAAGTCAAGCCAATATGATACACAAACAAACTCCAGTGCAACCTCTGAACTACTATGCTAAATTTCTTCTCCAGTGATCTTTTACTCATCTTTCTCATCATGCTGACTTGTCTCTCCTCTGTCTGTTCAGCAGTGGGAGACATTTAGTGAACGCTCTTCAAGCTCACAAACTCTGACCCAATTTGATTCTAACATTGCACCAGCTGATCCTGTAAGTCAATCACTTAGCTTGCTTGTTTGAAATTAATTTTATTAACACTGAATTTCCATACATTGTGTTTTTAGCTATTATGCATGATTCTTGCTTGGTTGGGACTGGTGGCAGGCTTATTAATTTTGTCTACTTATGATGGGAAGAGGGATTTCCTTTTTTTCCATTCACTCTTAATAGCTGAGTACAGGAAATGTTTTTCTTGATTTTGATGTGATAAAAGTGCTATCAAATCTGTGTAAGGAAATGATTTGTGACACACTTACTGATAGATGTATACATTTTATTACACTTCATTTAAAACTTTTTGAATGTAAACAAAATATAATCCATAGAGCCACAGTGAACCAATAGTCTTATTAAATCCTTCAGTTATGTCACCCAAACTTGGACTTCAGCATAGCTCTCTTCTCTTTATGCCTTGTTGGTTTTGTGCACATAGATTCATAACTGACTTATCCAGATTATCTGAACATCCATATAAAACTTCATGTTCTTGTTATATTCCAAAATTGGTGTGGTACTTCATAGTCATACATAATACTGCTATCAAGTTACTCTAACAATAGTACAATTGCACTAATTGCAGCATTAGAAACTGCAGCAGTCCTGTGAATAGTGAGTAGTAGTTAACACCTTGCTTAGGTGTAGGGGCCAGTACATATCTTACTGTATTAAATTTGTTTAATTTCATAAAATCTTAGAGATTATATAAATGATTTTTAAAAATTTAATAACTCTGCAAAGTCTGAGTTAATACCATTGTTGCCAATATATTTGTATTACAGTAGCGTCTAGCGATCCCAGCCACAATCAGACCTCCACTGTGGTAGGCACTGTATAAATAGTCCCTGTCCCAAAAAACTTAGTCCAAAAGCTTCCCTCGAATGTGTGATTTAAAAAAAAATCAAATTAAAACATCTGCCTTACAACTTAATATAAATACATTGCCTTCTTTCTGTTTGTATATTTCTTCACACAACGCACAGTCAACCTGTGGAACTCTTTGCTAAAGGATGTTGTGAAGGCCAAGTCTGTAACAAGTTTCAAAAAAGAACTAGATAAGTTCATGGAGGATAGGTCCATCAATGGTTATTAGCTAGGATGGGCAGGGATGCAAAACCATGCTCTGAAATGTACCTAGCCTCTGTTTGCCAGAAGGTGGGAATGGGTGATTGGGGATGGATCACTTGATTACCTGTTCTGTTCATTCCCTCTGAAACATCTGGCATTGGCCACTGTCAGAAGAGAGGATACTGGGCTGGATGGACCATTGGTCTAACCCAGTATGACTGTTCTTATGTACTTATCCCTATTCCTCAGTGTAAACATAACTTACCTAAAGCTAATTACTCCTTCATGGAGGAATGTTAAAGCACTTTACAGCTATTAAATGCCTCCATTTCTTACAGCATATTTATTAGCAAATGCTTAGCTAATCAAGAACTGTAGCTATTGCAGTGCTTTGTTCAACTTGTAGTCAGTAACTTATTTTTAGCAGTAATTAGCAAAAATGACAAGGAATCAACTGAGATGGGAAATATATTTTCCTGTCCTGTGGATGATTTTACAGATTGATTTTTCTATATTGTGTATATTAAATATTGGCTTAATCACCTTCTTAAAGTCTTGACATATCCTTGACTTTTGAAATGTAACAAGCAGTATAAAGCAGTAACACTGCTTGCAAAATTAGATTGTTATAGACTATTAGGCAGGTATGAAGCTTAGTTTTATTGCTAACATAACTACTTGAATCTTGGCAAGATGAAATCAATTTAATTTTGTTCATATATTCTGCTACCAGAAAACTGAATACCAGCAAATCCAAGTTAGTGTTGTTTTGCCACCTCTTCATATCATAGAGATCTTGGACAATGACACCACAGCGCAGAGTTTAAAATACTAAAACTTGACGTGGCTTGCTCCTGCCTTTCAGAACCAGGGAGTCATTTATCTGGAACATCCCTTAGTGACTGACGAAAGAGCAGTCACAAAATTAACTTTATTCAAAACCCTCTGTGCTGTAGGAGAAAACAGCTTGCTGAGCCAAAATAAAATAGTGGGGGGGGGGGTGGAACTTACATGTGAGGAATAAGGAAGAGAGGAGTAATACTGAATTTATAGTTTGGGTTTGGGAAAGCTGAAATTGCATTTTCAAATCCATCAGTAAAAAATAAAACGTGCCTTTTGTCACTGACTTGCCCTTAACTAAGTTGGGCAATATTATATCAAGCTATTCTAAATTTCAATCACACAAGATTTGTAATAGCCACACTTCAGAGTACATATGGATCATTCAGAAGCAAAGGACAGTTGATCACTACAATAGAAGACTGATCTGTATATAAAAACTTACATAGAAAGTATGATATCCTCTTAAACCATGTTCATGCCTAAAGATCTTTTAATGTTCATAGTTCACAGTTTGAACTGTGGTAAGGAAGTGTTCTGTTTACATTTGCAGTATACATTTAAACTTTTTATCTTCCCAGTACAGTGCAGGTTAGCTTAAACAGTGTAGAAATTATTCATGTTATATACATATACTCGGCCTTGTTAAAATGAGCTAACTGAACACAGTTTAAAGTGTGTAGTTTTCAAGAGCAATTTTAAATTTAAGACTGTTCTCCTCCCAGATACATATGCATATTTGCCATTGCCTTCAGTGGGAATTGAGCACTCGAGTGCAGAGCTTGGCTTTGGTGGGGATATGAGTGCAAGATCTGGTAGCCCTTTATAAAGCATGACTTAGCCCATTTCATCTGACAATGGCCATAGAAGTACTTCATATAGATAACTGTTGCTGACATTTAGAGCCACTATCTCTGCCTTTAGGTGGCATGTTAGACATCTCTTGAAGGGTATCTTGGAAAAGAAAAAAAAGCAAAAAAAAAAAAAAAAAAAAAAAGCTTCCATCATGCTTTGTAAGATATTAATGGGCTCCTTGAAATAGTTTGAATTTTACTGTACAGTAGAATTTTTAGACTATCAAGCCCATAAGAGTTTCCAGGATATTCTAATTTTTAAATTTTTGAAGCATCAGAAGTACATGGGGCACTCTGAAATGTCTACATCTAAAGATCCTGATCTTAAGTTTAAAAAGAAATTGAGTATTTCATAGCATGGACTACATCTCCTATTTCATGGACATACAAGACACCTGTGGCAACCACAACATCTGGTTATAGGGAGAGGTAATAATGGAAAGTATTTAAGGTATTTAGCTGTCTTTGGATGCAGTTTAGCAGTTACAGACACAGCTAGCACAATGTGACCAGCAGACTTCTATGAACCAGGGACCAAAGTTGAGACCACTGTGGGGAAGTCTAAATACCTGTACACTTGCACTGAGTTTAAGGATATTTGTTATGGATAGTGTTCTATCTCCCCCCTCCCCCCCCAAAAAAAGAGAGTCCTTGTGGCACCTTAGAGACTAACAAATTTATGTGGGCAGTAAGCTTTCGTGGGCTATAACCCACTTCATCAGATGCTTATGCCCAAATAAATTTGTTAGTCTCTAAGGTGCCACAAGGACTCCTCGTTGTTTTTGCTGATACAGACTAACACGGCTACCAATCTGAAACCTGTTCTATCTCAGGGTTTTATATTGCCACCGATCACCATAGTATCAAGTTCATAGGAACTCAGTAAAAATGTTTGCTTATGAATATAAGCTTGGGAACTGCCACTGAATGCAGTCAAAAGCAGCTCTTAATGGAATCATTTTAAAGCTAAAATAAAAACTTTTCTTCCTTCTCTGCAGGATACTGCTATTGTTCACCCGGTTCCCATTCGAATGACTCCAAGCAAAATCCACATGCAGGAAATGGAACTTAAAAGAACTGGAAGTGGTAAGCTATATTCTTGTGCTAATTATGAAACCAGCTGCTGTGTTCATATAACATCTTACTGTATACTTATGTGGTGATGACTTTTAGAGCTTGATTTTCTTGCATAACAATTCTGCCTTGTGTCCTTGCACTTAGACAATAGTATCAGGGGATCCAACCAGTGTAACTATTCCAAGTGGTGGAGAACCTCATGAATTAAAGGAGCATTCTGACCCAATGATTTAGAGGGTTGATGGTTGCTGTGAGGATTTCTCCATCTGCTTCTAGGATAAGATTGCTTGGAGTAGATTGGAAGCATCAAGATGCAGATCTGGGTCAGGAGTGGGAGAACTTTCCCAGATTTGCATATTCAAGTTCTTGAGGTGCTTGGGGAGCTCTGGACTATGACCTGTTACTTAGTGTGGTCGGTTCTATTTAGTAAAATCTAATGGGTGAGATTTGGTCTGCTACTGCTGGAGGCTTTCATCTTATCCATTTGAAACCTGCTAGCCTTCCTCAAATGATTTCTATGCCCATTCTCCAACACCTTTTGATTCTGACAATCTTGCTGTATTATTTCCCAGTCTCTAATCTTCATTTTTTTGCTGGGGGGAAGGGGTTGGAGTGGGCTTCTATAATGTGCTAACACTAAATTCTAGAGATTTCCAGATAGCGGGAGCAGCCAAGAGCATGTTCCTTTTGGATCTGTGAGGGGAGATAAAGCCTGTCTCTATGGTGCAGGTTTTGCCACATTTACTCATACCTATTCACACTCTATTTGGGCTTCATTTGCACACCACCTGGAAACTTCATTTAGTACAGATAGCAGTTGCCAGATTGTTTACCAGTACTCTTCATATGGGGTTCACTTCACCAGTGAATCATAAATTGATTGACATCTCATTTGTTTCCAAATGCAATTCAGGTTATTAAGCTTTAACTGTAAAACCCATTGCGATTTGGGTCTTGTGTATCTGAGATCACTGCTTTTTGCTGTACTCTGGGGTTTGTGATCATATGAGGTGCTTGAATTAATAGTCTGTAGGGGAAGATTCTTTAGTCTGGAATTTATTGACCTCCAGGGCATGGTGCAAAGCCTACTGTCCTATGATTTTCAGAAGAGTGGGGAAGTAAAGTGAGGGGTGTTTTTTTTGTTGTCTTTTGATGTGCATCAGTGAATATATCAATTTAGATTTTATTTTTTAAATGTCTAACCTTTTATTATAAATTCATTTAGAACTTTTGACAAGGGCATTATATAAAATGAAAATTGTTTTTCTCTTAAAGGCATACTTGTCTGATGTCATGTCTTACGCCAATGTACATTATTATGGTCGTACCTAGAGGACATGGTCCCATTTTGCTAGGCACTGCGTAGATATATAATAAATGGCCCCTGCCCCAAAGAGTTTATAATCAAGGTAGGCGCTCTGATGCAGGGACTTGCTTATGTCATGTTTGTATAGTGCCTAGCACAATGGGACCCATATTGTTAACTTAATAAATCCTAAAACTGCAAAATTTTATAAACTTGACTATAATTTTACAATATTACATAGAAGGGCAAAACGAATGTCTTAAAGCGTGCAAGGATACATACGCTCAGGCATTTCACCACTGACACAAGAAATGAATATTTTATAAGATTGTATATTTGGAAAAATTATTAGATATATGCATATTAACCAGTGCAATTATATACCAATATTGAAATGTAAAGTTTCAAAGTTTAATTTTTATTTATGAATGAATAGTTTTTGTGTTTAAAATTATAATGGTGTGGATAGTATCATTGTAGTTTATCCATCTAAAATTCCAATCAAGTGCAAAATTTTGGTTTAGGGCTGAACTTTCGTTAATAAAGACTTGGCCCCCGAAGAGAAGGATAGTTTCAGTGTATTTTGTATATCACTTAATCTTACATAAAAAGAATAGCAATAATCTTTTTTCCACCTAGATCTTGCTAATCCCACTAGCCCTCTACTTGTGAAACCACCTGACCTCTCAGAAGAAAATAATATGAGTTCATCAAAATTTGTAGCTGGAAATACAGTTGGTAAGTATCAAAGCAACTTTTAACCCAGGGGTGCCCAACCTATGGCCTACGGGCTATACAAGGCCCACCAGAGCATTTCATAAGACCCACGGCCTGCTTCAACACAGTATACGAACGGCTGATTCATTAGTGTTTTGTTGTCATGTTTACATCATTTTCAGCTACACAAAAGTATATAGAATCTGTTTGGCTCAAACAAGGTTGTGCTTAGTTGTGGTCCTCCTGTGTAATTAGGTTGGTCATCACTGTTTTAAACCATTTATCACACTTTAAAGGAATGTCAACCTGAATTATTGTTCTTGATGTCTCCGGCTAATAAGAGCACAAACTGTTCCTGAAAAGCAAGAAACTTCTTAAAACAAATGTCCAACATTGTATTTTGACTTGGGAAGTATCTTCCTGTCTTACAAAAAGATAAAGGGATAGATAATAGCAGATAAAAATAGGTTTAGCTTCTCTGGCTTCTTTATTGGAACTGTGCCAATTTAGGCCATTTGAGGATCTAATCCTAAATCTGGTAAGAAATTAACTGTCTTATTTTAACTGATAAGACTATTTTCCTGTTCTCAGACATAATCTCAGAAATGTAAATTGGCTGCACTATTCTTTATCTCCAGCAGAAATAGCTTTAAGTAGAATTTGATCCCACTCTTGTCTCAAAACCAAATAACATATTTTTTGAAGATTAGAAAACGGTTTTATACCAAAGGGAGGCATCTGCTGTCACTGTTTCAGTTTCTTTGAAAAATTGTGAGCCAAAATACCACAATTTCTTGTGATGAACTTTTGACATTTTTTTTCTAGGTACAGTTAACTTGTCAACCCTCTGTTTACCCTGGTTGCAGTAACTTGGTTTTTAATATTCTCTACACCAAATATATATATTGTACTATACCAATTTTATTAGCCTGTTCTATGTGTAATCACACAGACTAGTCACAAATCAGATGTCAGTCAAAGTATTTTATCTCTTTGTTTTTATTCCTGAAACTGTTTTTCCTTCACTTTGTTCATTATATTGTATAATTTCCTTCATTAAAAATCAATATCTGACATTAGTCCTCCTGGATCCGTTGTCATGAAGTATGGAGGCAGCTAAAACTGTCTCAGTGCCCCACATGGCATCAGTTGGCAGAACATTCTGCAACAGCCGTATAAGGCAGTCAATAGATCCCTTTTTGGCAAAAGCATTTCCCTTACTCTTCAACTCAGTTTCAGTGGTATAGTTTTCTTTCAGGGTCACTTCTTTTCAGGCCCCTCCTCTTTCCCTGTCCCTTTTCCTGGTGCAGAGTGCCCAGTCCTTACTCAGAAGTCTTCCAGTATGGTGGAGAAAATGTGCAATGACATGCTGTCTTATAGTGGGAGACTGCTGCTGCATTCAGGGCCTGAATTCTGAAAGGGCCCTTTCTGGCTCTAACTCCTTGTTAGAGCAACCTGCAGCCACTAAACAGGAGAAGGCAAATGCCATGCCTCTTCTAATTCTATAATTCCCAGCATGCTAGCCTGTATATTTTTTATTTCAGCAATGTGCCAGCAACCCGTCTTATACCGTTGTGTAATCTTCTGCCCTACTGGGTAAATGTAGGCATGTCAAAGGTCATTGAGCAGAGATGTTTTCTCTAGCCATGATATGGACAAGGTGCAGGTGGTGAAGAAATGAAGGCACCTATTGACTTCTCTCATCCAGAAGTTTTAAAAATATATATATAAAAGAGGGAAGCAAATATGTGAGAAGTGAAAAAATTTTTATGCACCATGATCCCCTATACAAGAAGGAGAATTATCCAACTCCAAAAGTCTGACCTAGCATCATATGGAAGGCTGTTAACCTTTCTGACCATAGGGTGAAATTATCTAAACTGAGCCTGAAGAAAGAAGCTGAGAGGATATTAATAAGGAAGTAGCTTCTTACCGCTAATCAAAAAGAGAATCCACTTTGCTTCTAAATCCAGTTGTGGAGGATATAATTTAATAAATATTGTATTTCCCAGCCAAAGTAGTGCAGTTACATGAGTTTTCAGTAAAGTGAATTCTTAAAAATCTCTTGCAGCCACTTCTAAGTTGAGAGTAATTCCTACCAAGGGTGAATTTTCCTCAGAAAAACAGATGTTTTGGAAGTGAAAGTAAGAGTCAAGCCTTCCCTTTGTCCATGTTCTTAGCTAGTCTATGCTAGCTTGATGGAAGAAACTAAACACTGATTTAATCCAAGTACAAGATAAAAAAAATGTCTAAAGTATTGTGAACAAGATCTCAACTGTCTCTATTTAGTGGCACACCTGTATGAATGCATTCCATTTCCCCCCTAGGGCTTAAAGGCATTGAAATCAGTTACAAGGCTGTATCTATGGTTCTGTTTGTGGACGGCCAAAACACAATCCAAAAGATTGGTATCCTCAGCCCAAATCAGTGTGTGGCAGCCTACTGGACAAATCTGAAAGTGCTGGAAATCATTATGTGGGGAGAGAAATTCTACATCCTACAAGGCCTTAATAGAAGTAAAAGGTCTTGCAGTTCTGGATATACCAGGAAGAATTATTCCTGTAAAGAAGAGGGTAGTGGAATAAAAGAAAATAGAGGTCAGTTAGTGGCCTGATGTTCTGCTGAAGTTGGCTGTCTCAAATCCAAGACCCTTCTCAAACACTGGAAGCCTATGCCTTTCCCCGGAGAAATTGTAAAATGCCATTACAAACAAGTAAATATAGAAAATAATTTGGAAGGTTATGCTAATCTGTATACCTCAAGAAACCAGTTAATGCAATTGGAACTGACTGTCTCTTACATTGTGACACACAAATTGTGAGACGGTCTCTTTAAGGATTTTTTCCTCATCATGGACTAACAGATGAGGGGGATCAGGTAGCCCAGGGGGGTTACCTTATTCCTTTCTGAGGAATTTATAGAGCTGCGCATCACCATAGTGTCTGAGCACCTTCCACATGAAATGAATAGCAAGGTCCGTAGTGAACTTCGTGGAGCCTGTAGCTTGTCTCCCTTTTTCAGCGTAAAAATTCTACTTGAGGACTTTATTTTGTTTAGTTTTTGGTTGATTTGTGGGGTGGCTTTTTGGGCAGGGAGCGAGGAAGGAGTCATTTGGGGAGGAGTGTAGTGTATCAGAGGGTTAGCCGTGTTAGTCTGAATCTGTAAAAAGCAACAGAGGGTCCTGTGGCACCTTTAAGACTTGCGTCTTATGAAGTGGGCATTCACCCACGAAAGCTTATGCTCCAATACTTCTGTTAGTCTTAAAGGTGCCACAGGACCCTCTGTTGCATTTGGGGAGGAGGGAGTATTGTTCTTGCTGTGGTAAATAGACTTGTTCTAAGAGGAAAATTCTGCAGTTTCCTATGGACAATCAGATGGGACTTACCTGTCTTCTGGAAGCTTGTTTCATAGCCAGATCTCCTTGACTGAGAGTGCTTTTTTCTTAGCTCTCCAGTGCTTCCTTCTGGGCTTTGTGGTCTGCATTTCCCTAGAGGAGTGCAACTCTCTTGGTGATTCACAGATCAGATTCAGTCTTTAATGTATCTGGGGCTTGAACCATAAACTTTTCTGAAGATCGGAACCAAGACCTTAAACTGGCATCTGAAAATGACTGGGAACCTGTGGAGGGACTCAAGCAAGGGTCTGATGTGCTCACGGAAGCCTAGACCATGGAGGTTCTTGTGCATTTTCACATTCAGCTTCAGATACAGGGAATTTCAGTAATCCTGTCTGGAGGTAATGAGTGCATGGATAACTGTGGCCAGGTCCACATTCAAGAGGAAGGGATGAAATTTCCCAACAAACAGGAAGTGAAAAGATCTTTTTAGACACTACCATTGCTTGGTCGTCTCTCTCTGCACAGGTTACTTGATTGTACGGGGGAAGAGGATAAACCCTTTCTTTAGAAAGGGGTAGCTGGAGAAGAGGTTGGCTTGCAGTCTGCCTAGCCACTTGAACTCCTCTAGAGCTGGAATTGCAGAGTCCCTGCATGAGAAGAAGTGAACAAAAGTAATATTTGGAGCAAGGAGAAAATTGTCATTTTTTTCCAGGCTTTATAAAAAAAAAAAAGGAAGGAAAAAAACCCAAAAGATCTGAGCTGTGCTGCATAAGAGAACCTTTCAGTAAGAAATTATTTTGAATCCATTACTTATTTAAATTAGGTTAAGTTCTGCTTAAATCATGTAAGCTTTTGCTATTGGGTTTAAGAAATTCTAGAACCATCAGATGTAGGGGGCATAGAAGATTTGCAGACCCGACTGCCATCCCAGGATATACTGGAATACCCTGGGGAATGGGGTAGTTGGTTACAAAGAAGCTGGTAAACAGACCTCTGGAACGCAGCTTTTTTCCTCCCTGAACTGGCTATTGCCTACCTGAAAATAAAGTGGTGTTCTCTCTGGGAATACACTCCTGCAGTACTTCCCTTTTAGAAAGTTTTACTCAGACCAGTAGAAAACTAGCATGGCCGACAGAATTAGGAGAATTCTAAACTATGTGCAAGAGTGGACTTTTGCAGAGTTATGTTTCCCCATCCTTATAGGAGTTGCTCACGCTCCTCCAGTGTCATCAAGGGAAGGGAAGTACTGTTACAGTTAATTGTATAATGCCCAAATTGCCTTATCCAAACATACACCTCTACCCCGATATAATGCTGTCCTCAGGAGCCAAAAAATCTTACCGCATTATAGGTGAAACCGTGTTATATCGAACTTGCTTTGATCCACCGGAGTGCGCAGCCCCGCCCCCCCAGAGCACTGCTTTACCGCATTGTATCCAAATTCGTGTTATATCGTGTCACGTTATATTGGGGTAGAGGTGTATTTAGAAGTAACCATTCTATTACAAAAAAAATCCAGTAATTTTCTGTTGGAGTGACAAAGCAAGTTTCTTGCCCAGAGAGGTTTACCATCCTTTACTGCTCTCTATAGAAATCTGGTTGACTAAGAGGCATCTTGGACATTGAGTGGCTCCACAAACAATGCACCAGGCTTAAGATACAGACCACTTCATCCACTATATAGCTAGCTTATATTACAACACTTTTCTCATTTCTGTAGACTTGAAGGAGGCTTCCTTACATATAATTGCCTTAAGACCAGAGTCACATCAAAATAATGTAGTTCCATTTCACTCTGTGCCATGTAGAGTATTCATGAATGTATTCGATACTCGGATAGGACCCCCCCACCAAACTGAGGTTCTATATTTTTGTCCATTATTTCTTATCCTGATATGAGACAGAATAAAGGAAGTGGTGTTGAAAGTGGTATCAGATGTAGCAGTTCAGTGACAATGGTTCATTCTAAATTTAGAAAGCCAATCTATACCCAACACAGAAGGTTAATACTCTTCTGTGGATTTATGAAAACTAAGTGCTATGCCAGTTGATCATTTAAAGATCAGAATGAAGATAATCTCCAGGTTTCCTCTGTAAGATGTATAAGAAGCTTTTATAAAGCAAGGGAACTTGGTCCGTTGAGCACGGATGGTGGTTGGCAGTCTACTTTTTTGGGGCATAGCTTCCAAAAGAGTAATCCTCAGATCATTAGCCTGAGTTGACTTTAACAGTTGATCACTGGGCCTCTGTCTGTACCACCCAGCTTCTCTCTAGTCCCAGCTAGGTAGCTTCACCACTGAAGCATCCTGCAATATATTTTCCACCAGGGATTCCAGCACAGTCCCCAGTATCCTTTGGTCTCAGTGTTTGAAGTCAACACTACACACTTATAGCTTGTTGGAGGCTACACAACACCTCTATAAAATGAGTGGATGTCTTTCTACAGAAGGCAATGAAGTCAAAGGCTACCCTTCATTCTTTTTAGTCTGTCTTGTCCTTCTGGTCCATCTCTGAAGGGAGGGAAAATATGCCTCACTTAAAAAGCAAGCTTTTATGTCAGCAGCTGACTTCTAAGGTGCTCAGGGCACTCTGCCTCCATATCAGCAGCAACATAAAGGTTTTAATTTTCCTTTCAATGAGCACCAAACATTTTTAAGGGTTCTAGAATATATTGCTAGCCAGTTTGCCAGGAACTCCTGTTTTTTGGAGCCATACTGTAACCTTTTGTCCGGGGTATAATGTGGGTCCTAAACATATTCTGTAGAGCCAAAAAATTAGGTTTTCTTAAAGTCCTATTGAATCCCTCCTCTTACTCAGCCAAGAATGCTTTTGAACATACTCTTATTTGTGAAAGATACTATCGGAAATCCAGACTCATGCCAATGAGATAGGTGGGATTTTATTCTACATGCTTCCTGGTAATTAAAGATGAGGAAACTTCTGTGTCATGGATCTCAGGGACCCAAATTGGTTTTTGGCCAGAGAAATTCTAGATAGGCATGATGCATCCTGGAGGAACTCTTCTAAATTAATGCTGATGCTTAAAATGGTAGATAGAAAAAGATTTGAGCTATAAACAGGGAAATGTGGATCTCTTTACCTGTTCTTCACCAGCTTCTTGACCTCTGAGATTAATTTAGACTAACTTCATCCAACTACATTTGTCAGTTATTTTGGCATCTCATGAACCAGTTGACCAGTGTCACTGTCTCACCTTGTTTTCAGGTTCTTGTGGGAATTGACTCTTTTTTGGAAGCCCTTTGTGTCATGAGAGATTAATATATTCTGCCAAAGATATTACTAACTCAAAAGGAGACTTCATTATCTGAGACTCCATTTTCTTAGGTGGGCATCCACTTTTCTAACCACAGGTCATAGCAAGTCTCATGCTGTAGTGATTATTGATTGTAAACCACGCTTCACCAGAATGAAGTCGTGCTATGGACTCATCTGAGATTCTCCTCAAGGTTGTGATGGAATTCCACCTTAATGAGCCCGTTTTGCCAATTTGTTCCACATTCACATGTGTGAGAGCCTTTTCTGTCTGCTTGAGAAGTTTTTAGTGGTTCTACTCTGAGCTACTTAGATCCTGACAGTCAACCCAACTTGACAAATTCCCACGGCAGTGCTATCACGTAAGAGGATTGTATCTAAATATTTCTGTGGTTGCGTCTCACGTTGCTGCAAATTGACTAGCCTAAAGCTGGAAACCCATGTCAAAGTTCATTCAGTCCAAGATATAGCTGCTGCCCTGCTTCAGGTTTGTTTCCCTTCTCAGATACATGTCAGGGCAGTTACATGGTCCTGATCTCTCTACGTCTTACAAAGGTTTTAATTGATTTGGCCTCTAGGAAGGAATTCTGCTTCAAGCCTCCGTCCTGCAGAAACTGTTCACAAAATAGAGGAACCTATACTCGTTACCTGCTTGTTTTTGTCATCTGATGTATTTTAAAAGGTTCTGAAGTGATAGGCCTGATTCTTAGGTCTTACTCCATCTTTTAAAAACAAAATACACCAACTTGCCCACATAGTGGGCATTGTCTTAGTTTGTTCTGCCAACGACTGTATTATTGTTACTTTCATTGAGGACATTCAGTTACTTTGACTCAAGGTTTAGAATCCTGCCCAGATGGTATCTTACAGGGAAGTACAACAATAAGGTACATATTTCTTTTTTGGACTTGAAATAATCTTTTCTATTGCTGCATAGGTAATATAACCTGTTGCTGTTTTTAGCATAATTAAATTATGATAAATGAACACTACGAAAATGAAATTTTGTACTTTCATTCTACCAGCAGATGGTTACAGCAGTTCAGACTCCTATACTTCAGATCCAGAGCAGATTGGAAGCACTGTAACTCGGCAACGGTCAGTAGAGTAGTAACAAGAAATATTAAAAGTTATAAAGCACACTTCCTCTCTCCCAAATGATCTTTTTGGCTGTTTAATAACTAGCATTTAAAAGGCCAAATAAAGATTCATGGTGGCCATTATTTTAACAATCAAAAGTGTAGGCAACCTGTTCCCTAGTGATATATGGTAGAAGTGTATCAGTCTGCCCTTAATATGTATAAAGTTAAAATTTCTGGTGCAGCAGAACAGCACTGCTTGATTACAGTGGCAAGCCTGGAATTGGCTAGTCAGCTATTATTCCATGTTCAGTCATGAGAACATTCTACTTGATAAGTCCAGAGAAGAGCAACAACAATGATTAAAGGTCTAGAAAACATGACCTCTGAGAGAAGATTGAAATAATTGGGTTTGTTTAGTCTGAAGAAGAGAAGACTGAGGCGGGACATAAGTTTTCAAGTACATAAAAGGTTGTTACAAGGAGGAGGGAGAAAAATGGTTCTCGTTGTCCTATCCTCAGAGGTTAAGCAGCAATGGCTTAAATTGCAGCAAGAGTGGTTTAGGTTGGACATTAGGAAAAACTTCCTAACTATCAGGGTAGTTAAGCACTGGAATAAATTGCCTAGGGAGGTTGTAGAATCTCCATCATTGGAGATTTTTAAGAGTAGGTTAGACAAACACCTGTCAGGGATGGTCTAGATAATACTTAGTCCTGCCTTGAGTGCAGGGACTGGACTAGATGACTTCCCAAGGACCCTTCTGGTTCTACTATGCTATGATTTACTAAATAAGAACATCATATATAAGAGGATTTTGAAAGCACTGAAAATCTCCAGTATGGAGGCGGGGCTTTGTACAGTAGGACTGGAAATCAGTGTTGCTGTTAAACAGCATAGGATCAGTTTCAAAGTTATATCTTAAAACTAAAATAATTAGGGTGACTTCATGTAGTAAACATTATGAAAACTGTTAAAATAACCAGAAAGGGTTTGTAATTAACTTCTAGTGTTTTCCAGTGTTACTTAATTGCAAAGCTGATTCTTTGTCTACTTTTATATAAATCTTTACACTACTGAGATGGTGGTTTTTGTTGATGTAGCCATAGTCACTTGAGGAGGTGATGTTGCTACACAGACAGGAAAACCCCCTTCCATCGGTGTAGGCTGCATCTACATCGCGGGGTTATGCTGACATGGCCTCTGTAGTATAGACTTACCCCCAAGTTTCTTTTTTAATGAGTGCACCAAAAGTACTCTAGACAAAAAATCTCATTCAGATAGTACTACAGCAACATAAGACTTCATCTCTCTTTAACCTCATTCTGAGTTTGGGCTTATCAAACGGGGGGTTGTGACCCCTCAAGGGGTTGCGAGCTCTCAGCCTCCACCCCCAAACCTTGCTATGTCTCCAGCATTTATAAGAGGGTTAAATGTTTAAAAAGTGTTTTTAATTTATAAAAGGGATCACACTCAGAGGCTTGCTGTGTGAAAGGAGTCACCAATACAAAAGTTTGAGAACCGCTGCCTAAAAGGTGTAAATCTTTGCAGGATCTGCATTTGGATCTTGACATTACTAATTATGTCTTGCATTTGTAAGAGCTTAAAATTCATACAAAATAACAAAACACCCAAGAATAAGGGCAGTATTTCTCAAGATCCTGAACAAATGAACTAGGTAATAGAAACTTCAGATGGAAAAGCTAGCATTCACATCTGCAAACATATACTGACACTACCTCAGCTTGATCATGCTCAAGGCTGACTTGTATATGAGTGAGGCAGAGCCACCAGAAATTCCATTTTCTTTAACACCATCCCACTTAACAGTAGAAAACAATTCCTATTCAGGCTATTGACAGAAACTTACATGTTTCACAAAAGTCCTGATCATAATGACTTCCAGTCTAGGTTGGATATTGCATACCTTCTCCTGAATTAACACTTGGGATGTCTACTGTCCGACACTATAGGCTTCCACAAACATTACAGTAGGTAATAAGAGTGCAATAAGGAGGGCTAATATGGATTTTGAAGAGGAAATAAAGGTATAAAAACAAATTCAGTTATCAGAAGCGGGAAACACCAGTCTTTTGATTTAAAAACTAAATTTGGCTGGGGGAAAAGGAGCTGGTAGCGGCTATTAATCTTGAAACAAGATTTCTTCATATAGATGTTTTGGGTTGCACTTTGCAACTGAATTTCTACTGTTCTGGCTGTCTAAGCCTCTACAGAGGTTTACTTGTTTTGCAGGTCCCATTCAGGAACATCTCCGGAGAACACTGCACCACCCCCACCCCCTCCTAGACCTCATCCTTCACATTCTCGATCATCATCTTTAGATATGAACAGATCCTTTACAGTTACTCCAGGTAGGTATATTATACATCCATGTGTTTGCTACTTTGTTTAGTACATATTTATCTTAAACAAAAAAAAATTTCTCTGGGGAAAGTGTTAACTTTATTTTTAAATAGACAGCATTAGGTTTGAAGTGAAAGGCTTAAAGTGTTAAATCTACTAATTGCTTTTATTAAAATTTAGACTCCCTTTTAAAGGAAAACAGTGGCTTAATCAACAACTTAATTAAAACAGTATTTTCCTAGATAAAATGTCAGTGCATGAGAGGCAGTGTAGTCAAGTGAATGGGAGCCACGAAACCCAGTGACCCAACTGAGGACTGCACATTCCAAATTGAATGTGCTCAAAATTGAAGCAGGTAGGAGTTCTTGACAGATGCAGATTCAGATGCAAAAGGGTGGTAATAGATTTATAGCCTCAGAGAATTCTTACAGGCAACTTACTGTTTGTTGACAGAGATGCTGTCTTTATAATTTCAGCTCATGATCTTTAAAGCACTGTACAAAGGTTTTTCTGCTGGGGAAAAAACCTGAGGTGTAGAGAAGTTTACACAACAAACTAATGATGTGAGGAGTAGAACCCAGGTCTGATTCTCAGTCTCTTGCTCTGTCCTTTTGCCAATTTTGTGTTTGACCAAAGAGGCCACAGTATTGTAGCCTTATCTGTAGTTATGGTTTGATTTAACCAGTTACCTGCCCCAAGGTGAGGGCTTACACCTACTTTAATCTGTGAGAGTTCAGCCCACAAGATTGACTATAGCGGAGAGGTTATCAACAGAAGGGGGACCCCATGGTGCACAACCGAGGCTATCTAGTGCTCTTTCTGTAATAATTTCTCTTAATAGCCAACAATACAATACACACTGCAGTCTGGTAAAGGAGACACCAATTCAGAACGTGTAATATTTGGATTACTCACACCATGCCTTGGTGAAAAACCCCAACTGTTAATCATCACCACCACCATCGTCATGCTGACGTCTCTCTCTCCTCCTCCTCCTCCGCTCCCCTCCCCCCCGCACCCCATAGGGGCACAGGCCAGGGTATAGCTTTTATGATGTGTTACACTGACACCCACTGGGCTTCATACATATTTAGGAAGGTTTTTACCCCTTTTCGTTATTTGAATTTTCACTCCCCACTGCTTTTGAGGTGCCTTGTTTTTCATAGGTTAATTCATTAGTTCTCATACTCACTAACATTTGTCATCTTATCACCATAGTAACAGTAACGTTAAGGACGTTTCTAACAGTTCAGTTCACCCTGACTACCAACAGTTATCTTGTGGTCTCAACTAATCTCTAGTAGACATTATTATCCATACTCAGTAATTATTTTCAAAACATCAGGATATCTCAACCAGACACAAGTTTAGCAGGCTTATCATCAATTTACTTATACTAATTTACCTTTGTAATGTAGCTAACTCATCCTAAGGCCTAATTTGGCTATGCCTGAGACCTGTTATAAGAATTAATTAATGTTGTATTTTACCTCTGTATCTTAAATATAGCTGACACCTTTTATCCTTGGCTACGGAATAATTGTGGTGTTACTCACTGAAGGACAGTCCTGGTTATGATAGCTTGTGCGCAGATAACACAGCTTATTTTCATGTTGGCAGAGTGGAAAACTAAACACGTTCATCATATTTGCAATGAGCATGTCCTAACCTATGGAAATAGCCCTGTCATCCAACTGTCATTCAGAACCTATGTCTCTTCACAGGACAGCAACAAGCTGGAGTTGTTGCCTACCCCCCTGCAGTGCCTCCAAGACCACCGCCCTCACAGGTGAAGTTGACTTACTCTGTTACACTATTTAATTTAAAAAAAATTGTATCTAATCCTTTGGCCATGTGCAGTCTTTCAGTCTGTTGAATTTTTAACTTTACTCTAAAATATGGGCAGCAAGGAAGCACATAAGGCCAGTCTTTTGGAAACATTGCAGGTATGAATGTGTACCAGAGCTTTCAAGCCTAGGCTTCTGCCACCTTGCAGGGCTTCCCCAGGAAGATGAGGACCTTCTCCTAGGGAAGCAATGGACTAAAAGGAGACATTGAGGCCTGAAGTACTTTTCCCCTGAGGTCAAGGGGAAGTGTCTCTGGTCCAGGAGCCGAGTGGGGGGGGGGGGGGGGGGGGGGGGGGAGGTGGGAGGCAGAAAGTTACAAACTTTTGAACACCCTTCCCAGAATAATTCCAGGGTAGCAGTACAGAAATATGCTACACAAATACTGTGGCATGAGTTGGGGGTGGTGACAGACACCCGTTGGCAGAGGGTCCCCTGTTCTTTGTAAAATCTCACCTAAAACCTGACAAACTCACTACACCAAACACATGTCTGACAGGATATTTATCCATGAAGAGTAACATGTAAGCTATCTACTGAAAGCATGTAACTTGTCAAGACTCAAAATTGAGATGTATGTACGGGTAATATTTGTGGAGTAATGTATTTATCTAAAGTATGCTTTATGGACTTGGAGTAGAAATTAGTCACCTGAGTGATGTTTCAATGATGATCCATCCATTTAAGCAAGAGGGAGTTGCTAATCAGTCCCTAGTCAGCTGGCTAGGCAATGCAAGGTTCTATTGTCTATCCTTGCCACATCCCAAAACAGTCAATGGAAAACCATGAGAGACCATGATAAACAATCAAAACCATTTAAAGGTAGAAAAGAAACTCTACAACAAGGCAGGAATTCACCCTGCCTGTTTTCAGTATGACATAGACCTTGTCTACGCTACAGGTTACTTGGTATAATTTACGTAACTCAGGAGTGTGAATAATCCACATGTAAGTTGTATTAACCTAAGCACCGATATAGACATTGCTATGTTGGCGGGAGAGCTTCTCCCACCAACATAGTTACCGCCTCTCACCGAGGCAGGAGTTAAGCTCTCCCGTCAGCTTAGAGCATCTCCACCACAAGTGCTGCATCAGTGCAGCTGCACTGCTGTAAGTGCTGTAGTGTAGCAAAGGGCACTGTGGCTCCATCACTGAGGAAATCCCTGAAGGAGCATGGAGCTTCCATGAAAGCTTTTATCCTGGTTCTGGTGAAACCAGCCAGCTCTCCAATGGGCTCGTGTTTGTGGGGGAAGCCTACTTTATTATCTAGGAAAGGTAACTGGATAAGTGTAAAATCATTTAATGATTCTGTTTTGTGTTGTAAGCAGTTGCCATCATTTTCTCACTAGTTAAATCTTTATTCTTTCTTAAATAAACCTATTTTGATTTATTAGAAGAGCTCACAAGTGCTGTGCTGACAGTAATCGTGGTTTAAGGTAAAACTGGTAAATTATGGTACACTGCACCTTTGATTGCAGAGGATCTGAAATTTCTGTGATTAGTCAATATTGGGCTGTATCACAGGGGAATGATTCAAAGGGATTCAGGATTGCAGTGCAGGTATTGTTAACCTGCCTGGCAAAGGAAGAGCTGGCAGCATCAGGGAGCTGTCACCCAGCTACCACAAGAAAAGACTCCTCATTGGAGGCCAGGGTAACAAGGTGATTCATAGTTCTGGGTACCCTGAGAACCGTCACAGGTGGCATATACAGTTTTAAGCACTATGAAACTTTTGCTCACATTCACGTCTCCAGTACCTTGCTTTGTGGAAATTACTCACTTCCCTCTTCCTATTAGGGGAGTGCACAGTGGGGGCGGGGGGCGCGATTCTGGAGCAGTGCATGAGCTGGATGGTGGTGCATGTGAGTAGCAAGTGTGAGAGTGTGTTGCCAAATGTTCTCAATAGATCAGGGCATCTTTTTTGGTTTATCTTGTGCATTTTATAGCATTATGAGAAGTCACTTCCAGTTATTGACTATTTATAGTCATTCTCCCTGATTAGTTTTGTGGGTATTTCACAAACCAATGGAGCGAAGAAAAACATTTTCAAAAATAGGGAATGCTGTTACAAAACCATCAAAAATGGCAAGTGGGGGAAGGGAAGGTGCAATAGCTGAAGCTACTTTTAACTCCTTTCTTTTAATTGACTAAATTTCAGGTGAAGATGTCCCTTTAATATTTCAAGGCTCCTCAGTTAACTTGTGACAATGAACAATTAAAATTAGATTAAAGGAATATGTACTTTCCTTTTAATTGAAAAAAAACAACCCAAAAACTTTAAATCTTAAAAAACCTCTAAATTATGTTAGTCCTTTACTAATCAGGTACAACTCAGCTGAAAGCAAATTGAGCACAGTATGAATTGCTCTTTCACTTTGAATTCAGGTTTGACTGTGTTTTGTATTTGTTTACCTCATTCATAAGATTGTGTAGCTTCATATTTTGTCCCAAATAGTAATGAAATCTGAACATGAGGCAGTATATCACCTGTGGGCCAGTCCTGTCTCCACTTCCAAGCCTAAATAACCACCTGAAGCCAAAAGTGTGGGTTGACCCTGACTGGCTAAAACATTTTTTTAAGAGTGTAGACAAGGGTTTACCGCAAGTGCCAAGTAGTGTCTAAAAATGTGTTGGCTAGCACATTTAAAATATCACCTATTCTCCTAGTGTTCACAGGGTCCGACTTAGTACATGGAGTTTAGCAACTCCCCCAGGAAGTTTCCTGGTGACACAGCACAAAGTCCTATTTAGTAGTTAGCTCCAGGGATTGCCTCATAGTTATAGCTAACATCAGCATCAAATATAACCTAAATATTTAAAATGGGTTCTAGGTCAAATTCATGCTAGTTCATATTGGAATTTTTAACAAAAAAAAACCTGCCTTCATGCATAAGCTTATTTTTAAATTGTGTTTTTAAAACTGTTTTGATGTGCACTTCGTCATGTTATTAATTAGCATGTCACAGTAGAAAGGTTTTATCTACTTTACTACCAGCCACCCACCTTACTTTAAATATTAAAGTACATTAACCTTGAGACTGGGATAGAGGATGGAAGAAAGAGACATTTCAATTTGCCTTCCCCAAAGTGACAAGCTACTCTTCTAGAAATAGCAGTTTGTGAGCCTCTAGCCACTTATATCAGTAAATATAAACTGGGAATCATTCATTATCCTTAGTTTTTGTTTTTCTTATAGGAATTGAGTGGAAAGTGGTTGTTGCAAACTAATCCTAAAAGAATGCTTAACTTCTTAGAGATGACACAGAAAGGGGGTCAAAAAGTCTTATTAATACTAAGATAAGTTGTTAATAAACATGTATATTCAAAATAGGAGACAATATAAAGGTTATACTTCCCCTAATAATTATCCTTCATATTTCTACTTCTCGGGGGAGAGCATTGTATAATTCCCAAACTGTTTTAAAAACAAAAGGTTAAAATTAACAAGCTGTAGGCTAAAAAGCCACAAGATACATCCGGGAGTGCTTTAAATGATTGGTGTGCTACTTTTATGCTTGAAGGCACTCTTCCATTGGTATCAATCACAACTCTCCCAAGCAATGAACCAACATTTTGCTCCAGTACACCTTGGTATTGCTGCAGGTTTCTCCTCTCTCACACTGTTCAATTCTGAATTGTTGTGTAGTCTTTAGCCTCCAATATTCCATCTGCCTTTTTTTTGTCTTTCACCTTCCTGCTGTTTCAGTTGAGCTCCAGAAGAGCACTTTGGAGGAAGGGTAGGTTTTATCCGTTCAAAGAGATGTACACTTGGAAAAATGGACAAAAAAACAGTTTAGGAGAAAGGAAAGAAGTTTAACTTTACCACTGATAATTTTTGTACCATTGATAATGGGCGACCAAAGTGTTCTGCCCCTTCTTACAAATATAGTCATTTTGTACTTGTATGATAAGAAGCATGTTTGTTCCAGTGACAGGACAGAAACTTCCAAGCGTTATTACAAGTCTAAACAAAGGCACTAATTTCTGCAGTAATACATTAATTAAATAATTGTCCTTGGTTAGCATTCTTGCATAAACTCTTGTTTGGACAAGATTTTGCTTCTATGTTATGTCAGTTATTTCAAGAACACAGTATTAGTAATTACTGTCATCTTTGTTTTGCTATAGGGTGCAGGTCCTCATGTGCATCGTCCAGTGGATGCTGAAAGCCTAATAACTCATACCAGTACCTCACCTCAGCAAATACCAGAACAGCCAAATTTTGCAGACTTCAGCCAGTTTGAGGCATTTGCTGCATCAGGTGTAAATGAAGAGGAGGAGGAGGAAATTGAAACACATTCAGAAGTCTTGCTGGTCAGTGTAAATGGATATAATGTAGACCACTTAGTGTTATACACTGGTGTACCCTGTTAGTTACACCCAGTAGACCTTGCATAAATCGCTTCCTGCCTGTTTCCCTGTCCACTGTTTGTCTGTCAAGCCTGTTTCGTTTGTAAACTCTTTTGGGCAGGTACAATCTTATATTGTGTGTGTTTTTTGTATAATGCCTAGAATAATGGGGCCCTGATCTCTGTTGCAGGCCTTTGAGTTACTATAATATAAATATGTAACATCTGATTTAGATCAGAAGAGTTTCAAATAAGTCTTTATAATTTGGTCGTCTCTTTATACTGAGGTTAGCTCCAGTAGCAAAAGGTTATAATTTACAGTCCAACAATCCTCTCTTGTTGCTGCCTCTCATGAAACGTAACTTTCCTACATGTCTCTGGTGATGTGATCTTATTGCAGATCAGAAATAGTGAGAGTAGTGTGGTTTAGAGATTTACTAGATGGTGCTGGTAATCAGCTACAGCCCTTTCTCTCCATCCCTGAGCCTTTAAAGAGGACTTGTGCTCACATAAGAGACTTGAGAATGTAAACTGTGTTCATATAACCGGAGAACATACCAGTATGACCCACCTGGCTATCATCCTAATTGTAACAGAATTAAATATTTGCGGAACCGTATAGAGTTTCTAAACTGTCTCATTCTCTGTAGGTTGAAAAACCCTCTGATTCTGCAGGCTCCCTTAGAGTTGCCAAAACAGATGGCAGAGTTGAAGACAAGGCAGCTGCTAGTGTCCCTGTTAATACGGTATGTAAAATGAAATTTAAGGGGAAAGTGTAGGTTTTAACGCATAGAAGAATGTGTATTAGAACAGTTGCCAGTTAGTGACTGCTACATCTGAGTTTGCAGAAGCTTCCATTTGAACTCAGTTTTCAAAGGCTCAGAATGTCTTGAAATATTTACAATTTTGGCTAAAATATTACATGCTTGCTGGGCTGGTTCCATCTAAAATTATGACAGTAGAAGCTCACTTTAATGAAGGTAGATTGCTTACATGTAATGATCAGATTGTTACCAAAATTGATTCATACAGGGGTTATTTTTAGAATTTTAGTCCATAGGGAACAGATGGCTGGAGCAGTTATCATTTTATTTATTTATTTTATATATAAATAAATAAAATCTCCATCCATCCCAAGGTCAATTACTACTCCCTTGAGATGAGTTATTTTCTCATGCAGTTTTTCTGATGCTACCTGAGAGAACTCAAGTAGACCTGTTATGAGTCAATATTCTCAGAACTCATACAATAAATAAATTAATTTCACAGAAAGTTTTGCACAGCCAGTTGATTTGAGTACAAATATAATTAATTGTGATGTGTGCTTACGGGCTGCCTTTTGCCTCCCAGGGAAAAGGCACCACACCTCTTGCTCCACCACCAAAGCCTATTCGCAGAAGGTTAAAATCAGAAGATGAGCTGAGACCTGAAGTTGAGGAGCATACACAGAAAACAGGTGTCATAGCTGCTGTTCTTGCTTCACAGCCATCTATCCCTAGGTAACCCAGGATGAGTATGAATACATCTAATATTGGGAAGTTCACATTGAAACAGCAAATAAAACTGTTAGCTTACGGAAGAGCTACAAGCAATTTTACAATGTGTTGAATAACTATTAGTGGCTGTAAATCAGATATATAAAACTATTAAGGGAGTCAATATAAATATTAAAGGTTGAGATATACCTAATAAGGCACTCAAATTGTTTGGATGAAAAACTTACTAACATTTTGCAAAATACATTGACTATCAAAAGTGCTCTGTAAATGTTAGTGTTGTATTGTTAATTTTGAATAAAGTTAGTGAGTATGGATGGTCTTGAACTTAAATGTGCAGTTTTCATATTCTCCTTTACCCTCAAGTCTATGCTAAACAAAATCAAATTAAATTAAAGTCAATCTGGTATTGTTTCAGTAATCTGGAAGGTGTAAATTTATTATAGCAATTTAAGAATGTAATTCATTGTCTTTGTTCTGTAGGAAACTGGTATGCAAAGCTTCTGTGCAAACAAGGCTAGTGTACTATGTGTTCTAGTCTATAGAAAGGAAAATAAATGGGAAGAGTCACTAAATTATGTAAAAAAGTGTCCTCTGTACAGCTCTTGCTGAGCACTTTAAATAGGGACTAAGGAATTGAGTAGACTTATCAAAGTTATTCCTTGGTGTGCTTGGCAGTGAAAAGACTTACAAAAAAACACTTAATATTTCCTCAGGTCCGTGGGGAAAGACAAGAAGGCAATTCAGGCATCAATTAGACGCAATAAGGAAACGAACACTGTTTTGGCCAGATTGAACAGTGAATTACAGCAACAGTTAAAGGTAATACCATCATTCTCTTTGTATGTCAGTTTCTGAGGAGTAAGTGTGTGCACATGTGTAGGCTGAGATAGCATAGTGATGGGGCCATTTAAGTACCAAGGTAGAGATCTGTGTGTATTAACACACAAATGGTATATGGGAGAGGGCATAAGAGAGAGCTATTTAAAATGTTAAGCTGTTTTTATACATAAGTGAATAACTAGGTAGGCATTAGTACTGCTGAAAAGGATCTGTGGATCACAAATTAAATATGCACCAGCAATGTGGTACAGTTGCGAAAAAAGCTAATATTCTGGGGTGTATTAATAGGAGTGTTTTATATAAGACATGGGAGGTAATTGTCTCACTGTACTTGACACTGATGAGGCCTCAGCTGCAGTAAAGTGTCCACTTTTGGCACCACGTTTAATGAAAGATGCCAAATTAGAGACAGTCCAGAGGAGAGCAACAAAAATAAGTGTAGAAAACCTGACGTATGAGGAAACATTAATAAATAAATAAATAAAACGTAAGCATGTTTAGTCTTGAGAAAAGATGATTGGGGAGACCTGATAAGTCTTCAGATATGTTAAGGGCTGTTATAAAGAGAAAGGTGATTGATTAATTGTTCTTCATGTCCCACTGAAGGAAGGATAAGAAGTAATCATCTTAATCTGCAGCAAGGGAGATTTGGGTTCAGTATTAGCAAAAACTTTATAAGGATAGTTATGCACTGGAGTAGGCTTCCAAGGGAGGTTATGGAATCCCTGTCATTGAATGTTTTTAAGAACAAGTTGGACAAACACCTGACCGGGATTGGCCAGGTATACTTCGCCCTGCCTCAATGCGGGAGGCTGGAGTAGATGACCTCTCAAGGTCCCTTTCAGCCCTACATTTCTATGAGTCTGTGATTACAGGAGATCGCTATTTGCAGTGTACTCCTGTGGAACTCTGAAAATAGAAAGGACAAGAAAATTAGTTCGTGTTGAAGTGTTTCTACGAGATGCCTTCTTGTTTCTAATTATCTTGATATTACTGATTAACGCGCTGTTAAGTATAGCAAAAATAAGACTAGAACAATTATTAACTTGTACACTTAATATCGCTATTCTGAGATGACGGTATTAGGAAAACTAGCAAACGCACTTAGAAGTGCATTTGTGGTTTTTTCCTCAGCCTTTGGGGTGGGCGGGGAAGGGGAGAATCAAATCCTGAAACATGTTAATTAAATGTAAAGCACAAAACACTGATTCATTTCATGAGCATGTTATTGGGGGGGGGAAAAAAGGCACAAAATATCTGAAATGCAAAAATTGCAATTCAGTAAATAAACACAAGAAAACCGTCACCAGTCTAACCTAACTAGTTAAATTGCTCACTGTTGTCTTGTGCTTTACCTTTTGAATTTGTCTTTGGATGCCAATGTACTTTTACCTAATTTATGTTTTCAGCACCGCGTCTTAGTTATGAATTTCATACTAAACCAATCCAGATGCTAAACACATTGAATTTATGCTATGCTGGCTAGATAGGAGTGCAGGTCATTTAGAAAACTGACAAGTCTGAATTCAAATCTGTATTATAGTTCTTTAAAGACAGTTGGGATGGGTGAAATTCACTGAAGACAAACTTCAAGTTCATGAAACTTTAACCAAGTGAAATTCTGCCTCACTCTCTTCTCCTGATTTTATTTGAAAATATCATAGGTATAAATTCATGTCTACATATCCTTGCCTAGTATTTGGGTGGCACAAAAAGGAATGCAGCCTGCTAAATGGCTTTATTTTTTAACAAAGGTCTCATTCATAGTGTGCATAATTCACTAGCCGAGGCTCTGTTTCAGCTGAAGGGAGGGGGTTCTTGTATTCTTTAGAGAACAACTTGAAGTGAATGCCCAAAGCTGATGCTAACATTTACCTTATTTTGATCACAGTAAGAATTTTTTCACAATGTTCTTTCACTTTGGACTGTAAATTGAAAATCTTTCCTTTCCAGGATGTTCTTGAAGAGAGAATCTCCCTGGAAGTCCAACTGGAACAGCTTCGACCCTTCTCTCACCTATAAGCCAATTGCCGTTAATTGTGAATTTACTAAATTTGGAAAGGGGGATTGGGTTCAAAGCCTATTGAAAGACCCATTCATTCAGCTCAATGTGCTCTATTCAACATTAAATTTTGTGATTCTGTTCTGTCCAGTTTGTCCATCTTTGCATTTAAATATTTTAACTTCAATCAAAACAATCAAGATAACTTTTTTCCTTGAATGTTGTGTATCTTGGCACTGCCTCCCCTGCCATTTCCTTGGGAGTGCATGATCTTTCTGCTGGAGTTGAGTTTGCACAGTTTCAATGGCCAAAACTTCAAACTGGAATTAATTACCTAATGGTTTCTATATTTCATGTGAAAGAAAAGGACAGCTTATCAGTTAACTTTTAACATTAAAGTACACATATACCATAAATGCCTCTTACACTGCAGCATTTGTTTTATTGTGTAAAACAGGAAAACTAATCTGATATGTGAACCAAAATTGATCTCCCAAACCACCTTTCACAATTTAGCAAGTAATTCACAATTCCAGAAAGCCTGCGTTTTTTGCAATAAAGTAGCTCCCTCAGGCTGCCACAGAGTTTCTTGCAGGCTACCTTGCCATATCATCTAAATTTGGTTATTTCATCTTTGTTTCATACTTTGTGCAGTATGTGACCAGATTGCCAGGTGTTCACATTTTTCCACTCATGATCTTGATTCAGCCGCATGCATATAAATGACCTATGGTACAACTGATACTATACGTAACAGACCTTCCTCGGTCATCTCTTCTGTGAAAAGAATTGGGTGTTAATTCCCAATGTATTGATTGCACATTTCCTGAGCACTACCTGTAAATGCATGCTTCACACATTACCTTTTATTAACAGATCATATCCACCAGTCTTTACTGTAACAGATTGTACTGTCAAGTAATGTGTCAATACCTCTCTGAACTTCTAATTCCCAGCCAAAAAATAAACAGTTTGTTTCTTAGGACTTCTGGGTTACCTTCTGTTACCTTGTCTCCAGGCCTTATTCTTCTGGCATATAGACAGGTTTCACTATTAACAAAAAGTTCCCTGAGTGTATCCTGTTATTGGGGTTGATGTACTGTATTAGGTTTTGTTGTATATTGTATGATACACACCTTTTGATCTCATATGTAAATTTGCATTAATTGCTGACTAACAGCAGATATTCTATTTAATGGCTTCTTCTGGCTGTGGGATCATAGATGTTAAACCGCATGGATGTATCTCAGCAGAATCAGAACTAGCAATTGTGTGATTTTTACACCAATAAAACAGCACAATATTTTAATTTTGTTGATTCATCTTTAACTGGAACTTGTAACTCTCACAAATCTGCAGGAATATATTTTTTAATCTTTTTGATGGCAGTCACAAGGAGCAGTAGATCCCTTTGTTCTTCTAGTTTTCAGCTATTGGCCATCTTGGATTTTCTTGGTAAAGTGAGGCTAGCCTTCATTTATGTTAATATAGCTGCACAAACTGTGTCTCGTTTCTAGAGTACAAGCATAAGGGATGCAGTGTGGTGCAGGCTCTGCCACTCACCTACTGGAAGACCTTTAGTAAGTCGTGTTACCTCTTTGTGCCTTAGCTTCCCCATCTGTAAAATGGGAATAATGATGCTGACCTCCTTTGCAAAGCTGTCTGAGATCTATTGATGGAAAAGCGCTAAGGTAGAATGGATATTATCTTAAATTTAGAAATAAACCTAGGCATCCTGTATAAAGGCAGAATGCTGCTACAGTGTAACTCTTGGGTGAAAGAAGGTCGCTAATAAATTACATTAACTAGATTTCTGTGACAGTACCTTCTGAATGTAATCACACTAAATGGATCAGTTTAGAAGCCCTTGACCTTCCCTGCTTCACTGTTGGTTTTAAATTAGTTTCTTAACCACATTACCAATTGATTATTGAAAAGAACATTTTTAAATCAAATTTTCCACTGTATATGCTATTTACTACTTGCAATTCTGTTTGGACAGTGAAAATAGATTAGTATGTTTCCCTTTCTGATTGCTATACATTGACAGGATACTTGCAGTTGTTAAAAATACTGTGGGGGAATTTTACCACTTTTAACACCTGTTCCAGTTATATTTTTTGAAAATGTCATGGAAACATTACTGTTTTCTTTTGAACATATGCAATCTAGCATTCCTTAACATAGAAGTAATGAATTTCACACTGTGAAATGAAAAAAGTGGATCTTTTTATTTGCATGTAGGTGGATTAAGATTTCTATAATGAATAACTTGTTTAAAAAATAAACTGCCTATGTAGAAATCACACTTGCACAATATGTTGTCAATTAGTAGATTAAGTGTCAGACTAAATTTAGTGAAATCAGGTATAAGCGAAAAGGAGAAATGCAAGGCAACCCAGAAAAGTGAATAGTCTCTAAGATCACTTCACCATTGTAACTAATTATCAAGTAGCCAGGTAACACTGAAAGACCATATGCTGCACTTTCCAACTGGGTCCTCTGGTACAATCAAGGAACATGATTCTTTAAAAATTGTATGCATGTAATTGTCCATGCAGTTTCGTTTATAAAAATAGATTTAAAAAAAAAAATCATAAATCAGACATTCAGACCTTTGAATTAAATGTAAAAAAACTTTTACTTTCAAATCCTAAATGCATGTATGGATCTCAATGTCGCAAATCTTTGCAATGGAATCAACAAAATTGTACATCAAATACATCAAATTAAGAGCTTAATTGCAGTAATACCAGTTTTATATCTAGGCAGGAGAAATAGGATGACTGTTTTTTTTGTTGTTGTTTTTTTAAGACTTCTTGTGATTTATTTTGAATGCTCATTATGTGAACTTTAAACCAAATTTTTAATTCAGAAAAAAATCTGTACTATCTAAAGGGCTAGTTTAATTTCTCCTCTTCACTACAATCTTTTATTTTAAGAACATCAGATTATGTGGTGGTCATCAACGTTTAACTCGTCTAAAAAGTAATGTGGGCAGGATTTATATTCAGTAAAAGGGAATTCTGTCTAATTCCTAATGGAAGTCGGTGGGATGCAAAACATACCGGTAATTGTTTTAATATTCCCTCATCAATCCCTTCTGTCTCCCATTTGTTTGTTCTAGCTACCTGTTGCATCTTGTTATAATTAGGGTGACCAGATATCCCGTTTTTATAGGGACAGTCCTGGTTTTTTGGGACTTTTTCTCACATAGGTGCCTATTACCCCGCTACCCCGTCCCATTTTTTCACAGTTGCTATCTGATCATCCTAGTTATAATCCTAGATTGATTGTGAGCTCTTTGGGCCAGAGATTCTGTATTTGTACAGTGCCTAGGACAGTGTGGTTGCAATCTGTGATGCTGCTGCATGCTACTGCAAAGTGAGTAGTTTGGGGAATAAATAGGGGAGGAAAGATAAATGCAAATACAGTTCGTACACACACATTTGTTTGCACACAGTATTTTTCTTCAAACTGTTTGGAAAAACTAAACTTATTACAGGCTGCTATAACAAGCAGCATCAATTTCTTGATCTGATTTTTCTCTTCCCTCTAGCACTTCCCCCCCCCCATCTTTTCCCTCAATGCCTATTCATTGTCCTCTCCCATGTCTGTTTATCTACAAAATAAAACTGGATATGTGAAAAGACTTTTCTTTTTTTAAAGGCAATGCTACTTTTAAAGACTGTCAGTGTAATAAATTATTCTTCATGCTTTTTCTTGTCCATCTCAAGGGTCCCTCATTTTCATCCCAAAGGCACCGATTCCGTCTTACATGGACTGGATTTTTCTCACTTATTACTGAAAAATACATCTGACATCCAGAATAGAGAATTACAAAATTAAGGTTATAAAATGTTATTTACATTAAAGGAATGAATCCACAGCATTTTTAAATTTCCTACAAGAATAATTTGTCCTTCATTGAGTCTGCCAAACATTCTGGTCTTCATTTGGGCCTTGGTAGGTTGAGGTACACTTCTCCCACCTCTAATGTATGTTCAGAAGCCTTATTCACTAAGGGCTTGTATACCTAGCAAGTTCCTGTATTGCAAGCCAGGGTATGATCTATAAGGAATCAGCTTACCCCTCAGTAATGTCCTCTGTGGTCACTGCTACAGTACAGTGAAAGTTCTAGAGTGGGGCCTAACATACTGCTAAGCCGCACTCTGAAGTTTTCACAGCACTGTAGTAGTGTCCATATTGGACATTACTGAGCGGCAAACTGGAACACTGTAGATTCACACCTTGGCTTGCTGTGCAATAACTTGCTGTGTAGACACACCCTAAAAATACTTTACCAAAATACACTTACAGAAGAATTTGTCTTAATCTGCTTGTTAATAGTAAGCACAAAATCTTATCATTTTACTGAGAAGGAAGTTGTTGAGAGGTAGTATTTGAAGCATTGTATGTCTTAACCTTTAATGAACACATTTCTATTCCATGAAACCAAAACAAATTGCAAGAATTCCTTGACATTAGGTTCCTAAAAATGTAAGAACAGACCCAGAGCAAATAGTAATTCTAGGAGAAAGATAAGGAGCTGTTCATTCATGTAAATTTTAAACATAACTTACCGATTTTTGTTACTATGGTGCTTAAATACCTTCTACAGCAGTCCTTGTTGGGTGATTTCAGTTTCAGCTACAGAGTTATACTTCCAAGATCTATATCTCTTTGTAACCTCTAACAACTTATTTTATTTCCCAGAGCCTGTATACTTTATTACTCATATTGCTGTACTAATTATTTTTAGTACAATTTTCACTCAGTGAGGAATTATGTGAAAATGCAGGACTTTGGTCTTTAATAAAAATTGCAAAAAGTAAAATGTTTCTATCTCCTTAATGCCCTTTGAAACTATGATACAAGGAATTAATGGGTAGTATATACCGAGAATATACCAGTTAAAGGTCTTGGCTACACTTGCGAGTTGCAGTGCTGTAAAGCTGTCCCACGCGCTGTAACTCACTCCCCGTCCACACTGGCAGGGCACTTACAGCGCTGTATCTCCCTGGGTACACCGCTGCAGGTACTCCACCTCCCCAAGAGGAATAGCGTGTATTGCGCTGCGGCGCCAGTGTGGCCGCCCATTGTGCTGTGAATGGCCTCCAGAAGTATTGGACAGTATCCCACAATGCCAGTTCTAGCCACTCTGGTCAGCAGTTCAAACTCTACTGCCTTGGCCTCAGGTAACCGACCATGTGACCCACCCTTTACATTCCCCGGGAATTTAAAAAAATCCCCTTCCTGTTTACTCAGCCCGGCGTGGCGTGGAGTGCTATCAGCGAATCTTTCCAGGTGACCATGCCTTCACGCGCCAAGCGAGCCCCAGCATGGAGCAATGGCGAGTTGTTGGACCTCAGCAGTGTTTGGGGGGAGGAAGCGGTACAGTCCCAGTGCGCTCCAGCCATAGGAATTACGATACCTTTGGGAAGGTATCAAAGGACATGATGGAAAGGGGCCATGACCAGGACGCCCTGCAGTGCAGGATTAAAGTGAAGGAGCTGCGGAGTGCCTACCGCAAAGCCCGCGACGCAAACGGCCGCTCGGGTGCTCCCCCCGCGACCTGCTGATTCTACAAAGAGCTGGATGCGATACTTGGTGTTAACCCCACCTCCACTCCAAGCACCACCATGGACACTTCAGAGCCGGGGTGGGAGGGGGAGGAGGAGGAAAACGGGAGTGAGGGTGGTGGGCCGGATGGAGACACCCCGGAATCCCTGGAGGCATGCAGCCAGGAGCTCTTCTCAAGCCAGGAGGAAGGTAGCCAGTCGCAGCGGCCGGTACTTGGTGGAGGACAAACAGAAGAGCAGGTTCCAGGTAAGCGGGTTTTTTTTCTGGGAAGGAATTTTTTCGGTGCGGGCTCTTTGGGAGAGGAGGGTTAGGCATGCATGTCTAGATGCGGAATAGTGCATTGATGTGGTTTATCTCATCGCGGTAATCGGCCTTGGTAATCTCGAATGTCTCATCCAGAACGTGTGCAATGCGCTTGCGCAGGTTTATCGGGTGAGCCACCGTGGTCCTTGTCCCAGCCAGGCTAACGTGTCCGCGCCACTGTGCCACAAGGGGTGGGGGGACCATTGCTGCACACAGGCAAGCTGCATATGGGCCAGGGCGGAAGCCGCATTGCAGTAGAAGACCCTCCCTTGCTTCCCAGGTCACCCTCAGCAGCGAGATATCGTCCAGGACGAACTCCTGTGGAAAATGTTGGGACAGTGTTCAGTGTAGCTGCCCCCTGAAGCTGTTGGCTCTCCCCAAGGCACAGAAACCCAGAGGACAGTGCAGCCCTGAAACAATCAGTCCCCCTTACTCACCATTTTGAGGCTCCCGTGGGATATGTGTGCTCTGTTTCGGACGGGAAAATTATGCGATTGTGTAGACCCTGTGTGTTTTCTAATCCTTAAGTGTGGGGGAATCATTACTCTGTCTGGTATAAACAATGCTGCCTCGGTTAAATGTTGCATTTTGCCTATACAGCAGCATCAATCTTGAGACCTCAGCCGTCCCTCTTATCGCCTGCTCAGAGACTGCAAAGACTCAGGAAGAGACCGCGAAAAAGCAAAGAAGACATGCTGCAAGAAGTGATGCGGCAATCTATTAAAGAGACTGAGAAAGCACAGAACTGGAGGGAGAGAGAAAGCAGGATCCGCCAGGAAAACGCAGTGCACCGGCGGCAAAGCACGGATTGGATCATAAGCATCCTGGAGCGCCAAGCAGATGCTATCCAGGAGCTCATAGCCATGCAGAAAGAGGAGCAGTACCGCAAACGCCACCTCCCCCTACAGCCCTTGTCCCAAAACTCTTTCCATTGTGCCCCACTGTCACCTCTAACCCACTTTCCCCAACTTTCGTGTTCTTCACGCCACCCGCTGCCTCCAACACCAGTATCTTCACCACCCAGCCCTGAAAACCACGACCCTTACCCTCTGCACTCAACCCCCATCACCATGCAGTATAGCTATCCTGAGGTGCAGCACTCACTGCACAGCACACCAGACAGGACATACGCGAATCTGTGATTGTACCGTTCCCCACTCCACCCCCTTGTTTCTTTTCAATAAATTTTTTTTTCTTTTCAGTAAATGGATTTTTTGGCTTTGAAAACATTCTTTATTATTGCGTAAAGTAAAAGACTCCTTAGCCCAGGAAATAAACAGGCACTGCAAGTCTGCTTGTCTGCTTAGCAAACACTGATTCCTAAAGATTGGAACTACTGCACTTCACTCCCGAGCAGGGCACCAGATATCACCGCTGGTTTTCAGTCTCAAATTGCTCCCTCAAGGCATCCCTAATCCTTGCAGCCCCACGCTGGGCCCCTGTAATAGCCTTGCTCTCTGGCAGTGCAAATTCAGCCTCCAGGTGTTGAACCTCGGAGGTCCATGCCTGCGTGAAGCTTTCACCCTCCCCTTCACAAATATTATGGAGGGCACAGCACGTGAATATAACGGCGGGGATACTGTTTTCGGCCAAGTCCAGCTTTCCATACAGATATTGCCAGCGGCCCTTTAAACGGCCAAAGGCACACTCCACAGTCATTCGGCACTGGCTCAGCCTGTAGTTGAACCGTTCCTTGCTGCTGTCAAGGCTTCCTGTGTAGGGTTTCATGAGCCACGGCATTAATGGGTAAGCGGGATCTCCAAGGATCACAATGGGCATTTCGACTTCCCCTACCATGATCTTCCATTCTGGGAAAAAAGTCCCGGCCTGCATCTTCCTGAACAGCAAGTGTTCCGAAAGATGCGTGCGCCATGCACCTTTCCGGGCTAGCCTGTGTTAATGTCCATGAAACGTCCACGGTGATCCACAAGCACCTGGAGAACCATAGAGAAATACCCCTTCCGATTAACGTACTCGGAGCCTAGGTGGTGTGGTGCCAGAATAGGAATGTGCGTCCCATCTATCGCCCCTCCACAGTTAGGGAACCCCATTTGTGCAAAGCCATCCACTATTTCCTGCACGTTACCCAGAGTCACAGTTCTTCTGAGTAGGATGCGATTAATGGCCTTGCAAATTTGCATCAACACGATTCCAACGGTCAACTTTCCCACTCCAAACTGGTTTGTGACCGACCGGTAGCTGTCTGGAGTTGCCAGCTTCCAGATTGCAATAGCCACCCGCTTCTCCAGTGGCAGGGCAGCTGTCAATCTCGTGTCCTTGCGCCGCAGGGTGGGGGCAAGCTTCTCACACAGTCCCATGAAAGTGGCTTTTCTCATCCGAAAGTTCTGCAGCCACTGCTCATCATCCCAGACTTCCATGACGATGTGATCCCACCACTCGGTGCTTGTTTCCCGAGCCCAAAAGCGGCGTTCCACGGTGCTGAGCATGTCCGTGAATGCCACAAGCAATTTCGTGTCGTTTGCGTTACGTGGCTCGATAGCATCGTCGGATTCCTCACTCTCACTGTCACTTTGGATCTTAAGGAATAGTTCGACAGCCAAACGTGACGTGCTGGTGAGATAAGTCAGCATACGCCTCAGCAGTTCGCGCTCCATTTCCCGCAGACAGATCGCGCTGCACAGAAACCGTTGAAAGATGGTGGCGCCAGAGGTGGACGGAAACAAAGGGATTTCTGGGATGCGAAGCGATGCATCACGGGGCGTTGGGACAGGACCCAGAATGCCCCGCACCTATGCCCCCTTCCCACAACACACTGCGCCAGAATGGGAAGAGGTGCTCTGTGGGATAGCTGCCCATAATGCACCGCTCCCAATAGCGCTGCAATTGCTGCAAATGTGGCCATGACCGTGCGTTGGGCAGCTGTCAGTGTGGACAGACTGCAGCGCTTTCCCTACTCAGCTGCACGAAGTCAGGTTTAACTCACAGCGCTGTACGTCTGCAAGTGTAGCCAAGGCCAAAATGTCTTGTTACCCTTAACCAAACTGTAGTGTCCCCTCATGCAATCAGTGGAGAATATCTAAATCCCTTTTCATAGCAGATTCTCGACGAATTAGCAGCTTTCTTCAGGTTTGTCATACAATGAAGATTTTTATTAAGGCCATTAAGTCATATTGTGCGGATTTTGCCTTAGATTCTGAAGGCGAAATGGATTATAATAGTGTGATCTTTTTTTAAAAAGATCAATCTTACAGGTCGACGAGTGTTGATTCTACTGTAAGTTTCTGCAGTCTGAGGCACACACATGATAGTATTCTATCAAAAGGAATGCTAACTTCTTGGTAATGATGCAGAATTTGAACAGAAGTTCCTCAGAGTAGGAAACTGCACAGAACATCTGTTCACAAATAATTAGCGCATGCTAGAGGAGTTGGGCATCCTAAACACTAAGATGAATCTCAGTTCTTCTCAATGCTACAGTTGATTGCACTTTGCAGTGCAGACAGCCATGTAAATTTATCATCTTCATCCTCTATAGAACAAATCCATTGGCGTTTTGGGCTTTGTAGAATAAATGCATTCTTGATATCTGTTAGTGTGTAAAAAAAGAAAAAGGCTTTAGTGTATTAACTGCTCTTGACCACTAGGTTATCTAAGGAATAGGTGGTAGAGTTTCATAGAATCTTGCAAATAGCTTTACTCTTAAATTCTGACTTCCAATGGTTTAAGGACATAATGAATAGCAAAAAATACTTCTGCTTGTCTGATTTAAGAGTATGTGGGGCTGGTCATATGGGAAGCCCATAGAATACAGCCCACAAAGTGAGGTAGATATCACAGGGGAGACACTGGACAGTGTTAAGTTATGTTTTTAGGCATCATGTTTGCTAAAAGTTTGAAATCTAAGTATATGCTGACCGTCAACCCTACCTTCTCCTAAACTGGTGTATAGGCATAGCTCCAGTGACCTGCACTGGGCTCTCTGAGGGAGCTATGCTAACTTAATCTAGCTATGGATTCTGGCCTTCTCGGATTAAGATTTTTTTTTTAAATCTGCTGGTTGCCTAGGCTCTTGAAGATGGGGAAAAGCAGACAGAAGCTACTAAGCATTTCACTATGGGTAGGGATTGGGAGGGGTATGGAGGGGCATTGCCTCCGCAGACGTGACGCATGGTGGGGGGGGGGCAGATTTTTTCTCCCTTCTATTTGGCCTTGCTTGCTCCGTGCGGAGCAATGTTCGGGGGGAGGGAGGCGAGCAGTGACATTAGGCACTGTCCAGGCCAGTTTCCTCACATGGGCTGCATAAGGGGAGGATAGCAGAGCTTCAGCTTGGGGCCATTTCAGTTTTACCATCCCGTAAAATAGGAGACTTGCTTCAGAAACACGGGTATCTAGACGTTCTAATCAGCACCGGTAACACTGTAGCGAGTGAACATAAGATCAGAGCTGCTTCCCAAGGGTCTGTGCAGTGTACAGCACTGACTGTGTCAAGCCCAAGTGAGTGACAATGTGAACAAGGAAGGTTAAATGTGAGTGGAATGTGCTCAAGCAGCCGGGCAAAGGTGAGGGGCTTTAGCCATGGATTTGTTTGTGTGCATTGCATGTTTAGGTATCTCTAAAACCAAGGAGACCTGATCCATAGTTACGTGACAGTGCTTGGTTCTGTTTATTCAAGAGTTTGTTTTTATGTTAATATTGATTTTTTTAAGTGGTAAACATACTGCAAATAAATTGAAACAAAAAATTAAGGGTGGTTAAATAATTAACATAAACTGAGTGTGTGGTCCCCACCCCCAAATATAGAAGTCAAACTATGTCTATGCATTTCACTAACATAATCCAGATTGTTTGAAGTATGCACTACTGGTGTTAAATTGCTTTGTATGCTATTGGATTTATAATGGTTTTGGCAGATGTAACAGTGCACGCCTGGTGCTGACATTTATCTATGGGCACTCCAGGTATTTGCTTTATCAGGCTTGAGAAATCCCCTCTCATTTAAAAATAGACACAGGAAGCAGGGGGAGAGGTTTTCCTGATGCATACAACTCCTTACAACACTCATTAATGTTAAGCGTGCATCAAGAGGATTCCTTGTATAGGGACTGATTAGCCCAGTTGCTTGTTGATGTGGAGTTCAAAATATTATTCCCCCCACTTGTCTGGTAAACAACCCTTTCTTCAGTGTTTCAAGTACAGCTGTAACTAATATAGGTGTTAAGTAAAAGCTGCTTTTGCTAAACAAAAGGTGGGAGGAATTGATTTGATTAAGAACTAATTCAGATATTTCATTATGGTTGAATGGGGAAAGGATCAAACTTGAATATTTTTTTCAGGTACTAGAGTAAAATTCAGCCAAAATGTCCAGATATCAGAAATAGTTATCAAATAGTGAAAGCTTTTAGATTGTGTAATGAGAGCAATCCACCTGCTGAGAGGGGAGCTCAAGGAGGAGCAATGGAAGGGTTAGTTCTGAAGGGTGCCCTAATTAGTGCTGTGTGAATAACAGATGTTTTGGTTTGCTGGCAATTCTGAAAAATGGCGGGGGGAAAGTAGTTTAGGGTCAAACTAAAATCAATGTTTTAAAAAGGTTCAGTGAATCGAAACCTAAAAAGATTGGTTTGGACCAAATGAAGTGTTCTGCTTAAGCAGAAACAAAAAACATTAAAATTCTTGAATCTTTTTAATTTTTAAATAAAATGAAGTAAATTTTGAAAATCATTTTGAATAAAAAAATTAAAACATTTATTTCTGAAAATGTCAACAGAACACTTCAATTTTTTCAGATTTTTTTTAGGCTTTGTCATCCAAAACAGTGCGGTAAAATTGACACAAATTCACAAAATGTTTTGGTGTCAATGAGTCTGTATTTTTTGCTGAAAAAGTTAGCGTCGAAAAAACTTCCAGCTGTAGTCCTAATGGTGGGACTATCTCTGAAGTCTAAAGCCTCTGGAGCCTCAAGGGGGGAGGGAGAGAGAGAAGAAAAACACAGCTGCAGGGTGCATTCTGCAAACCCTGTTACTCATATTCTTCTGCCTGCTAAATTACAGAAAGACTTTAGGCAAGCTTGTGTTCTATTCTCTGTTCTATATCTCCTTTGCATTCAGGGTCCCATGAAAAGGCACCAGTCCCTACTGACTGCTGGAAAATACTGGTAATAGTAATTTGGAAGTTAAAGTAAGCGGGCCTGGGAGTTAAGCTGATTTACTGCCTTGCACTATGACAGTGGCAGAATGCAATACTGCTGTCTTCCATTGACATATGCTGGCTTTTGCTTCAGCTCTTGCCCTTCCGTGGGTGGATGATGATGATAGCCTCCGGCGTAAGTGAGGCCAGGGGTTTTAATAGTTTAAAACACATGTGCACACAGTGTTATCCATATGGAATATGGGGGGGGGGGGGGGAGGGTAAGAAACCATGTAAGGATAGGTCTGCACTGGAGTTTTTAACTTAATTTCCAATTAACTGAAATTAGTCTGTTTGCACGTGGCAGTCGGGACACTTCACAAATGCTTGTTCCAGGATACACACACTTTTGGTTTACCCTGCGCTCCATGCTTGTGGCTCTTCCACACTAACATGTACAAACATGTTAGTTAACTCAAGTCATTTGGCAATCAAATGGAATTTAAAAAAATAAATAAATAAAACTCCAGTGTAGACAGACCCTAAGCCAGAACTCTGTAATGATCAGAACTACTCAACATGGATCTGAATAAGGGGTAATAATTACCTGAAGTGTAGTGTTAGCTGAACTTGCGTATGGTGATTTAGTCCATCTATTTTTGGAAAACACTAAAGAACTGTAGCTTGGTACCTTACAGCCTTACACCTCATCCACATAAATACAAATGGCCCATCGTCATGCTTACATTACTTCTTATGTAGGTCAAATTCAACTACAATAAAACAAACTAACAGCAGATTATAGCCCACAGAATGGAACATTCTAAACAGACATTATTGATCACTGGAGGAATGTTATAAAACATACATTTTGAACGTGGAATGTCTTCTACAACAAGCCTGTGAAGAGCTACTGATGCCAAGAACTGGTAAGTTGTTTTTGGAGTCCGTTCAAACGGCACATAAGAGATGCTACGGTTTGAAATAACAAGTGCATCGTTGAAGAGAAAAAGGCTAAGGTCGCTGATGTGTTCATAGAGCCTGCCAAAAGGGAAAAACAATTACTTGTATGCTTTAAACTTTGAGATACGTGGAAATCTATAAGAGGTTTCTGAGAATTAGTGTAGCTACATCGGAGTTATCCAGTACTGCTACAATATATTAATATCTGTATATTTTTCCTGTCTTTTAAGTGAAAATAATTGTGAAGGGGCCAGTAACATAGGGAAGATGATCTGACCTTGGAAATGAAAGTGGTGATGATGGAATCTTTAAATTCTGTATTATATTAATTTACATTGCAAGTAAAATACATGTAGGGCTACAATTACAACTTTGGGTTCTGGTGATACCAGACACTCGCGCTTCATTCTCATCGCTGGTTATAAGAATCCCTTAAGCTGCAGCTAATAGAGTTGGGGGATACATACCGTTTTTGACAATCCACAGAGGCTTCAAATTTTCTACAGTCTTGCTTGCTTCATTCAATTTTGGTTTTTAATTTAAGTTCTTAATGACTTTTAGGTGAACTGAGAATGAAATTAAAACTTCCAGCATTTGGGAAGTGGCTGTTCCTTTATACCAAAGTTGTTTGGCTGCTCTGTACTGTTAACTGTAAAGAGTTGGAATTTGAGTTGTCCTTTGCCCTGTTTTCAATAGAATTGTGGCTTCACTACAACTAGTTTTCTCTTCTCATCAAGACTGAGACCTTCTATTCTTGGTACTGCTAGCCTGTTGCAAGTGTTCAAAACTTGTAAAATTTTAGATCTAATACCACGCATCTCTTAATTTCAGGACACGTTTTTGTGGCTCCTCACTTCTGGAACTAAGCTATTTAAATTGTATTTTCCCCTCACCTATGCCAGGTTTTGAACTTTCCTTTAAATGTTTTCTGTTTACACTCTACAGTCTTAAACATTGTAATTTAGAAGAATTACGAGCAGGAAAATTCTTCTGCAATTCATATGGTATTCAGCTCCAGTCATAGTTGCAATATTATTGCATGTTCCTGTATGGTGAAGCAGAAGAAGCTTGTTTGTAGGAGGCAGGCTCTTACTAAAACACACATCTGAAATAGCAGCAAAAGATGCAGAAAATGACCAGCCAAGTGAATTGTTTTTTGTAGACTTTTCTCAGTTTTGCACCAGTATGAAAACTTAAATATGGAGCTGATTATTTTTTCTATCTTTTACAGATGATAGAGAGATGACAGGTTCTGGTTCCTTTGCTGGAAATCAAAAATTGAAGCTGGAAACATAGACACATCTAAGTAGTGGTATCATCACTCTGGTCAATTAATTTCTATCTCCACAGTTGAGACAAAAAAAAGAACCTGTCGGAAGAGATGGGTGCTACCAGATAAAGAAATTTGAAGGCAGTTTATTCTTTAATTACTTTGGCCTTCAGCCTTGTAGGCACACTACTTTGTGCTTGAACCTGATAATTATCCAACCTGAATATTATCTAATATTATGTTAATTCAATGCTGCCTTAGAGCTCACAAAAGGAAAACAAGAATGCAATTTGCTACCCACCTCCCACAGGAAGTTGATGGAAGTGAGATATGACCACTCAATGCTAATGACTGATCTCTCGTCAGTGTTCCAGAGGAATATGTAATTCCACTTGATTCTTTCCATTCCAAAATTTCCTCAGGGTACAGTGGCAAGGACCTGGGACAACTTCTTTGCAACTCTAAATTAGCAACCACTCACCTGAGAGATCTAGTTTTGTATTTATCACTCCCCCCTTTGGTATTTTTTAATATGTTTGTTTACCTGAATGGAACACAGATTTCCTCAGAACAGCAGCTAAACTGGGTTACATCTTGTATTCTAATCAGGTACCTGTTGGCTTCTAATAAATTCTGTGAATTAAACATTACAGGATTAAAAGACATGAAAACCAAATTTTGGTTATAAAGTTTATCCTGGTATGTTAATTACAAGATTAAGTCACAATTGACTGACAATGAGAGAATATGGGGTTATTTTTTTGTTTGTTTTTATTAGTTAGGCCTCCTTTTGTGGCCAGAATTTTGATTTGGGTAGTGCCTCTAAAATGGATTAATACTGTCAGATATCTTTTGGTTATTTACCAGATACAGGGAAAAAAAAAATTCTGCAAATTGTGGCTTCTCCTGAAATACCTCTCAACTGAAGTAAACATTGACATGGCTGAGTGAGTCACCACTTGGCTTCCACTTTTTAGCACATTTAATTACGCAAATGTTGCAGGTAGGGCTGGCTGAAAATTTTCTGTCCACTAATTTTCAACAACGTTTTTTTCAGTTTTTTTTTCATGATGTCTGCTTTCCACAGAAAATCTCAATTTTTCATCAAACACCCAAAAACTGAAATATTTCGAGCCCAAAACCAAAATAATTTGGACATCCTGCTGTGGTGCCTCATGAGACTTGTACTTTGATTTCCTTATATCCCCATTCTCTTTTGTATGGGCTGTCCTCCACTGCAGCCTACATCTCCCATGGAGTACCACAGCTAGGGACTCCCATGATGTTACCCTCTCCTCACGCCCTGATGGGAGATATAGTCTGGCCAAGGAGCTTGGCCTATAAAGGAAATTCTTGCATGTAAATTTTCATTCTAGGATTCTCCATGTGCTCAGCCCCTAGTTGGCATGGAGATGGGGAATGTCCTACTGTAAAGTGACTGATCACATCTTTGCTCTGAGCCTGGGCTACCCCTTAAGAACAACTCCCCAGGATGATAACTTCCAGTGCTGAAAAATGCTACCTATACCAAAGTGTGAAAGTGCTGTTCAACTCAAACCATGTGCAGCAGAGCTTTTACATGAAATTTAGGGATATCCTGGAGGAAACACCTCTTCCCTTTCAAAATACTTAACAAGCGAGCAATAGGAAGAAAAAAAAAACTGGTCATAATGCTGTTCTCCAAAGGGGGCATCTGGCTGTCTGGCGTGAAAGGTCCTAGAATGAAAATGCACAGGTAAGATGGAATTGTCCCTGTCTGTCCCCTCCATGTCAAACAGCCTTCACAGTGGTATGCAGAAAGCAGCAAGTTATCCCTCGGGAGGAGGAAGGATTCAATTTACCTGTATAGAATTGAAAAGGAGCTTAAGGATTATTAGTGCACCCCATTCAATAACACCAAACACTGACAGCCTGGGTGAGGGGGTTGACTCTGCAGTGCTTGATAAAGATGGAAGATCTTGTAGGAGCTTAACAGGCCTCCCCATTTGATGTGTGACCTCACTTGCCCACAAAATTGCAGCTCTTTTCAGAAAATGCATAGTAACTAGAGGAATTGTAGCTGAGGCTTGTATGCCTCTGCCGTATACACCTTTGTTCCTCTGTAAGTTCTGTTCACAACTAACTTATGCACTTCTACTTCCTTCTACTTAGGATGCTTGGATTCAACCGGGAGGGCAACAATATCACTCCCTATTATCTGAGGAAGACTGTGGTGACGTTGGGGATGGAGGCCTGCTTAGTTCACACAACTACCATGTTTGATAGAACATGGAACTGAAGTTTCATTGAGAATATGCCAGTCTCTGAAACCCTTTTGGAGAAGGAGGTGGTGAGTAGACAAGAGCCTTTCAGTGAAAAGAGAAGCCTGGCAATTGTGACTGAACAGTAGTTTTATTCAAACTTGTAGCACACAGATCAAGATCAGTACAGGAATCTGCATGTTGCCAGAGGACTGATAAGAGCGGCGGTTCTCCTGAATCTTATGTAACGATGAGGCAACGTTCTCCTGGGTTTCTTACAGTGCAATATGCTTCTAGTCTCCGACTTATGTTTCCAAAAAATATTGGCCTAGCGCCCTGTGTGTGAGCCTTCTTGTAAAAATATTAGACTGTGTTATGCTTCAGCTGACTTTGCCCTGATTTGTGTCTTCTAACACCAACATCTAATCCTCAGTAACACATAGACATTTTGTGATTTTTTTTTCTTCAATATTCTAGGAGGGTGATTATCACCTTAGAATGAGTGATACTAGTTGCAGCCTCTTAGGTTCGCAGCTGATGGGTTAGGCAGCAATGGATATTGGGTCACGATAGGTCCTCATTACACTACGTTTTGTGTTTTTGAAGTTTAAGGAGGTTCCAGTTGCATCTAAATCAGGTCTGAGAGCCAAGACCTGAGGTTAATTAGAAGGTGATTACAATCACTGTGGTCTGTTCCTTTACAATTTTCTTTACCATCTGTACTCAGTGGTTGGGGGCGGGGGAGGCATACAGGCCTTTTAGCCCTCTTGGTGACCACAGACTCCAATTCCTCACATACCACCTCTTTTGTTTTTCCCAACTGGACTTGAGGAACCTATTTTCTTTCAAGAGGCTTTCAACCCGGGCTGTGATGCACATAATGTGCATTCCCTTGATTTTAAGTGTCTTGATGAGCTGGTCAGCCATGACTTTCCTTTTTTCGTGCAGAATCCTGAGGAATAGAGTGAGAGCTTCTGCCCAGGACATGAACAAGGTTGCTTCTCAAAGCAGTGCTGAAGGTTTTCTGCCTTCTTATCAGTTTTATATACACACCATGTTTCTGAAGAATCATCTGTGGGAAGTGGACCATCAAGCTCATTCTTCCATAGCATGAGACAGGTTATACTACTCCATGTCTCCTCCTTTGGCCACACCTCCCCAACTCATGTAGAAGTCCAGATATGTTTCCCCCTATATGGAGTCTGATATCTGTATCTGGACCTGACATCAACTAACTGTTAAATAATATTGAGAATGAGTTCACCAAGAGATCTTAAAGATTGTCTTGGATGATAGCTTAGATATTAGAGTTTTGCGATGGCTGTAATTGGCCTTTCCACTTGTTCACACAGACATGTTGAGTGATGGGTGCTGAGCCTTGTATAACCTGATGAGGTCATTGGACCAGAGTATACATGGAGAGGGATGATATGGCATTTGTGAATACCTCTGGAGAAGTTACGAGTCCAAAAAGGAAGTACTCTGTATTTATCTTCTTATGGACTTGAGGTCTTAAGTGGACTGCATGCCATTGTTGTTCTTTGTACTACAAAGAATCTTGTACCCATACCAAAATGTTTCCATGGCATTGGTTCTATCATTCCAATGTATATGGACTATTATGTACTTAATTTTCTGATGCTGCAAGGGGTCTTGTTGATAAGGTTGGTTTATTTTAATTTACTATGGGGAAAGGATAAATTTGTGCTGGGACAGTGAATGATTTTTAATGCATATCCTTCCCTGATTATCTTAAGCACCCATTTTCTGAGGTGGTCCACTCCCAGATGAGGGACTACTCTGAAGTGCAGCTCTAGGGTGGATGGGGTATATGCCCAGACTTGGGAAACCCCCAAAATTAGAAGCTCTTGGGGTTAGATTGTTTTGCAGAGAACCTCCTAGCCTTGGTCTTCCAACTCTTAGGAAAGATAGCAATGGTCTAATCTGTAATCTCTACACTGGAACCTGGAGAAGCAGTGGTTTCAAAGGGAACACCTGCTGGGATAAGGTGGTATCATGGTTAGAGGTAGTTACTCCTCTGTCCCCTTCCTGGTGTCTCTGAATCCATTCCCTCAGGTGTCAGGCCTCGTGCCTTTACCTACCCGGGAGTGGAATTCCACACTTCTCCTGTTCTTAGGCTGGCCCCGGGGCTACTATATTCTGTGAATCCACTGTTCTTACCCAGCAGGTTCAACTGGGTTCAGCACCTGCAGTTCTTCCCTTTGGCAGTATATGACCAGTGGTATATAGTGACCACTCCTCCCCTGCCCTTCAAAACCAAAGTATTGTTTGTAGTAAGGGTAGGAACAAGAGGATTTTAAAACTGTCTACAGCAGGGATCGGCAACCTTTGACCCGCGGCCCGCCAGGGTAAGCACCCTGGCGGGCCAGGCCAGTTTGTTTACCTGCTGCATCTGCAGGTTCGGCTGATTGCGGCTCCCACTGGCCACGGTTCGCCGCTCCAGGCCAATGGGGGCTGCGGGAAGCAGCGCGGGCCGAGAGACATGCTGGCCGCGGCTTCCCACAGCTCCCATTGGCCTGGAGCGGTGAACCGCGGCCAGTGGAAGCTGCAATCGGCCGAACCTGCGGATGCGGCAGGTAAACAAACCAGCCTGGCCCGCCAGGGTGGATACCCTGGCAGGCCGCTTGCCAAAGGTTGCCGATCCCTGGTCTACAGTCATGTCTCTTAAAGGCTTATTTTTTTCTGATAGTAATCTGGGCGGGTCTAACTTTTTGAGACGCATCAGTCATGTTTTTCCCCCAAACTCCTCCCTCTCTTGAGTCTTTCATTTTAAACCTGCCACAGTTCTTTTGATCTTCTGGTTTCCAGGCTTTACCTGTCCTAGCATTGTCTCGTAACAACTATGAAGTGTTTGCTGAGAAATGGCTTATCTTGAGTCGTCATTCTTCCCCTCCTGCTTTTTACTTTACAGACACTATTAAACTAAACACATATATTCATACAATAAACACCCCACTAACCAGGTCAATATACTATATTTATAAATCATTACAGAGCAGCTCCAATTCCCTCACAGGTACTTTGAAGATTGAGCCTAGACCTCTCCAAGAAAAGATTGCAGCCAATACTCTCAGGGCTGAGACTGCTGTATCTACATTCAGTATAAGTGATTATCTTATTCTCTTGTCTGTGGGTTTGGCTGTCTGAGAAAATTCCCTCAGCTGGTATGACTATGCCTTTTACTAAGGAGGCCACAGCTGGCTGAACCTCAGGCAAAGTAATGAAGGCTGTAAATACAAGTAGGTCTTGATAAGGAATTCCCAATCCACCTTAATCACACCCTCATAAACCAGATGAGGAAGAATTACGCACCTCTCCCTCAACTTTGCAAGGTGTTTTTTTGTTGTTGGTGGCAGTGGTGCTGCTTCATTTTCTAAAAACACCAAGACCCATGAAGTCAGAGCGCCCTTTGTACTCAATTCTGGGAAGGTTAATTGACTGAGGTTTCTTGCTTAAAGCCCCAGTTTTAGAGATTTCTTCTCTTTAGAGGATCTAGAGGGGAGACTCTTTCATGAGAGGTTTTAAAAGTTTGTGCTGTCCCTTTAAAAGCTGATTGTGAGCACTGTCCTTCACCACTCCCTGGCCCAAACCCCTCAGAAAAGTGGGGAGGGGTCTTGCCCTCTGTATCCTTATAAGACCCCTTCCCAGTTTTCTCAGGGGGTTGGGCCAGGGAGTGGTAAAGGACAGTCTGCATGCCTCCCTGAGGAGAACAGTATCCACTTGTTCGGATCACTGGAGGCTTGATGGAGAGAGGAGGTATGCCCATCTCCCAGGGCAGGGGATCTGAATCACTTCACCCATATTCCCTGCAGTTGGGTTCGGGCTGAGCGGGGACTAACTGCATAGAATGATGAGTGAGGCAGAGCCATTGGAGACAAATGACTCATTTATATCAGGTCACAGGAGCATGGCAACTAAGGCTTTATAGGTACAACAGCTTGTGGGAAGGGAGGATGCTTTGCAGCCATCTCAGCGTGGACCTTTGAATTTTGCCAGCTGAGAGCAGGAATTTATTCCTCCAACTTTGCCTTCCCCTGGGACTCAAGAGATTCCACTGGACCTTTTCTGCTTGTTCTTCAAGCTGTGGGAATAGGGCTCCTATGCCTAGGAGAGATGCAGGGAGGCTTTGAAAAACCACTCCTTAGTTCTGTGTCACTGATTCTGGCCTGATCTCCATATAGGGAGCTTCCATTCATCCTGCTCAACTGTCTTGGCCTGGACCTCACGCCCATGTCAGCTGGGAGCTGGGTTTTGCTGCAGCCTGCTGTCTGTCCCCCCCTTCTGAGGGTGGAGGGGGAGGAAAGGTGCAATTCTTGAAACCCTCCTTACAAGCCCCAATCTCTTTAATTTTGCAGTTTGTGGAGGAGAAAAACCTTAAAGCCAATGAAGAAACAGACACTTAGTTAAAAACTGTTTAGAAATCCTGTGAAAGCGCCGCTCCAAAGGGAGTCTTGGAGCCTGCCGTGGACACTGCTTGGAGAGACCGAATTCTGGGGCGTTCTTCCCGAGGAATGGTCCTAAGCCCAGCCTCAGAGCAAAGGTCTGCCTTAGTTTCCAACCAGAGAGGGCCACGAAAAGCCTCTGAAAATGTCATATTTGTAAAACCCATTTGCAAATAGATTATGCATGTGGAATTATATATACACCTCAGATAAAATTAGACCCCCATTGAAGTAAAGTAAATAGAATTTTGGCATTGACTAATAATGGAAGGACTACCTATATCTGAACTCACAGCGGAGTAGGTGCTGTCGTAAATCAGAGCTGAAATTAAATGCATTAAAGTGTTCGAAAGGAAAATGAAGTACTTACAGGACATCCCTGGATGATCCTTTGTGCATTTAGCATTTGCTCATCTTTGCTCATGTTCAGTTTTAGCTAGAAAATAAACTAAAATTAGACCACAAATAACTTCTCAAAGGTTGGGAAAGGAGGAGATTGTGTTCTATGTAAGGGTCTTATCTAAATCTCACAGAAGTCAATGGAAAAACTTCGACTGACTTCAATGGGCTTTATAAGAGACCCTAATTTATTCGTGGGCAATTCTAGATGGTACAGTGATATTTGAGTTAGACAGTAATTTGATTAAACTAAATTTACCTCAATGACTTTTGAAAATAACTTGTCTAAAATCTCCAAGGAAAAATAAACAAAGAGTTTGACAAAATCCTCCTGCTTGAACTCATGCGTTGTGTGTGTAGAGAGGTGTTTTGTTGGGTTTTTTGGGCACTTTCTTACAGAATAAATCTACCAGCTGGTAGGTGTTTTCTCATGCCTGATGAACCAGCTTAGCTTCTATTTCCATAGAAAATAGAGGATGAGGAGGAGTAAGGCTGTTGGTGTGGTTGTTAGTATGGGCCATCCACCAAGGAAGAACAGCTGCAGTGCGTAGCGCCCTAATCCCTATCTTGTTCCAGCAGCACCTAACCATCTGAGAAAACCCCTCTTATGTGTGTGGTATTCAACTGGGGACTCTGCCCATTTTATACTCCCTTTACACTGCTGTGCGAAGAACCACTGGATATAATTGGGACTTTGAAAATGTCTTGGCTTCTACAAAGTCCCTCAGAAAGGACTATAAAGAAACTTGGGTCATGAGGAGAGAATAGAGTTCACAGGACTGCCCTATGCCGCCTCCTGGCTTTGGGACTGGAGAGGGAAGCAGCTGTTCCCAGCAAAGGTACCTGAGATGGAAGGCAACTCATAGCCTAATTCTCTCCTAAATCTCCTGGCTCCTTGTGGATGCCTCCTAAGACAAGGCAAGAATACCACACTGAAAGGAGAGAACACAGACAACTGTGGTGACAAACCTGATCTATGTATTCCTTGTATTGTTTCATCATCTTGATTGCGGCAGTCAAATCTTCATGGTCAGCGTGTTCTGAAGGAGTGTGCAGTCTCAGAGCATAAAGAAGATTAAGATACTCTTCAAACCTTTTAGAAGGGCAGAGCAGCAGCTCCTGTAGGCTATATTTCACATAGATATAATCCATGCGTTAGCTAGGAACCTGAGTAATTCAGTGATACATGTATTGTAAGTTATACAGTGTGACTTCTGATGCTTATGTACTGAGAAGGTCTTGGATCAAGCATCAGTATGAAGCAATGTGCCAAACACGCACACATGGTGAGTCTGTCTACTAGTTTGAGAAGTCTGCTAATCAGTTAAGTTTTTTCAAGTGTCTGGCTCTCAACTGCAAGAAATAATACAGCAATTGCTAACGTTCCACTATGACGCTGATTCAAAGCCAGAGTCCTTTTAATTAAAAATCTGACCAATCTGGTCTGACAAACTTCTTCATAGTCTATGATCATGTTCTTATGCTTTGGAGAGAACCCATGTGGAAGGTAAGAGGAAAGTATAGAGCCTGGAAAATATCATGAATACTGGATCCATTTAGTCCAAGAAGAATTACAACTGTACAAATGTGCTATGGGCCAACTCATAATCTCCTATGACTTGTGTATGTATTTGCTCTAAGACTTCATTTAAATACTATTTTGTTTATACTGCTTTTAAAATTGAGTTGGGAGGGAAGTGGGTTGGGATACTCATAGTGGACCTAATCCAAAGCCCAGAATTCTGATTTTATGCTATGTCACAGTGTAAATACCACAGACCTTACCTCATCATGTTAGTAACGACAGTCTTATCATGTCTTTTCAGGAAGGCACGGAATAAAGGAATGGTCTCTCTGCACTGTGAAAGGTAGAGGTTTGATCATCAATATAACTTGATTATTGGAGACCAGCCTACTGGAGATGTTTTTTTCTTCCTACTGTCATTAAAATTATTTTTATAAAGATTTTTACATTCCCAACTGTAACAGAATTTAGTACAAATGTATCCTTTAAAGGGAAATGTGATCCATCAAGAAGAGTAAATCAAAACTTTTAACATACCTCTCCCCAAAAAATCTTTTTTTGGGGGGGAGGTCTTTTGGTAGTCTGCTATCAACCCTCCAGAACAGTAACTGCAACAGTATTGAAATCCCTGTTCTCAGGCTGGGTGACCTTCTAAACCTTAGAGAGAAAGTGAGTATAAATCTGCCTCGCTTGGCAGGAAGAAATGAGGATCATGAACTTGATGAGCATGGCTCTCCAAGCCGAAGTTCTCCAACTTGCAAGAATGGATTAAGCAAGGGAACAGTGAGACACGTATTCTGGCATCTATGCTCAAGCAAACCTTGTTCCCTGGGTTTTATCACCAAGGCTAGAGTTGGGGGTTAAAATGGTGAAGTAGTAATAGTTTGAAGGATGATCTTTTTTACATTTAATGGCACATACTAAAATGAAAAGGGGGCATAAATGGCTGGTTATATGTTAGTTCTGCCAACATTAAGTGTCTCTGTAAACTCTAGCACACACTCGTGCTGGAATTATGTAACGTCTCTAAATGCATCCATTGCAGATTTACAGCAGGGCTAAACAAGAAAACTGGTGGCTACCAAGGTTCTATCTCTGTGCATGTGCCATGCTGATGATGAAGGCATGCTGATTTATTTTTATTTTTTTTCAATTGGGAGACACAAATACTCCATTGCACATGGACAATAAGGATTTGCACACACATACAGCTATGTTTGCAAGCAAACCTCACCTTGTATGTGCATTACGGTATATGTTCATACAAGTTGACTGCATGGGCATTTCTAAAATCTTGATCAGTAATGTACATCCACTACAGGTGTTAAATGGCAGATTTATTCAGGCAAATTTAACCCTATAAAGACTTCAAAGAAGCAGAGGCTAATTGTCTTAATTAGACTATCATCCCCTTGATTTTCATGCAACTTCTGTAGTGTGACTGGTATTTTCCTGGGTTTTAGAATTTTCTGTATTTTGGCATGCCAAGAATATCAATATTGGAATGGATTCCATAAAAAGAAACATAATTCATTAAACTGAATTCTTATTCTACCAAATTAAGTGTGAATATTAGCTTGCATTTCCAACAAAATAAATGTGAGCATTAGACTGGCATATGATGTATTTTCACAGTCCTATAGAACTTACCATATCAATGGTTTTCAGAATGACAGTATAGTTGTTGAAGAAGTTTGTGTATGTTTGAAGCTGCCAGCCAAATTGAGTGAATATTTCACCTAAGCACTGGGATGGTCTCCATTCCTGAAGTCTTTCTGTCAGCTCATTTAAAAACTGCCTGCATTTGAAATAAATATAGAGAGATGTCTGTCTTTCCACAGTTTCCTGGCCAAATTACTGTTTAGATAACTACATTCTTTCTAGTGTTAAAAATAAATAAATCCCGCTCTAGTTTTCTCATTTTTGTCCTAGAGTGCTGTTTAGAGTTAATGTAAGCTGTTAAACAATTGCCATGTTTTCGTCCCAGAGCTGGCAGTTGAGTGATGTGGAGTGATTTCTGTATATCTTATTATGTGCTTTGGGATCCATCTGGATGATAGTCACAATATAAATATAAGTTCTTTATCATTTAAACCTTAAAAATGTGGGTAACTTATAAAATCAGCCCTTTACTGCCTTGAAAGATTGACAATGCTTACCTCTTTTAAGCTATCCAAAGTTTTGCGTAAGGAAATGCATATATTTTTTTCACTGACAGTATATCTCTTTTCTCAGGTACTGATGCCCCAGTTCCAAGTAGCTACCATAGCACCAATGAATGTTAGACTGTTGTGTAATGTTGGCCTGGGGTCTATTGCTAATCGTCTGAATTGCAACTAATTTTTTTTAAACTGCAGGAATGGGAAATGTACACACAGAACTTGCAAGGAAAATAAAAACACGATTATGTTGATTTTTCTTTGTAAGATTAATCGTATCTAAATTCCTCGCATACATTATAAAATTATTGTTAAAATCTGTACCTCTTGCATCAGTCTGAACACTTTTAATCTAGGTTAATGGAACTCTCTTTGGTACTTTTCCTTTGTTAATACCTTCTCAGATGTTTGACAGATGTGTTCCAATGGGAGGGTGGGGTATTTTAGTTTTTTTACATTAAGAGCTCAAAGCTGAGGTACAGATTTTATTTATCCAAAGTTTAAAATAACTTTTCATCTTTTAACTATTTTTCAGTAACCAGATCTCCAGCTTACATTCTTGTGATGTCTTCCTTTTATTATGTAACCATGTTTTACTAAGTTCAGTTTTCCTTGCAGTCTATTCCAAATCATGTTGCTTGTTTAATTCACTATTTATCCTAGTCTCTTCCTTTCTGTTTGTAGACTTGCAATAGTTGCCACTGAAACTGATTTTTTTAAATGTTGCTAGAGTTGGGCATGAAGCAAAAACATGGAACTGATTCTGATCTGACCTTCATATTTCTATTGTGGGCAGAACCAAAAGTACAGTAAAGAAAATTCTTGAACTTCAGGATTCAGAATCCAGATCCAAAGTTTTTGGGGTGTCCAACTCTGACCCACTAGAGAGAGCTTTGAGCTATGAACTTTGATTGAGAACTACAGTTCTGGAGTTTAATTTGAGCCCCTCTCTAGACCATGATTCTGCAATCAGATTTATGCAGCGAACTCCTGTGCCAGTGCAGAGCCTCACTGACTTCAGTGGGGCTCTGTGCAGATGCAGGATCTGCCCATTCACATATGATTGCAGGATCAGAACCATCATTACTGACATTTCAAGCATCTTAAAACTTCAAAGGGATATTTGTAGAACAAGATTCCAGTTTTTCATCCTGTATATTACCATCACTCTGACTAATGAATAATACCTAGCACTTACAAAGTACGATTTATTTATAGCTCTCAAAAGCCCTTTCAAATGTGATAAGTATATCTTCCAATTTAAGATATATGGGGAAACCGAGGCAGAGATTAAGTGAGTAGCCCAAGGTCACACCATACGTCAGTGACAGAGCTGGGAATGCCCCCTAGACTCCTGACTCTTAATCAAGTATCCTGTTCTCTGGACTGTGCTGCTTCCACAATCTATAACCCTTTTTTATCTTAGTACTGTGCTTTCTCATAGGATTGAGCATTTTCTCAACTAGCTCTAGTCAGGCAGGATTTTATACTTTTGTATCATTCAGGGTGTAAAATCTAAAGTAATTTCACCAAAACTGAAACACAATTTTAATTTTTCATGCTGACGGTCTGGTCATATTCTGCAAAGCCCCATATTATGTGCCACCATTCACAGGTAAGGTCAGTAAATAACAATACCGTTGTTTTCCAAAAGCATCTGCCTGAAAAGTCAACCAAGATTGGAGGGATGGCAGCTAATTAAATCCTATGCTTCAGTCAGGAGTGTAGTGTCCTATCCTCGACAATCTTTCTCTTCGTCACGGAACATTCACAGATGCAACAGACGGCGATAACCCATGCAGCAACTGCACTGATTTGGCTTTTGTCTAACCCAAAATATTTAAAACTTTTAGTAAATTTAAAATTCAGCATATAGAATATACCGATTGAGTTGTAAGGCGTCCAAGACATCAGAGAAGATGATTTGAACATTAGCATGACTTAGGATGGCTCGATTTGATGCTAATGCTGCTTTCAGTGGTGTAACATAAACATCCCTCACAGTTTCCAGCATGTGTACATAGTTCTTCTCACTCGTCAGGAGCTCCCTGGCAATTCTAGTTCGTCTGTCTGCGGTATCCTTCTGAAGTTTTTTATCCTACAGTCAGAACATGGAGAGTAAATTAGTAGAGGTTATCTTTACAATAAAAAGCATGGGGCTGGAGGAGGACCAGAAAACAATGAAAAAGGGACAGAACAGAATACCTGCTTGCACCATTGCAATACGACCTACTGGTTTTAATAGACCCAAGAAGAAAAACTATTGATGTTTATCAGTAATTTTTCTCTGTACCTCTTCCTTGCCCAAATACGCACATGTGCACGTCCAACACACACAACAGCATGCCCCAAACAGTCACAATGTCTCCCTCCCCCACTCCAGGAGAGAGGGAGGGAAATACCCTTGTCAACACATTAATCTATATCCTAAACTGCAAGAACTTGGGTTTCATAAATTTAATATTTTAAGGTCAGCAGGGATCACTGATCATCTATAGAGCCCTGTGTGGATAAAAATTTATATCTGCGGATATAAATTGGTATATATCCAATATATGGGCTCTCCTGGAAACTGACCAGCGAAAGGAGCAGAACGTGGAGCTGCTGCTCCCAGAAGCCAGTGACCTGTGCCAACAGCTCCGGTGCATCTGTACCACTCCCCAGCCCCCCCCAGCAGCTGTCCCTGGTTGCGCTCTTGTGTTCAAGCAGTGCGCATGCTCCCAGACAGGACAAGCAGACAGCTGCGTGGAAGGGACGGGGCAGAGCTGGGGGTGGGGCTGCGGGTGGTACAGCCATGCCGGAGGAGCTGCCGGTGTGGGGTGCTGGCTCCTGGGAATGGCAGCCGCATGTTCTGCTCCTTTCACCACTGCAGTTTCCAGGAGAGCCCTGTGGGTCTGCAGATACCGATTTCTATCCGCGGATCTCCACATCTAGTCTCACCTCCTGTGTAACACAGGCCATTGAGCTTTCCCAGAATAATTCCTAGAGCAGAGCTTTTAGAAAAACATCCAGTCTAAGTTTGAAACCCTACTGACAATCCTGTCCACACTGCGGAATGAACGTTTGGTTTTTTTTTTTTTTTAAAGTTCAAAATTGGTTCAGGGGAAAGCCTATGATTGAACACAGAGCCTAGGCAGCACTGCTTGAGCAAAAGCTATTTTTCCCCTTCACCATTTTCCTGGTAGCTGAGGTTAAGGGTGAAATCCTGGACCCATGACATCAACAGGAGTTTTGCAATTGACTTCAGTGGAGCTAAGAAAAGATTCTTGTTTATCTAGAAGCCTGATAATTCTCTTGATTACAGAACATAAATAAGACTAAGCTTTAACTCCAAAGAGGCAGAGGATGAACTATGTGTAAGGTACATGTATAGTCACAGCAACAATAACATGAAGTGCTGCATCCCATTCTGAGGTCTGCTTGCAAACGATATTCCAACATCATTATGATTTTTGGACATCCACATAAGGGGTAACAATTTTTAAAAAAATACTAGATACATTGTTTGTCCATATCTACTTTCCTGTAGGAAAGAAACTACAGGTCCAACGTGTACATCACAGAAGACCATAAGGTATTTACGAATCATTGATTTCCTTACCAACTGAGCCACTGCCTCAAATGTTGGCTCATTTGCTCTGATGCTGCAATTAGGCTTTTGGCTCAGGGTGGCAGCCTCTTTTGCAGCCTCCTCCTGAGGATTAAACAGAAGCTTTTTTCATACCCATCATTTGAAGGAACCACACTTAGCTTCTCCAGTTCTTCGCTATTTTGTTCCCTTCTGCTCAGGTTTCCATAAAAAGATCATCTCATAGTTTACCAGGATTAGTATTCCATAGATAATTGGCACTATACCATCTATATAAGAAACATTAACTAGTGACACTATTTACTGTTTTATTGTTGAGTGTTTATTCTGTAACTCGGTCATCATAATTTAAATGAACTTGACTTGACCGTGGGATCTCAGCTCAGGAGGGGGATATATTTTCAATTTCCCAAACAAAAAGCTCCATTCTCGCAGACTTACATGTGTGTGTAACTTTCAGCACATGAGTATGCATGTTGACTTCCACAGGACTCCTCACATGCTTTAAATTAAGCGTATGTGTAAGTCTTTATAGGGTCAGTGCCACGGTGGGACCATTATCACACAGAGTGACACACAGAGTGCCCACAAAGTCTTTTTATAAATCCAGCCTGTAATTGGTGTGTGGTCAGAACCCCTGTGCCCAGGTAGACCCCACTGGTGTGGCTCCACAGGGCCCAGAGGTCTGCTCGTGTGCAATGAATTGCAGGACTGGGGCCTTAGCTTGCTGTTTGCTGTTCTATGAAAGTTGTGTACTTTGTTTAGTTCTCAGGGAATAGCAATGAGGATTCCTGTAACTTTTAAAAAATCACATTTTTTTGTGTGTATTTATTCTTGTGTTGCTCAACTGCTTTCAGGTAGCTGCATCCATACATTAAATGTTGGTGTTAGCAGTAATTTTTTAAAATAGGAAATATAGTGGTATTTAAAATATTTATTTTCATGTCAGGTTTTAAAATATATAGAGAGAGAGAGAGAGAGATCTGCTGTTTAGTATTTGAAAAATCCGCTGTTGAACTTGATCAGTATAGTTTATGCACAAATGAAAAATCTAACTTCATAATGGCCAACTTCATGGGCTAACAGGAAAGCTAAATATGTATTTATGTGATTGGTCATAACAGCTGATGACTCATTGGCAAATGTTATTAACTGCAGAAATCTTACTGCACGAAGACTATTCCTATGGGTAACAATCCCTTGAGATAACATACTTAAAGTTCTGCATCTCTATCATTAACATTAGATGTCTTTGATAATCATAACTTTGACATAGTGTTGATTCTAGCTATGAAAATCAAATTTAGCTTCCAGTGCTCAGGCCCCCTTTTCTTCAAGCAGTTTCTTGAGGCTCTACATTTCTCTTACTTGGTTTATAAGCAGATTAAGCACTAGTTCAACCGGAGCAGTGGATTTATGATGCAGACTAATGTCCCATAGGGACGAAGATGAGGTCACCAAATGTATATTATTTTGTGACCTAAAACAGGAGCTGACGCTAGACCTCAAGAATGGAAAGGTAAGTGCATTAACCCACTGCAGTTACTAGATAGTGAGCTGCACTGAAAGAGGTCACTGTTCCTTAATGAATGCACCAAGACTTGTCTTCTAGTCACCATCTTTCAAGATCGGTCTGCTAAGCTCTCTGTAGTATACTTCCTCAGCAGGAAAAAATGTTGGAAATTCCAAAGGATTTTCCTAAGTAACCAAAAATAAAATTAAGATAAACATTATTCAAGGTCAAAATGGGTAAATTTCACACTAAAATGGGTTATCATGAGGTGCTTGTTGGATAGTGTGTTAATGGCTGCGTCTTTATAAGCAACAGTGTGTGTTTATATGGGGATGAAGAGCCCCAAAGTCAAGACAGGTTGAAATTGGGGAGGAGATTCAGAATTTCAATCCCTATGCTGATGGAGGCTGAAGATCTTGTAAATGCAAGTCTGGGTGGGCTGAAGGAGAGAGAGAAGGAGACTGGGGTTCATGCTGACTGATCCAGTGGATTTGACTTGTTTGTTAACACTTACAGCATCCATACGGGATGAAGATAACTGGGCGTACAAATTTACCTTAATTGTGAGCTCAACTATAAAAAGTGAGTGAAGGTTCATAAAGTGTCACAATAACCTACAACCAAAAATGTTGATAGAAAAGGTGGAAAATCGAGAGAGACTAAATTAGTCTAAATAAAAAGGCCTACTGATATAACTCAGTTAAGATCACATCTGGTAAACAAGGAGTAGAGGACTGGAAATCAATGGACCAAATCCTGACCAGACCAGGCCTAAGAGAGGGACCCAAGTGACACTGCTACTTTCCACTGGCTTTATCCCAACCCCACTTGAGATGTAAAACTTCATCCCCCAGCCCCTCATGTCTTTTTCCTTCTCTACCTTTTCTTCTCTTTCCTATCCCTCTCCTTTTTCCTTCTAATTAGAGTAGCTTAGCTGACCAAGACTGTATATTTTGCAACCCTGCTGTAAGCCTGTGACCAGAAAGAGGCAGATAAAAGCAATCCCCTAAACAGCCCAATCTGGTATAAGTTGATAGACAGTTTTCAAAGTGGCTGATTAGACCGTGGGCTAAGCCTGTTTTTTTCCAGCAGTGAGGTTGCAAATGAAAATCTTCTCTCTCTGTGTTGCTGCAGTTTCTATTTTTGCTATTCTATTCTTCTCTCCCCTTAAATGTTCTTAAACCTGAAGAAATTTTATACAGACAGATCACATGTGTTGGAGACCCTCAAAAGCCAGCTGAAAAGGATCATTAAGAGCATTTAGTTTAAATCTTATTTCCTTTATGTCCTGCAATACTGCCAGTATTCATTCTAACATGACAACCAACTCCCTCCTGGAATATGCTGCTAGTGGGAGGGGTAATCAGATGCATTTCTGACTGTATAGCACAGTTTGGCAAAGGTTTTAATATTACCCTATTCAATTTGGAATGAAAAATAGTATTTAAACCCAACAACAGAACTTTTCAACACCCTGTACCTCTGCTCCTGTTTACAGGAGTGCAGGGGAAATTACTTAATAAATTCCAACATTTTTTTTCCATCTGTGGCACGCTGTGCTGCAAAGCAGTACTCTGGAACACCCAGATTTACCAGGGTGATATAATTATAATAGGTTTTGTACAAAGTATGCCTTGTTAGGTATCATTTTAGAAGTCTCGAGCTGTTGAACATTAATATCCTGTTGGATTGTATGTGCTGTCATTGTATGTGAAGCTATGAAGTTTTGCTATGTGTGTTACTGAAATATGTTGTGAGGTTGGGAACACCCACAACCAGCCTTTCAGGTGCAACAATGGAGCAGCCAGGTGCTGCTGATGGCCCATTAAAGGAATCCACACTCACAACAACTATCCTAGGGACTGTATACAATGGAGACTTCTCAGAGAGAGCACCTAGACAATGAAGACTGTTTGACTCATAGCAAACTATAAAAGAGGGGAAGTAACATCATTTGGTCTCTGTCCCCCCACAACTCAACACCTGGAAACACATCTGGAGAACAAAGATTGAACTGGGGAGATGGTCCCAGACTGGAAAGTAGAATCCCAGCTTGTGTCTGAAGGAACTATACTATCAGGGTGAGACACTGCTTGATTCAAATCCTGCCTAGTTTATAAAATACAGATTGCAATTTTACTTTTATTTCTTAGGTAACCAACTTTGATCTATACGCTTACTACTTAAAATCTTTCTATAGTTAATAAATCTGTTTTATATTGTACCTTAAACAGTGTGTTAACGTGCCTGGGAAATCTGCTCAGTGTACAAAAGCTGGTGCATGCCCTCTCCACATTGAGGGAGGGGTGGACTGGGTAATAAACTTACACTGGTCAGGCTTCTGACCAGGACAGGATGGTACATCCCGAGGTCCTAGGCTAGGGAGCTGGGGGAATTGGCTGGAGCCTCTCTATTGTTAGTTCATGAATGACTAGGGGAAACATTCATGTAGCTCAGATGGGTGCGTCCCTGCCTGTGGATGACTGTGTAAGTGCAGTACCTGGAGAGGTTTGCAGTTTTTCACAGCATTACAGTGTGCGAGGGATCCTGTGTTGGTAAGCCAGAGGGCTCAGTGGTACCCCAGTTCCAGGTTGCATTCTGGGGAATCCATCACACCATCGTGACCTCTATTCACTCAGAACAATGCTCAGAATTGTCCTCAGTAGGAATCCCTCTCCTCTTCTCCATGCTGTGTTCTCTCGCCAGTGCAGAATGGCTTCTTTTAGTATTGGGAGATACGGGCTCCAATGTTGCTCCTTCCAGTATTTTGATCCTCATACTTAATTGGAGTGGCTGATTGACCAGGAAAATCTGAAGCACAATGCCAGTAGTTTTCCCATTCAGCATCCACTCTTAAAGGACCCATTGCTAATTTGGACTCCAAACCAGGAAAAAGCATGCAGTGTCCATGCAACTACCCTGTTCAGAGCTATGGATCGTCACCTATCTATGTATTTGTGAGCTGATCCAGCATGTCAATAGGTATCTTAACTTAAAAAAAGCCTCACATAAATATTCATCAAGCCTAGTACAACAGTCATTGAAATGGGAAGAGATCTGCAAATAACCTTAAATACCACTTCATTTGACTATTAAAAACCTAGCAATTTTACTTACAAAGCTTCTTTTTGACAGTTCAGCTAATCCATCAGTGAAAGTCTGGGCTGTTTCTTGATTAGTATGTACTTTAGCTCTGCTCACGGCATCAAACATAACCTGACCTGAAAATACAAGATCATTAATTGTAAGTTAGTCCTTCAAACAGATACTGTAAGCTTGCCTGATAATCATTAACAATAGTCACTATATTCTAGTCAGAGAAATAGGCAACCGCACATGCAGGCGGACATTTTGTTGGGCATTCAAACAAAAGGGAACTTGTCTACGCTGAGGTTTTTAGCCACTAGTCTACCTACAATGATGTAGCTGCACCAATGCCTTAAACACTGCAAAGACAAATCCGGTATAGGCAAGGTCTGAAAAAGCACTCTAGACATGGCATTGCCAGGTCCCACAATTTTGTCTGTCACACGATAGCAAATGTGCTCACTTTCTGGATTTAAAAATATATTTTTGTACTGCTAGCCCTGCAAACTCAGCCTGAGCTCAGAGTCAAGCAGAGTCATTTCCTTGGTGGTATGCCAGTATAGGGAAATCTCAGACCTATGGCAGCAGGCCTGCCGACAGCAATTCCGGGCCCCAGGGCAGAACAGTCAATGGGTTGCTGCGGCACATGGTGCAGGGCAGGCTGCACCTGCGCTGGTTGGTGCCCAGCAAGCTGCTACCTGCTGCACTGCACGTTCTTCCAGCACGGCCAGGGCTTTCACATGCCCGCCCGGCTGCCTTTGCCGCTGCCGGAACCACCCCGCCCGTGCCTAGGAGCCCTGCGGCCCGCCTGGACAATTGCCCCCTTTGTCCCTTCCCACCCTTCCCCCCGTCGGCGGGCCTGTATGCAGGAGCGGCGCCAGGGTTTTTGGCGCCCTAGGCAGGGGTCCTTCCGCGCTTCTGGTCGGCGGCGGCAATTCTGCGACGGGGGGGTCCTTCCGCGCTCCCGGTCTTCGGGGCACTTCGGCGGCGGATCCCAGAGCGAGTGAAAGACCCGCTGCAGAATTGCCACCGAAGACCCGGAGCGCAGAAGGACCCCCCACCGCCGAATTACTGCCGAGGGCGGCAAAAGGCGGCACCCCCCCCAAATCCTCGTGCCCTAGGCAACCGCCTAGGTCACCTAAATGGAAGTGCCGGTCCTTCCTGTATGGCAGCTTTAAAGAATATTGTCTAAACACAGAGATTGGGGTCAGAAAACAACTTTGAGGGATATTTTCTAGACACGTTTAACGTAACCTTACCCTCTTCATGGAGATAGTTTACTGCTTGATAGTTTCTGAAAATAGTGTGTGCTGAAAGACATATCTTTAGGAGAAAACTAGGTTGCTCTATCAGTAAATGGAGTTCTTCCAATATAACATCTACAGATCCCCACAATGCTCTGGTTTTTGAGCATTCATTCTGACAAGGCTTTTCTTGGGCATAGTCTTGGTTTGTAGTACATGTGCATTGATACAGAAGGGGCCTAAGCTAGGCAAACTGCATGCAGTGGTTCCTGGTCTGAGCATCTTAATGCAAGTGCAGAGGCCATATATTTGGACAATCACACTTATTACCAAATGACCTAGTTTGCTGATGGATATAATACTTTATTAAAAACAACTGAATAACTTTTTTAATATTCTTTGTTTTGATCATGCAGATAACTCTCCCATTTATTTTCACTTTTGTGTTAGCTGACACAAGCATTGGAAGTATTAATTCTGCAGTAAGTTATTTTTAATACTTGTCATGTACAATGTGCATCACAGACACAGAAGACGTTTGCCCATCAAAATAGATACAGGAGAAACAGGGAAAGGAAGAGACAAGTTCTAAAGTTGTGATGTTTCCATGAAAGTTGGGGAGGGAGAGGATTTCAAGTATTTTTCTTACCCTTTTATAAGTGTTTAGAAAAGGAAAAATGGCCAATCTTACCAATAATCCTGTCACTAATACTCTTCTGCAGCTCACTTAAATATGGTCGCATCTGCTTCCGGACAGATTTCAGTGCCTCCTCCAGGAGCTCTGTCATTCTGAGCCATGTCTGTAGTTTTACTTCAGTGAAGTAGGTGGAGGTGGGAGGTCCATCCTTCTGTTTTCCCAGCCATTCACTAAGGACTGATATTTTTATGCTGGGTGTTAGGCAAAACCTCACTGAAACTGGTAGATGTAACCATTGCCCTTCATTCAGTATAAGTGTAAGAATAATCAAGTTCCTTTATGGAACATTTAGCTGAAATAATAAAACCCACAACCCAAAATGCAGGCACCCAGCAAGGCTTGAGTAGAAGTTAAACCATGTAGCCTCAGGTGTGTCCTTGGAGATTGATATAGCAATGCAGGAGCTGGGTATTGATTTGGTAGAGCTGTGTGTCTGCAGCAGAAACATACAGAGGGAGTTAAGAAGACTGGATAGCATTAGACTGAGAAAAATATCTGAAAGTGTGAGCTTTTGAGCAGAGTACTGCCTGAAAGAGAGTTGGAACCGTGACCAAAGAAACTCTCTCCTGTTTGATTCCTACTATGTTCAGGAAAACAGGACTTTGTACATTCTTAGTAAACAAACAGGACTGGATCAAAGTACCTGACTCCATCATCAATGTCTCTTCCTATCAGAAACAATATGCAAGTCCCCCAAATGTTGGCTAACCACTCTGGTCAAAAGTGGTCACAGTATCATGACAAATTAATTGTGTTTCCTGGTTTACTCTGCTGTAAATTTCAGATAGTTCTGGAGAATTCTGACTTTTATTAGTACTGCAATAAAATGTAATTGACACAACAGGACCCCTTTCAACAGGAGACTGACTGAGTTTCTGGTATCCTGATTACACCTAGGGCTTTCCGCAACTACAAGATGTTGGTAGTGGAGTTTCTGATGCTGAATCAGAAGATCACACCAAGCATAGATTTTTAGTGATCTGTGACAGAATGTCAAACACATCCCCTTTTGAAAGCATAATGGATTTAGCAAATTCAGGTTTATTCAGGACCTGAAACCTCTGCTAATTACACTTTTACATGCATTAGATGGTCCACACAAAACAGGGACCTTGAAGCATCTGAATATAGATGTGGCTGTACCAGACTATCCTCTCTTCCCATCCATTCTCTCTGCACAATGTATACTTTGAGACACCTACCCTTTGACGCTTCTGGCTTTCATTGTGCTAACCTGACAGTTAGACAAATAGTATTACATCAAACAATACTTAGCTGTTCCTGGAATGGAATTTTTAAAATATGGCAGAATAATGTAGCCAAAGTTATAAACCTATAGAATTAGAAGGGAACATAAGGGTCATCTAACCACCTGCCAAGATGCAGGATTTGTTGTGTCTAAACCATCCAATACAGATGGCTATCCACTGGAGGTTTTCAAAAGGAGGCTGAAGGAGGTTCCACAACCTCTCTAGGCAGTCTGTTCCATTGTCCTATTGGTCTTACAGTTAGGAAGTTTTTCCTGAGATTAAATCTAAATCACGATTCTGTAGTTTGAACCCATTGCATCTTGAACCTCAGTGGCAAGAGAAAACACCTTTTCTCCATCTTTTTATGGCAGCCTTTCAAGTATTTGAAGACCACTATCACGTAAATCTGTGATCTGATTTTATAGTATATCACTGGGTCTTTAGTAAACCATGCTAGCCATCTAAAATTGGTCATATACCAACATCCTTCCTCTATACACCTACTTCTACCCCTCATTTTCCAAAAGCAGGTTTAGAATAATTTTCTCTGGTTTTTATCAAATAATTCTTACATTGCTTATGGGCAAAATAAGTCTCTGTATTTTTAAGTGGTAAACAAACCATTTTTCTCTTGGGAAATGCTGACTCAGTTGTGCCACATATCTCCCTTTATAAATGTGTGTAATAACTTTCTGTACTTACTGTGCTGATAAGATCCAGTTGCAATTCCTGTGGGGGTTCTGAAGAGCACACCAGTTAGCTGAGTCAGCTGGGAAAGGACTTCCATCCCTGCCTCTGAAAAGATGCATTCTTTTTTCTAGTTCATAAAATTCTGTATTATTTACATCACTAAAATATCACAGCCACTACAGGCCACTAGCCAATTCTTTTTCTCCATACTACTATTATTCATCTGAAACCAAAAGGAATCTAAACTTTTTTTCAAGGCTAGATGAAAATGTTGTGTCTTTGTGAATCAACAGTACTTTTTATGGTTTTTATCATATTATTCTGAAAACTCTGCTATATTTACCAACAGCATGAAAGATGTCCTGTGTATCTTAACAAAATGATACTGTGAAGGAACAATCACATCCACTAACATGGACAAAAAACTAGAAAAGTTGTTGTTTTTGGCGTGAGATCCCTAATGAAGAAAATAACTCCAGTTTCATTCTAATGTCAATGAAGAGACACATATTGTGAGTTTGTGCGGTCCCTGAGAAGAATAGAATGAATTAAAGATGCACCAGTTTTGAGGTGCATCTTATTCCTTCCAAGACAAGAAAAATAACAAAATAGGAGTGGATACTATTCTTTAGGTCTTGTAATGACCTGCTTGATGCCAGCTAACGGGACGACCCTGCAAGGCTGAGCAAATGGCAGATGTGGGTGCTCAGAAGTCTTTGGACTTGCTCAGCACCTTGCAAGATCAACCTTTAATATTTCCCAAACAGACTGAGGTAATTGAAGAGAATGAGATAAATAGAATATATCTGCCTCTTTACTAAACTCAGCAGCTGTGTGAAACTATTCTGCTTTCTAATGGACCCTGTACACTCATCATTTGTATTATCATAGCACCTATGAGTTCTAGTCATGGAGCAGGACCCCATTGTGCTAGGTACTGTACAAACACAGAACAAAAAGACACTCCCTGCCCCAAATAGAGCTGGTTGAAAGTGTTTCTTCTCCCCTCCTCTCCCACCACCCCCCCCCCCCGGAAAATTGTGACTTTTCTGCAAAGAGCAAAAACTTTCAGACCAAGTCAAAAATTTCTATTCTGAAAAATGTGATTTGTGGAACCAATTTGAAAAGTAATGTTTTAGCTTGGTTTGACGTTAAATTGTGTCCTCCTCAGCCACCACTATGTCTAATGCGAGCTTTGGGTGCCCTATGTCCCCCTTCTCCTCTCTATGCCAGGCTTCTTGGCTGGACTATATCTCCCATGATCCATCAGTCATCCCTCCGTGCATAACAGAAGCCCCATACCTGTGGTGGATCATGAGAGATGTTGTCTAGCTAATTTTAACTCCCGCAAAATTATTCCAGTGTTCAGATTTTTTTTCAACAAAAAGTCAAAATTCTCCACAGAAAGAACCCAATTTTCTGCCAACCTCAATTTCAACAAGCCCTACTCAGGGACAGGATGCAATGGAGTGGGAGATTCTCCATTATGACAGACGTCCAAACAAAACTGACCTGATGCTGCCAGAGGAACAAAGATGTCCACATAACCACCTTCCTCTGGAGACATTACACAACCTAGCTTCTCCCAAAATTCTCTCACTTCAGGACTCAGAATGTTCTCAATACTGATTCTGCAGCCTGAAAAACATTTAAATAAAAGTCAATGAAAGAAATAAAATTTCCAAGAGGGTTTTCATTCTGCTCAAAATTCTTCCCTCCTGTACTCATATCATTACTTCCCTTCCCAGGACTTAACACAGACTTCCCTCAAATCTCTTTTTTAAGGGCAATGTGCTAACTTTCAAAACTGAGCGATTTCTTGTCCTCTATTTCTTTAGTAACTTTTCTCTCTCTCTCTCTCTCTCTCTGTTCCCCCTTCTCAATTTATTTTCTCTGTACCATGTATTCTCTCTCTTCTGGCTATTACTTTTTTCTTTGCGCCTCTGTGTCGGCTTGTTTCTCTCTTTCTCGTCTTCTTTTTATCCCTTATTTAACCTCATGGTCAGACCTTTAGCTACTTTGGACTAGCATCATGTGTCCAATCTCCTTTTTTATGACAGCAGAGATGGCTCTACCATCTCTTTTTGTCATATTTTCTCTGGCTTTTAACTAATTACCAAGCCCTTGATCCTACAAGCTTTTACATCCAGGCAGCCCCCGCTCCTGTGGTGAGTCCTATTGATTACAATGGAAGGTACAGAGGTCTACCTGCCAGAAACAAATTACAGTTGGATCAGTGACCAATTTGCTAGCTTGATTAACTTTTTATTTTCATGCTGTTTCCCCTTTTGGAATACCTAAACATGATATGGCATTGACATGTTCCCAGTTAGTTTCTCTGTTTTTCTCTGCCCCTACCTTGAAGTAAATTGATCTCTCTGGAGTTTCCATCGCTAAAAATCCCTATACTCTTTGCTTTTCGGCCATCCAGAGCCTTTTCTATGTGAAAAAGGAGGCCTTCCAATGTCATTCCGCAATGTTCATACAACACAGGAATCACCCCAGGTTTGATGCTGTCCAGCACCATCTACAGAAATAAATCAGTTCAGACCTTCAATAAATAAATCCTGCTTTTCTCAAAATGTAATTCCACGAGAAAAAAATTATTCTTAATTCAATATTCATTTGTAGAATGCATCACATCATATTATTTTACACAGTAATTATTTACACATAGAAATTCTTTATTCAGCTTTGTCCTATAGCCCCATAATGCCAATGGATATGAGATGATCTCTCTAACAACCTTTATCAGCTAGGCCACCCCTGCAATTCGTTGTGCGTGAGCAGCCTGGCACTCCTCATGAACCCCCAATGAAGTTAATTGTGTCCTATACAGATGCAGCTGTGCATCCACACACAGTGATTTTTAGGATCAGGGTCATAACCTTTACCATGAAACAACAAAACACTGCTTGGGTGGGCAGCTTAGCTTCCTACTTATTTCTCACTGATGCTTTACTGAAACTCAGATTGTATTCAACTTTTTAAATAAATATACAGGATGGGCTGTTTTTGAAGTGTATATCCTGGACTTTTCTTTGATTAGCTATAACACTGAACGTCTTACACAAATGAGTACTTAAACCATATGATTTGGGTTTTTTTACTTCAAATGACATAGTACCAGTGTATTAAAAAATGTGCAGCTCCCCAAACGTGCGCACAGACAGCATTTTTTTAATACAGTTTCATATTAAACTCTAAATTTCTGCATTAGAGATTCATCTAGGCCTGTGGTGCTCAAACCACCCCACCCCTTCCCAGTAATGGAATCTGTCCGTGCCCCTCCCCCCATTACTGGACAGTCAAGGCTTCTTCCGCACAGAGCTTGGGCTGAAGGCAGAGCTAGTGGCAGAATGGGGATGGAGGAGGAGCTGGGGCTAGGGGCAGAGCTGGTCTGCAGGCAGAGAGGGAGTGAGGGCAGAGCAGGATTGGGGGCTGAATGGGGTTGGAGGCGGAGCTGGTCTGGGGGTGGAGTTGGGCTGGAAGTGTGGGGGCTAGCTCCGGCCCCGCTGCACACACCCTGAACATTCCTCCACGCCCCCCTATTGAGAACCACTGATTTAGGCCCATAATATTACTTTACTGTCATTTTAATCTTATGCTTTCCTTTGTTTTTCTTCACTTTACGGTGCGCTTTCGCTGAGACCCTAATCCTGTAAACACTTAATGCGACTACTCGTGAGCAAAATTAAGCACATGTATAAGTATTTGCAGGATTGAGGCTACAGTAGACTCCAGGAAGGATGCTTTCTTTGCAGAGACGGATGAACAGATTGCTGTCTCAGGAACATCCCCCGGATGTAGTTTGGGTACACAGAAGCCAAACTATTCAAAAAAGAGAGAACTTAGAAGAAATTCATACCTCATATGCAGGAATCCTGGATGATATCAAAACCAGGTATGGCTCAAGTGGATATGCAAAACTGCTGTGTTTTTGGTAGACACGCTGACAGTGTTTGTAAGGTAACACAGGGTCGGATCTGCTTCCAGTCACATTCTTTCTACAGAAGGAAAAGCAAAAACTCAGGCAGTATATCCTTTAAAGATTATATTTCTTTTTTACTTTAATGCAGAAATAAAACATTAGGGTATGAAAATACCTGTCTAAACCTCAGTTACACTGAATAGACATGCAGTGCTGTGTTTTGTAAATACATTTACAGCAACTTGTATTATTCTATTCCGTGCCTCCTGAAGGCCACCACTTCTGTGAGAAAATGAACCTTAATCGCCTACTGCCTATTGAGATCACTGAGTTCCAAACACCTACAGGTCAGCCATTTGCACTCTTTTTTGTGTTTATTTTTACGCTATGTCTTAGCAGCACTGGTGATAGGAAAAATATTCCTCAGTGCCCTCATTTGCTCTGTGGTGAAAAGATTTTAAATTTACAATCTCAATATATGTAAAGAACAAATTAATTTCTTCTTTGTAAGTCCACAAAAGAAAATGAATTTTCAGGATCTTCTCCCTAAGTAGGTTTAGCCAATGAAAAGTACAACTCTAGACTTCAAAGTTTTGTCATTAGCCCCCTATCCAGGCTTAGCGTGAAATGGCTCTACAAGGTTCCCATTTTATGGCTGGACCAGCAACATGGTGGTATGCTGCATTATGGGAGAGCCTCTCTAACTTCTTGTTCTCCATATCTTTGAACTTCAGGGTGGTGGCTTAAGACCAGATCAGCTGATCTGGGCCCCCAAATCTCTAAGAATCTCTAAGATCTCTTCAGGCCAATCTGGGCCCAAGAATCTAGAGTGGGAAACTAGTATTTCTGGCCATACCCTCATGCAGAACACCAAATTTCTACCCAACCTCAAGTTTCAGTTCCCTCCCCAAGATTACGCCCAAGTGGTGTCAGTTAAATGGAGGACTTTGCATGAGCCAGACATATCTTCTGCATGCCAGTTCGTGGACTTGCTCCTTCCAACACGGGAGGACGAGCAGCACAGCTTTGAGAGGGAACCTATGTGGTAATTGTTGAGAACTAATGGACAAAGTTGAGCTCCATCAAGTTGTTAGTGTGCTAAAAGCCACCTGACATGACCACAAAGATCTGCAGTTTTGTGTGCTGTTTCCTACAATTTATTCTGTCACCTTTATTAATCGCTGCGTTTTGGGTACTATTTTCTATGTGGTTTTGGAATTATCACCAGCATTTTGAAAATCTTGAGTCCTGCTTACCTTTTGGGCAAAGTTTTTAAGGAGGCCAAAACAAGCTGTTTTTCTGCTGCTAGTTTCATTTCTTCAGAAAGCAGCATTGAAAGAGTATGATTTGAAAGAGCACTCTTTTCCTGAAAGCATTTAAACAAAAATGCTGAGAAAAATATGTATGATGCAGTGTAATAACATATGGTTCAGTAATTACATAATGCAGCAGTTAAGAAATGCTGTCTTGCATCTACCGGTAAAAAAACTTAAACTTATTTTACCAATGACAGACATAAAGTAAGATGTATTTAACTGAGTTTCTCAGAAGAACAATACTTGAGAATATAACTCTAACAGTGGCTCAGACACAATCTTGTAAGTTGTGTAATATGGATGCAAACTAAGACAGTGATCCTATACAGAGCTTCACAAGGATGCGGAGGTTCTTCAGTATTTATAGTGGAGGGTGAAAGAAGATTGTCCAGTAGCATATTTCTTGGGCTCCCATACCGGCTTCATCTAAACACTTTTACTTTCTGTGCTTCCAATGCCTCGCTTTGAACCTCAGCATGTATATTTCAAGGCACAAAGAAATGTTAATTGTACTCAACTGCTTTACAAGTTGGGTTACAGACGGAATCTAGCTGTAATCAGAGTACAGTTTAGTCAAGCATGAAATTAACTGTATTAAGAATAAGTCTGTATGTTTGTCACTTCTGTTTTCCATGGCAAAGATCATGACCTTTAGGGGATTCTAATTTTTTTTAAATAGTTGTTTTACAAGTCTCTTCTTTCAATTTTAACAGCTCTTTTTGATGTGTTTTTTTGTGTGTGTTTTGAAGTCTTAATGTATTTTTAAATGATAAGTGATGGCTATAAATGCTTTTTCCAGTAGAAAATAAGTTTACGAGGAAGCAAAATATTCTGTGCCATGACTTTTCAGACTTTTTATTGACACCCAATCAGTCTTATTTATGAGATAAGAGACACACAGTAGACACAAAGACCAATCCTGCAAAGACATAAAGATATGAGTAACTACCTATCAGAGTAGTCACACCTCTACACTGCAAAAAAAAAAATCCCACGGTAGCAAGTCTTGGAGCCTGGGTCAACTGACTTGAGCTCACAGGGCTTGCACTACAGGACTGAAAATAGCAGTGTAGAAGTTCCTGCTAAGGCTGGAGTCTCAGGGAGGCGGAGGGTCTCAGAGATTGGGATCCAGCCTTAGCAGGAACTTCTACACTGCTATTTTTAGCCTCGCAGCATGAGTCCTGTGAGCCTGAATCAGGTGACTCACACTCTAAGACTTGTACCATGGGTTTGGGGTTTTTTTGTAGTGTAGACGTAGGCTCATGAGCAACTGAGGGTACAAGTCTTTGCAGGAGTGGCTCCCTCACATCAGCCTTCTAGTTGATCAGCCGCTTACACTTGCCAGTATTTACTATAACAAAGCCTGCCACGTAGTGGCACTGTGCACCATTCTGAACTAATAATTATACAAGGATAATAGGATCTCTATGCTTTATCATATATATTTCAGACAAAACATTGTCCACATATTACTTAGGGTCTTGGTGTCCCAGCCTTACTCATGTTACATAGTATCTTACGCCACAAAGTTCTCGTTGGAGGTCAAAAGGGAGTATGCAATGAGTAGGGCAGGGCCGCCCAGAGGATTCAGGGGGCCTGGGGTCTTTGGCGGCGGGGGGCCTCAGCCGCCGAATTGCTGCCGAAAACCCGGCACTTCGGCAGCGGGTCCCGGGACAGAAGGACCGCCCGTCGCAGAATTGCCGCCGAAGACCCGGAGCGGAAGAAGCTCCGGGGGCCCGGGCACCACGAGAGTTTTCCGGGGCCCCCAGAGCGAGTGAAGGATCCCGCTCCAGGGGCCCAGAAAAACTCTTGTGGGGGCCCCTGCGGGGCCTGGGGAAAATTACCCCACTTGCCCCCCCACTCTGGGCGGCCCTGGAGTAGGGCACTTCTCAGCATGACTAAGGGTGGCAGAATAAATCGTGAACCATACTCTGTGCTGACTTCAGTGGGATTACATGAAGCATAAATCAATTAAGAGTTTTAATTGCTTTTAATTAAGTGGAATGTATTTCAAGTAGTTCTGATTTAAACAGGATCTATGTGTTAGCACCGCCAACCTATCTCAGGATTCAGCACTTAATGCTTACATAAAAAAAGAGCAATTTGCAAAGGATAAAATGCAAGTAGATTTGGGGGGAAATTACCCTAATTAGTTGCAAAGCTGCCTGTAGTCTAGCCCGGTCCTGGATCGTCTGGGCCTGACTTGGCTGTAATCGTGTTTTTAAGAATCTCGAGCTCCAAGTCCCACTCATCCAAGGCGGTCGAGCTTTGAATAACTCCTCTGAAAAACAAGTATCACCAGACCCTGCTGTTTAATCCCATGTGTTTCCACTGATGGGTAAGTACACACTAAGGGCTTGTCTACACTACCGCGGTAGTTCGACGGCTGGCAATCGAACTTCCGGGTTCGATTTATCGCGTCTGGTGTGGACGCGATAATTCGAACCAGGAAGTGCTCGCCGTCGACTGCGGTACTCCACGTCAGCGAGAGGAGTACCGCGGAGTCGACGGGGGAGCCTGCCTGCCGTGTGTGGACCGCGTCTGAACCGCGGTAAATTCGAACTAAGGTATGTCGACTTCAGCTACGTTATTCACGTAGCTGAAGTTGCGTACCTTAGATCGAATTGGGGTGTTAGTGTAGACCAGGCCTAACAGGAGTAACAATGCTGTAACTAGGGAAATAATCCATATGAAAATTAGCATGTTAGTTTTACATGGCAGTCTTTAGATTTTATCTAAACTGAGCATCCTGCCTGAAAAGTCCTCCTCATTTTTGGCTAGGAATTGGTCATTCTACTAAAATGAAGTTGTCTTGTATTAATACCTGAAATGAAAGTAGTGTTGACAACCTGAATAGTTAAAAAAATGAGTTCAGTTTAAAAAAATCATACGAATGTTTTAACAGTCATGAGATTAAAAAAAGGGGACTATTATCATTTGTCTTCTGATTTTTGAGGACTTGGGATTCATATTTTCAAGTTTTTTCTCTCTAATCAGAAAGACTAGAAGCCTGCTGTTTAAAAAAGGAAAACTGAGATTCTCACATAATCACATGACTCCAGGTGCTGCAGTTTAGGAAAAATTTCAAATATGAGACTTGAAAGAAAACTTGGGGACTTGACAGCACCGAAGGTGTGGTCTCCATGAAAATGATATGAAAAGTGACATCCTTTCAAATGAATATTCATGAAGAGGGGAGAACCATATTGGCTGAATAAAAATTCACAATCTATATCTAATATCCATTTTGAAGCACTGAGAGGAGAGGAAGGTGATCCCGAACAGTCAACTCATGCCTGACCAACCTGATTGCCTTCTATGATGAGATAACTGGCTCTGTGGATATGGGGAAAGTGGTGATGTGATATATCTTGACTTTAGCAAAGCTTTTGATACGGTCTCCCATAGTATTCTTGCCAACAAGTTAAAGAAGTATGGATTAGATGAACTGACTATAAGGTGGATAGAAAGCTGGCTAGATTGTCAGGCTCAACAGGTAGTGATCAACGGCTTGATATCTAGTTGGCAGCCGGTATCAAGCGGAGTGCCCCAGGGGTCAGTCCTGGGGCCAGTTTTGTTCAACATCTTCATTAATGATCTGGATGATGGGATGGATTGCACCCTCAGCAAGTTCGTGGATGACACTAAGCTGGGGGGAAAGGTAGATATGCTGGAGGGTAGGGATAGGTTCCAGAGTGACCTAGACAAATTGGAGGATTGAGCCAAAAGAAATCTGATGAGGTTCAACAAGGACAAGTGCAGAGTCCTGCACTTAGGACGGAAGAATCCCATGCACTGCTACAGGCTGGGGACCGACTGGCTAAGCAGCAGTTCTGCAGAAAAGGACCTGGGGATTACAGTGGACGAGAAGCTGGATATGAGTCAGCAGTGTGCCCTTGTTAGCCCAGAAGGCCAACGGCATATTGGGCTGTATTAGTAGGAGCATTGCCAGCAGATCAAGAGAAGTGATTATTCCCCTCTATTCGGCACTGGTGGGCCACAACTGGAGTATTGACTCCAGTTTTGGCCCCCACCCCCACCCCCACAGAAGGGATGTGGACTAATTGGAGAGAGTCCAGCGGAGGGCAATGAAAATGTTTAGGGGGGTGAGGCACATGACTTACAAGGAGAGGCTGAGGGAACTGGGGTTATTTAGTCTGCAGAAGAGAAGAGTGAGAGGGGATTTGATAGCAGCCTTCAACTACCTGAAGGGGGGTTCCAAAGAGGATGGAGTTAGGCTGTTCTCAGTGGTGGCAGATGACAGAACAAGGAACAATGGTCTCAAATTGCAGTGGGGGAGGTCTAGGTTGGATATTAGGAAACACTATTTCACTAGGAGGGTGGTGAAGCACTGGAATGGGTTACGTAGGGAGGTGGTGGAATCTCCATCATTAGAGGTTTTTAAGGCCCGGCTTGACAAAACCCTGGCTGGGATGATTTAGTTGGTGCTGGTCCTGCTTTGAGCAGGGGGTTGGACTAGATGACCTCCTGAGGTCCCTTCCAACCCTAATATTCTATGATTCTATGATTAATATAAAATACACTGATTATACTTGTAGACAAAAATCTCAGTATGCTGAGCACTGTTTAATAAAAGTCTGATATATCATAGAATTCCATGGAAATATTTGTTAGTCTTAGGTTTTGTTTAAATAATTTTATACAAAACCTACATTTTGACCTAAACTTGACTAAAGATTCCTTTAATGCATTGACTGTATTTGTAGCTATAATTAAAATTTCTACAGGACATCCTGGTACTGGGTCTTTTCCTTTCAAACCTTCATTTTCCCAAATTGGAAAGCAATATGTACCAGACTGGAAAGAAATTAAGTCTGCAACCACACACTGACAGTTTGAGGTTTCTATTATTTCCACAGTTGAGATGTATTAGAAACCCCACTGGACACTGTTAAGCCTGAACATTTTTATCGCTTTCCTACAGGCATATCAAATATGACTAAACAATCATATAGAAGAAACAAAATCTATCGTTATAGTTACCATTTTCAGCTCTTACCCTTTTGATATTAAAAATTAATTTAAAAAAAATCTGCAAAGATAAGTTTTCCTAAAGAAAAGGTCTTTGACTACCTGAATACTTTAGGCTGCTTTATCACTTTCAGAAGACAGTGTTTGTTATTTTAACATTAATCTCAGAAGAAAGAGATCATTATTTTAATTCTACTGACTCTTGTGTAATGCTAATCTCTCCCGAATAATTTTTCGTAGCCATTTTTCTCTTAGCCTTTCTTCCTGCTCCTCATTTTCAGCTTTTGGTTCATTGAGGGTCCCATAGATTTCAGTGGCTTCTCTTGGGGTGAAGTAATCTAAGCTGGAGGCACAGGCAATATAATGTCGTTTCCAAGCACTGTATTCGTTGTCTGCTGGAGTGTAGGGCAGGAACCATCCAAACTTAACACATTTTGGCACCCACAAACAGTCCTTAAGACAAGAAAGAGGTAAAAGAGAGACAATAAACTGTGATTGAGGACAAAAAGCTTTCTATTTAATCGTGCCACTGATCACAGTATAAATCAAACATGGGACCTCCATAAATATGTTACAGTGAGATATCCTTTTTTATGAAGTGCCTAGTACTTTTACAGAACAAATAAAAATACATGATCCCTCTGTCTCAAAAAGCTTGCTGCAACATTTTCTTATATGCAGAGGCCAGCAGTGTTCCTGAGGATGAATAATCCGATAATGTCAATGAATTCAATTGAGAGAGGTGCATTTGTTTTTGTTCTTTTTTTTTTTTTAAAGGGGCAGAGGGATGTTTTATTTTAAAATTCTTCATTATCTGGAAATCTGCAAATAAAGGCATTGTCTTGTCCCCTTGATTGTCATATTTGGCACTGGGGAACAGAAAGAGTAGGCTAATTGTTGTACCACTTTGAGCAGCTTCTGAAGATAAATATTTATTTTATTTTAATTTCTATAAATAGTATTGAGCCTATGCTATACACTATCTATTTAGACAGATCATAATAAGCAGTAGCATTTTGGAATATCCACAATGCTAAGCCCTGGCATTATCAGTATCCATAAGGCCACAGCAATGTCTATAAATTACAGAGTTTAGGACATCCAGCTAACTACATAGCTCTAAATTACATATTGTGTTCTGTTGCTTGATGTGTGCATTTAAAGACCAAAGCCAAAGCAGGGTTAAGTATAGAAGCAAAACAACAGAATGAAATGTAGAATGAGAATTAGTTTCTGACAAGAGAAAATATAAATGTCTTTATGTGTAATATACTCTTAGTGATTGAGATGTTCTTGCTAGGGTTGGATGAAGTTGGTTCCAACAATTTATCTGTTATAGTGAATTAAATAGAGCAAAGTTTAAAAGGTTATTTTGTCAAGTGCGTGAAAGAGTTGAAAATTTGGCTACAGAAGATCTTTCTAATTATTCTTAAGTATGCTAGACAGATACATGAAATGCTTCAGAAGGTTGAGCATTTATCTGAGTGCTGTACAAGATACAAAATTGCTTTGGCAAATTTATGCTATTTACAACATGCTGTTCCAGATTTCCCATTTCATATATGTAGTGCCCCTTAAAAGCGCTGCAAATGTCCAGTTACAGGTCCTATTCCTATCAACATCAATAAGAAAATTCTTCTTGATTGCCATGGGAGTGGGACCAGGCCTACAATGAACAGACCTGTTCAGTTATAAACTTCCAGTGCCAGTTGACTTGGGCAGCTGCACACAGCTCCCTGGGGCTGAGAAAGGAGAAGATGTACAGAGATATGAAACGTGGCAGCACTCTGGTGAAATCCACTTTGGTCACTGGAATCCTCTCTGCAAACCAGTTTTGGGTAAACCTGTAAAGAGACAGATATTCACCGTAGTTAAAATCCTGTTGAGATTCTATTGTCACTCTATTGGTCTTCCCTTTCAGAAAACCTGAGATCTCTTTGAAGAATATTGTCAGGAGTGAAGTGATTCCTATGAGGGCATCATTTGCAAAGTGCTTTGGGACCCATTGGGAAGGGATTAAAGATGCATTTAAGTCTAATTAGTTGGCCATTTCTCTATTGATAGTGTCGCATCTCAGTGACATAATGCAACATTTTGAGAGCAAATCTAGACTTTTATGTAAAGAGGAGCATTGCATTATTGCAACTAGTGAACTGTACGTCTTGCAAAACAAAACTATGCCAAGAGTGTGGTCATTTCAACAGAACCAATTATGTTTATTCCAGGCCCTTATATCACTGAGGTTTGTTTTATCGCTCTGCAGAAGACTGGAAAGAGTTGAACCTTTGTATTTGTAGTAGCCATTTTCTATTATTAGTAATCCAGTAGGTCAGGAGTTTGAGATGACTCAGTAAAGAAACTATTAGATAATATGCCTATTATCCTGGGCCTGTGTGAAAAACATATAAATCAATCCAGATGTTTGGATGGAAAAGGATCCAAGGAAATAGTTAAAGATCTCTCTCATTTTTAATAATCACAAGTGGTCAGGAAACAACTCTGCAAACCCTTACTCGCACACAGACCAATAGAAGTCAGTGTATAAGGGATGTCATGATTAGGCCCTTATTTTATAAGAGCTGACTAATACCTGGTCTTGTCCTGTGAGATACAGAGCTCCCTCTGCTCCCATTAGGAGCTAGTGGGAACTTTTTGTGTTCAGTACCTTGCAAAGTTGACTCTTTGGGACCTGATTCTGCAATATATAACGTGGAGCAGGCTGTTATGCCCACATGGAGCCACACTGACTGCAGTGAGTCTCTGCACAAGCAAAGCAGTCTGCCCACCCACCTTATAAACTGCAACATCCAGGTCATAGATTGTGAGGTCTTTGGGCAAGGAACCTTGTTTGCTCCATGTTCTTCACAGCACTGACCACACGGACAGTGCTCACCCAATAATATATAATACTAGATGGAAAAGCTATAGAGGTTGTTTTTTTCTTATTTCCCTACTGATGCAATGAAAAGGGGAAAAGATGGAGAATCTGGAGCCTCCAGCCTGCACTAGACACACATCTATACACTCTCTCACACAATTTTGCTATAATCTTAATATTTAGGTCTTATGAATCTGACAGTGTCCTTATTAAACCAAACTGACGGGACCCTCTTACAAAAGAAAGATACAATTTCAGGTCCCAATCAGATCCATCTGGGCAGCCACCTACACTAGTGTTAAACCCTCAAGGACTTCACTGGGATTCCGCAAGGGTATAGGGATCCCCCGGGCAAATCTCATTACAGAATTGGTTTGCTATGTGTCTTATGTGACATCCATATACATACATACCTGCTTGTTTGGAAAGACGACACTAAGCTAGTCCTTGTAACAAACTTACTTCAGTTGTGATTTACTGCATCTCATCAACATTCTGTGGAGGAATTGTTTGCGCTGCTTGTCTGTCCACAGATCAAACCAATGGCTTATGAGACTAACTCTTTCCTCAAAGAGCTGAAAGGAAACAGAGTATTTCCATATCTAGTTCAGTATGGTATGCAGACCTGTACAAGTCTGATGCACATATAATGATACTTAGGGAGGCGCTGTGACCCTAGTAGATAGAAATTAAACTTGGCAGGGGTGCTGGAACAATTTTTATAGTAGGGGTGCTGACAGCCATTGAACCAAACTGTAAACCCTGTATATGATGGAAAACCCTTCAAGCCAGCGGGTGTTGCAGCACCCCGCCCCTGAACCCGTAGTTCAAGCACCTATGAATTGGAGGCTTGTCTATATGACAAGTCACTGCAAGGCATGCCACAGTGTGAATCTACAGCTTGCACCACAGTCATGTCCTGCACAGATACTGTAACAACAGATTTTGCTTTTAGCTGTTTTGAAAAACCTTGCAGCACTTTGATAGAGACCAGAAAAAGGGGTTTAAATATTGTAAAATTTCACCTCTTCCCCATTGATATAATTAAGGTGGTGATAGTATCAGGACACTTTGACTTGCATAAAAAAGCAGTTAGTTTTAAGATTAAGGCTTTAGATAGATTACTATTACTACTGTAAATAGTGATAGTTTAAAGTTAGAAATCCAAAATAGCGGATACAATAATCCTCTATGAAAGACAGGGTTAGGGTATGGAAAGTTCCAGCAACTAATAGGGAATGACTCAGCATTTCTCCCAAGACCTCAAGGAGAGGAGCTTAGCTATCTTAAAATAAGTATGACATAATGGGGAGGAACTAGACAAAAAAAAGCAATTATGCTAATATCTGGAAGCTGATTGGCTGAGATGGGCTAATTAAGTTAATGAGCAGACCTTGAGACAGAGCAACCAGCATATAAGGCCCACAGCTAGCAGGCTGAGTGTAGTGGGTTTGAGGCTTTATAGAAGAACAGAAGCTACCTGAGAAGAACAGAAAATTCCCAAAAGTAGCCACCTGGGAAAGCAGCAGCAGCAACTCTAAAGGTCACCACAGCAACGGCTGTCATAGCAACACAATCAGCAGTCCCTGCCAGCAGCAAAAGCCAGCAGCAACTGCCGCTACGCCCGCAGCCTGAAGCAGCAGCAGCAGTTAGGAGAATTGTGGCCTTGACAATCACCATCCTTAACATCATTACAGACCGATCAGAAGAACCATTAAGACGAACCAGAGGGAACTTGGGTACGAGTGCAAGTCTGATTTTTCCATGTATTGTTAAGGAGTGCGTGGGTCTGCCTGTAAATAAAGCTGGATGCCTGTGTTCTGAGTGAAATCTCCCCTACCCATCAGGTGACTGCTTGTCCAGAGCTCACAGGATGTTAAAAGCTTAAATGTTAGATGTTAAATATTAAGGTATTAAATGTTAATATTAAGTAAATAATTCTCTCTAAAACTAGAATATTGTAATGATTTATAGAGGTAATGTATATTATGTTGTATTAAGTATGTTACTGAATTGCAGCATTTAGGCTAGAGCCTTGATGTATACAGGGCCTCGTGTGTGTGTGTGTAGATAGATTATCTATTACATTGTAACTGTTATATGATCTACATATCCTGTGTAGTCCGTGTCTTTTATTTTGTTCTGCCGCTTCATTCCTAGACATAATTCTACTGTGTTTTAATATGTTTTATATATTCTTTCTTCTATTAAAAATACTGTAATTACTTATTTTTGAAAACATAAGAATTATTTATTTTTAAAAGCATTTCTGCTTGGGTGTGTGTCAGTCCTTGAGCGGAAGGCTGTACCTGTTTGCTTTCAGGAGTTGGTAAGATTAGCTTGCTCTAGGGAGCCCTCTGTGGGTCGGAGACAACCCTCCTGATAACACACTGGCAATTCCTTTCAGGCAGGCCACAACCTTTTTACCCTTTTATTAAATTAAAAACGCTATTGTAGGCTAATTTAATTGGCATCTAAAATTTAGGGTAACAATACCGCTACAGTGCAGTGGAAGTCCTGGAGTGCAGCTTTACTACGTTTTCAAGTAATAGTACGCCTAGCCACACTCTAGGACTTGCATTGTGCTGCAGCAGTGACCACATGGGCCATTACTGTCTGGTAAACTGTAGAGTCACACCCTGGCTTTTCGTGCAGTAACTTGCCATGTAGACAAGCTCTGGGACTCAGGAGACTTGTATTCCTACCACTTCTCCTGCCACTGACGAGCTTTGTGACCCTGGGCAAGTCACTTCATCTCTGTGCCTGTTTCACTTCCTATCCTTTGTTTAAGCTCTTCAAGGAAGGGACTGTCTCTTACTTAGTGTCTGAACTGTGCCTAGCCCAATGGAGACCAGATCTCAGTTGGAGCCTCTGGGAACTAGCTACTGTAATACAAAAATGAGCAGTCCAAAGGGACAGATCATTACTGAGAAGCTTACTCATTGTTCTTATCCTTGTGATGTATGGTTAAACCGTCTACCTATTTTAGGTACAGTAACTCCTCACTTAAAGTCGGCCTAGTTAACATTGTTTTGTTATTAGGTTGCTGATCTATTAGAGAACATACGCGTTTAAAGTTGCGCAATGTTCCTTTTTAAGGTTGTTTGGCTCGCTCCGCTCCGACCTGACCCTTCTCCCCAGCAGGAGCGCCGGGTGGGTGGAACGGGGCAAGCCCCCGTGCCCCAACCCTGCTCTCCGGCAGGAGTGCCAGGTGGGCGGAGTGAGGCAAGCTCCTGTGCCCTGACCCCACTACGCCCCTGCCTCAACCAAGCTTCACAATCATCATTGGTGAGTGCAGTATTACATTGTTTAAAAATATTTAAAACTTATACTGTATATGTATATAACGTCTTTTGTCTGGCAAAAAAAAAAAAAAATCCCTGGAACCTAACCCCCCCCCATTTACATTATTTCTTATGGGGAAATTGGATTCACTTAACATTGTTTCGCTTAAAGTAGCATTTTTCAGGAACATAACTACAACATTAAGCAAGGAGTTACTGCATTTTTAGAGCAGCAATCACTGCAATGCCAAGGACTGGTGTATTTCTCTAACGGTCCTTGAAAGTGACATTTTGACAGAGGGCAGACATCCATGTTTGTTCTCCTTGGCCCTGGGTTCTGTGGGAATGACACTCTCCCTTCGTTCAAAACCCCTGTACAAGAAGGACATCAAACTTAGTTGTTCTCTGAGGATAGAGTCCACTTCCTCTCACTCTCTCTACTCCAATTGCTGCTCAACAAAGGTCTTTTATTCTTTTACACTTTCCTCTGCAGGTAAAATGAGCAATTTCTGAGTATATAGGCCTAGTGCCAGGCCACAGCAATTGATGTGGGATGAGGCTTTTGGGAATGTAGTCCCATTTAGTTAAGAGCAGTATCTGATTTGATTAAAGGAAAAAGAAAATTTGTTTATAAAACATTGAACCAATATATAAATCTGTAATTTAAAAAAAAATTAAGACATGTAATGCCATTATATCTGACTACAGTTATAGAGCCAATCATGTGCTTGCTAATGGCCATAGTGCTTATTGCTATGAATAGTCCTTGATCCTCACAGGCGTAATTGCTGTCAGACATCATGGCAGTAAATACTTTGCCTTGAGGAAGCAGTTTATTGTTTTTAGTATTGTAGTAGCTCCTAGAAGCCATGGCCCCACTGTGCCAGTAACAGTACAGAGATATAACAGACAGTCCCTGCCCCATTTCTGTTAAATGACCAAAGAAAATAAAGGTGCGGCAGTTAAAAGACGAGGAGATGTTGATGTAATGTTTTTAAAATGTGAGGTTGGTTTCTGATCTAATTTACATGAGCATGCATCAGTGCATATATTGTACGATGTTTCCTTGTCATTGCATGTGCAAGTGGGGGTTGGCGGTGTTTCAAGATATGTGGCAATGTACACCAATGCATTTCATGATAGTTGAGCCTATGAAAATGACTTCTACCAGACTGTAACTTACCTGCTTATTGAATGATTTGTTTGCGATAGGTGTCCAAGTGCTGAACCTTGTGTTCAAGCTCCCAGTAGTCTGGATTTTACTGGAAGACACTCTGATGGACTTCACTGTGTTTTCTGCAAGGAGTCCTAAACACTCTAGTTGCCACTGTTTAACAGTGTGGGGACTTGGTGTTACATAAGCTGTGGTCATCATTGCATCAGTAATACTTGGTTACACCAGCTTTGTTAGAGCCACCTAGAAATTCAGTGAATTAAAGAGATATGTGACGTGATCTAATTAATTCTTAGTAGATGGGTGCAAACTGTAGAATTCAAACTTGGATTCAGATCTGAAGCCCACTCCCAACTCCCACTATGCTCAGTGGGGTAGTTAAATCCAGAAGCCTGAACCCAGGCCCATTTTATATATTGTTTGTGTCTTAAAAATACTTTGCTGTCAATCTTATATCTTGCAATCTTAGGCTAGGTCTACACTACCCGCCTGAATCGGTGGGTAGAAATCGACCTCTCGGGGATCGAATTATCGTGTCTCGTCGGGACGCGACAATCGATCCTCGAATCGACGCTCTTACTCCACCAGCGGAGGTGGGAGTAAGCACCGTCGACGGGAAGCCGCGGAGGTCGATTTTGCCACCGTCCTTACAGCGGGGTAAGTCGGCTGCGATACGTCGAATTCAGCTACGCTATTCGCTAGCTGAATTTGCGTATCTTAAATCAACCCCCCCCGTAGTGAAGACGTAGCCTTACCTATGTTTAGATGAGGCAGCTGGGTAAAGGGCATCAGTGTGTACATAAGCAGGCCAATGCTTGAGCTGTGATTTCATCAGATCACATAACTGAGATTGGGACTGGTCAGTAAGAACCTAGATGGGGGACTTCCCAAGAAACCCAAGCTACCGAAGGAAGTTCTGTTGCCTCAATAGGTGGCAATCTGTCCTCTGTCATATGAACCAATGATCTGGTGTGACTCTTATGGCTCCTATTCTTGTGTGGATGCCTTCTTCTAGTCATTACAAATTCCCTGGGAGTTTTTTTGTATAGAGAGGGGTAGCTTCCCTATTGTTCTTGCCAAATTATAAATTGAGTAATTAGTCTACGTATGTACAATTCTCTTGTCACCATTCCCTTTTAATACCTTTAAAATTAATGTTGGACTCATGAAAACTGCAAGAACTGTAATCCTGGAGACCAATGAATTCTATTTTCAAAATAAATATTTACCTAGTATTTACTAGGTACAGGTGGGTTGTGGTGGTGCATACTTCCCCCACATCTGTCCACCACTGTATCTCAACCATATGCTAGAAAGCTGCCATTTCTGTGTGTGAGTAGTTTATTCCCCATACCCATTCCGTGCTTGGTCCCTCTCTGATAACAAGGGGACTTATTATGGTGAGGATAGCAGATTTCCTCTGGTTTATGGACCTAGTACTGCTGTTTCTAATGCTAGGTCTGTTTAAGTTCCCCTTCCCCTCTCCCTTTATGGAATCCATGTCTGGTCTTTACTGAATAGCCACTGATGAGATGGCACTTTGTCCCTATTTTAAATTGTGCTATAAAAGGTGTGCTGAAATCTCGTCTCCCCACGCTGCTTGCCTGCAAATTACATTTGCATTTTCATCTCTGCACCAGTTTTCATTTAAAAAAAATACCTCACAATTTCTCTGGCAGATTAATGTAACCTTCTTGCCCTCTTAAAAGTTCTGATCTCTACCCTCTGCTACAAATCAATCATGCACAAAGTACCTGGAAATTATGAAAAACCTAGAATGTTCATTTTTGGTTTAGTTTTGAAATCTTTACAGCTGTTGCTCTGCAGCCTATATGATCAGGCCTGCAGGACATTACTCCCTACTCTTTCTATTAACATTAATACAGCAAAACTAAAATGCAAAGCAACCCACTTTTCCCATAGAACAGGGAGTTCATAGTCTATTGAATGCTTTACCTCTAGGAGAGGATACGTCTTGCTTTTCCTTCTGAGCAAGCCGCTGGAGAGCTGCCGTGGAAGCTGGAATTACTGCTGCGTTGGATGAGGGTCAGTACTCCCCATCTCCATAGGAACTGCACAACAAGCTACACCTTGGGCTCCCAGCCAGAGCTTGACTCAGGCTACTGTTGCCTTGTGTGCCCCTCCCCTAAAGGGGAAGGACCTACGGCACAGCTTCAAATCTCAGTGTGGGCTCACTTCCACTAGACTTGCAGCTGCCCATACACCGTGTAGTGACGTGACCATGGAACCATCTCTTGCATTCCTACTATAACAGACCCTTTACCCCACATTTGGCAGTGACACAGCAGAATTGGGCTGCAGCACTCCTGAACAGAAGGGAATGGCACTGGTTTGTCCCAGTGTAGGACAGGCCAAATGGAGAGCAGCATAGTTGTACCAAACTACAGCATAGCACCATCCATCCAAACTAGCGTACAATGGGACAACCTACCACTATTGCAAGTGAGTCAGAACTAAAGGCCAGCATCTCTCAACTAGGGAAATCTTTCTGAGTGGGGAACCATTAGGTGGGCACAGCTTTTGTAGAACTAGGTAAGCTTATCCTAATTGTAAAGGTTGAGAAACTGGAACACAAGTTAAGGAACTTCCCTGGGGCCACAAAGCCAATCAGTGGCAGTATAGGAAATATAAACAAGGTTTATATTACTGACTCCCACAATGTTGCAATGCTAACTACCTTTATCTCATTCAAAGTGTGCTTCAGAAGTGTAATGCTTTGAGGGGCACAAGTGAAGGAGCAGGATATTTTTTAAGCTGCTCCCCAAATCTCCACTGTTGATCAAAATGTTGATTAACTTTGTTTGCAGCTATACAGTTAAACAGTAATCGTTTTGGCAAGAGTTTTGTTCTGAGCTAATAACTTATTTGTGGCACCAACTACACAACCTGGAATTTTGCCTAGGATACGGTAACTTATTCTTACACTGTAGCTTGCCCACAATAACAGTAAATGTAAGTGAAGTAAAGAACACCCTAGTAGAACCAACTCCTTCAGGTGACATCAACCATCTTATGAAATATTGATTTTCTTGTTACTAAATCTCTTTGCTACTTGAAGTCTGAAGAGACACTGTTAAAGTTGACAAGCTAAAAATCACAACCATCTCCTTTTAAATATATGTATATTCTATTTCCTCAGCTCTCCTGCAGTAGTACATACTACTTGAAGACAGCGTTCAAATAGTTTCTACATAAAAATACTACACTCCTGCTTGCAAAAAGTTTTAGAGCTAAAAATCCTATGTACAGCCACTGTCTAGTTATTGGCTGACCAAAGTCTGACAAAGCCTTGGGTACACTTTCTTTTGTGGTCAGTGTATTGTGCTCCCAGTTCCTCTCTACACTGTCTTGGGAGCGGAGTAGTCTGCTCACAACCTCCCCAGAAGACATCCATCAGATTAGGAGTTAGGGATCTTCCGTGATGGCAAACTCTTTCTAAAAAGTCTCACTGACAAAGGGAACTGTGAAGTAAATCACAGTGGAACAAGGGAAGTTTGGGGGAAGGACTTTACTAGGAATCTGATGGCTTAGTGTGGAATTTGGGCTTCTAGGTGGGAGAAGGAAGGGAATGCCAGTACTTTACTTAGAAGGTCAAGAGTTGGCCTTGCTTTCAGTGGGGATTATGGTATCTAAAGCCTCCTCCTCACAGAGTTGGAGTTTCTGTTTAGAACTTTAGGAATCAGACAAAGCTACAATTGATTCAGAAGGAAAGAGGTGGGAGCTCATGAGGCAAAGAACTCTGTTATTTCAATGAACGTCTATGGAATCCTCTTCTCTGAGTGGGACTTGCACAGAATTTGAACTTTTTCTCCTCTGTCCCAGGCACTAGTAATATGGATAGATCAAGAGCTCAGAAGACCCAAAAGGGAAGGGAGAAAAACTTCAGTCCTGCTATAGAACAAATGCACACAAAAATGGAATCTGAATAAACAGTTTAACTACACGTTAGAACAAATGCACCACTGAGTGCACATTTTCACATGCCCTGGTAGAAGTTTTGAGCCATCACGTAATCAGTCTTTGCACAAACACAGGCTTTCTCTGTCCATGTTCAAGAAATGTAGCAATTTGTATGGGATTTGGGCTCATGCTGCTATAAGGCAGGAGCAGGTTTCAGAGTAGCAGCCGTGTTAGTCTGTATCCGCAAAAAGAACAGGAGTACTTGTGGCACCTTAGAGACTAACAAATTTATTAGAGCATAAGCTTTCGTGGGCTACAGCCCAAAAGATTCAGCTTGATTGTACGAAAGGAACATTGTGTGGGGTAGATTTGTGCTTATTAGCTATGGGCCTGCTTTGTCAACTGTGAATCCATCAGTAAAACATCTTCAATACTGAAATATGTATCGTAACGTGTGCTCCACAAAACCTGCCCGTAGAAGCACTTGTTAGAAGCAGACCTCGTTACTGGGCATGTGTTGAAGGTCAGTGTTTATTGTTGCAGACTCTCCCCACTCTTGAAATAACTAAAAATAGGGAACAGCCATTAACCCCCCAAAAAGGGAGACTTTACTAAACAAAAGAAGTTAATGGAAAGCAAAGTAGTGTAGAATGGATTTATTATGGAGTGACAGTGTTTAAGTATTGCTGAAAATTCAAAATTGTCAAAACCAAATGACATGGACTTCCAGTATGTATTCCAATTCTAACTGGGTGAAATTTTAAAGTGGTTGACAGAGCAAGGGAAAAAATTGACTTTGTAAAAATTGAGACCATACAAGAGCTCTTTCTCTGACCATAATTAAACAGATGCTACACTTTTTAACATAGTGTATGGCACAATTTAATGGTGAACAAAACACTCTAAAGGGTGTTCAGATTGTCTACATACTAGGCAGGAAGGCAGCTACAAAAAAACTTCACTGCTAGCTTTGTCAAAATTGGAGTAATGTAATATGTACATATATAAATCCAACAGATATATGAACAACACTGAGAATGTACTTTCAAGTTTTCCCCAAACACTTTATATTAAATAAGGCATTAATACAAAGCATAGCAGCACACCATTGCAGTTAGATCAATAGATTCCAACCCTGATATATCGCAGTGCTCAAATCTGCTAACAGGAATGTGTGAAAATAATCACTTGCATTTGCATTTTAATTCTTTGTTGTGGAAAATGAGTAAGAATCTAGATTCCATTGGAAAAATAAAGACATGACTTCTTGGAGAGGTCTCTAAATCAAAAAAATCTACACTTTTAGCTGGTGGAGGTATTTGGGATATCTTGTGCATCTGCTAAATGAAGTTTTTGTCTGGAACAAAGAGTTAAGAAATTAAGTTTTCATATGATAACACAAGAGAATTTACCTTATGAATATCTGTATTATACCGATATTTAATGTTTGTAAAGTATGATAGATTTCAGATGACATAAAAGAACAAAATATTACACATGGCCTGACATGCTAGAATATCAATACACATTGGATGCAATTATACACAAGGTCGAAGTTTACATGTGAGAGGGAAAAAACAGTATCACAAGTCATCTTAGTGCTAAGCACATTGTCACCAATTTAAAAATAAATTAAACCTCTTCTTTTTTATTGCAATTACAAAATAGCCTGATCCAAATATTTTCAATAAAATGCAAATAGTAAAAATGAAATACATGTTTAATATTTTCCTTGCCTAAAAAAATAAGTTTAAATTTAGAGACTATTAACAAATCTTAAATGGGAAGATTGAAAGAATGGAGGCGTGCAGGTATCTAGAAGGGCACAGCCCTGGTCCTGTGCGTTTACATAAGAAAATGTATTAAATAAGTCTCTTAGAATACAGACCATTCACTATTAATTTGAGGACATTTGAAATCCTCATTAAAATACTATCCTTATATTAAAAGATGCTAACTCAGATCAGTTGCTTATATAATTAGAGCCCAATGAAACACAGACATTTTAGAACCACTTTTTCTGACGAGAGCAGGAACAGTTATGCCATGAATTTCTGTAAACGTTGTAACATAGTAAATGAGTTATAGCAGGGGCTGATTTCACTAAATATCAGTAAGGCTGCACAACAGTTTCCAATAAATCCTACTCAAATTCCAAAACATACACCTTTGGGACTGAAATATTTCACACTTGGCCTCTGGCTTGGTGAAACATTTTGGAAAGTTCTTCTCTCTCTCTCTCTCTCTCTCTCTCATCTACTTATATCAGGGGCGGGCAAACTTTTTGGCCTGAGGGCCACATCAGGTTTCCAAAATTGTATGGAGGGCCAGTTAGGAGAGGCTGTGTCTCCCCAAACAGCCAGGCATGGCCCGGTCCCCACCTCCTATCCGACACCCCTCCCCCCCCGCTTCTCGCCCCCGACGGCTCCCCTGGGACTCCTGCCCCATCCAATCCCCCTGTCCCCTGACTGCCTCCCCCGGGACTCCTACCCCATCAACCCCCTCCATTCCCTGTCGGCCCCCCCAGTACTCCTGCCCCATCCACCACCCCCTGCTCCTGTCCTGACCACCCTGGACCCACCACCCCTGACTGCCCCCTGCTGCCCCATCCAACCCCCCTCTCATTCCTGACTGCCCCCCCAGGACCCCTGCTCCATCCAACCCCCCTGTTCCCCGCCCTCTGACCGCCCCGAACCCTATCCACCCCCCCCACCATCCCCCAAACTCCTCTGCCCTCTATCCAACCCCCCACCCCGCTCCCTACCCCTTTACCGTGCAGTGCAGAGCACTGGTGGCGTTATAGCTGCGCCGCCCAGAGCACCGGGTCAAGCTGTGGCTCTGCAACTGTGCTGCCTGGCCGTCCAGAGCGTTGCGCCGGCGGCACGGCGCACTGAGGCTGCAGGGGTGGGGGGACAGCACGGGAGGGGCCGGGAGCTAGCCTCCTGGGACAGGAGCTCAGGGGCTGGGCAGGAGGGTCCTGCAGGCCGGATGTGGCCCGCGGGCTGTCGTTTGCCCACCTCTGACTTATATGGTCCTTGTTACTGTTGTATCTGAGCACCTTATACTCATGGATACATTTATGATCACAACACCCCTGCGAGGTAGGGGAACACTATCATCCGCATTTCACAGACAGGGAAGTGAGGCACAGAGAGATTAAGTGACTTTCACATAGGAAGTAGGTATCAGAGCAGGGAATTAAACAGTGTGTCTCAAGTCCCAGGCTGATGCCCTAACTACTGGACCATCCTTCTGCAATGGTTAGGAGGCTTACAAGAATGGAAATGACAACTTAAGGTAATATATACATTAATATAAATGTAAGTTATTTAGCTGGTTATTTGCAGCTGTTAATGCTTAGGCATTTAACGGTAACGCTGCAATTCTGTATTTTGCATATTTCAGTGATCTATGTTATAAGTTTGTGTGCAAGTTTCCTCCTTTGACAGGAGCCCTAAAAAGTGTTGTGGAAAACTGAAGAATATTAGAATTGTTTTGCCCTAGTATCAGCAGGACAGAACTCCATTCCTGAACACTTTAGGAGGCATATTATTATGCGTGGCTGCTCCAGAGTTCCCAGCCAAAGCAGGTAGTTTATATCAAGGTCTGCACTCAACTGGCTAAACAGTCTTTTTTCTCAACATGTCCAGTCTAAAATTTTATACTTCAGCTATGACAATTTTAGATATCTGTGTCTGATGTACCTTTTTCTTTCAAAGTGTAAACAGAAACAGTTAATGAAGAAATCTTTAAAGAAATAGCCTATTCACAAAGTTTTGTTTAGATCTACAGCAACCTACACTTTGAGTGTTACAGGAAAGCCATCTGTAAACTAGAGGGATCTGAAAACATGACATACTACAGCCCTGAATTTCAAAAAGAAGCACTGTTAAAATCCATTTTAACTCTCCTGAGCTACAGAACATCTGTGAAATGTATTTTCTGGAAATTTAATAGTATAATTTTGGTTCTGATCAACTTTTTATTGCAAAAATGTTCACCAAAAATGACATTTAATAAAAAGGATACATAGAAGAATTCAGTTCTTCCAGCTGCAATATAAATGAACAAAGTATGAGAAAAAACACTGTAGTTATAATTAATCAAGTAAACATGTCAATAATACAATTATAAATGGTACTAACACATATTTAGGGTCTGTTGCAAAAAAATTAAACAAACCCTTCATGATAGTACTGTAAGTTTAAAAGCAAGTGTAGCTCTACACTAGGAAGTTTTGAGAAATTAGACTTTTTGGATATTTAACAGTTTTCCTGTTTATCAAAGAAGGCACCAGAGGAAAAAAAAAAGATTGATACATTTAGAATACACAGGTCCAGATAATTCTCTCTCTCTAGTCTCTACTAGGTGTGGCAGAGTACAGAAAGAACACAGGGAAGATGGTTCAGCTCGCTGATGCTCAGGCTGGTTCTACATCAGCCTAAGCTCTGAAACAGTTTGCAGGACCTTAAAGGAGGCTCTAAACTGCACAAACTGGTAGAAGCGCCACAAGGAGTCGTCTGAATAAGAGGGATGGACAAGGCACTTGTATTTCCTCAAAATTAATGCTGAGGAAGTAGAATCCTCGGCAGATATGGGAAATATCCTGGGTCATTAGAGTCACATTTTTCCGCAACACATTTAAACCTAAATTCCTGAGACCCTAAGGTCTTCAAGTTGTATAGAAAGAATACCACTGCTGGATCCTGTTCTTGAACCAGATCTAATTCTGTGAAGCAACTTCAGTGGAAGACGGTCTGTCTTGACTATACTTACATCTGATAGCAGCCTATCCAAATTGGAGTCACTGGCAAGTTTTCTTTTATCTTCAGGAAGTTCTTCCAACTCCCCATAGAGTTCCAAATTCAAGCGAGCTAGCTTCTCCTGCATCCCCCGCACATGTTCCATCTGTTCTATGGAACACTCATTTCCTGAACAAAGCAGATTGTAAAGCTGTTATGTAAGAGTCTGACAATGGGGTAAGGAGCAAAGTCTAAGCTACTGCATATATATCTTAGATGGATTTTCATAGTAGAGGGAAAAAAGTGGTCAAATATCAGAAACAAATCCGTTTACCTTCCATAGGACTCAGTTTTATTTTTCCATGTTTATTACCGTAACTTTTTAAATAAAAGCTTCTGTCCTTGCATTTGATCCTGTATTTGGGTTATGCTGAATTTGTGATATCAATCATTTCAATGGCAAGAAACTAAGATTTTAAACAGGTGCAATGTTCTCACCCTGTTCTGAATGGAAGATCTGCATGCTGGATACAGTCCACCTCTGCCCCATCTCTAGACCTGGCCTTATTTTTCACTTAAAGTGTCATCAGACTAAACTTGGCTGTTCCTGGAGTTTCTCCTCCAGCACCTCATAACCTCTGTCTCTCAGACATGCTCAACCCCCTCCTATTTAACCAGATTATAGCTAATTGGATACCCCTGAACTAATGTATGTACTTTGCAAAAGTACCTCCATACTTCTCTGCAGGGTTGAAGCACCTGGCAGCAGGAATGACTAAGCAGAAGAACCCTGTAACCCCATGCAGAGCCCTAGAAACTTACACCTGTTGTATACAATATTATGATTCCATTTCAAGGTCAAAAAGAAGAGTAAGATGGGCTGCATGTATGAAAGCAAATATCTTCAATTAGGCCCGATCCTGCTCACATTAAAGTTAATTACCACACTTCATGAGAGCCATGGGCTTAGGTCCTAAACAAGAGCACTGAGCACTTTGATGCCATGTATGAGGCATAGGTTCTGGAAAAACTCCATTGCAGAATTGAGAGGAGATGTCACATGATATGCCTAGGTTCTAAAGGTAAGAATCATCTTCATGGACCCTCAGTCAATAGTTCATGAAACAGCAGCAGCATCTGACTATAGGCAAGAATTTGCAGTGGTAATCAATTCACCCAAAAAGAAGAAGTAGGCATAACCTACGCTCGGATTCGAAAAGCTACCCAATACCAACCCCTTTTCCTATCACCTCTGGACCAAGTAATATAGCATTATACTTTAAACAACAGTTACAGGTGAAGTTCTACACAGAAACTCTATTTCTGGCAAGATGTAAATTTGGCAAAAACAGAATTCAGTCCCCCAGCATAAAACAAAATTTTAAACTTTTTAATTTTAATTAAATATTAGCAGATATACAGTTTGAATTTGTTTCCTACTTTGGAATTTACTACTTCATTTCATAAAGGCATCTTATTTCTTGGTTACATTTCTGCTAATATTTAACATACGCAAAGTATTTTTAAACTTGATATTTTAAATCTACAAGCCAAGAAACTGATTTGTGTGTCCCATGATAATTGGAACACAATCTCTTAGCACACAAGCACTATGAAAGGGACTTTTTGACACAGCATAGACCCAAAGATAACCCTATGATTCAAAGGGTTGCTATCTCAAATGGCCAATAAAATAATCATGACCAAGTATAGACTAACCTCTTGTCTAATACAGACTGACAATCTCTCTGTAACTAGCGCATCTTGTTTGCAAAAAACCTGCTATCTTATATAAAAGCAACAGCTGGGTAAAGAAAACCCACATACTTACCGAATGCTTGAAGTTTGCCAGAGTGGAAATCATTTAGAAGGCTCAGAAGTCCCCTCTCCATCTCTTGCACATCTGATACATCTGTGAGAAAAGAGTGCTGTATTGGAGCTGCCTGTGCCCCTTTTCCTTCCCCTCCTGGAGGTTTGGCTTTTTCTTTTATTCCTCTGAGGAAATGAAAGACATGTAATTTTACAGAAGAGACTACCTTCCTCTTTTTGCTCCTGCTGAAGAAGTGCAATGAAGGACTATCCTAGAAATCAGCCTTAAAAGGACAACTGTAGTGAATGTACATACTTAACTGCACCATCAAATTATAAAGTGTGGATCACAAATTTTACCTAAATATAAAGTGATCATATTGTTAAGCCACTATCTTGACAATCTGATAATACAAAGCAGGACTCCAAGAATCTGCTTTCTTATTACCATTAGAAAGCACAGGATAATCCACACATTTTCCTTTTAAAAGTATTAAGAAAAACTTTTTGATTTCCCAATACTTTGATAGGAAGCAGACTCCTGGAACTCTACTTGGCATCAAACTAGGCCCCTGGGTGGGGAAGTAAATAACAAGGCAACCACATTCACTGAACAGATATTAAAGCAGTAACAGGTATTTCTAATGTATACATTCATATTCGCTAAGATTTTATAACTTGTCACTAGTTTTATTTTTCTTTCATAAAACTGCATGAAAGTTAGCCAAGCAGACACATTCTTAAATACTCTGCATACAATGCACGCTCATACAAGTGTGGAGAAACTCAAGTGAATTCAATCTTTTTACTCAACTATTCCATGAGTAGCTTATCCTGATGTAAATACAGTTTTGTTGGCTGAATATAACCTGCAACTACTACTTTAGTTTAGAAACTGCAATAAATTTCCATATGACCACCCCTTGTCAAGTCAGGCTAATAGCTTGGCCATCCACAGAAATGATTCATATATAAAAATAAGTTTAGGTCAAATTTAAGAACAACAAAAATATCAAAGTGACTATATTTCCCCCATATCTTGCCATATGAGGAATAATCCTGTTGTGTATTTTAAAACATTATTGAGTTGCACACAATGATAAATTTTAGTCCATTCTCAGGTCAGCTGCAGTTACTGTAGATTTCTAGAGTGGTACACCTTGCATTTTGGATAATATAATATTTCTAGAGAAAACATTTTTCCTGAAATGCAATGGAGAAAGAATATCTACTGCACTTCTGAGTGGCAGATTCAGCAAGCTCTGCCATTCTGCTGATATTGGCACCTCCACACTAGATCTCAGAGCAGCACTGATAAAGTTAACTACTACAAAGATTGCTTAAGAATTTTGTTCTCAACCGTATTCTCTACCCACCTCTGCCTACATGCATTAGTTCACTGTTTAACCTCCAGCTAATACTTTTAGGCCAATAATCCCAACTGTCTCTCCTTTTCCCACCCTCAGTGATTTGTAGAATATTAGGAACTTACCTTTTTAACTTTGGTCTTTGTGAATTTGCTTGTGGTGCAGGATTTGAAAATGCCGTACTTTTACTGACCGGCACAGAATTTTTCTTGGCATTAGCAACCTGAGTTGGGTGACTACTGGATGATTTGGGGCTCCTCCTCTTGATTTTCCTTTCTTCCATTTCCGCTGGTTAACTATTGCGCTCAGACTAATTTCTTATCTTATGGAAGGAATAAAATAGTTAAATATCCATTGAAAGGGGCAAACGAGTTATTTATTATAAAGAGCTGTAGTGATGCTCAGGCGTATTGTATAAGAGTCTAGTTTTTAAACCCCTCACAGATCAGCAGCAACTGCTTTACCCAAAAGGAAAATCTTGATTTTCAAGATAAGCTGGCAAAGCCTGTAAGAGCAGCAGAAAAAAAAAGATCACAAATCTAGAACTTCCAAGTCAGCTGGAGCCCCACTAGTAACTAAACTATTCTACTACACTTATTTTCTGTTACAGTAACTCCTCACTTAAAGTCGTCCGGCTTAACGCTGTTTCATTGTTACGTTGCTGATCAATGAGGGAACATACTCATTTAAAGTTGTTCAATGCTCCACTCTTACGTTGTTTGGCTGCCTGCTTTCTCCACAGCTGGCAGCCTCCCTACGCCCCCCCACAGCGCCTCCCGCCAGCCCCCACGCATCAGCGCCTTCCCCCTCCTCCCCTGCCTCCTGCCCGCAGAAATCAGCTGGCATTTTGGAGGGAGGGGGGAGGAGCGAGGACTCGGCACGCAGGCTCTCCCTCCCTCCCTCCCGAACATGGCAAGCCAGCTGATTGCCCCGGGCAGGAGGGGTAGGAGGGGGAGCCTGCACCAAGTCCTCGCTCCTGCCTCCTAAACGCTGCAAGCCAGCTGATTGCCCCGGCAGGAGGGAGGGGGGAGGAGCGAGGACTTGGCGCGCCTCCCCCCTCCCTTCCCTGCCTCCCGAACATGGCAATCAGCTGGCTTGCGGCGTTTAGAAGGGAGGGGGAAGGAGCCAGGACGCAGCGTGCGAAGTAAAGGGGAGGGGAGAAGAGGCAGGTCAAGGGTGGGGGCTTGGGTGTAGTGGGCAGGCTGAGGGTTGAGCCCCCCACCCCTGCTGCTTGCAGAGTAGGGGAAGCTGCCCTGGAACGTAACCCCCCCTATTTACATTAATTCTTATGGGGAAATTGGATTTGCTTAACATCATTTCACTTAAAGTCGCATTTTTCAGGAACATAACTACAACGTTAAGCGAGGAGTTACTGTACATGACTGGTGTGTACTAGAAATCACCCTTTCAGCCACTCTTACTCAATTATAGACTAAGAATAATCAGAGATGACTGAAGCAAATTGTAGTATTATACAATGCATTAATGTTCTAGAAATAACCTATATGTACCCAAATATTTAAAAAACACATCACTATGTATTTTATAACAGCAATAATGAGCTTGGTATATGGCATTTCCTGGAAATTAATGACTAGGTGGAGCCTGTGCCCCTACAGCTGTTCTTCAATCTTTATTAGTTAATTCTGTCACTTCCTCAAAGTAGTCCTTCAGCAGTTAAAAAAAAAAAAACTCACACTGAAAGCACATGGGATCAGAGTAAGAAAACTGAAAAAAGTAATAAGCCTGTTCAACTGCCACACTCCAGATGCTTTCCAGTTCTACTTTCTGCATAGAAGTAGCAGCATGAGCATTACATAAAAGCAAGCTGATATTAAATGTAGCAGTAAAATAAAAAACAGTATAACAAACAGCATTACTTCATAGTCCATCTACAGCTGCCCTATTGTCAATGGAGAAAAACAGAAGAGGAAAAAGCCAGTCCCCTTTGCCGCTTCAAACTTCTCTACTCCTCCCTCATTTTACATCGAAACTTTCCTCTGTCCCACTTGGAGTTTCTGTTATTCATTCTTTCCTTCTCATGGCCAGCCCTTATTTAGAAGGGAGCTGCCTAGCTGAAACGCTATCTTCAGGGTTGACACTGACACCATAATGCACTGACCCAAGCCTGCTGTTTTCTTTCACTATTTATAATTACTGTAAATTGATTAATAAAAATTAAAGGAATTAGGGATGAAGCAGAAACTTTGGACACAAGAAAAATCTTAACAGCCTGATTGCATAGGGGTGTCCCTGTGAGTTCATACTACGTGCCCAACCATCACAGAAACATTGGCTTCAAAAGGCATGAGAGCAAGGCCAGCAGTTCTGCAGGACACATACTGTTCTGGTGTTTTTGCATTCACAGGGTGAGTGAGACATCCTGACACTGCTCATGGATGTTGGTTGGGGCTCATCTTGTGCTATGTCTGGTGTGATGCCATTTACCCGACCCCAAACTCAAAAGCCACAAGTCAGATTCATAGGTAGGGTTGCCAACTTTTGAATCCCACAAAACCGAACACCCTACCCCTGCCCCTTCCCCAAAGCCATGCGTCCTGCCCCTTCCGCAAGGCTCTGCCCCCCGCTCACTACATTCCCCCTCCCTTTGTGGCTCGCTCTCCCCAACCCTCACTCACTTTCACTGGGCTGGGGCAGAAGATTGGGGTGTGGTAGGCGGTGAGGGCTCTAACTGGGAATGTGGGCAGGAAATGAGGGGTTGAGGGTGCGGGAGGGGGTGGGGTTGACGGTGCAGGAGGGGGCTCTAGCCTGGGGCCCTGGCTTGGGGTACTGGCTCTGGGGTGGGGACAGGGATGAGGGGTTTGGGGTGCAGCTGGAGGGTGGGGCTGAGGGATTTGGAGTGTGGGAGGGAGCTTCAGGTTTGAGGCAGGGGGAGGGGTGCAGGTGAGGGTGGCTGCTCACGGGGTGCAGGCGCGCAGCCAGGACAGGTAGGGACTAGTCCGCCTTAGCTCCACAGCACCACTGACCGGACTTTTAACGGCCCGGTCGGCAGTGCTCACCGGAGTTGCCAGAGTCCCTTTTCAACTGGGTGTTCCAGTCGAAAACCGGACCCCTGGCCACCCTATTCACAGGTGATGGGACTACAGGCGCTACTGCCCCCACTTGAAGTGGTTTCCATCAGCGATGGGTTAACAGTTTGGTTCAATGGCTCTCAGCACCCCCCTATAAACACAGTTCCACGCCTGCTCAGACCGCACCCAACCCCGAGAGCTGCACCGGGGCACGGTGTGTTGTGCATTACATGGATACACTACACGGCACCGAGCCCAGGGGCTGCTCCTGTTCCGCGGCAGCGCCTGCCCGGCAGAGGGTTCTGGGGCCCGGGCCCGGACCACGTCCCCTCGCCCCCGCGGTCGGCCCCAGGCCCTACCTGCGCAGCTTCCCGTTTCACCGGTTTCCTAGCGTCTTTAGGGAAGTGACGCACTCGTCACGTGAGAAAGCAACGCCTCCTCATACGACCTTCGGTGGGCGCGTCGTGCATTGTGGGAGCAGGAGTGCAAGCCTCCCCCCTCCGGCGCGCAGCTCTGTAGCCAAGCCTGTGCCTGAAGAGCGAATAAACTACAACTCCCAGAATTCCTTGCGGCGAGAGCCGGAAGGGAGGAAAAACCGAAACGGCCGCTCTGTGGGGGTGGGGCCAGGAGTGTCCCCCGCCCTGCCCCATTTTAAAAGGGTTTGCTCCTCTCAGTCCTCTGGCGCGTGCCCCTCGGAGGAGTGCGGCCTCGTCGCCAGAGTTACAGGGAGGGGTTCAGCGCGCCCCTCCCCAGCGCAGACATAGCTTCCATCCCGGGGCGCAAGCCCCCCGCGCTAAGGCTCAGCGCGCGGTAAAAGGAACGTGGGGGCGTGGCAGCAGCTGTCTCCCCACGCGCTGTGCGCAAAGCACTGAGAGGCGCCCAGGCGGAGCTCCCCGAGGGACACGCCCCTTACAGGCTCGTGCACAGCCCTGCCTAGGCCAGGCGTCGCCTCTGGCTCCGGGCGTGCAGCCGGCTCAGGCAGCGGGCGGGTCTGAATTGGGTCCGCGGTAGCTGCGCGGTCCGTGATTCACAGGCCCTGTAGGGGCCAGTCCTTGCCGGCACTGGGGCTGGGTGGAGGTGTCCCAGGACCCGGAACTCTGTGCAGGAGCAGGACAAGGGCAGACGCCTGTCAATTCCTTCCTCCCTTCTGCAGGTGGCAGCTCCGAGTCACACGCTGGATCTTTTAATAGCGCTGTACTCGGCTTGTAGGCCTGGCAGAAGTCAATTTTTTTTTTATAATTGTGACAAATAACATTGATTATTTTTAAGCATTTTTCTAATTTTTTTTATCCGTTTTCACAGTTGCAGGAAATTATGGAGCATAGGTACTGGAACTAAGGGTGCTGCCACACCCCATGGCTTGAAGTGGTTTCCATCATGGGTTAATAGTTTGGGTAAATGGCTCTCAGTACCACCACTATACAAATTGTTCCAGTGTCCTTGTAATGGGGGGGGTTTCCACACAATAATTGTTCAATGCCAGGACTTATTGAGATTCAAAAAATTAAAACTTCATAACCATTAAAACACACATTGTCAATGTCATGTCAAAATATTCAAAGTAAATATCCTTAAATCAAACTCTTCATAAGTTCTCAATATGTTTTTTTTCTTACTTTGATAATAACCAAAATTTATGAATCCGCAATGGAAATATTCTGTGGTTGGTTTGTGTGTATGGTGAAAATGATATTTACTGAGATTTACCAATAAAAGCAAATCCCCCTCCCCCTCCCCCCAGTCTGTTTTCATATCTGCAAAGCAATGGATTAACTTTTTAAACAAAGTATTTGTTTTATGAATAATTACTTTTCCAGTGCTACTACACTAATTGTTTCCAGCATTTCTATTGTTTTTTTGTTTTGTTTATTTTCTTGCATTTAGTAGGTCCTAAGAAGAGGAGGAGATAGGGCAGTACCAACAGGCACTCATTGCCCTAATTTAATTATAAATTAATTAAGTCCCAAAATGATTTGCAGAAGTGTTATGGCATGTAACAGTTCTGTACTTTGGAAAACTGGTAATGCCAGCTTCAGGTTGTAACCTAGAAAGTCATGGTTCCAAGACTATATTCCCCTGTTGTATCTGCAAATGAATTTTCTCTCTAACCTCAGGAAACAACCTGAACAATTCCAAGATAGCCATGAGAAGATATCCTAGCATGTTTGAATCTTAAAATGGGATGCAATGGCTACTCTGAGAAATGTGAGCACTAAAATGCCTGCAGTTACATTTTTTTTAGAAAGTCTTGGGAATCTGGTTTTGGATAATCTAAATTGTGAGAGAAGTCAGGAAAACATGTTTATTTTTAAATATTTTAATGCTGTACCTATTTCTTAGTGCACATAAATCAGTGTGATTCAAAATGAAATCTGTCCAGAACACATCACCAGATAAAGCAATCAATCAGGCTTCAGAACAAATGCTATCAGATGAACAGTAATTTCACATTCACAAAGCACTTTGGGTCTACCATCAACCCGATAGTAGTTTAGCTTTGCTGTATGAGGGATCAGTTAGAACAATTTATTTACTATATTAAAACCAAAGCACAAATAGTGTGTAATTTACTCTGGCACACTGTAGAAAAGCACAACAATCAGTGCTGCTTATTTTGGGAATCCATTTTTTAGCATACAGAGTTTCTTTGCTCTGTGTATATTGTCATCACTGCAGATGTATGGATAAAGTTACCTTAAAATAGCACTAGGGAACTTAGAAGAAAAATTAAAGTTTAAAAAATCCCTTGTTACCAGGTTAATGTAATAATTTTATTCATAATTTGAAAGTTTGTGATCTGATGGGTAGTAGAATTATTATTAACATATCTCCGTTTGTCTCCTTTATTGGTGATTTAGCAGTGCCTATAAACAAAGATAATTGAAAAGGTAATAGGCTGCTGTGAGGTTTAAATTAGTATCTGTTTTAATTGTGGAAATCTTCCTTTAAGGTGAATAAATTATGTTTTGTATAAATAGTAATTTCGCTCAGAATCAAAAACAATGTCCATATAGTTTGGATTTGATACTGAGAGCCATATGGTAGAGAACACTGTTAACTGGAGTCAGATAAAGGTATTGTACATTCAGTGAAACCTGGTATTCTTCGGATTAACTACACTGATCCACCTGAGATTTGGAGTAATTTTAGTGTTATGGTAATGTCTCAAAATCAAGCTAGGAAAAATGCATTATTGTTCCTCTCTGGGGTATTGTATCAACATCAGCAAGAATTACAACTCTGGTTCTTTGTGTTTAAAACTGATTTAATCACTGTAGCATCAAATACAAACAGTGTTTTAATAGGAACATTTTTGTTTTTCCTTCTTGTTAAAGAAGTGAAATATAAAGTTAATGAAATCTGATTTACTATTAAGTATTGTTTGCATGTAGCTCTTGTTACAAGCTAGCGAATCCTCTTTGAATTCCATAGTCCTTTCATTTTAGTATTAGGTTGGGAAATGGATGGTTAAAAGGTGACTTCACAGACTGCCACATGTCATCTTCCGTAAAATGAGAATGTGATACCACCATATTTTTATATATTATCTGATACAAAAATTTTCACATGGAGCCATAGATATCAAGGTTGGAAGGGGTGCTGAGGTTGCTACAAAATAGGAGGGGTACCTTTACAAAATCTTCCTTGCCCAGAGGGAGTAGTCTTTTGGACAGGTAAGTTCACTTCTTCATTATCATAATCCTGGTTATGTGTGGGCTAGTAAATATTGTACTTGGGCTGGTAAATGATCACGACAATGTGGCAAAGCTGCCATTATGCATAATGAAACTTACCTAAAAATAACATTCAAAGTCGCCTGCTTCTTCACTGGTTCTTAAACTGAATGATTTGTCTTTCTGTCCCACTCACTTTCCTCTTTCGTTTTAGCATGAAAAAAGCAGCCACAATAAACCTATCAGAACCACAGCTGAAACATCATGAGATTTACAGATTAGTTCATTTTTTAAAATGTTGCTTGGGATTTTAAAAGTAATAACTTTATGTACACTAGCTTAGGTAGAAATTTTCTTTAAACTATCTTCATTTTCACACTTTGCAGGAAAAAAATCTATAGGATTTAATAAAAATGTAGATCCCTGGTATGGAATTTTATAAAATGGTTTAAAAGAATTATAGAAAATAAATACTTCTCTCTTACATTCTGTATATATCTAGAGTAATTTCTATATATCTAACCCTACTGGCTTCATCCCTGCTGAATACTATAGGAATCTTTCATAGGACATACATTGAAATAATTATTTAACACTAACAGCAGCATTAGTACATTGTGGATTAGAATTGCCAGATAAATGCATAGGTCAAATAGAGCTTCAGGAGCTTTTCCCTACTGGAAATAGCAAGTGAATAAATAATGCAAAAAATAGGTCTTTAGTAGCAAAGTACATTTCTTTTTGGGGATGATGACAAATCTACTCTGAAGAAACTGTGAACTGGAAAAAATATTATCATATATACTTATGAGTTTGGTATTTTGAATGAATAAATGTATAAACAATTGGATTGGATAATTGATTTTTTTAAATGAGATTTTTTATTTAAATTGGATTTTTTATTGTTATTTAAATTACAATTTCTTTTAAAAATAAACCTGTTTAAAAATGAAATCTGATTTTAATACAAAATTTAACGCCTAAACTTATTGTAATCTGTTAAAACAC
>NW_020664436.1:48285225-48304242 GCF_002925995.2 Terrapene triunguis
AACATAAGTGTTTAAAAAAATCCAAAACTCTATTTTACTTTGAGAAACCAAAAAATATGCATACAACCCTTCTGCTTCTGTGACAGAAAGCTTGAGTAATAAAAATTCTTCCCAGACCTTTGCATATTTCTGCTGGCATCAAGGATGACACTGCTGCATAGACAAGTAACTAAAAGGCAGATGCTTTGGCTCCCAAGGTGCTAGAAATGCACAAAAATCTAATGCCTGCCAAACAGAGAGGGACAACAGGAGTAAGGGGGGAAAAAATATTTTCAGGACTGGAAGGACTGTAAACAGTGGAGTGAGAGAATAACACAAAAATAGCTGCCCATGTTCTGCTACTTTTAAGAAATGATTTATTTCTAATTATTGTTGAAGGTAGCCAAAGCCAGTCCTAAGAATATAAAATAGTGTGGTCAGATGTGGTGCCCCCCTGCCTCTGGCGCCCAAAGTGATGGTCTGGGAGGAGCGGCAGTAAACTGAGTTTCTCTGTTTTAAATCGGATGAACGTGGAAAGAGAGAGAGAGTGGCAGTCATCTCCTGGGAGAATAGGTGAGTAGTGGGAACCACTTGATGATGGGAGGAGAGGAAAGAGATTATAAAATCTGGTTTTCACATGCAATTATTTAACTTCATCTAAAATCAGATTAAGATGGGTACTGAATGCAAGTATTATAAGAGGGGCTGGAAGCCCTGCCTCACCTGTTATTAAGGTTGCTCTACACCAGCGGTTCTCAACCGGGGGGTCCATGGCCCTATGGGGGTTCATGAGTCCTTTCAAGGGGGCCACAGGGCCTCACGGCTGAAACACAGAGCCCGAGCCCTAGCGCCCCTCGGGGAGCTGAAGCCGGGAGCCGCGGGGCTGAAGACCCAATCCCTGGCGCCCCCCCAGTATCCCCTGTGGGCTGAAGCCAGGGGGCGCAGGGCTGAATCCCGATCCCTGGTACTCCCCATGGGGCTGAAGCCCCAATCCGTGGAACCCCTTATGAGGCTGAAGCCAGGAGGCACAGGGCTAAAGCTCTGATCCCCAGCACCCCCTCAGCGCTCCCCCGGGGCTGAAGCCAGAAGACGCAGGGCTGAATCCCGAAGCCCTGAGCCCCTGGGCAGAGTTGGGGATGAACTCAGTCAGTGCACAGGATAGGTCCCCTGCTCTGGGGATGAATCAGGGTTGTGTAGTGAAGAAGACAGTTGTCTTAAGGATCCCTGTTTTGTTTGTTACAGAAGTTAGAAGGTGTGTAGTGAATGAGGCTGGAGACTGCAGGAAGAGAAAGAATGATCTTGTGGTTAAGGCAGCTGACTGCTCCCGAGACTGTCCCATTGCCCCCAGCTGATGACTTCAGGAAAAGTCTGGCCCTGATATTACAAACTTTTACACACATGTTTAATTTCATACAGTGAGGAGTCCCATAAGATGTTTTTAAAAGAAATCAAAATAAATGCATTCACCTTTGGGGAAACAACAGAGTGTATTTGTAATCCATAAGAATAATTTAGTGACTTCAGTGGGACCACTCATGTAAAGTTAAGCATGTGTGTAAGTGTTTCAGGTTCAGCTTCTATCTGATATTTACAGAACGCCTACTCGCTGCTCTTGCCGCATCTCTCAGCCAGCTGCCCTATTGCTGCACCTCTCTGCCACACCAGCCACTCCTTCGCCAGCCGACTGTCAGTCACCTTCTGCTGGCACCTGCCTCTCTGTTATGACCTCTGCACATCAGACTCTTAATAATTTTCAGCTTTTTGTAGGCTGGGCAGAAATACTGCCCCATCTCAAGTGATTTCAACTCTCAGTGATTTTTAGCTCTTAGCATGCATGGCAGAAATACAGTGCTACCACAACTGGTTTCACCTCTGAGCATTTAAAATAACAAAGAGGCTCATAATGAAGCCTATTTAGCTATTTCTTTGCACAATGGGTGGGGGGGAGGAGAGGAAGAGGAGAAATTGATTAAACCAGTCCTGGGAGAATCCTTGGGGGAATGTCCACATCTCCTGGCTAGGATACCTGTCCCCACCTCCCTTAATTTCACAGAGTTCTGGCATTCAAGCCCCTGGCTTAACAAGGTCCTTTCAGCTGATGGTGACCCCCTCATTTATGCCAACAATATTGGTAACACCATTTCACTATCCCTGAATTCAGTACTAAAGTGATTTGTAACCCAGCACCAGCCAAAGTTGATCATTTTGAGCAACAGTGCTCTATCTGCGGGATATCTAAGCAGAGTAGGTGTGTTCATGTAAATACAGTTTGCTCCAGAAGTCTCTCCCCCTCCCAGCTAGCTGTCAGGGGAGAATTCATTCAGTTCATTTAGACCCTTACATCATGGTGGTCAGCAAATTAGAGTTCTGTGGGACCAAAGTGAGCATCTGTGGATTTGAGTTCCAGAGTTTAGGACCCTTTACAGAAACATCTGATATTAAGACCCTTCTCCTATTGACCAAGGACTTGTTAGCTCAGAGAACATTTTCTGATTGTATCTGTGGAAATGGTACATGGAAAAAGAATTGTTGTTACTGTTAGTAAACATCAGGTATTTCCTTTGAGCTTGAGTTTATTAACTGCTCCTGGAAGTCAGTTGCTCTTTTTCACTGAGCAAGTTTCCCACCTTTTAAAGCTAGAAGAAACCAAATGCTGTATGACTAATTTAGTACAACAAGGTACAATATGCAGCTTGCAGCACAAAGACCTTAGTACATCTTTTGTTGTTTCCATAGTCTGTCACTTTAAAATGTTTAATAATTTAATGCAAAAGGCCATTGTGGAATATGAGACCTTTGCAGAATAAAACAGAGCTTAAACCAGCAATTGAAAGAAAACATTCACTTCAGTTCCTTTCAAATCCTGGTCAAATTCCAACTCAGATTATTATATTTACCTTACCTAAATTTACCCTTTAATTTCAGTAGTGTACATTATTATTTACATTCCTTCCATAAAAATACTACTGAATTGGGTTGATGGCACAAAATAACTGTAACCTTCAAGTCCGGAGGTGCCTATAGTGATTCTATTTATACAAATTCAAATTTTCAAAGGAACATTAGGCCAGCCTCCAACATACAATTCTGTGAGCACTGTGATTTGCACACACAAGTCTGTGCACTCTATTTTGCACATGCAAATGGTTGAATTTCCTCCTCATCTTTGTGGGAAAGTTCTATAGAATATAATAGGAATGAAACCAACATACAAATTACTTTATGAACCTATAGAATTTAACACAGATTTGTTAACCATCCTATAAAATCCTATAGAAGAGGAAAACATTCTGCTGCTTAATTAACCTATAGTTCTATGGTTTAAAATATAGAGAAAAGTTATCATGTTCATATTAAACTGCACATGATTTTCCAATAAGGAACACTGTTGGTAGTGCATAATTTGTTATCTGCATACATAAATTATTTTAATGGAAAATTGCATTTGCAAAATTAGAGACCCCATTTTGAAACTCTGGCTGACTTCAGGAAAGCTCTTTGAATTGTTCTGGATGTATGGCTTGTGAACAGTATGTCCAGATATTCTGCATACATCTCTGGATCTAGTCAGGTGGCCCTCTTTTGCTGGAGACGTGAGATAAGTAACCTGCAAACTGAGATCACTGTCTTGTCAAAAGGCGCCCATTACTTATTTGTATACAGGAGTGTCTTCAGGTCAGATTTGCTGTCACTCAGACTCAAGATCACTTCTTCACGTTATTTTGTAAGTTGATTCCCTAAACACTTTTTTCTTCCTATTGTTCAGTAGCTCAGTATAAATGCAATCACAATGGGATTAATAAGAATCAGCTAATAGTTTCTTCTAACTATGGCTAGTCCCAATTAAAGGGCTACTTTGTCATTATCTTGCTGAGTACTGTCGCTGTCTGTGAGCAGTCCACTTTCAAACAAGCAAAGAGTTGGAAATCAAAATCAATCTAAGCTTTAAACATTTGATTTTGGAATAATTTTAGATAGAAAATTGTTCTAAACCAGGAACATAGGGAATATTAGAACACAGTTTATATTAGGGAATATTATTAACTACAGGCCAGTCAGCCTCATCTCAGTCCCTGGAAAAATCATGGAGCAGGTCCTCAAGGAATCCATTTTAAAGCACTTTGAGGAGAGGAAAGTGATCAGGAACAGTCAGCATGGATTCACCAAGGGCAAGCCATGCCTGACTAACCTAATTGCCTTCTATGATGAGATAACTAGCTCTGTGGATGAGGAGAAAGATGTGGACTTCCTTGACTTTAGCAAAGCTTTTGATACGGTCTCCCACAGTATTCTTGCCAGCAAGTTAAAGAAGTATGGGCTGGATGAATGGACTATAAGGTGGATAGAAAGCTGGCTAGATCATCGGGCTCAACGGGTAGTGAACAATGGCTCCATGTCTAGTTGGCAGCCGGTATCAAGCAGAGTGCCCCAGGGGTTGGTCCTGGGGCCGGTTTTGTTCAATATCTTCATTAATGATCTGAAGGATGGCGTGGATTGCACCCTCAGCAAGTTTGCAGATGACACTAAACTGGGAGGAGTGGTAGATACACTGGAGGGTAGGGATAGGATACAGAGGGACCTAGACAAATTAGAGGATTGGGCCAAAAGAAATCTGATGAGGTTCAACAAGGACAAGTGCAGAGTCCTGCACTTAGGACAGAAGAATCCCATGCACTGCTACAGACTAGGGACCGAGTGGCTAGGCAGCAGTTCTGCAGAAAAGGACCTAGGGGTTACAGTGGACGAAAAGCTGGATATGAGTCAACAGTGTGCCCTTGTTGCCAAGAAGGCTAATGGCATTTTGGGCTGTATAAGTAGGAGCATTGCCAGCAGATCGAGGGACGTGATAATTCCCCTCTATTCAGCATTGGTGAGCCCTCATCTGGAGTACTGTGACCAGTTTTGGGCCCCACACTACAAGAAGGATGTAGAAAAATTGGAAAGAGTCCAGCGGAGGGCAACAAAAATGATTAGGGGGCTGGAGCACATGACTTATGAGGAGAAGCTGAGGGAACTGGGATTATTTAGTCTGCAGAAGAGAAGAATGAGGGGGGATTTGATAGCTGCTTTCAATTACCTGAAAGGGGGTTCCAAAAAGGATGTATCTAGATTCTAGACTGTTCTCAGTAGTATCAGATGACAGAACAAGGAGTAATGATCTCAAGTTGAAGTGGGGGAGGTTTAGGTTGGATATTAGGGAAAACTTTTTCACTAGGAGGGTGGTGAAGCACTAGAATGGGTTACCTAGGGAGGTGGTGGAATCTCCCTCCTTTAGAGGTTTTTAAGGTCAGGCTTGACAAAGCCCTGGCTGGGATGATTTAGTTGGGGATTGGTCCTGCTTTGAGCAGGGGATTGGACTAGATGACCTCCTGAGGTCCCTTCCAATCCTGATATTCTGAGATATTGTATTTTTTTTTTTTTTGTACCAGTATGAGTTGGAAGGGAGTTAGAAGTTTAAAGGTATTTTTCTGTTTATTTTATTATTTATTTGAATTGCAGTTATACCTAGAGGCCTCAATCAGGATCAGAAAGCCAGTGAGGTTGGTACTGACAGCCACGTCAGGAAAAGATGGAGCCTGCCCCAGAAAGCTTACAATCAAGTATAAAATGGAAAACAAGAGAATACCATCAGACAGATGTGAGAAGCACAAGGTAACAGTGGGGCAATTATGCATAGCCTACTAGTGTAATTACAGGATCATGGTAATGGTACTACAGATATGCCTAATAAGGCACTTCTATTTTAAGATTCTGCTTATCAATTTTAAGCAAATAATAATTTTAAGAGTCCTTCCTCATCAAGGTACTAACAAACAAAAAAACCACCCCAAAACCCTTTAGGGAAAGCACTAAGGCATATGCTGAAATCCCATTGACTTCAATGACCAGTAAGCACATGCTTGAAGTTAAAAACACGCTGAAGTCCTTAGCTGAATCAGGGTACGATCCTGGGTAATAATAATTGTATCAACAAACAATAATAATGAGTTTGTCATTAAATTTGCAATACAAAAGCCAAAACATTAAAAGCAAATAGAGTAAAAAGGCATCATTGTAAAAAGGGTGGGGAAAGTAGTTTTAACAGTGATTTTAAAGTGCAAACATTTCTGAAAGACAACATAAGTGAAACTCAAGGAGGGGCTGTGACAGTCAGATTTCTGCTTTTGAATAAACTATTCCTTGGGCTGAAATGTATGTTTATTCTCAGCCTACAGGAGAAATTTGTTAGAAAAGATTTAAGACAATCCATTCAGCTAAATTTCAGTTTTTAAAATGGTATTTTTCACTATATTATTATATTCCCTTTTTTTGCTCTTGGATAACTCAAACAGACATAGTTTTGCTTGAAATATTCAAAACTTGGCACGTTCATAGTCCCCTGAAGAATGAGTATTCTGCCAAGTTTGAAAACATTTGGATTAAAAATGAGTAAAAACTTGCATACTGTGCTTGCCCAGTACATGATATTTTACTGATTTATTAACAATGTGCTGATGTTTAGCTCGAGTTGTACAGTATGCCAAGTCTGTGCAATGAAATACACAGCTGCACTTATTTCAATGATCACATAATCAAGTATGTGAACCCACAAACGTGAGAACATTGAAATAGGTGTGCTAAAAGTTCTGTTTTCTTTTCTTCCCCAACATCCCGCCCCGCCCCTGTTTTATAAGGAAATTAAATACAGAGTTTTATACATACAAGTATGTATGGTTATATAGCTAGATTTCCAAAGCAACAGTAATTCAGCCATCTTATACATACATTATAAGACAGAGAAGTTATTGTCACTTATGGTACAGTAATAGAAAATACAAATGTGCAAGAGGACACAGTTTTTGTTGCTAACTTAGAATTTCCTGACTTGCATGCATGTCAGTTCTCAGCTGTAAAACTGATTTAGTCTAGATTCCAGCAATCAATTATAATCTCGACATGGTCATAAAACATCCTTCCCCCTCATCATTACTACTCCAGACCCCTATTTTGGAATTTTGATTACACTTCATTGAACAGATTTTATTTTACAAGGGATAGGGCAATCTTCAAGATTGATTAGATTTATATACAAATCCATTCAGATTGTAAGTGTCTGGATACAATGAATCTCAATCCCAGCATCAACGAACTGGTGAAATTCACCACTATATAGAGAATAAACATAATTTTTTGTGGCTTAAATAGTACATTGATAGGCCTTTGGAGCTCTGGATCCATGCACAGAGGTGAATTCCACTCAAAATGAGTAGAAAGACTATCAATTTAAACAAACATAACCCCCTTTTTGAAGTATGGCAATATCATCAAATATTCAGAACTGGAAAAATAAACCAAAACTTTATACAGGTGAACCCCACTTATCTCAAGGACTCAAAGGACATGCAAAATCAGGGGTTCAGACAACTGGAAGCTTCAGCCCTGCAGAGTCCTCCTGTGGAGCCTTACTGCTCTTAGAAGCTGTTACCTCAATTTAATAGTTTAAGGCGACTGAAACACAAGGAGATTTGTGTTGAGGCACCAGTTTGGTTTTACTATTTATTTATTTAGAAAGTATTAACAGGTTTACAAATCCTTGCCATGTAATGAGTATTGGTTTATTTCTCATATTTACAATAGTGTGCTTTTGTTTAAAGACAATATATAGGACATAGTAATCATATCTCTTTGTTTAATAGGGGGTTACCATATTGCAGATTTTATTATTTCTAATGATTTTATTAAATTGAGTGAAATCTCAATGGAGCTGGTTTTGGGAACAACCCTGCCTTCTCAGAACACACTTTATCTCCTTCTTGCCTTGTGTATTCTTAGCATCACATAGGTAATCTTGGGGGCCATAACTGATCTTTTGGTTAACCTTGAGTTTTGGTCAACAGTTTAGTGTATGTCTACAGTGCAGCTGGGAGTGGGTCTCTTAGCTTGGGTAGACAGACTTATGCTAGCAGCACTCTAGCTAGCACACTAAAAATAGCAGTGTGGATATTGCCACATGGCTGGGAGCGCGGGCTTGGACCCAGGTGGCTAACCCAAGCCACTGCCCATGCAGCAATGTCCACACCGCTATTTTTAACATGCTACCTCCAGCAAAACTAGAATGAGTCTGTCTACCTGGCTCTAGTGTAGACAGACATACCCTTACTTAACTAGAGTGGTTAATTGGCGTTTACGTGTATATCTATCTCAGCATGATTGGCACTGCAGCTCCTTGTGGTCTCTCTTTCGGAGCCTGGCACCCTGCTCCTGTCATCAGTGATAAGACTATTCACTCTCTCCTTCATAACCCAACCTGCCAGAAGAGCCATAGCCATTAGCAATGTTATTGTAGGGAGGAAGAGCTAGGCTACATATGTAGCATCCACATATCACTTAAAAAGGGATGACATGGAGATCAGCAATTTACATGTTTGGGGGAAGTCAGGGGCACTGGAACAAGTTTTATAGTGCGGGTGCTGAGAGCCATTGAACCAAATTTGTAAACTGTGTATATAATGGAATCCACTTCAAGACAGGGTATGGCACCACCCCTAGTTCCAGCACCTGTGGGGGAAGTCACACCAACAAACAAGGAATGCCAAACTGCCTATCAAGAAATTGGGCAACAAGCCTTGATAGTTGGTCAGATTACCTCCCACACTCTGGCATCCCTGTTGTTAGCTGAAGCATTCCTTTTCTCTGCAAGACATCATGTTAGCAAGACCTGTTGTGAGATGAAAAGATCATGCCATCACTGGTCTGTCACCTGATCTGTATTCATCACCTGACACAAAGCAAGGCTGTATGGTTAATTTAAAAAAAAAAAAACACCCACAATTTTCTCTATCCCTAATTTATAGCATGTTTTTTTTTACCATCTCTGTAGTGATTGAGTGTATTAAAACCTTTAAAATCATAGTCTTAGGATCTAGCAAAATTAAGTTATATTTTTGTAAACAGTACATCCAGACATTCTGCATACATATGTGGAGTTATTCAGTGGCTCCCCTTCTCTGGATCTATTGTTTGCTCTATGTCCTGAGGCATTCAAAAGGGTAATCCGTCTTGCTAAAAGAATGTAATTCCAGGTCTTATTTGGCTGATGAGTTGTTAACTTTTTGATTTTTCAGTTAATAAGATTCTGAGTTAATAAATCAAAATATAAACTACTTAATTATGATAATGGCAACAAATATAATACAATTAGAAAAGACATAAAGATGGTCAGTGTCTTAATAAAAATGTAACATGGGATTTTCTAAAGCTCTCAGCGTTGGCCTCTCTCTGCTCTCACTGAAGTCAAAGAGAGTTTTACCATTGACTTCAGTTAGAGCAAAGTTAGGCCAGTGCTGAGCACTTTAAAAGTCCCACCTATTGAGCGTGATATTCAACCTGGCCTCACCCAGCCTCTGATTTTGTTGATGCAGTTTTGCACCCACAAATAATAAGGCCCGATTTTTTCTGCCTGCAGTGAATTTGGGATAAAAATAGTAGTAGTTAGGCAAACTGATTTATGGGTACAATTAGATGTTTAACTACCAATACCTGGAGTTTACACACAAGTGGAGACCAGCTCTGAAAATCAGCTCCCAAGAGTCTTCCACAGGCTAGAGCTGTTTCACCCTAGAGCTGTTTTCAGATAAGTAGTAACTGGTATTTTTGTCCTTTATAGAAGGAAGCAAAACTGAATTGTTCAATGGGAGTTTTCCCTTCTTAATAAAGAGTACAAGTCAGACCCTTACCTGTTAAGGCTGAAGATGGAGAAATCTGGAGATTTTAGACAAGTGATGCAATGGCTTCATTTGAATATTTTACAAATATGCATTACTTCATTTGCATATTTAGCCTTTATATTTTTAATGAGAAAGTTGTTTGTATTTTCTACTCTTGCTTTCTCTCAAAGTTGTCAGTTGCTCTGCTATGGTGGTAGGCAAGCTATAAAAGTCAATAAAAATAAATAAACAATTTCACTAGATGTTTAGATGGCTTTAAGTCCTAATGATACAAACCTAAATACAAATTGAGGTAAAACATTTGGCTTTGATTTTAAAAATATTTTTCAGTAACAACACGACTGGTTGCCTCTTTTTTTCAGAAAATCCAGCTGCTATTAAAGGAGAGGAAGTGAGGAGCCAGAGCCCTGCAGCAGGGCTAGGATCCTGTGGGTCTCACAGGACCCACTGCCATAATAATGGGAGCAGGTAAAATGTACTTTGTTGCAGGTATGATTGGGTGGGCAAAGAAAACAGACTGTGGTAATATGCAGGAAAACACTAAATCTCTCGTCATTTTGTCATAAATAGAATTTCAGCAATGTAAAGCACGTTTTTCTTTTTTAAGTGTTTTAACACTTAAATTTAAGCAAGGAATATAAAGAGATTTGATGTCTATTATAACTGGAGTTAAAGTATTTTTTACACTATTTAAGAAAGAGTTGTTTTATTCTTTGAGTGGAAAAAATTGTGTCACTATATATATATACACATACACACACATATATAATATATAAACCAACCTTTTTTGTTTAGTGGCATGGGGGGATCTGTCTCTCTTGTGGGATCTAAGGTTTTTGCAAGTGGGAGCAGAATGAAAATGCAAGAAACAATATGGGAGTGGGTATTGCAGGGTAGGATGGGAGCGTGATTAAAGAAAGAGTCCTGCACAGGGCTCTGGTGCGGAGTCTTGACATCATGATGAGAGGGACAGGAAATGGACTGTCTCAACCAAGCCAAGAAGAATGCCCTGTTAACTTTATGAATAATGTTACAGGTCCCACTAGAGAAGCATTGATATTCCTGTTTTCTTCCTGAGGAGACACTTTCTGCTGGGCTGTTTCAGACCCATCTGTCCAGTTTCCAAGAGTTGGAATCAGACAGCTGGTCATCACTAGGCCCTGCACTGACAGTGCCACTGAAGTCCCTGATACACACTGGGATGGTAGGGCACTCTGCCACCAAGAGTCCCTGTGGTCTACTCTATGCACTCTGAGCTCTGACAGAAAGTGAGTACAAGATGCTTTATCCACACACTTACCGTCTCTGTGGTCTCAGCTTGTATACTGGGAATTTCAAACTCGCAATTAGGAGTGAGCAACTGGAATCAGGAGCCTCGTGGGGGAAAATGGGAAACTTAACAAGTCTGTGACGTTGTGTAAATGATGTTATAATAACCAAATCCTGGCCCCTGTCTTAATCCCGTGTGCAATCGGGGTCAGTGCAGGAGACCTCCACATGTTCTCACAGAGATGAATCCTACAACAGTGGATCTGTACAGTTGCAGATCTACTGGCCAAATCCATCCCTCCCTCTGCAATGCTACATGGAGAAACACCACATTGTGACGTTGCACTTTATATGATTTTATAAAAATATGGTAATGAGTGTGAATATAATGTAACTGGAATATGCTTCATGCAAAAGGTCTCTTTTAAGGTATCATTACAAAGCTTATAATCTACTGAGTGTGGTCATCCTATTTGTATAAATGTATCACTCTTGTATCTGAAACTAGAAATATGAAATTTAACTCTGAGGTCCTATTGTAGTTATGCAAAGTGTGGGCCATTAATGGTGGTTTGGAATCTTAATGGCTCCCATTAACCAGGACAATTGACTGTAGATGGCTGTGTTTTACCTGTAAGTCTTCCTGTATACGTGTGTGCTGGCAAGTGGGTAATGAAGTCTTACAGTGACATGTGATCATGTCACTTGAACTTGCATCTATCTTTAACCTGGTGCTTTTCCATTGAGAAGGAGGGGTGGGAACCCAGAGGGATTATGCAAAAGATATATAAGTGGGTGGAACAGAATAAAGGGGGCGGCCATCATGAGAAATACCCTAGCTACCACCTGAGCTGGAACAAGGGCTGTACCAGGGGAAAGGATTGTGCCCAGACTAGGAAGGCGTCCAGTCTGTGAAAGAAACTTATTGAAACATCTCTGAGGCTGAGATTTTATCTGTATTCAGTTTTATTATTGTACTAGGCTTAGACTTGCATGTTTTATTTTATTTTGCTTGGTAATTCACTTTGTTCTTCTGTTACTACTTGGAACCACTTAAATCCTACTTTCTGTATTTAATAAAATCACTTTTTATTTATTAAGTAACCCAGAGTATGTATTAATACTTGGGGGGGGGGCAAACAGCTGTGCATATCTCTCTATCAGTGTTATAGAGGGTGAACAGTTTATGAGTTTACCCTGTATAAACTTTAAACAGGGTAAAATTGATTTATTTGGGATTTGGACCCCATTGGGAGTTGGGCATCTGAGTGTTAAAGAGAGGAACACTTCTTAAGTTACTTTCAGTTAAGTCTGCAGCTTTGGGGCACGTGGTTCAGACCCTGGGTCTGTGTTGGAGCAGATGGGCGTGTCTGGCTCAACAAGACAGGGTGCTGGAGTCCCAAGCTGGCAGGGAAAGCAGGGGCAGAAGTAGTCTTGGCACATCAGTTGGCAGCCCCAGGGAGGGGGGGTTCTGTGATCCAACGTGTCACAGTATGATGCTGCATCATGGGTGTGCAGACAGCACAAGTTCCCTTGTGATCGCTGCATAGCCTGTCACATGCCCCATCTTCTGCAGCAGACATGCAGTGGTTGTCCTGTATTTAGGTCCTTTGATGTGTGCAGAGCAGGGTGCAGTATTTGAGCCCATGAGTGGATGTCTTTTTCTAAAGTCACAGAGTAATTATTCCCCAGGCTTTCAAGGAGATCTTTGGAAGGAGATATCACATAGAGCCAGATTCTGCCATTCTTACTCACAGTGGAGTAGTATCTTACATTGTGATTAGTTCCATCAAAATCCATGAGACTCCTAGTAGATTAAAGTAGCAGTCACCTAGAATAATTAGCAATCTTCTCTTTACCTGTTCAACATGATGAATTACTGTGCTTTGTAGCCTTGTTAATTTTATCATGCCTTATTTTATGTCTAACAGGGGATGTATAACTTGGCACCTGAGGTTATAAAGTGTTGACTGCTTTCAATGTCCATTGATATCTTTTTTAGATAGAAATTAATAATCGTAACTGTTTTTTAAATGCAAGAATGGTTGAAGAAACATCTTTTTTATATAAATCACAATATGAAAGACTTTTAGAAAATACAGTCAGTTGAAACATTTAATCTCTGGTCACTAGTCCTTGTGTTGAGACTTATGTGGGAATCCCTTCGTACCAGCTCCTCGGGAATATTTTAATTTATCAGTACAGTTACTATGTTTTCAATGGCAGGGAAATTATTGGGAGGAGAAGAAGGGGAGGGAAGTGTGTGATACAGTGGTCCCTTTCCATCTATTTTCATAAACTGCAGGTTTTTGTGCAGTAGACATTATATGCTGATGATGCAAGAAAAATGTTTCTGTTAAAAATGTACTACATCACATGAATACTTTTCGTAATTCGTTTCTGATTCACATTATCCTATTGGAATTACTTTGATTATTTTATTGGACCTCTGCTGCTACCCTGGAGGTGAGGCTTAGATCCCAGTAGATGCTGCTATTCTACTGCACCCAAAAATGCACTAGGCATGAAAAGAGCTGACATGATCTCATGATAAAGAATTTACAGCCTGATTTTAGACATGATACAATGACTGAAAGTTTTTTTTAAAAAGGGGGGAAGTAAAATGACGGCAATATTTATACTATAGTAATAAGATCATGTAATTCCTCAGTTTTTAGTATGTATACATCTTGAAGATTCTGTGAAATGTATAACTTACAAAAAATAAACTAGCTTGTTTCTTATAGGTGACATGAAAGAAGTGTGGGGGGAGGAGATTAAGAAGGATTTGGATGAAGGAAGTTTAGGGGATTGTGACATTCTATACTTTGGGGGAGCGTGCTGTAACCCCCATATTCCTCATTTTCATATAATCGTGGTTTTACATATAAAGCATGCCTTGTAAGGTATCAGGGGAAAGGTTATGATCTGCTGAAAGTCATTTCTCTATCCATATATGTATATCATTAATGCATATGAAGTTATGAGAATTCTGTAGTATGGTTGTCACTGAAACATGCTGTAAGTTGGGGGAAATCCACCAGATATTAGCTCCCAGGAGGCAACAGCAAGGAAAGTAACCAACGCCCAGGTGGGGTGTCAAACAACCCATTAACAACCATTGTTCACCAAGGGAGCTACAATGCAGTGATTCATCTGCATGAGGCCACACCAGGGGAATTGCTCAACCTTGCTTGGAGAGACTCAGCAATGCCCTCCAGACATGCCTGGACTTGTGCTCCCCAAGCACCTGGACTGAGAGTATAAAATAGACAGAGTGGACACATACTGGACCTTTCTCCTGCCCCCACCTATGCTGCAAGCAACCAAGCCACCGAGAAGAAGACAAGACTCCAACACAGGGGATTGGCCCAGGCTTAAGGAACAAACCTGTATATTAAGGACTGCAATATCCAGTAGGGTGAGAAAAACTGCTTAATCTAGTTCAGGGGTTCTCAAACTGGGGGTTGGGACCCCTCAGGGGGTCATGAGGTTATTACCTGGGGGGTCGTGAGCTGTCAGCCTCCACCCCAAACCCCACTTTGCCTCCAGCATTTATATTGATGTTAAATATATTAAAAACACTTTTTTAAATTTATAGAGGGGGACTCACTCAGAGGCTTGCTATGTGAAAGGGGTCATGAGTACAAAAGTTTGAGAACCACTGATCTAGTTGCTGCCCAGTCTAATAGGGTTGAGAGTTTAGACTGCGTTCTTATATTTTATTTTATTTTATTTTGGTAACCACTCTGACTTGTTATGCTTTGACTTATAATCACTTAACATCTATCAGGGAGCAGAGGGGGTTGGATGGGTCGGGAGTTCTGGGGGTCCTGTCAGGGGGTGGGGAGCGGTTGGATAGGCGTGGGAGTGGATAAGGGTCGGGGCAGTCAGGGGACAAGTAGGGGGTAGGGTCCTAGGGGGCAGTCAGGGGACAAGGAGCAGGGAAGCTTAGATAGGGTGTGGGGTCCTGGAGGGCAGTTAGGGGCAGGGGTCCCAGTAGGGGGTAGTCAGGGGACAAGGAGCGGGGGGGGGTTGGGGGTTCTGAGGGGGGCAGTCAGGGGGCAGGAAGTAGGAGGGAGTGGATGTGGCGGGGCTCCCTGGGTGCACACCCTAATGAAATGGGCTGCACACGCCTATGCCCAGGAGTAGGGCTTCTCACAGCAGAGCAGGGTAAGGCTGGCTCCCAGAGTCAAGTATTGGAGTGGCCTAGCAGATCACCGGTCCAGACAACACTAGAGGGGAACATCACAGGGATATTTCATGCATAAATGCATGTAAAAAGGGCCAGGAGAGGGGACTGGGAAAAGGGGTTTGAGACTGATGCTGTTGGCAGGAAAAACTGGGCAGTCCCTTCCCTTGTGCAGAACTCCATGGAAGTCACTGTAGCTCTGAGAAGCATGGACTAGCTGGCAGGATTGGGCCCAGGGGAGCTGGAGCAATTTTTATAGTGGGGATGCTGATGATGGAAACCATGTATTTGGTGATTATTAGTGCTTCAAGCCAGGGAGTGCAGCAGCACCCCTAGTTCCAGCACCACTGATTGGGCCTGAGGTATAAGCTAGGACAGAGTTGTAAAAACAAGTTTAAAATTGATATGCTGGGTAAGGGGGAGATTTCATTCAGTCATGTTGGTTATGGTATCTTCAGAGCTTGGGAATAGCAGGGCCAAAGTGCCAATCAGAGGTTCTGCAGCATTAGCATGCAACAACGGTGATCTTCAAGATAGTGTATTGATATTTAAAATTAAAAAAACAACAGTTAGCACCTTTGGAGGAAAACTTAAAAAAAAAAAACATATTTTTTAATATAGCACCACTATATGGGAGGTACAGGTTTAAAGACATGGGATGAAATCCTGGCCCCATTGAGGTGAATGGCAAAACTCTGATTGACTTCCATGTCCTAAGAAATGTACAGCAGGTTTTACTGTACTTAAAAGGACAATTTCAGACAAACTTTATAGGTCAAATTCACTCCCCAGCTCCTGCAAATTTTTGCTTTTTCTGAGCAGACATTATAGTTGTGTCAGATTGTGTGGAAGTTTTGCAGTGAGGACAGATGTCTATTGTGGCCTAAACTGACATCAGTCAGTGCTCCAGAAGAGTGGGACTGTCCACATTTTTTCGTTAACCAGAGTAAAATGACAGAAAACCTCTTTCTTTCTCATGTAGAATATGCCCCTTTTTAATGCCCAGATCTCAGACATCTCCAACTCAACAGCCAGAGTAACCCACAAATGATGAAGCTGAATGTATGCCCTGTACATTAAGGCTGAGTTCTAAAATTCAAATCAAGGCAGCATAATACAGATCACTGTTCAGGGAGCAACTGAAAAGGATAAATTCTTTCTCAAAAGAAACATAACAATGAAACTAGAACCATAAAGTCCTCAAAGTATCAACTCAGTCTCTTCAGCATTTCTGGCCAGGTAGTTTGAATTCATGGGCACAGCTACATTGATCCCACATGACCACATATACACTAGCAGATTGGCACACTGTTAATATTTCAGCAAGACCAGATGTGTAATGGTCAACAACTAGGGCATGGATGGTCAGGACTAGTGATCAGAACAGTGACAGTCATCCTACTGGTCAGAGCTCAGGTCAGGGACCAGGGACTAGTCAGGAACCAGACAAAGAACAGAGCTGGAGCAGACTGGGGCAGGACAGGAACAAGGCAGACACATGAGCAATCACATCTGCAGACATAAGCATTGCACAGCAAGTGACCTGGTGCTGATCTTAAAAGAGCAGATATGCTGGCTCCCCTCATCCAGTCAGGTGGTTCTGCTGTAGCTCAGCTGTGTTAATTAGTCTGCCTGGGGATTGAGGTAACTAGTCCCAGGCTCATCTGTAGGCCCTCATTTCATCCTGACAAATGGTTAATGGATGGATAAGTATACTTTCCTCTCTGCCATGACTCTCCATTTACTACTACCAGCTCAACTGGATTAAAGTGAGTAAAGAGTAGTTTAGTGCTCCACCTACAATAAGCAATGAGTAAGTTCTACAAGCCTTTGTAGTTTTCCACTTGTGGATATAGACCTTTAAAGTTACTGAGCCCTAATGTTGTAATTGAACTTGTAGCTTAAAGGTGTGGAGCATATGGTTATGGTACTCGGTGAGTCCACATTTTAGGACAAGTACTTTAACATAAAATAGATATTGACCTGAAATTCTTAATAGAGTTTCTACTGCCTTTTCCTCTGTTTGTCTTCTTTGCCACTCCCATTCTGTTTCCTGCTCCCCAGTTTCTCATTATTAGGAGATATGCAGCAGGCAAGCTTTCTCAGGCCATAACAGATACCTACATTTTCCTCATATTTAGGTACTTAATTTGATGTGTGTAATTTGCTATCTTTGTTCTAGCAGAAAGGGGGAGCTGTGCAACAAAAAAAAATTTCAAGTAAATAAAAGAACACATTCTCAATGCGGTAAAAGGGGAAATAAGAAGTTTTCCAACAAGAAACTCTCAGAAGAGATAAGATTATATGCATGTGTTTCTAGAAGTACCTTTTGTGAAAATATAAAATTCCTTTTGTGGAAAAACAAAGTTTGTATCTGTTCTTCTAGTTAACTTAACTATTTTAATTTGTTTTCTCTTTATTATGATAAATGCTTTAGCTCTTCAACTGGTGGGGATTTTTTCATAACATTTCATAGCATAGCTAATGCCAAAACTGCAGTGGGAGAGTTTCTACTACTTCAATTATCTTGGATACTAAATTATGCTGCAGTTACAAGGGGAATGTAGAGGACAGAATAGCTATTTTCCATTTTCCCCCCAGATTCCCTTTCCACAAGCAGTCTATGATTTTGTTCTTCTCTACACATAAGGAAGTTTTTAAAGTTGTTTTTTCCTTCCTGTACCTCTTCCTTCTGTGTGGGCAGAAACTGATGTCTTGCAGACACAGTGAGACCATAACAGTCCTTCCCACTGACATTTCCATTTCTTATTTTGCCTGGGGATTATTCCCACACCAAAAAGTTTGGGGGTTTTTAAGACTTAAGTTAAATTTCCAGCCTGCAAATGCAGGACCAGAGCCTCACTTAGTGAAATTAGTGCTACTTTATAGACTGCAGTGGAGTTTCAATCTTTGATACCAGCTGAGCATTTGGCCTACAGTTTTGTTTAATGATTAATGCTCTTCCAACTCTGGTTCTGTATTAAATATTATCCTTTCCCTGAATCATACTCGGTGGAACTACCAGGGGTAAAAGTAACTTAAAGGACTTATCAGTATGCCGGAGTCCTGAGCGGGGGTGTAGCCTCAACCAGAAGAGGTAGGGCCTTTAAATCAAGATTTAAAGGCTGCGGCTGGGAGCCTGGGGCCTTTAAATCACTCCCCCTCCCCCGAGCTATCAGCTGCAGAGGTGGCTGGGAGCCCCAGGGCTAAGGGGCGATTTAAAGGGCCCGGGGCTCTGGCCGCCACTACCACAGCAGAGCTCCGGGCCCTTTAAATAGCTGCCCGAGCCCAGCTGCCTGAGCCCTGGGGTAGCGGCAGCAGGGCTTGGGGGGGGGGGGTACTTTAAAGAGCCAGGGCTCCCCGCAGCAGCAGGATCCCTGAGCCCTTTAAATCACCGCCTGAGCCCCGGGGTAGGCGGCAGGGCTACGGCAGTGCTTTAAAGGGCTCCCCACAGCGGCAGGAGCCCCGGGCCCTTTAAAGCGCCGCCCGAGCCTGGCTGCCGGATCCCGGGAGGCGATTTAAAGGGCCCGGGGCTCCAACCGTTGCAGGGAGCCCCAGCCCTTTAAAACGCCAGCCTGGGGAAGCTGGTCTGGTCTGGCATGGAGTACTGGCTCTTGCCGGTATGTCGTACCAGACTGTAGCGGCTGATTTTCACCCCTGGGAACTACTCATATGTATAAAGCTAAGAACATACATAAAGGGTTTGCAGGATCAGGGCTGAAATCTGAACTTCTCTAGTAAGAAGAAAGTCAGTGTTAGATCCTTAACTTTTATTTAACCCATCTATTATTAAAACTTCAAGTATTATAAAAAGGAGTATAGTCATTATCTCATATAAGGAATTTAAGTTGCAGATATGTCTTCATGGTT
>NW_020664436.1:48304642-48343442 GCF_002925995.2 Terrapene triunguis
AGAGTTGGTAAGACAACTCCCACCTTTTCATGCTCTCTGTATGTGTATATATATAATCTCCTCAATATATGTTCCATTCTATGCATCTGAAGAAGTGGGCTGTAGCCCACGAAAGCTTATGCTCAAATAAATTTGTCTCTAAGGTGCCACAGGTACTCCTGTTCTTCTCTAGGGCAGTGGTTTTCAACTAGTGGTCCATGGATTCCTTGCGTGTGTATGGGGTGTCTGCAGACTATGTCTAAGGGGTCCATGAAAGCAGGCCCTGCGCCTATGAGGGCCCCACGCCCTAAAGAAGAGCACCTAACTTAGGCGCCTTTTTAATTTTGTTACTCACCCAGTGGCGGTTCGGGTCTTCAGCGGCATTTCAGCGGCGGGTCCTTTGGTGCTGCGGAAGACCCGGAGCGAGTGAAGGACCCGCCGCCGAAGACCCGGACCGCAGCCGGGTATTCGAATCGGGCCCCGCACTTCCTAAAGCCGGCCCTGCGTGAAAGGTTGTTGTTACCATGGAATAGTGGTTTTCAACCTGTGGGCTGCATGCCTAACATCTCCAAAGGGGTCTGCATTTCCATTCAAAATTTTTTAGTGGTCTGCAAATGGAAAAAGGTTGAAAACCCCTGTGGGTAGAGTCAAGTTTTGGTTGGTAGGAGAAGACAAAGGAGGGGAGTTTTCCCCTCTGGGAAGAGTGAAGTTCTGACTGATGCGGGGTGGGCAAGGCAGAGATGATCCCACTTCAGCTGGTCCCCAGAGGGGCTGGCAGAGTGGAGGCAGGCTTTCTTTTCACCTTTGCTGCTGGCTGCCAGGGGTGAGGCTCTGGCAGAGGCTCCAGTTCGGGAAGCCACAGGTAGGCGGCGGCCTCTTTTTCTTTTCCCAGGTTTGTTGGTGTGCGTGTTTATTTCCCCCTTCTCCGTCTCTCCCTCCTGCTTTCGCTTTCCGGGTTTGGTTTGGAGTTTGGGTGGAGGTTCAGAGGAGTGAGTGCAGCAGCTCAGGGAGCTCCAGGTGGCTGCTTTGGGCTTTTTATTTCCCTTTCTCTCCTCCGCTTTTCTTTTCCTGGTTTCCCTTCTTTGTGGCTGTAGCCAGGGCACTCTAACCCCCCACCCCCCGCTTCCTCCTCCCCATCTCCACTTTGGGGGGAGAAACTCCGGCTGTTTTCCTGTCTCCTCGCTGCAAACAACTTCACCGCTTCTCCTCCTCCCCCCTCCCACTGAGCCAGCTTCTTTCCCCTCTGTCTCCCTGAGTGCAATGTGCCTCCTGCTGCCCCATGGCCAGCAGGACTTCTCTCTGCACCTCCCGCACGTGAGCTCCTTTCAGGGCTTCTCCCGGGGTGCAGCGTGAAGTCTCTTCCCCCCGTAATCTCTCTGCGGAGTTGAGGGTGGGGAAAAGTTTGTGGATTGTCGGTTTTCCCTCTGAACTCTTGTGGCTCTTGTTTTTGAATGAGAATTTCTTGCTCCCGGGAAGTGTAACCCCCCCGAGATGCCTTTCCCGCTGAGGACGGTGGAGCCCCTGAAGCTGTGCAGGTTGGAAGATGCCGGAGGAGATGCTCTGCTGGGACCAGCCAAAGCGGGGGACAAAGAGCGAGCGCAGGCGGCCGGCGGGGCTGGGAGCGGCGGGCGCCGGCGCGGCGCGGGGCTGCTGCTGTTCGGCTCGCTGGAGCAGGTCAGCTCGCACTCGCTGGTCTCCCTGCTCTGGCAGCTCTCCGACCTCTCCCGCTGCGCCAGCGACATCTTCGGCGAGATCCAGAGCCAAGCGGACGCCCTGTGTCGACGCAGCGCCCGGCTCCAGCGCCGCCTGGGCTCCCTGCGCGCTCTGAGCGCCCGCCTCGACCACCGCCGAGTTAAAATCCGTGAGTTGCTGCCAACTTCTTCGCGCCCGCTTTGGGACGGCTCGCTGCGGGGGCCGGGCTCGCCACCCGGCCCGTCCCCGGCTGGCCCGAGCTCAGCGAGCTTTATTTGCAGTAAGAACCGGGGGGATGCAGACCTGTGCGTGAAGCTGCCTTGTGAACAGGGGGGTTAAGGTCTTTCCCGTCCCCGTAGTTAGTCCGCCCAGCTCAGAGTGAGGGAAGAACCCGGCCGGCTTTAAGGGAGCAGACGCTCGGCTCCTGCCCAGCTTTGCAGGGTTAATTGGGGGAAAGGGACACATGGAAACTGGTGGCTCTCCCGAGCCTGGCCACTCCGCTGGGGAATCTGTCCCGCCCTTGCAAAACTGCCAGGGAAATGTACCAGCCCGCGTACCACATCTGCGTGCCTGATTGATGCCAGCGTGGCCAAACTCTTAGGCGGGGACGGGGAATCCGTAGGGCTGAGCTGATGGTTTGTTTTGAGGCTGTTAATCAGGCCGGCTCGCAGCATGAAAGCTACTCGAAACGGGTGGCCCCCTGCGCCGCAGGGAGCCCCATAAATTTAGCATGGAGCAGTTTGCACGGTTAGGGTTTTAGGCCTTGTTTGCGCTGGGAAGATCCATTCTAATAGAAAATACAGTATGTTAACTAACATGTTAACTTGGTGTGGCCAAGGCCAGTTGTTTAAAAACGTGTTAAATGGTTGTGGTTTAGCTGTTAGCTATGACCAGCTGAAAACATTTGAAAAGGTAACTTGTCCTGTCTAACTGGTATTAACATGATATGAAACTCGACAAACCTATATACACATTGGAAAATGCATCACATTAGAAAACATATTAGGTAAGTGACATTCATGTGTTGCATTTTCCCTTGTAGATCTGTCCTCAGTGCCTGCCTGCCGCCTCCCTTCAACATCCTGAGGGGATTATTACTTCATGTTTTTTTTTAAAAAAAAAACCCAGGTTGAATGCTCGTATTTCTAATAATTTGGAGCCCAATAAACATTCCCCAACCTGGCCCTCCACTCTCACTGAAATACAAAACTCTAGCCAAGCTTGCTTCACATAATCGTCTCCCCTCTGTCTCTCAACTGAAGTTCAGAGGGATCACGACACGGTTTTCACACTAAGCTCCACATTTCGTTCCAGTAGTTCTCTTTTTGGCTCCTGTGCATGGAGCAGTTGGAATTTCCTGCTGGCTCAGGGTAGTGAAGTTTTCAGCATGGAGGGTTTTTTCCAGTCTCTCTGCCTGTCACAGATCTGATTCAGTGAAAAGCAAGGCTGTAGGATAAAGGACAGTAAACTGACCATACAGTAGGAGGGACTTGTTTGTTTGTCAGCACTTTAAACGCTACTAGTTTTCAGCTATAATATGGCACAGTAACTATGAGACTTTTTTTTTTTGTCTGGTTTATGCTGTTTTTTTAACCAGTTCAGTCATAGCCATTCATCAGATTGCTTGTGCATACTTCAGTTAACGTTTTAAAATTTGTATATACTTCAGTTCTTCAAACATTTTGTTAATTCTTTTTCTCTGTTCCATGGTTCTTCTGACTTGACTTTCATTTATATGATACTCTCTTATATGCAGACTAATCACAAATTTGTATTTATAACTCAATACAGAGCTCAAGCTGCAAAACTTAGATTTGGCCTTGGATTTTGAATCCTTCATATTTGGGTTTTGGTTTAGGTCCATCTTTGTTAGTCACCAAATCAATTCATTGTGAGAAGGGACCTAAAAGCTGTCTAAACAAGTACCAAGGGAATTACATTTCAGTTTGTATAGACTACATTAAGTACAAAAGAGTGGAAGATCTGCTTTCAGATATTACCTTCGCTTTCCCAAGCATGCACACACAATTTGGTGGAAAGAAGACGATTCTGTATATCTCAGAAAACTCCTATAATCACTACATTTTTCAACTGGCACAGAGAAAAGGGTACATCAAAGCCTCACCTGATAGATGTAGTTTCTTGGCCTGTAGGGTGACCAGGTGTCTCAACATTAGGGGCTTTGTGTTGTATAGCGACTATACCCCCTGAAAAAAAGTGTCCTGATTTTTGACACTTGCTATCTGGTCAGTCACCCTATTGGCACGTGTTCTGGCACTCCAAAATGTAGGCCAAAGATGGCGTATCCCCACCCACCTCACTTCTTACACCACGTGAAAAGTACAGAAAAAAGAATTATTTTTCATTTTTTCTTTCTTTTCTCTGAATTCCCTTTTAATTTGACAATTAAATTTAAATTTAATTTTAATGTCTTTGTGTATTTAGGTTTCCAGAACTATACATATTTCTTCTATTCTGCCTTCCTCATGCTTTTAGAGATGCCTCTCCAGTGTAGACAAATTGCATTGCTTTTTCTTTATGACTCCATGATTTACAAAGCCTCATTAAATTAATAAAGTTATGTAGTTTATTGAGCTGTATTTAACTAATAGTGAGTTATGTTTATATTTAAAAATTTATTTTAGAAAAGACTTTTGTGAAGCAACTTTTCTGTGGATTATTTTGGGTAACCAACAACTTTTTATAGCTGCTGTTCAGACTAACCATTTTAATATGCAGTTTAATGTTACCTGTTAATTCTCTTGTGACATGCTTTCTTCTGCTTGTATTCTTGAAAATGAGATTTAGTGGGGTGATCAACAGTAGTTAACATCATGAACTCATCTATAATGGAAGCTGTCAAGGCTTGTCTGCAAGTTTAACCCCGTGGTGCTGGCATTGAAGGAAATATCTGCAAAACAAAGAGAGTAGTTTAATTATGTTTGGTTTTGTTTTGTATTCCAGTGTCACAAATATTTGCTTTTCAGAATAACATACCTACACAATAAAAGCTTCACATAAGAAACTATTAGCTGAAGGGAAGGAACAGAGGAGAGTAAATCAATTAACATTGTTTTCAGTTGTCAGATCCTTATTGCTTGCAGAAGGAAAGTAATGTTATGAATAACAATAGTTGTTTTGGTGCACAGATTGCTGAAAAGCATAGACTTTTCATTAATAATATTGCAGTTGGTGGTTAAGTATTTTGGTTTAACTTTTGTGTTATGGAGCTTTCAAAAGTTTCTTTGTACCTGTTAGAGCCCAGAGAATCCCTCCTTGGATTGAGGATCCCATCATCATCATGACTTGCATTCCTTCAGCCTAGAGAGAGGGATGGGACTCCCTTAAAGTTTGCCAGTATTCGTCAAGCAGCCAGAAGGTAGTGGTTGCTCTAAGCTACTCATTCCTGCCTGGTCCCAGAATTTAGGGAACTGCTTTCACTCTGTTTAGGAATATTAAGGTGTTTTTTTTTTTTTAAATATGGGTTATAGTTTATCTTAGAACAATATGTGCACACAAGGGTGGGGCAGGAGTGGAGGCAACATAACCACAACAAACCCTTTTGTCTTCGAATCTTGGTAGTTAGTCATTCTCTAAACAGCCATTCAGTATGCTTGTTTGTCTGACTACATAACTGAGTGTAAGGCCCATATGTTCCTCAATGCTGCTATGACATCCTGTACTTTTATGTGTTAATAGCATTAGTAATTTAAAATTTGTTTTAAACTGTCAGCTAGTTCTTTTTAGTTATCTACCTTTGGTCTCCCTAATGCTCATTTTGGAGAAAATCTGTTCTGCTTAAAGAATGTGTTAATTAAAATATATTCACTGAGTACCCTGGATGCAGAAGGATGTTTAGACTTTTCAAATCAGTAAAGAATACACGTGTCTAGGGTGGCCAGGTGTCCGGTTTTCAACCGGAATGCCTGGTCAAAAAGGGATCCTGGCAGCTCCGGTCAGCACTGATAACTGGGCCATTAAAAGTCCGGGCGGCGGTGCTGCGGGTCTAAGGCAGGCTAGTCCCCACCTGTCCTGGTACCGCGCTGCGCCCCGGAAGCGGCCAGCAGGTCCAGCTCCTAGGCGTGGGGGCCACGGGGCTTCACGTGCTGTCCCTGCCCTGAGCACCGACTCCACACTCCCATTGGCCCGGGGTGGTGGTGCCTGTGGGCAAGAGCAGCATGCAGAGCCTCTTCTCTCCTCCCCCCCCACTCCCCCCGCTTAGGAGCTGGACCTGCTGGCTGCTTCCGGGGTGCAGCGCGGTACCAGGACAGGTAGGGAGTAGCCTGCCTTAGACCCGCAGCACCGCCGCCCGTGGTTAGCCCGCGCCCCAACCCCGAGCCACAATCCCCTGCCCCAGCCCTGAGGGCCCCCCAAACCTGGAGCCCCCTCCTGCACCCCAAGCCCCTAATCCCTGGGCACACCCCAGAGCCAGCACTCCCAGATGGAGCCCTCACCCCCCTGCACCCCAGCCCTGATTTCCCCCCCACCGTCTGAACCCCTCGATCCCAGCCCGGAGCAGCCTCCTGCATTCCAAGCCCCTCATCCCCAGACCAACCCCAAAGCCCCCTCCCGCACCCTGAACTCCTCATTCTGGCCCCACCCCGGAGCCTTCACCCCCTCTCGCACCCCAACCCTCTGAGCCAGTCCAGTGAAAATGAGCGAGTGAGTGAGGGTGGGGAGAGCAACGTTAGAGGGAGTGGGAGATGGAGTGAGCGGCGGGGGGCCTTGGAGAAAGGGGCAGGGCATGGGCGGGGTCTCTGAGGAGGGGTGGCAGTTTTGTGCAAGTAGAAAGTTGGCAATCCTACATGTGTCGCACGTTTGTAACTCTTATAACAGTGGAATGTTCTTGTCTACCTAAACAAGACAGTCTGGATTTCTGTAATGCATTTCATGTGGAAGGTTCACCTTCTGAATGCTTAAAATGAACTTTACTAGCTTTCTGTTCTGGTCTATATGCAATTGAAGATGTTGGAGACAATCTGTAGAGCCCTGTGTTGATCTTGAAGATCATGTCTTTTCCTGTGTCCCCCTGTGACAAGTGAGGTCCACTGAGGTGTCTGTGCCTGAAACTCGGCCTTCTGTCTTCAGCAGTAGAGTACTCTGTTGAAGACCCCCATCTTTGGAACTTGTTCCTCTTGACTGCCTAATGGAGCTGAAGTTTGAGATCATGTTGCAGGTATTTTTGTCTGTTAAGGTTTATTAATATAAAAGCTAGTACAGTGCATATTAAGCTCCTTTTATTTAAATTTTGCATCATGAGCAGTGTGTTGTGCAGCAACTATGGCTATGGAGATGCAAAGCCTTTCCTGGGTTTGATGACTTGGAGTTAATGGCCCAAGGTGATAGTGGTTCTAAGCACTAATGGCTCACGGTGGTTGTAAAACTTCAGCATTGCATGCAATTTTGTGACCTTAGTTTGGCTGTATTGGCACTTCTAGAGCAGGGATCGGCAACCTTTGGCATGCGGCCCATCAGGGTAACCTCCTGGCAGGCCGGCTGGGTTTGTTTACCTGCCGCGTCCGCAGATTCGGCGAACCGCGGCCATTGGGAGCTGTGATCGGCCGAACCTGCGGACGCTGCAGGTAAACAGACCGGCCCGGCCCGCCAGGGGCTTTCCCTGGCACACCACGTGCCAAAGGTTGCCGATTCCTGTTCTAGAGAATTCATTCCTGGAACAGAGCCATTAGATTTTGACAATCCTTCCTCAGGTTTTCATTAAGCTTATGTAATTTCCTCAGTGTTGTATGCCTTTGTAAAACACAGTAGTTATAATAACAACAGTAGCATTTATATATAGCTTGTCATCTTCAAGGCACTGTGCAAACTTCAGTGAAAAAAGGGAAAATTTCAGATTTTAAACTTCACAGCTAAGATGGGGACTGGGAGTGAATGCAAGTGTGAGCCTACTAGGAATGATTGTCCGCTGCTCATAAAATGACAAATACTAATGAGATGACAGTAGTGGCTCTTGAGTGAATTGCATCCTTTTCTTTACGCATTTGGGGCCGGATACTGTGAGGTGCTACACATCCTCAAATGTCATTGCTTTTTAGGGGAGTCAAGAGCACTCAGCACCTTTCAGGAAGCACTCCGGGTCTCATCCTATATGTAAATATGGTGATGTAAACAGAAGAGTGTTTATGCAGATTAAAAGCATGCTTTTTCCTGCAAATTTACAGAGTCAATGAACCCTCATTTAAAATTTAATCCTAAAGCATCCATCCAATGTGAATTCCTGGATTTTACCAGATAGATTGCTTAATCTAATTTGACTGTTTAGATGCTTCAATTCTATTTAGTTACAAGTATGACTTACAAGTGTTTGTAGAATAAATCTTCTAATTATTTTGTACATACGATCTGCATTATAAGCTTTTGCATTTAGAAAATTAGTCTAAAGATGCTCTCCAGGATTTAATGGAGTGAAGACAAGGTAGTTACATGTTCATTTTACTATCTTTCATTCTCCTTACCCAATTGATGGAACAATGAGAGGAAGTTCTCGACATTGGGCCGTCCTGCTTCCACTTTGATCAGAAAACTCCTCTGATCAGGTGGCTTTTGGCTGAGGAGCACACAAAGTAGAACATAAGCCTGGCTACATAGCATTGATCAGCCTGTTCTGGAGATCTGACAGGTCATGTATTTGTTGTAGGGGCTGGGAGGAGACTTTCGATATCTATGCAAATATTAACACTGCTTTCCTTCTCTGTGGATCACACTGTTCACAGGCCTGGGAGGTCACACCTCTTGCCTCTTCCCTGGCCCTTTCTGCTTCTTCAAGGAGATATTAGGAAGGAAATACTATGAAATGAACCTTGTGAAGTTTTCTGGGTCAGATGTCTCCCATACTAGGGTGGGATTTGTTTTTTACACATTGTGCTGCTGCAGAAGAAACTGACTGGTGTGGTGTGTGTGGGGACTTAACTACTGGTGTTTTCTAGGGCCTGGTCTACACTTAAGTTAGGTCAACATAGTTATGGTGCTCAGGAGCGTGAAAAATTCCCACCCCTGATTCTAGGTGGATAGAAGAATGCTTCCATCAACCTGGCTACCACCACTTTGGGAGGTGAAATCCCTTCTGACCTTGGGCAGCGTCTATGCTATGACACTACAATGGCATAGCTATAGCACCATAGCTATTTTGCTGCAGCGCCTGTGGTGTAGACATGGCCTGCATCCATAACTCTATCAGTCCTGAAGATATAGCACAATATGTAGGAAATGCATCATTTTATACTTTCTAAATTGTTCATACAGAAGTATATATATAATACGCACACACTTAAAAACAAACATAAGCTTGCTAATATCAGAGAGAGATAAACTGAGGCAGACAGAGAGTCCTTGCAGAAGTCTGGCTTTCTGTTTTTCTGATACAAGGGAACTGTAGACTCGTAAGCACAATTGAGTTTAGGTTTCATCTCCTGCTATTTTGTTTAGTAAGTATTTCCCACTCTTTGTGAACAAGGCAGTGCTGGAGCACATTTCCTGCTTTAGCTGAACAGGAAGCTTTATTCAGCTTATTCGTAGGGAAACCTGTTCTCCACCCCCAACCACCAAAGTGAACATTGTTCAGGACAGCATCAGCAGTGGGCTAAGGATGATGGACTGACTGACTGATTTATTGGTCTGACAGTAGCTTCTTGTAGAATGAAGGATTGTATAAAATATCTGCCACCTAGTAATAAACGCTGTTTTAACAGAGGGCAGTGTGCAGTTCAGAAATCTTCATTGAGGAGGGGCTTCCCCTCTGGATCAAAAACTTCATTCTAATGGTGTTTTTGAACCACATTCGGGTACTATAGTGCTTCCACAGATGCTAGTCTGACTGCTGTGACTACAGTCTAGCATACAGTCCTCCTGGGCTCACAGAAGAGAAACCTGAAGGTCCAGGAGCAAAGTTCAGGTGTTAAATAATTTATAACAAAACTCCCCTACAAATAGAGAGTTAATTTGGAATGTAAAGAGTTTTTTACCCCATTCTTATGGAGAATGCTGCTTAGGAGCAATTTAACCATTGTCGTATTTATTTTTTTCAAGACTAATTATCTGTGGAAATTCAACCTGACCCTGAGGAGATTTCATTTGAACCGAGCAGGAAGAAAGCTTGAGTTAGAATAGGATTTCCCATAGGCATACTGAATGGCAGAACTCCAGGTGAATTCAATTTGATGAGGATTTGGCTCCCTGTTTTGAAATAGGGATGCTCTTTGGCTCAAACCTGGAGCTGCTTTTTACATTTCTTAGAGATCTATTATATGGCACCTATAAATTAACTGCCTTAGATCCTCTGGTTGGCTGAACATTCTAGAAACACCTTTGTGGAAAAAGGAGGTAGTCTCATTTTAAGGATACATGGTTAATGCATTAAACTACAGAATATCTAGTTTTTTTTTTTTTAAAGTAGCCACCCTACCGCTGCATCCCAAATATTCAGATATTATAAGATGCAATAATAGTGCCATCAAAATGGCTTTTCCTGTTAGTGTTGGTCCAGTCTCAGTTTGGTTGAGGAAGGGCTAGTAATCTTAGTCTTGTGATCTTCTCTCCTGAACAGCTAATATGAGGTTCTTGCAGGAAAATATTTGGGGGCGGGGAGGGAAGGAGGAGACAAAATGAAAGCCACAGAAATTGCTAAAAACCTCATATTTCAAGGTGTAAACCAATTTCTAACCATTAATGTTTAGAATGAGACCTATATGGGGGCCAGGCTATCCCACATCTGCCTACTGTGGTATTCTTATATCTTTCTCTGAAGTATCAGGCGTTGGCCACTGTTGGAGACAGGATACTAGACTTGATGGACCTCGGTCAGCAGGGCAATTTCTGTGTTTCATTAATTTGTTTGCAAGAAGAAAGGGAAACTTCCCTTCCCTCTGGTATCTGCTGCCATTTATTTGAATATGTAAATATACTGATGGTCTGTATTTCAGTGTTACCTAGAACAAATAACATAGCATAATTAAATGTGCAATGACAGTGTAGTTAAATGTGAAACCAAACACTGGATGTATTTTTTTATTTAATATATTTGAAACCAATGCACATCCCTCTGTGGTAATATTACCTTCCAGAGATACAAGGAAAAATAATTTTTTGCTTGACTTGCTGAATTTCCTTTTATTCACTAACCTAACTAGACTACCCCTTTAGGTGCAGTACAAGAGGGAGGGAGTTGAGAAATAACGTGAGACTTGGAAAAGTCTGTTGAAAATCACAGTGATTATGCATTAAGGTCCCAGTTTCTTTTCTAGTTCTGGAGTAGCCATAAGCAAGACATGATCAAAGCGTATCCTGAATTTTGTTGAAAAGATCAAACCAACCTGGTAATTATAGTATTATTCATGGGTGTAGGCTGGGTATGAACCTTACTGATTGGCTATTGTCAGTAATTTACCACTTGTGCGATTGCAGAAAACGCCTATGTACGTGCGGGTCAAACATAGGCTAGTATGGGTGGACTTTGTAAGATGTTTGTACATTATATAGTGTAGTCTTACTTGAGAGGGAGGGGTTATTGTAATTCCAAGCTTTCTCCCCCCCCCCCCCTCCTTGGGTCAGCTGAGAGTTGTATTTTTTTGTTACATTAGGCCAAATTGTGGGTGGTGGTGCTGTTTTTTTCTTTGATACTCATTCTAGCCAAGCACCAAAACTGATTTCATTTGAGATTTTGTTATTTCATAAGAATTTTGGTTAGTTAGAATATGAAGACTTAAGATTATGGGTTAGTAACTGAACCACTCTTTTTGAATATGTCAAATTAAAAACTCTATAACCTGTTGTGCAAAGTAAGCTTATTGATCTGTCCAACTTCCATTGGGCAGGTCTGCACATCACAAAAAAACACCACCACAATTGGCAATTTTTGTTAGCAGCCTCAGCAGAAAGATCTATAGGTGAATGAACCCATACCATCCTCGCATTTCTAAGTGGCCTTCCAGATCAGGGTTGTGGCATTTTGGCAAGACTACTGCTGCCTGTGTTGACCCTGTTCTCTGGATAAATGGGAAACTTCAGTCTCCAGGGCTATCGGTCTGGCACCTTTCACGAGCATTTACAAAAATGGAAGGATGTCACGCATATTCCAAACATGCACCTGTGCCTGTGAATCAGTCTGCTGGGTTGTCTGAGTCAGCATTCCCTAAAGTAAGTGTCAGTTCTTAGAAGACTCTCCAATAGTGCAGGGCTTGCAAAGGCCTGCTAATAATGAACACATGCTACTCTATTAACCTGTTGGGGTTTCCTCCCCTTGCTTTCCAACTGATCCAAGAGCTGGCAACCAGCACATTACTCTAATTATAAAGTGTATCTGCGTGCAGGAACAAAACTGAAGCTATATCTAATGTAGCTTATGGAAATGCACCAAAACCTCCTGCAGAATGACTTTATATTTTTTGTGGGAGAAATCTTATTTTTTTCGTATTTTAAACACAAGCCATATTTTGCTCAGTTGTATTGGTGTGGATCAAGGACAACTCCATTTAAATTAAATCACAATGATATAACAGAAAATAACTTAATTGAAGTGAAAAATACAATAGAATGCATTTCACTTTTCCTCTGTTGCCTAGAGTTCCCTCAGCTTCTTAACTAAATTATATTTTATAGTTCTAGTAGGCTTAGTTTCTTAATTTCAAAATGAATGACATTTTATACTTCAGTAATTAGTCCACAGGGTTTTAAATTGAAGGCTAACATCTTGACAACTGGTAGATTTGTTAATGAATATATTTTAATGGAACTCTTTTGCCTGTTTTTTTCAGTTTACAGTAGGCTATATTTAGGCTTGGAAGGTTTATTTATTTTTTACTTGTGTTGATAGATAATATAAATATGGTTGTCGCCAATTAAAAAAAAGTTAATCAGTTATGTCCTGATTTTCAGAATTTCTGAGTACCAAGGACTCTCACTGAAGCATGTGGTTGCTCAGAATGCTTGAAAATTAACTATTACATTTTTGTTCAAGCAGTAAATAAAAAATTCCAGCTACCGACTTAATTCAGAGTAGAAGTTGAGATTCCAAATATATTCAGAAATATTTCTTCTATTTTGATTGCTAGATAGAAAATGAAAGCAAGACAGTTCACCAGATGCTTTCAAATAACAACATATCATGGTTTTTAACTCTTTCCCTTTCTTAATCTAAATTTAAGCCATGGTAGCACTTTTGTATCAGCTTTTGAGTGAAGAAAGAATTATTACTGCCATTTGCTGATTTAAATTTAATCATTCCAAGCCTGGTTACATTGTACCAATGAGCTTTCTTGTTGGTTTGTTTAAATAAGAAAGCAAGCCTTGCCACCTAACAGCAATCTGACATCTGCCTCATGTTTTCCGCTTTGGCTAGGGTTGCCTTCCGGCAACAGATGCACTCTGTTTAGAGGAAGCCCAGCAGGACTTGAGAAGACTGCTCAGTAGGCTACCTCCTAGTTACACCTTTTGTTCCTGTTGTATGGTGGAAGAAAAGGACCTAAATCAACTGTGCAGCCCTTCTCTTCCTAATTTACACAGAGATGATACTGAATAGCTGAATATATTTTAACACTTTGAAAATCTAAGTGGAGCTTGATAAAACTGATGTTTCGCAAATGGAAATATTAAGAAATAAACCCTAAAATGTACAATTAACCATGTGCTCATTAGAGGTGCTTGAGAAACTTTTAATTGTGAATTTTTCTTCAACAAGAATGGGGCAGGCTTTTTGCAAAAAAAATGAAAAACAGGATGCATTTTTCAACTAGTTGTAGCACACAGCCCTTAATGCAAAAGAGGTTTAGAAACAGCAAGGTTTGACAGGTTTCAGAGGGGTAGCCGTGTTAGTCTGTATCAGCAAAAACAACGAGGAGTCCTTGTGGCACCTTAGAGACTAACAAATTTATTTGGGCAAAAGCTTTCGTGGGCTATAACCCACTTCATCAGATGCATGGAGTGAAAAATACAGTAAGCAGGTATAAATATACAGCACATAAAAAGATTGGAGTTGCCTTACCAAGTGGGAGGTCAGTGCTAACGAGGCTAATTCAATTAGGGTGGATGTGGCCCATTCTCAACAGTTGACAAGAAGGTGTGAGTATCAACAGAGGGATAATTATTTTTTGTAGTGACCCAGCCACTCCCAGTCTTTATTCAGGCCTAATTTGATGGTGTCAAATTTGCAAATTAATTCCAGTTCTGCAGTTTCTCGTTGAAGTCTGTTTTTGAATTTTTTGTTGTTTTACGTCTGTTATTGAGTGTCCAGGGTGATTGAAGTGCTCTCCTACTGGTTTTTGAATGTTACAATTCTTGATGTCTGATTTATGTCCATTTATTCTTTTGCGTAGAGACTGTCCGGTTTGGCCAATGTACATGGCAGAGGGGCATTGCTGGCACGTGATGGCATATATCACATTGGTAGATGTGCAGGTGAACAAGCCCCTGATGGTGTGGCTGATGTGGTTAGGTCCTATGATGGTGTCCCTTGAATAGATATGTGGACAGAGTTGGCGCCGGGGTTTGTTGCAGGGTTTGGTTCCTGGGTTGGTGTTTCTGTTGTGTGGTGTGTAGTTGCTGGTGAGTATTTGCTTCAGGTTGGGTGGCTGTCTGTAAGCAAGGACTGGCCTGTCTCCCAAGGTCTGTGAGAGTGAGAGATAGTCCTTCAGGATAGGTTGTAGATCCTTGATGATGCGCTATAGAGGTTTTAGTTGGGGGCTGCAGGTGATGGCTAGTGGCGTTCTGTTACTTTCTTTGTTGGGCCTGTCCTGTAGTAGGTAACTTCTGGGTACCCTTCTGGCACTGTTAATGGGCCACATCCACCATGATTGAATTGGCCTCGTTAGCACTACAAAAAGTTGTTTTAGCAAGGTTCGAGTATGCTGAGGTATCCTTTCTTCTATATAGTCTGAATTTATCACAAAGTAAAATACCTCTCTTCTGACTCCCCTCCACTTTACTGTGAGGGTGATTGGGTTATGACTTAATGTTTTGCTTCCCAAAAATGTATATATTTGACACTGAAAATATTTCCCAACAGACAGCCCAGGCATTTTTGATACCAAAAACAGACATGAAGCTCATGAGGTGTATGTTAACTGATACTATTGTTACATACTTTATTGGATTATTTATATAAGTCATTACAAAGTATTTTATACCATTTGTTATTTGTGTTGCAGACAGGTGTATTCTAGGCATTGTAGAAACAGAGTAAAATATAGTCCCTGTCTTTCAGTTTAAATATAGGACAAGAAATAATAAGTGGGTTTTATAAATAATAAGGTGAGGGACAAAAGTAACACTCATAAAATTATGGGATTACACAGACTTGTCAAATGTACTGTATTGTTATTTCTGAAAAGCTTTTTTTTTTTAAACTTCTGCCTATTTCTTGTCTATTTTTTGTCTTGCTAGATTCTAGGTTTTAAAAAAGAGGGGTGTCTATCCATTAACCTTTGCATGCACATTATAAATACACACACACTTCTGCCTGTAGTGGAAGACAGGTTGCAAGACTGCATACTAACTATAGAAGAAGGGAGAGGGTGGGGAAATAGAATAATGGTTGTGTACAAAATACACACATAGATTAAAGATAAGGTACAGGTATAGCAGCAGATCTTCACAGGACCAACACCCCTAACTACCGTCTGAAGGTATTAGCATCAGGCTAATTAGCACACGAACAGCCTGTCAGGCAGGTTTTGACAGCGTACAGCCCACAGGGAACAGTCAGGGTGGGCTCTCTGCCCCCTTCAGGCTGCAGGTGTGTTAGGCCACATCTGTATCTGATCCAGGACAGTAAATGTCCTTTGACAAATGCTTCTGTAACAAAGCAATGTATATGCTTATGCAGAATTTCTACTTTCACTGAAGGATACCTCCTGTTAATGAATTTACCAAAACCCTTGTGTAACATTGCCTATATCTTACATCAGAGCTGGCCAGACCTGGTTGAGGATTAGTGCTGCAAGTTTGTTTTCCCATGGTCCTAGCAGTGTTAAAGCAAATGCAAATAGACTGTGCATTTATTATTGCTGTTCTTGCATCTCCCCTATTTGCCTTAATGTGTAAGAGCATTAAAAGCAGAGCCATAATAGATGACAGAGGAGCACAAGCCATTGCGTGCACTCCGACTCCTCCAAACGTTCACCAAAAGGGCACTAAAGCAATTCACCTCCTTGTATATTGGTTTAAGTCTAGTTTTCAATTGACAATCTGAAGATTAGGGTTGCTTGTCCTAAAAGAACAATGAATAAAAATTTTGCTTGCTTTTGACCGCTGGTGTCTTTATATCATTATGAAGCACTTATTTAGTACTGTATATGTACAGAGAAATGTACTAAGCCCAAGACACTGTCTTTGCTCCCAAAGAGCTTGCAATATTACACAGACAAGACAAAACACAGGATGACAATTCAGGTAAAGGATGGTTTGGGGAGATCATTGGTGAACAGACAGGAATAGGAAGCTTTCCTAGAAGAAGCAGGTTTTAGAGGGGATTGAAGGAGGAGAGAGAAGGTAATGGACAGTCTACTTGGCTAAGGATAAGGTTAACGCTTAAAGTTAGAATTCAACTTGTATAGCATCTTCAGTGTGTCTTAGTCTGGCTTTTCATTAAATCATCCATTTGTTCTACATGCATTGCAGGGGCATGGGGTCTGGATGATGGTAATGAAGATAGACACTATCTGGAATATTTCTTCTCCTTGCTCCCACTCCTACCTGAGTTTGGCCTGAATGTTGACCTGTGATGTTATGTTCAGTCCCCTTTGAAAAGCATAAATACAGTATGTGAGGGACAGCTCTTTTGTGTCATATTTTTATGACCTACCTGTCCCAAGGGAGCAGGTTTTCTCCTCCCTTCCCTTGTTCCCCACACATAAAATACAGGTTCTTTCCCTATTGGTCATTCTATTGGTATAATTTGTTTGGTTTCTGAAACTTTGTTGCTGCCTGAGAGAGCCATCAGCCAGTAGCAAGTCAGAGAGAGAAAAATGTCTGATCTGTTTTGTTTATGGATCCAGTGTACTAAAGTCTAAGGGAACTAAGACTGGAAGTATTAAAAACAGTTTCCTTGCTCGCACTCACTATTAACTGCCACTGGTAGGAAAATGAGGTAACATGTATTAAACAAAAGCTTTGGTGATTTGAACTGATGTCCGTTTCTGTCTTTCTAATAGGCCCAGTTGCATTGGGCTCTGGGCATATGTGCAAAAATTCATGATTGAGGGCATGGCTACACTTGCAGATGTAGGGCACTTTGAGTTAAACCAGCCTTTGTAGAGCGCAATAGGGAAAGTGCTGAAGTCTTTCCACACTGACAGCTGCAAGCGCACTGGTGTGGCTACATTAGCAGCTCTTGCAATGGCCACAGAGAGCAGTGCATTGTGGTAGCTATCCCAGCATGCAAGTGGCTGCAACGTGCTTTTCAAATGGGGTGGGGTGGAGTGTGACAAGGAGTGTGTTGTGTGTATGTGGGGAGAGAGAGAGTGGGTTTTGGGCGGGGGCTGGGAGCATGTCAGCATGCTGTCTTGTAAATTCAGACAGCAGCAGACACCTTCCCCCTCCCCCCCGCCTCTCTCTGGCCTTGGCTACACTTGGCAATTCACAGCGCTGTAAGTACTCTACCTCTCCGAGGGGAGTAGCTTGCAGCGCTGCGAGCGAGTGTGCAGCGCTGTAAGTACTGATTACACTGGCGCTTTACAGCGCTGCGCTCGGGGGGGGGGCATTTTCACACCCCTGAGCGCAGCAAGTTGCAGCGCTGTACAGCGCCAGTGTAGCCAAGGCCTCTCTCTCTCTCACACACAGCATTCCACAGTAATGGTTGCTTTGTCTTGGAGCAGATAAGCATGCAGGATGTCAGAAATGGAGCTTTCAAAGGGCATATCCACATTCCTGCAGTGATTACAAAACAACGACAAGAGTGGCCACTTGACTTAAAGGGATTATGGGACATTTCCGGAGGCTCATCAGAGCGCAGTAATGCAACACCTCGTTCACACTGATGCCCGGGTATGACGGGTTGGATCACAGAAACCCCCTTGAGAGCTGCCACCTGATGTGCAAAGACTACCTCTGCTCCTGTTTTTCCTGCCAGCTCAGGACTCCAGCACCCTGTCTTGCTGAGCCAGACACTCCAGTCTGCTCCAACACAGACCCAGGGTCTGAATCACTTGCCCCAAAGCTGCAAGTTTATCTGAAAACAGCTCACAGAAGTGTGCTTGTCTCTAGCACTCAGATGCCCAACTCCCAATGGGGTCTAAACCCAAATAAATCCATTTTACCCTGCATAAAGCTTATGCAGGGCAAACTCATAAATTGTTCGCCCTCTATAACACTGATAGAGAGATATGCACAGTTGTTTGCTCCCCCAGGTATTAATACATACTCTGAGTAAATTACTAAATAAAAAGTGATTTTATTAAATACAGAAAATAGGATTTAAGTGGTTCCAAGTAGTAACAGACAGAACAAAGTAAGTCACCAAGCAAAATAAAATAAAATGTGCAAATCTATGTCTAATCAAACTAAATACACATAATCTCACCCTCAGAGATGCTTCATTAAGTTTTTCTCAGACTAGACACCTTCCAGGCCTGGGCACAATTCTTTCCCCTGGTACAGCTCTTGTTCCAGCTCAGGTGATAGCTAGGGGATTCTTCATGATGGCTCCTCTCCCCCCTTTGTTCTGTTCCACCCCTATATATATCTTTTGCATAAGGCGGGAACCCTTTGTCCCTCTGGGTTTCCACCCCCCTCACTGGAAGAGCACCGGGTTAAAGATGGATTCCAGTTCAGGTGACATAATCATATGTCACTGCAAGACTGCATTGCCCACTTGCCAGCACACACATATACAGGAAGACTCACAGGTAAACACAGCCATCTGCGGATAATGGTCCTTGTTAATGGGAGTCATCAAGATTCCAAACCATCATTAATGGCCCACACTTTACATAATTACAGTAGGCCCTCAGAGTTATATTTTATATTTCTAGTTTTAGATACAAGAGTGGTACATTTATACAAATCGGATGATCACACTCAGATTATAAGCTTTGTAATGATACCTTACAAGAGACCTTTTGCATGAAGCATATTCCAGTTACGTTATATTCACTTATTACCATATTTTTCTAAAACTATCCCAGTTACATTATATTCACTTATTATCAAGTTTTTATAAAACCATATAGACTGCACAACGTCACACCGGGTGTTTCAGCCAATGCACACCAAGCGTTAATCTTCTCGCTGAGGTAGAGTAGGAGGAGCGCTCTAGCCCTGGAGTCAGCGCACTCTACGTGCCTTGCCAGTGTGGACGGGTAGTGAGCTAGGGCGCCTGGGGCTGCTTTAATGCACTCTAACTTGCAAGTGTAGCCAAGCCCTGAGTTAAATAAAAAAAAAAGTGTCAATTAACTAGTCTCAATCCTAAAATCATGTTGGAAGCATATGTGTAGGCCAGCATCATTCCCTAGAGTAAAAGTTGGAATAGTCCTTACACCAAGAGCAGCGGAGTGCTCAAGAAGTACTCTTAAACTGAAAAGTCCCTTGATAAAGAGTGGATACAGCCTCTCAATTATAGGTTTTTGTAGATGCTTCCTCAACCATCCAGTATGCTCATCTTGTCTGAGTCTCAGCCAGTTTGTACTCGTCCAAGCCCCTCCTACCATCTCTCAGCCAAGCACTGGAGTGCAAAGATACCACACTGGGTTTTATGATAAAGGCACAGCTGTGTGCCATCTATATACTGATGGCATCACAGTCTAGGTAACCTTGCTATCTCCTCCAGGAGTGAGACACGCACACTTACTCATACACACACACACTCTCTCTCTCTCCCCCCTCATGAGTTTGATTGACTAGAACCCTGTGCAATCTTGCCTGGTGGAAATCTGTGGTTGAATGAACAATTACCAATCACCAGATGTTGGAACCTTTACAAAAGAAGGAGAGGAACCACTCAAGCACTGCCCCATCCACCCAGGATCCATAGACAAGTCAACAGAATCTTGTGGTCAATGGCATTAAAGTCTGATAGAACAGAAAGATACAGTGCCTACATGGGGAACAAAAATTTTGATAATAAAGGACTCTAATCTAGCAGACAAAGCTATAACAATCTGATGGCTGGAGACAGAAGCTAGACAAATATTTAACAGTTAGAGTAGCTAACTTGCAGCCACTTACCAAGGGTTGTGATGGATTCTCCATCACTGGCAATTTTAAAATAAAGATTAGATGTTTTGCTAAACTGTCTGCTGTAGTTCAAACAGGAATTAATCTGGGAAAGTCCTATGGCTTGTGTAATGCAGTAGGTCAGACAAGATTATTGCAACGGTCCCTTCTGGCTTTATAATCTATGAAAATATGAACACTTGGCTACTGTCCTCCACTAGAAAATCATTCAAGGAGATCATTGCCACCTCTGTACCATACCCAAGGTGAACAACCTGATTGAGAGGGATTAAGGAACTCTATATGATATCTGGGTTGCCTCACCACCTCTTGCTCTAAAGGGAAAGGGGCTGATGATGATGTTATAATTGACAAGTCAGGACCAAAGGCCAAGTAACTGCTCCCTTGAAGTCACATGGTATCAGGCCCTTCTTTGGAAGAGCTTCAGCTGACTCAACCAAAAGACCCAATACCTCCAGACACGAGACTGCAGTGTTACATAGCCTTCTTGGAAACCCTGAAGTGGCTATCAGAGATGTCTCTGCTAGCCTGAATGCTCAGGAGAGGATGGTTGGAGATGGGTTGAACACAAAAACTATCCCCTGCAAGAGGGACAACCAATTCTATAGCTCTGATGAGAAATCCTAAGTAGATCTCTGGTTAAAATAATAGAACACTCTTTCCCCTGTAGTTTCTTGCCCACCCCCATGGAACTTTACGTTTTGTAGAAAGGAAGGATGACATATAAACTATTTCTCTTCGCACTGAGAACAAGCAAGTGAGGTCCAATCAGAAACACTTAAGAAGCATGACCCCTCTCCCCTTGTGACGTTGTGCAGTCTATATGGTTTTATAAAAATATAAGTGAATGTAATGTAATTGGGATATGCTTCATGCAAAAGGTCTCTTGTAAGGTATCATTACAAAGCTCATAATCTACTGAGTGTGATCATCCTATTTGTAGAAATGTACCACTCTTGTATCTAAAACTAGAAATATAAAACATAACTCTGAGGGCCTATTGTAATTATGTAAAGTGTGGGCCATTAAGGATGGTTTGGAATCTTGATGACTCCCATTGTCTGCAGATGGCTGTATTTACCTTTGAGTCTTCCTGTATATGTGTGTGCTGGCAAGTGAGTAATGAAGTCTTGCAGTGACATGTGATCATGTCACCTGAACTGGAATCCATCTTTAACCTGGTGCTTTTCCAGTGAGGGGGGGTGGAAACCCAGAGGGACAAAGGGTTCCCGCCTTATGCAAAAGATATATAAAGGGGTGGAAGAGAACAAGGGAGGGAGGAGCCATCATGGAGAATCCCCTAGCTATCACCTAAGCTGGAACAAGAGCTGTACCAGGGGAAAGAATTGTGCCCAGGCCTGGAAGGTGTCCAGCCTGAGAAAAACTTACTGAAGCATCTCTGAGGGTGAGATTATCTGTATTTAGTTTGATTAGACATAGATTTGCGCATTTTATTTTATTTTACTTGGTGACTTACTTTGTTCTGTCTGTTACTTCTTTGAACCACTTAAATCCTACTGTCTGTATTTAATAAAATCACTTTTTATTTAGTAATTTACTCAGAGTATGTATTAATACCTGGGGGAGCAAACAACTGTGCATATCTCTCTATCAGTGTTATAGAGGGCGAACAATTTATGAGTTTGCCCTGCATAAGCTTTATGCAGGGTAAAACGGATTTATCTGTGTTAAGACCCCATTGGGAGTTGGGCATCTGAGTGCTAAAGACAAGCACACTCCTGTGAGCTGTTTTCAGGTAAACTTGCAGCTTTGGGACAAGTGATTCAGACCCTGGGTCTGTGTTGGAGCCAGACTGGAGTGTCTCGCTCAGCAAGACAGGGTGCTGGAGCCCTGAGCTGGCAGGGAAAACAGAAGCAGGAGTAGTCTTGGTCCATTGGGTGGCAGCTCCCAAAGGGGTTTCTGTGATCCAACCCATCACACCTCTCATCCACAATATCCACCCATCCAGTGAAATATTCTCTTCCCCCAGCATCCTGATTTCCATTTAATTTAGACACTTCTCCTTCTAAATAATCACCCTCCTACAAATCTTTGGCAGTGTTTCCCAACTCATTTTCTCATATCTCATTTTCATGATTATGCTTTAAATGGAGACTGTGATTTAAGGATTGATAATAATAATGAGGTAAAATGTTTAAAAATATTTTTAGTAGACTGGAAAAGTATCCAGTATTCAACATGACTTCTTGCTTAAACACATGGATGGCAAACTGTTGCCTAAGTCTTTCCAAGGAAAGTTCATAAACTCCAGCAAAAACATCCAGTTTCACATTGATAAAGCCAAACTGGCAGTTTGTAAAGAACTGTATGTAAAGTTCTCAAAGGGATTGGAAGATGTTATATGTAAATTTGTGGAATAAAGTTTTGAGGTGTTGATTCAAAGCAGTTTCACACAGTGACTTACCAAATCATCCTAAAATGAAGAAAACTAATTGTGTTCCAGGATGGAGTTTCTCTTTACTGTGATACCTGACAGTATCTTTGCACAGCATACCTAGATAGGCTATAGCACCTATGGGAAATATGCTCTTGGATAACAACATGATAATTTCAGGTATTTGACGCCTCTTTGGTGGTTGTTTTTGCTGTGGAATCTCATATGTATGTTCCTTGAAAAATCTGCCTTAAATATAATGAACTCAAGTTATTTTTCTGTTGCATATCTGAGGAAAGTATTTAGGCTTGTGAAATATTTTAAAGTTCTATTTACTTTACTGTCAAATCTGTCTGCCTTATCTTTACACTCATCACATTTTTTTTTTCTTCTTAAAGGCACTGACAACTCAAATTTGACCCAAAGTTTAGATTTTGTAAAACTGAACATCAGTAGAAATGTTTCCATTTGTTTTTATTCCAGTGGAAACATTTGTTTTCAAACCAACAAACATTCCCTTGCAGCATTTGCAGTCCAAACATTGCAGTAGTAAGAAACCTGCAAGTGAAACTAACTTTGCCTGTCATTGTTGAAACTGAAAGCAAAAAAAAAAAAGCATAGGTTTGGAACTGAATTACATTTTTAAGATTTATTTCAGTCAACTAAGTTATTAGAAAATACTAAAGTAACATCTTACAATATGGTTTTTAAGTTAATAGTGTCCCTTTATATATGCATTTGGCACTATAGTAGGTAGTCCTGCTAAAATATCTCTTTGTGAAGAGTTGTGTGTTTTCATTTAAAGTCAAGAAGGGAAGGGGGTGAAAGTCTGGATCAATTTTTATGATTTGCATTTTGCAAGATCACTCTTGACCTTGGGTTTCTAACTATGAACTTAGAACAAAAGAGCTTTATAGGAGTGGTTGATGGATGGGTTGTAATATATTGAATTGCGGGCGCTCCCCCCATCTTTACTTTCCTCAGAGTTTAAGCTGCAGTTACATTATGACTGAAGCTCTCTCCTCACAGAGAAGAATATTTCTGAAGAAGTTAAAAATGCTGAGGTTGGCATTTTAGGCATTGCTTTGGTTTTTGCTTCAGACATACAAGTGTTTACAGTAGAGTGGGTCATTTTGTTTTTTGGCAAGATTTTTATTTTTTGTCTACTTCTTTGAAAGCTTCCTCATTAGCTGGTTGTTTTTTGCTTAGTCTTATGTTCATGGTATATATATAGCATGGGAAATGTTGCCATAACCCCTCCTGCTTCCCTAATCTTAAATACAAATAACACATTTCTCTCATGATATGTTAACTATGTACTGCATTTAAAGCAACAGCCCCTTCCCCCACAAAAAAAAGTAATGCATCCAATGTTAAGGGAAATAACATTTCTTTGCCATTTCAAGGTATATTAATCTATAGAGCTGGTTGAATTCTTTTTCCTAAGTTTTGACAACAGTTTTTCACAAAACAGTTTGAAGACTTCTCCCAGCTTTTCAACATACATTGCAAGTATGTACAGTGGCAAATTTATAGTCAAACTGCCTGGATAGCTTCAGTCCTTCTTTACTGAATGGCTCTTTCTTTATAAAAACAAACAGAGGAGTTTGTTTTGGGTGGGGAGGGAGTAGTTAGTGAATGAAGCAGTATCATGAATATATACAGATGTGTTCAGGAAGCCAGAGCGTGAAATATTGAACTTCTGACCGGCGTATTCTTATCTTCATCAGTTCTTATTAACATACTGCCAGTTCTTTCGAACTGCACTTGTGACTGTAATGAACACGTGTAATAAAAAGCGGCCTTGTGAAAGTGTACTGAACAGGGAGCAACAAATTGCTAGCTGCTCCTTTGAGCATTGTGATTACTTTTCTTCTTCCACTCCTGAATACATGCATGCAAATTCTACAGGCAGCTGCAGGAACACTGACATCAGGAAGTGTGGGGATCATGGATACATGGGCTTTGGTAACCACAGGAGTGACATTTCCTATGCATTTAACCCTTCCCTTCTCCACACATTTAAAAAACAACAACCAGAAAACAGAGCAAAGGGCAGAAAACACATGGGCTTGTTGAAAATGGAAGAAGATGAACAGAAAGGGAACACCGGACAAGGTTAACAGGTCAGACAAAAATCAGTTCCGTTGAGTTGATGCAGTTTTTGCAGCTCACTAACACTTTAAATTTATCTTGCAGTCAGAGGTACATCCCTATTTCATTGTATTTCCCTTGCTTCCTTTTTAAAATAGATACATTCGGGTGAAGGGAAGGAGTAGGAAGTGTTATGTTTCATTTTAATAAATTAAAAGTTAGAAAAAGTAAGCAAACTTAAAATGAACAGAAGCTAAAGTGTTCGGGTCAAATCTTGCAAAGACTACTGAATGTAGTGCTTACTACTGTGAGCAGTCTCACAATGAGGGCTTGTCTACACTTACGGTAGATCGGCACTGCTGCAATCAATGCAGTGAGTGTCGATTTAGCGGGTCTGGTGAAGACACGCTAAATCGGGGGTTCTCAAACTGGGGGTTGGGACCTCTCAGGGGGTAGCGAGGGTATTACATGAGGGGGTTGCGAGCTGTCAGTCTCCACTCCAAACTCCACTTTGCCTCCAGCATTTATAATGGTGTTAAATATATAAAAGGGGGGTTGCACTCAGAGGCTTGCTATGTGAAAGGGGTCACCAGTACAAAAGTTTGAGAACTACTGCGCTAAATCAGTGGGAGAGCACTCTCCCATCGATTTGTGTACTCCATCTCCTCGAGAAATGTAAGGGAAGTCGATGGGAGAGCATCTTCCGTTGACGCAGCGCAGTGTAGCCACCACAGTAAGTGGATCTAACTACATCGACTTCAGTTATATTATTCACATAACTGAAGTTGCGTAAGTTAGATTGATTTACCGGGGTAGTGTAGACCAGCCCTGAGACTACACATGGTAATATCATTACTTTGTGTAGTACGTTTTCAGGATCTGGCCTTTACTACTATTTTAAAGTCTGTCTGGAGGGATATGAGCTGCTACATACTTCTCTTCCACCTGCCACCTTCAGTAAGGGAAAAAGTAGTATAGCACATCTTTCTTTCAGGGACAGAATTCAAGAGATAACTAAAAATAAACATTGTAAGGTTGCTAATGGAGAATTAAATGAATACTTTTCACATTAAAACTTGCTTTATAGAAATAGTTTCAAGACCTTGGAATGAGATTGGTACCCTGTGTGAAAAGAGTTTGGTGGGCTCAGTCCACTTGCCAGTGGATAGGTGTCCTTAACACAATCCCATTACAATACAGTTGGCATTAACAGACAACATTGTTTGCCTCCATTGAGACTGACAAGCAAAGACTGACCAAATACCCGAATACTGGGCTAGCCTCCTCTTCCTACTTGTATTTTCTTAAGAACAGTATTGAAGCCGGCATATTGCCAGGGTGGTGCTGGCAGCTTACTTTGCTATTGTTCATGCTGTATTATTTTGGTTATAATTCATATGCTCACAGAAGGCCAAAGTGAGGCCTCCTTTGCCAGGGAACCTCTGTGCTAGGAGGATGGTGTAGCTGGAGCAGCCTTTTTTGTGTGTGTGTGTGTGTGTGTGTGTTCCATATTATCATGTTGGCAGGTGGACTGTCATCTGGTTTCATATTTGCTGATGCAGAAGGGAGCTTTGAGAATGGCCTGGTGCTTACACAGACCCAGTGGTTCGGAACCTCTGCATAAGAATGCTATGCTTTTTAGATTGTAAATCCTTCAGGTGCAGGGATTTGTACGGTGCTCAGCACAATGAGCCCTCCTCTGTTTGGGGTATTGGAATGTAACCACTATGAAACTGAAACACAGAAAGGTCAAGTGATTTGCCCAAGTGAATCAGCAGCTGAGCCAGGAATAGAACCCAGGTCTCTTGACTCCTAGTCTAATGCCCTGTCCACTGGACTTTGCTGTACAGAAGGTTAGGAGCTGCTGCTCCAGCTCATAAACTACACATCAACCCCATCTCTGACCTGGATTAATAGTTGCTGCATTTCATGCCCTCAGCTCCTGTTCTGGAAAAAGCCTAATTATGCTAGCTTGTTAGATCTGATCATTTTACCCTCTGTGAATAGGACATTTGTTAGGGCTATCAGTCTGATCTAAGTGGGAGATGGAAAGGTTAGAATCTGGGCCTCTCATGAGAATTAAATTATAATTCCATTTTATTTTACATAGATTAAGCCCACAAGATGATGTTTGTCATTGTTTTATAAAGCTAATCATTAGAATTACACAATTTTAGCTACTTATACTGAAGAAATGCACATGCTATACTGAAGCTTCTATAATGCTCAGCAGTGAAACTGTATCCAACTTTTTCTCAAGTCATCTGGGCAATTAGCTGCTGGGCATTTGTATATCTCAAACTGATTAGTGTAAAGTCCTTTAAATCTAGCTTGTTCTTTCAGTCTCAGCTGATTAATTCCCACAGATCTGTCACTTAAACCTTTAATTTTACTTTAACAGTCCTCAAAAGCCTCATTTAAAAAAAACCCCTCACTGATTAATTTCTGACAACCCCTGCATGTAAATCAAAAGATGTCACCATCACAGAAATTGTTTAGGGATTATAAAGCACACACAGATATTAAAACTAATCCACAAGATGTGTCTGAGGGCTTGAGTCTATTTCCATGGAAGTAAATAGCAAAACTTTCATTGACTTGGTGGGTCAGGATAGATCCCTAAATACATTGTGTAAGAGAAACACATGTAAAGTTCCTGATGATTAAGCTCTTTCAAACATTTATCACAGCTTATTTGCATAATGGGAATGCTGACGGAATGCCTTATGTTTATGTAAGGAATTTAGCTGTATGGCAGTAGTTACTTTCAAACCTTTATATCTTGGGAAGTGCTAACAGGAGAAAGACATACTTTAGATTGTAAACATTTCTGGATGAAGACCCTGGGCTAGATTCACAAAGAACCTTAGGTGTGCTGAGGCTGAGCATTGCCATGCCTAATGTTTAGGCACCTCAAAAATTACTGGGATCCGCAACGCCTGAGTTCAGCAGCTAGGCTCCCTATACAATGGGGAGAGAGAGGCACCTCAGACTGGGGTTTGCTAAAGCCAGCACACTAGGCAGGTCCTTGCCTAAGGTAGACTTTCTCTCTCTTGCTTATGGCAGATAGACAATGGGAGATGCCAACCAGAGGGGGGTGTGCTAAACTCTGACGTGTTCTCATGGCAAGTCTACACTTAAAATGCTTCACCAATGCAGCTGCACTGCTGTAGCGCTTTAAGGAAGACACTCTTAGCCGACAGGAGAGAGCTCTCCCATTGGCTTAGTTAATCCACCTCCCCAAGAGACAGTAGCTGTGTCAGTGGGAGAAGCTCTCCTGTCAACGTAGCACTGTCTACAAGGGGGTTAGGTCAGTATAACTGCGTTGCTCAGGGGTGTGGAATTTTTATACCCGTGAGTGACGTAGTTATACCGATAGAGGGCTGTTCTGTAGACCAGACCTCAGAGGTAAATCTGGGCTGTGGAAGGCACCTCCCTCAGTCTGGGATTCTCAGCTGCAAGCTCTCTCTTGGTGTTATGTGCATAAGCCATTTTATCAAGAAGATGATAAGGGAGTGTCTTTGGGGAGGAGGACTTCTCTCATAACTTTTAGGACCTCAGTCTCAGAGTGCCAGTAGTTAGGGCACTCATCTGGGATGTGGGAGACCCCTGGTTCAAACCCCCTCCTTCTCCTGAGGGGGAGAAGGGATTTGAACTGGGATCTGTCACCTTTTAGGTAAGTAGTCTATGGGATATTCTGAAAAGTCATTGTTGCTATAGGAATCGTTACTTTTGAATTTCCTGATTTCTCTGTGTGTAAAGTTTCAGCTATTCTGTTTTTTCCTTTATTTTTCTGCATATTTAATCTCTTTTTTTTTTATTACCTCCTGAAATTATCCAGCAAGGGCCAATTAAAACTGTTCTACCAAAAGCTACTGGTTGCCAGCCACATTTAAAAATATTAATGCTTTCATCTTCCCCTATAATAGAAAGGTCAGAGCCTTCTTGCACTTATGGCATCTCATAAAATGTATTAAATTCTGCATTAACAAAAGACTACCCTGTCTGTTTTAGGTATCTATATGAGCTCCATTATCATAGTATCTGAGTGCCTCAGTCTTTATGCTGTGATCACCATGGTACTAGAATACCTATTCTAAGGTAGTCAGACCACATGCAAACCTCACACTAGCATGCAAACTCCATTTTAATCTGAACTATTTTCCCCTTTGGAACAATAATTCATATATGCTGCAAAATAAGTTACCTATAATATTTTGGGAATACTGGAGGTGCTATTCAACCAAGCACAAATAAACTAGGTCTAACTTTATTATGAAACTGATTTAGGCTGAACCAGGAATGGCATCTGGGACATTAAAATATTCAGATAAAAGGAAGTTTGAATAATTGAATATGGGGTGTACAGGTCAATTTGGGATTAGATCCTAAATTAGGCCAGGGATATGTGTGTGTGTCTCCAATTTAGAGAATCAGAAACTGCATATTATTGTATATAAAAAGATTAATCTAAATAATTTGTTTTAAAACATCAACACAAAACTGTGCATAAGATTAATGGAGAACCACCAATACACACGTTAAAACAAAGTCCTAGACTGCAACATCACCTCATGAGCAATCTCACATGCCTTTCACTTGAACACCTATGTTTTCCTTTATGTAACAGGTGTATTTTCCTCATAGACTCCTTAATTTTGTCATTCATCTTATAAATAAGATGTTCACATGAAGCAACGTCTCCCCTGTCAAAATACCATTCTTTTAAAATTCTAACACAAGAATTTTTTCAATCTTCATCCCCTGGGTAATGCCAGAGAAAGGCTGTGCTGTTGGTTGAACAGAAAAAATTACAATGCAAGGACACAGAAAAGTCAGAAGTCCTCTATTGTGACAGGAGACCAGGTCAGAGCAGAGTCCAAAATGCCATAGCCAAGGGTTGAAAGAGAGTCAGAGCCAGGAAGCAAAGACTAGAGCAGGGGTCGGCAACCTCTGGCACACGGCTCGCCAGGGTAAGCAGTTTGTTTACCTGCCGCATCGGCAGGTTTGGCTGATCGCAGCTCCCACTGGCCGCGGTTCGCCGTCCCAGGCCAATGGGGGTGGTGGGAAGCCACGGCCAGCACATCCCTCGGCCCGTGCTGCTTCCCGCAGCCCCCATGGGCCTGGGACGGCGAACTGCGGCCAGTGGGAGCCGCAGTCGGCTGGACGCAGCAGGTAAACAAACTGGCCCGGCCCGCCAGGGTGCTTACCCTGGCGAGCTGTGTGCCAGAGGTTGCTGATCCCTGGACTAGACTCAGAACCTGCCTTCCCTGTTTCCAGGTAATCTGGAGTAAGGCTGGTTCCAAAGTGTATTTATTCACTTTGGAATAATTATTTTGCCATAGCTATCCCAGTCAATTTTGGCATGTAGACAAGCCCTTAGGAGCCCCCATTTTTTTGAAAATCTTGGCAGTTATTTTTTGTTTGTTCTATCCTAGTATATATGTATGTTAGATGGATTTATTAATTCCCATCCTGTGGGCCAGATAAACCAGTACTCTAATGTCATAAAGGAGATGGAAGCTGGCTCTTTCTGCCTTGTTGAGGATTCCTCCAGAATAGGGGAGTACCCTTCAGGTCAGAGGTAGCACAGCAGGCTCCCAGTTAAATCGAGAGAATGCCTGTGTCCCATGGGTGTTAAGACAAAACTAGTTGACTTACATACAACACTTTGAAGACAGAAAGTGCTTTTTATTTCACTTCCTCTTTTTCTTTTTTCCTGTGGTGTGAGACTTCCCTGTGTTTTTCCCGCAGCGCTGTGTATGTATGTTCTGATCCTTCTAACTTGGGTGGGCAAACTTTTTGGCTTGAGGGCCACATCGGGGTTGCAAAACTGTATGGCAGGTAGGGAAGGCTGTGCTTCCCCAAACAGCCTTGCCCCCCCTGTCCTCTATCTGACCCCTCCCACTTCCCGCCCCCTGACTGCCCCTCTCAGAACCCCCGACCCATCCAATCCCCCTGCTCCTTGTCCCCTAACCGCCCCCTCCCGGGATCCCCGCCCCTAACTGCCCCTGGAACCCCGCCCCCTATCTAACCCCCCCCTGCTCCCTGTCCCCTGACTGCCCCAACCGCTTTCCACACCTCTGCCCCCTGACAGGCCCCCCTGGACTCCCATACCTAGCCGTCCGGAGCCAGACACGCTGCTGTGCTGCCCTGCAGGAGCGCGCAGCCCCACCGCCCAGAGTGCTGCCTGCACGGCGGTGTGGCTGCGGGGGAGGGGGAACAGTAGGGGAGGGGCCGGGGGCTAGCCTCCCAGGCCAGGAGCTCAGGGGCTGGGCAGGATGGTCCCGCGGGCCGGATGTGGCCCACAGGCCGTAGTTTGCCCACCTCTGTTCTAACTAGTTCTTTAGCTAGCTCTACTGTAGAGTGTGTCAAATGTAATAGTCAATCCAACAATGTAGGACCTTCAGGCATCTTTGTAAGAATCTGGGATGCAGCACCAGTTATACTGGGTGAAATTTGGGACAATTGAGAGAATTACACATGGAAGAAAAATTGAGTTTGTTTTTTTTTTTTTTTAAGAGGAATTTATACCATGAATAGCTCTAAGGTTTTATTTTTAAACTGCATTTAGATTTTGATTTAGCATAAAATTTATACAACTACCAAGTCCCCTGCCAACATTGTAATTATTTCACATCCTTATTGAAAAGAACAGGTTTGCCTCATCTGAGGTAATGCAAGAGTTCTGGAACCAAGCACAGCAAACTATATGCACTTGGCTTTAGCACGTGGATGATTTTTCTGTCATTGTGGTATGCTTGACAATATGGTGCAATTAATCTAGGCTGATCTTTGTGACTGCTATTTATTTTTACTGGCGAAATATTGGTAAACATGGTCCAGTAGAACCTCCAAATGCCCCAACATAACCAGGCCAGCCACTGTTACTTGTTACGTAGTTTTGTAATTATGACTACAACCCAGCATTAAGGACAGCCATGTCAGAAACCAAATTGACATGGTAGACAGAGAGTGATTAGGGGTTTTTATCTTCATTTTATTAATAAACAGCTGTCAAAGAGGCTTAGACCACAGGTTATAATCTGGAAAGTATGACCTTTTATTTGTTAGTATTGTGACATTTGCAGTCAATGAGATTTCAATGAGCTGACCTCAGCTAGACCTCATTGCTATGAACCAAGAGTCCCCTTCTTTCTCTTTCTCTGACGTATGCCAATTTTTTGATGAATCTGGTTGCAGTTCTATGTCAGTGGAAGCCATAGTTGCTTGTTTCTTGACTTAATGTAATGGCTATTCTGAGGAATGTTATATCTATCCCATTTGGACATTCCATTGTGAATGTGCCCGATAGAACGGAAAATCTTTATGCTGTGTGCACATAAAAAATAGTAGTAAATATAGTGCGTCACTGGATTATTCCCTGGTGAAACGCATCTTGAGAGGTAGAATTTTACCTTTAATAAAATCTGTGACTTCTGTATACACTTAGAATGGGCATGCTTTGGCTGATATGTTCTTTTTTGTTTTTGATAAGTTGTGTGTGAGAGAGATCCTGGATATTACATGTAACAATCACATTTACATTAAATGCAAACTGGCAACTGTGTGATACACTAGAGAAGAAAAAACTGATTGTCTTGAGTTTGTGAATGTTATGTCTGACGTGAGATTCAAATTAAAGAGGAGTTCTTGTTAAGCAAATGACTCTAAATCAAGTTCAGTCTACAAGGAAAAAAAGAGTTTGAGATCTGAGCATCAAACTGTTTTGTTCGTTTTCCTTCTCATGCATCACTATCAAAAATGGAGATTCGGTGGACCAGATTTTGCCCTTAATTACACCGATTAGAGTTGTATTAATGGCTAGTGGAAGATCAGGAAGAAGTACATCATGTTGCTTCTACCATATGAATTATTTGGTGGTGTTTCTAAAGAAATTGTACCTAGTCTTGGGCAGAAAGGATGATGGCTGAGACATAGGGACCATGAGTTGAAATGGAAAGGGACATCCTGAGGTGAAACTCTTCTGAGAGCTCTAATAGAAGAGGAAGGAGTCTACAGTATTTCATTGATTTATCTTTGGCTTTGTCTGGAGGTGTGAAGTTTGCATATGTAACGTGCTAACTAACACATTTTAAATGTCTAGTGTCGACACGTCGCACTGCTTTTAACGTACTAAATGGGCAGAGTTTGGAGTGAAGCCTAGGCTACAGCATGGCCTGCTAGTATGCCTTCAGATATGTTCGCTTGTGTCTTATTGAGTGCTAAGCTAACTTGATTGAAAACCTTGCCTTTTTTGCCTAGTGTTGGTACATGGGTTCACTCGCACTCAGTGAAATCATGAAAGCAAGGGTGCAAAAATAGGCAAACACGGAATCACAGTGCAAGGGAGGCTGAACCAAACCTGAGCAGCGCTGTGACCCTGTGCACCAAGTCATGGTACCCGGAGAAGGGAGCCAGGTCCAGCCCTGTGGGATAGGCACCACCACTGCAGAGTGAGTGTGGGGAGGGCTTGCTTTCCATCTCCTGCTCACCCTGTACTGGGCTGGGATTAGGGTTGCAGTGCCAGGATGGAGGGGCTTCTGTGGGTGGTTGGTTGCCCCCTCGGCAGCTTATCACACAGTCCACCCATTGGATTGGGAGGCTACATCCATCCCTATTTGGGGCAGAGACTTCATCTTTGTAATGTTCTTGTGCAGTGTCTAGCAAAGTGGGGCCCTGGCACCTGTTTATTGCTCTTAGGCACTACAGCACTACAAATAATAAACAATGATCATAATGATAAATTGGTGAGAACACTGTTAAATTACTTCAGCCTGGTAAAAAAAAGGTAAGGCCAAAGAGAGGGACATTCAACTATGTGCCTGCTTTGCATCCTTAGGATTGCTGTTGTGTCAGGATTGCACATGGAGACCGTATGATTTAGTGGATAGGGCACTGAACTGGGCCTTGTGAGATCTGGATTCTAATTCCAGCTCTGTCGCTAACCTACGGTGTGAACTTGGGCAAGTCATTTCACATTTCTGGATGTGTCTTCACTAGGAAAAAAGGTGTATTCTTAATTCGCATTAGCCAATCTAGGGCAACTAACAACATGAGTTAAGAACTTACCTTTTTTCCTATTGAAGACCAGGCCTCTATGTCTCTGTTTTCTCTCTCAGTCTTTGTCTTGTTCAGTTAGACTGTAAACTCTTTGGGGTCAGAGGCTGACCACACTATATTATATTCTTAGGACTAGCTCTGGCTACCTTCAACAACATCAGCGGGGCCTGTTGGGGGATGCTGGGCAGTGGGGGAGATCTGTGTGTGTCAGGGCACTGGGCAGTGTGGGTCTGTGTGGGGCATTGTGTAGTTGTGGTGGGGGGGATGTGGAGAAGGGCACTGGAAGGGAGGGAGGGAAAATCTGTGTGTATTGGGAAGCTAGCGAGTGGGGGGGGTTGTGTGGGGTGTTGGGCAGCTGTGGTGGAGCTGTGAGCAGGGGAGCGCTGGGCAGGGTGTGTGTGCACAGCACTGTGCATTTGTGGTGGAAGGTTTGTAGGGGGGCTCTGGGCATAGTGGATCCAGGGGGCGCTGGGCAGGGGAGCTGTGTGGCGCAGCATGGGCCCACCCCCAACAGGAAGGGGCATGCTGGTAGCACAGGGCCAGGCGGACCAGTGTGCCTCTGGCTCCGGTTGGGGCTGTGCACCTGTGTCTGTCATCATCCCCCACCCCACCCCCCGCTCGCCCAATGTGATCTGGTCACCCTATATACAAATGAAAGACTTATATGGACCTCTGTTGATTGCCCATATCTGCTGCAGGCCGATTACTATATGAAATACAAACAATATATGAACATGGCAGTAAGAGGTCTCAAGGAGGTCAAATGTAATAATATAGTTAATCATATCATAAGAATCCACTTAAAACTAATAGAAATAGAATAACTCAACCACTAATATAATAATGCATTAATAAACTATGTTTGATTTTTTTTTTTCTTTCCTGTCGTCTCCTATTGGTGACTATATGAAATATGGTTTTGGGTATCAATCCTGTTTAGCTCCTTGGAAGGGAAACCTCAAAGTAGCAGCATGTCCTAAGAGAGAAGAAAAATTGCTATCAAAACCGATTACTATGTGCATACTTAAAAACAGCTTGAAGATTTCCCTCTTTCTGAAGTCAAGAGTCCCAGATGGACAAAATGGACTCAAAACAAATCCTTAGTAAGCAGTATATTAATAGAGATGAAGTTGTTTCCATTTTAGAATTTAGTTTACTCTCCTAATTTTGTAATGGTGTGAGTTTAAAAACTTTTATGATAAAAATAGGAAGGATAATTGCAGGATGGATCCGTTTGCATGTTTGGTTCAATGGTTGGAATAATAGCAGCTGCACAGAGAAGTAAAGGTAGACTAATCTAGATTAACAAAGCAAAACAAGGGTCAGAAGTCAAACTGTCAGTGGTTCCATTAATTTGCTCTTGTTCTAGCCACCCAAACAAGATGAAAAATCTCAGTCTCCTGTTGTATTTTAATTCGGATGTCTAGTAAGAATGTTTGGGGGCAGAGAGAGAAGTGCTGGGCACTTTTTTGCCACAGTGATCTGTTAAATATATGATATAATTTTGAATGGTAAGGAAGTAAAGACAAGTGAAGTTAGTGTCTTTGTGTATTAGACAGAAACAGTTTAATAGCAATCTAGACTGATCTCTGTTTGATTCTGTCTGTTTTAAGGAGTGATTGGTCAGAAGACAGGTCCGCTGATTCAGATGTGTACTGTTTAAGAGATCAGTATTTAGGCATCTCACTATCCATTCACATGAAAATAGGTCCCCCCAAGTAAAATGAAAAAGTCTCTTTGGAAGGCACAACTTATAGTGTGAAGAAAAGAAAGTGTTCTGTATTGTTTATAAAGACTAAACTATTTGTTTTATCAGACAGATTTTTTTTTTTAATTGCTCAGATTAATTTTGTGTAACCCTTTTTAAACCATGTTCCTGTGTGCACATAGGCCTCTCCCTTCTTTAAAAGAGGTTGATGTAAATTAGTTGTGTTGGTGTGTCCTGCTTGATTTTGGGAATGTGGATTCTTTTATAACAAAAATCTTTGCAGAAACTGGCATGCTACAAAATAGTCTTTAGTATTTCTGTCTAAGGATGGTATGTTCTGTCTGGGGTACAGAGTTGTAAACTGTAAAGATCTGCACACACATTCTGGCTTCAGAATCCCTTTTCTCCTTCATTTGGAAGAGGCAAGCTTCTGTATAGTGACCATGTAAACAAGGGGGATGTGGATGATGTATTGTGTCTGGAGCAATGAGACACAGGTGAAAGCTGAAAAACTGCTGCTTCAGGGAAGCTGACAATGAGGGCTCTCTTGGTTTTTTTTGTCAAACTGAGGTCTCCTCCTTGCTAATTGTGTCTCCATTGATTTTGCTGTCAGCCTGACAGTAGTAGTAAGTTTCAGTAATACTGAACTGGAAACAAGACTGTGAAAATGACCCGATTTATGCCTTTATCAGGCTGTGGGAGTTTGGAGTATGTGCTGCATAACAATTAATAAAAGTAACCTCATTACAAATCTTGTTTTTTAATTTTGTCAAATGGAATGATTTAAGGGTATTAAGAACAAAGCACTGTGAGCAGAGAGGACATCACATATCTGTGGGGAGAAAAAAAAGAAATACAAATACAATACTGAAGCTGCTAAAGATTTGCTTGCACAGACATTTCCCCCTAAAATTTCCTACATTTGCGGCCACTAGTACAGCTTTGTCAATGGTGTTAGCAGGGGGTATGCTAGTGCAGACCGGCTGCTGCTAACCAGTGGTGTCTTAACCTGTGTATCCTGGTCTTCTCTAGGAAAAAAGGTGGGTTTTTTTAAAACTTGTATTAGCTAATGTGTTAAAATCATAATGTAGACATGGCAGGTTTTTCGTTTTAATGCATTAGCTGGTTAACGTAAACCCTAGCCTTCAAGTTTGCCTACGGCTTACCTCAACCAGAGGTACACATGTTAAAACTTGCATTTGTTGTACGCTAGGATTTGACATGTTGGCTAACACATGTTAGCTAACATGTTAAAATACATCCTTTTTCCTAATGAAGACAAAGCCCGTGTCTTTGAACCTGCTATGAGCAGATTTAGGAGATTCAGTGGTTAAAAAATACTGGCAGCCAGTTGATGCTTATAGTATGGCTAGAAGAGCTGCACCAGTGGTAGTAACTCTGGGAAAATGTAAGAGAGAATCTAGCACAGACAAGGCAAAGAATCAACAAAATAGTCTTTGGCTTAGTATTGTGGCAGAAAGCAGCACGGGTAAGACATGTGAAGTGCTGCATTTCTCTTTTTCCTTTTTGTTTTTTTTTTTAAGCTCAGTTAAAGTTTCAAGTTGTGGTGAGATGTTTTTTGAAATGCTGACATGATCAAGGATTGGAGCTGTAAGCTAGTCAAATGCATAATGCAAATTGGAAAATGTTGAACAAAGCAAACAATCAGTGTATATTTGGAAAAGTATCCTTAAATTCATTCCCTTTGTGAAATCCTGTAGCTTTCTTTCAATTGGCATTTCAGGCTTACTTACTGAAAGTCTCTGTGGGTTGACTGGTTACAAATGTTTTCACACAAGCACATTAGTTTTAAAATCGGTACATAAGCTCCCCCCCCCCCCCCCCCAATAGTGTATTTCAAACCAAAAAAGTATTTTCTCTTACAGACAGATCTGATTCATCAAGAAGCATCAAGATAATTGTCACGATTTTCATTTTAAAAAGAAACCAAGAAATCTTGGCACAAGTGTAAAACTTTCTGTTGCTGTACTGGCCTGCTGCCTGGAGCTAAATATTTGCCTCATGGATTTTTCTTCCCCCACTGGGAACAGGAAGTTCTATAACAAATGAAATACATTCAGGTTGGTAACCGAGGCCTGTCATTCAGGGAAGAAAAGATACTGTAAATCTTACATAGTTAGAAAGTGAGATGTAGTGAGTAATAGGTCTCTACTGTGCTGAAATTTGAATGGACAGTAATTTATTTTAGATTACTAAAACACATCCTAATACGGAGACTTTTTATTTCCTTAAAGAATTAGTGTAAGTGTTAAATGTGTTTTAATTACAGATTCAATAAGGATTCAGGCTGCTACTATTTTTGATGTGACCAGGCATATTTTCCCTCAATTTTTTAAAAAGTTTAACTTAACACTCCTTCGTGAAGCAGGCTTTCCTGTTGCTGAATGAAAAACAAGTTGGTCTTTCAGTCTGTGGTACTGAACAGCAGCCAACCAGGAACAGTCAGACCACTTTTCACTTACCTCCCCCATCACAATGCTAGTGGAGACTTTTGTGTGCTGGACCTGAGCAAAACGTTATGGGGCAGATGTAGAAAACATTATCTTCTTGTCTGATCAAGGAGCAGCAGAGTTATCTGTGTTGATGGAGATGATGACATTAGTGTCTAATGAACAAGAGGCTTCAGTTGCACTCCTCAGCCACCCCTTGTGCCTCTTTCCATAGACCAGCACTGGAGATGGCTGACCAGGATGTTGTTCTTTTGTGTTACTATCCAGCTGCAAATATGGCGGTAGCCTTTCTTGTGTGACAAAGTTACCTAGAATAAAAGAGAAAAACAATTAGAGGAAATACTTAAACAAAAGACTAGAAAAATCCCAGGACATCAGAAGTAAAGAGGAAATGCTTTTCCCCCCCGTCCCTCCCGAAGACTTGCACTGGGCTCCTTGCACAAGGTTCCAACACTTGGGCCTTGGCTACACTTGCGAGTTACAGTGCTGTAAAGCCCCCCCCCGCACTGTAACTCACTCCCCGTCCACACTGGCAAGGCATTTGCAGCGCTGTATCTCCGTGGTTGCAGCGCTGCATGTACTCCACCTCCCCGAGAGGAATAGCGAGTATTGCGCTGCCACTGCAGCGCCAGTGTGGCTGCCCAATGCGCTGTGAATGGCCTCCAGAATTATTCGGCAGTATCCCACATTGCCTGTTCTAGCCACTCTGGTCATCAGTTCAAACTCTACTGCCCTGGCCTCAGGTAACCAACCATGTGACCCACCCTTTACATTCCCTGGGAATTTTAAAAATCCCCTTCCTGTTTGCTCAGCCTGGCGTGGTGTGGAGTGCTATCAGCGAATCTTTCCAGGTGACCATGCCTCCATGCGCCAAGCAAGCCCCAGCATGGAGCAATGGCGAGTTGCTGGAGCTCATCAGTGTTTGGGGAGAGGAAGCTGTACAGTCCCAGCTGCGCTCCAGCCGTAGGAATTACGATAGCTTCAGGAAGGTATCAAAGGACATGATGGAAAGGGGCCATGACCGGGACGCCCTGCAGTGCAGGATTAAAGTGAAGGAGCTGTGGAGTGCCTACTGCAAAGCCCGCGACGCAAACGGCTGCTCGGGTGCTCCCCCCACGACCTGCCGATTCTACAAAGAGCTGGATGCGATACTTGGGGTTAACCCCACCTCCACTCTGAGCACCACCATGGACACTTCAGAGCCGGTGGGGGGGGGGGGGG
>NW_020664436.1:48343542-48508147 GCF_002925995.2 Terrapene triunguis
GGGTTTTTTTTCGGGAAGGAATTTTTTCGGTGCGGGCTCTTTGGGAGAGGAGGGTTAGGCATGCATGCCTAGATGCGGAATAGTGCATTGATGTGGTTTATCACATCGCGGTAATCGGCCTCGGTAATCTCCTCAAATGTCTCATCCAGAACGTGTGCAATGCACTTGCGCAAGTTTATCGGGAGAGCCACCGTGGTCCTTGTCCCAGCCAGGCTAACGTGTCCGCACCACTGTGCTGCGAGGGGCGGGGGGACCATTGCTGCACACAGGCAAGCTGCATATAGGCCATGGCGGAAGCCGCATTGTAGTAGAAGTCCCTCCCTTGCTTCCCAGGTCACCCTCAGCAACGAGATATCGTCCAGGACAAACTCCTGTGGAAAATGTTGGGACAGTGTTCAGTGTAGGTGCCCCCTGCAGCTGTTGGCTCTCCCCAAGACACACAAACCCAGAGGACAGTGCAGCCGTGAAACAATCAGTCCCCCTTACTCACCATTTTGAGGCTCCCATGGGATATGTGTGCTCTGTTTCGGACGGGAAAATTATGCAATTGTGTAAACCCTGTGTGTTTTCTACTCCTTAACGGGTAAGCGGGATCTCCAAGGATCACAATGGGCATTTCAACTTCCCCACCGTGATCTTCCGCTCTGGAAAAAAAGTCCCGGCCTGCATCTTCCTGAACAGCCAAGTGTTCCGAAAGATGCGTGCGTCATGCACCTTTCCGGGCCAGCCTGTGTTAATGTCAATGAAATGCCCACGGTGATCCACAAGCCCCTGGAGAACCATAGAGAAATACCCCTTCCGATTAACTTACTCAAATCCTAGGTGGGGTGGTGCCAGAATAGGAATGTGCGTCCCATCTATCGCCCCTCCACAGTTAGGGAACCCCATTTGTGCAAAGCCATCCACTATTTCCTGCACATTACCCAGAGTCACGGTTCTTCTGAGTAGGATGCAATTAATGGCCTTGCAAACTTGCATCAACACGATTCCAACGGTCGACTTTCCCACTCCAAACTGGTTTGCGACCGACCGGTAGCTGTCTGGAGTTGCCATCTTCCAGATTGCAATAGCCACCAGCTTCTCCACTGGCAGGGCAGCTCTCAATCTCGTGTTCTTGCGCTGCAGGGTGGGGGTGAGCTCCTCACACAGTTCCATGAAAGTGTCTTTTCTCATCCGAAAGTTCTGCAGCCACTGCTCGTCATCCCAGACTTCCATGACGATGTGATCCCACCACTTGGTGCTTGTTTCCCGAGCCCAAAAGTGACGTTCCACGGTGCTGAGCATGTCCGTGAATGCCACAAGCAATTTCGTGTCGTACGCGTTACGCGCCTTGATAGCATTGTCGGACTCCTCACTGTCACTGTCACTTTGGATCTTAAGGAATAGTTTGACAGCCAAACGTGACGTGCTGGCGAGATAAGTCAGCATACGCCTCAGCAGTTCGGGCTCCATTTCCCGCAGACAGATTGTGCGGCACAGAAACCGTTGAAAGATGGTGCCAAAAGTGAACGGAAACCAAGGGATTTCTGGGATGTGAAGCAATGCATCACGGGGCGTTGGGACAGGACCCAGAATGCCCCGCACTGACGCCCCCTTCCCACAACACACGGCGCCAGAATGGGAAGAGGTGCTCTCTGGGATAGCTGCCCATAATGCACCGCTCCCAATAGCGCTGCAGTTGCTGCAAATGTGGCCACGACAGTGCGCTGGGCAGCTGTCAGTGTGGACAGACTGCACAAAGTCAGGTTTAACTCACAGCGCTGTACATCTGCAAGTGTAGCCAAGGCCTCAAACTTTCTTCCATGCCAGGAATAAGCAAATGTAAGAGTATCTGTTTTCCTTTCCCTTTCCCACTGTTTAGGACTAGGTAGAGGATAAATCACTTCTGTTCCTCTTCAAGTCATAAGGACATGCTAAGTCACCGAACCACTTTACTGATTGTGTAAAACTGCAGAATGCGAAAACAAAACGCAAGTTTTTGGCTCTGACTGAAGCTACTGCAATATTCTTGCTTAGGGCTAGTCTACACTGGCAACACTAAAGAGCTGCCGTGGCTCTCTTGTGTGGTCGCGGCACACCACAAAAACCCCCACCTCCACGAGGGGCGTAGCTCCCAGCTCTGGTGCACTGTTTACAGTGGTACTTTACAGTGCTGAAACTTGCTGCGCTCAAGGGGGTGTCTTTTCACACCCCTGAGCGAGAAAGTTGCAGCACTGTAACTTGCCAGTGTAGACAGTATACTCGCCCTTAGTGTACTTGCTTTGACTTCATATTCTACAAAATCACCTCCACTCCACATGAGGAAAATATCCATTATGTTTAACAATAATAAGCCATTTCGGTCCTTTTTATCTTTGGGCTAGTCTACACCAGCAATGCTAAAGCGTTGCCGCGGCAGTTCTTTAACATGGCTTGTGTGGTTGGGGCATAGCGCTGGGAGAGAGCTCTCCCAGTGCTCTAAAAAACCCACCTCCACGAGGGGTGTAGCTACCAGCCTTTCGACACTGGCACTTTACAGCGCTGAAACTTGTTGTGCTCAGGGGCGTGTTTTTTCACACCCAGGAGCAAAGAAGTTGCAGTGCTATAAATTGTCAGTGTAGACAAGCCCTCAATTCCATCTCCCTCTAGCTTTATTTTGTTTTTATTGTATTGTTTTGGATTGTTTGGATGCTAAAGCGAGGTTGTTTTAAGTGCAAAATTTTAGTTTCTCTTGCTTCTCCCTGCTTCTCTTCTGCAGATAGTTATATAAATGTTATTTTGGTTTCTTTTTAGGAATATCATACTGCCTGATTTGGGGGAGGGCAAATGATTTAATGTACTGTAAAGTACATTTCTGCTGTAAAATATAAACTCTACATATTTTATTTTTTTCTTCAATTCACCTAAATTTGTCTCCTTGTGGATGAGGTATGTTTGTGAAAAGGCAGCTTCTCCTTCGCTCCAGACATCTGAAACAACCTTCCACTCTCTTGCTCAGCGTTTCTCAAATGTGGCCACAGTGGCTGCATGCGGCTACCAGGGGATTTCCTTGAGGCCAAAGCCTCCTGGGCTGTGATTGGGAGGGGGTGTTGGCAAAGCAGCAGCTCCTCCCCTGGGGCTGTCTGCAGGGGTTGGTCCCCACCCACTTCCAGAGCTTCAAACACTATAGGAGCAGGCAACCAGTGTGAGTTCCCCACCTTCCCAGGAGTGGTGTGGCTCAGGCTTCAGGCTTCTGCCCTGGGGTGGTGGGCGGCATGCTATGGACATGTGGCGGCAGGCCAGCCACAGGGTTTTGGGCGCCATCCCTGGACTCATCCCCTGCCATCACCTTGACCCCCCCCCCGCCTCCTTCAGACCCCCATTGCCCTTGCCCTCCCCCCCCTTACCCACCTCCTCATCCAGGGCTTAATTTGTCCCGCAGCATGCCAGGGCTGAGTAAGCCTGCTGTGAAAAGCGATGTTAAACAAATATACAAATATCACTTTTCAAAGTAGTAGACTTACTAACTAGTGATCTTAAAAAAAACAAAACAAAAACAAAAAACATTCAAAGCACCTTATTTTTGTTTCTATTCTGTTCAGGTCCAGTAAAGAATAGAGACAACTGTATATTATTGTTATTATTGAGTCTGCAAAAAAACCCTATACAAATAAATTAGAATGATATGGACATGTATATATTTGCATATTTATTTGTTTTTCCTAAAGTTAATTAAGTATTTTAGGAAAAATTCTCAGAGCGGCCACCAGCAGGAGTTAGTGGCCGCACGCTGAGGCCACCAAAAATTATATTTTGAGAACCCCTGATCTAGGGCATAACAACTGCAGAGTTAACTCAAGTTATCTGCACTTGAGCTGAGGCTCTCAAGTTTGCTTAGCTCTACTGAGAGCAGTCACACTGAAATATAACTCGAATTGTTACACAGGCACTGAACTCACATGTGTGTGGTGCTAAGACTTTTAGGAGCACATCCCATGGTACTTAGTGCCGCACTAAGCCGAGCTGTTCTATGAGTGCTTTCTCAGTGAATTGTGGGAAAACTTATCTGTCCTTTCTGGGAACCCAAGGGGAATTGCAGGAAGGCACTGGAGGAGGGCACTACCTGTATCCACACCACAGAGTGGTTTGACGGGCCAGATAACTTGAATTAAAAGCACCACTGCATTTGAGTTAAGGATTTTTGTGCATGGATGGGACTTGAATTATAACTTGTTAACATAAGAACATAAGAATGGCCGTACTGGGTCAGACCAAAGGTCCATCCAGCCCAGAATCCTGTCCACCGACAGTGGCCAATGCCAGGTGCCCTAGAGGGAGTGAACCTAACAGGTAATGATCAAGTGATCTCTCTCCTGCCATCCATCTCCACTCTCTGACTGACAGAGGCTAGGGACAACATTCCTTACCCATACTGGCTAATAGCCATTAATGGACTTAACCTCCATGAATTTATCTTGTTCTCTTTTAAACCCTGTTATAGTCCTAGCCTTCACAACCTCCTCAGGCAAGGAGTTACACAAGTTGACTGTGCGCTGTGTGAAAAAGAACTTCCTTTTATTTGTTTTAAACCTGCTGCCCATTAATTTCAGCCCCTAGTTCTTATGGGAACAAGTAAATAACTTTTCCTTATTCACTTTCTCCATATCACTCATGATTTTATATACCTCTATCATATCCCCCCTTAGTCTCCTCTTTTCCAAACTGAAAAGTCCTAGCCTCTTTAATCTCTCCTCATATGGGACCCGTTCCAAACCCCTAATCATTTTAGTTGCCCTTCTCTGAACTTTTTCTAATGCCAGTATAAACTTGGCAGTAAAGACAAGCCCCAAGTATCCATATCTTTTTTTTCTCTCCCTTGTTTATATCACACAATCTGTGTCACCCTTTAAAATTACTCATTGCAATTTATAATTCTCTAATTGTATTCGGGCATAATGCACTAGCCATTGAAATCAGTAAGAATTCTTCCATTGACTTCAGTGGGCACTGGATTGGACATTTTTTGTGTAAAGTACTTTGTGGTACATACTGTATGGTATAGAAAAGAGTTGCATTTAATCTAATGTTATCCAGTAGTGAATTACTGGTAATGATTTCCTAACTTAATTTATAAAACACTTCAGTCCAAGTCATGTTTTATGTGGCAGGCTTCATGGTAATTTTTTTAATTGAATAAGAGTCTGGAAGTTAAAATAGAATGCCTTCTCTAGTGAGCTTGGGAACAAACCAGAAGGTTTGGTATTGATTATGCTTGTGGATATTCTGAGTTCTTTTTTACTTCATTTAATAAAATGCGCATAAAAACTAACCCTCTCAAACCACAGAATTGAAATTTTGTATCAAGAAAAGAGAGGTTGTTGGTGGTAAAATTGCTAAATGCAATGTGAGAATCTTCCTGTATTGACTGTAGGAGACTGAAAGAGCTCTTTCTCTTTTCATCATCCTGGAACATACCATTAATTATCTTATGTTTGAAAACCCATATTTTCTAATGTTTTGACAATATTTCTGTCATTCTACTGTTTTTTTTTAAAGAAAGCATACTTTTATATTTCTGTAGGCATTACCTTTTTGATAAAGTGATGCTGAGTGAAGCACAGCACAGATATTTGCTTTGCTGTTGTGTTTAGCTATGATTTGTTTTAAACCAGTCCATAAACTATTTCAGCTTTTGGGTGTGGAGGATTTTTTAGAATCTTGTTTTTGTTTGTTTTTCTTTTCTTTAAATCAATCACATCAACAGTTTCTGTGATTTACTGATTGGTTTTGGGCTCTGGGATTAGGTTGTAAAGTGCAACACCCTTGATTCTTGTTTCAAAAGTATGGTACCCAGTGTTGACAGCTGGTAGTTGGTGTAATGGTTTGTTCTGGAGAAATGTGTGTGGGTTTGTTGTAAATTGAATACAAATCTTTGATAAGTGTAAAATAGGTTCATCATTCACAATGAGTTGCTGAAATTACAGCTATTGTTAACAGTTGGCTTCAAATTGCAACAAATCCTGTAAAGAGGCACAATAACCAACCCATTGTGATTTGTGGTAGCATGTATCACATAATGATTTTACTAGTGCTTTCCATCCACTATTCAACTTGCTGTTGACTGCAGGAAGCTTGAATTATTCTGTGTCCTTTAATTGTTCCGTATTTCATTTTTGCTTAAAAAGAATTCTCATTAAAAATCCACTAACTCTTAGTCAGTTGGGGCGACCTGTTCTAAGGTTACAGCTGTGCCTCAGAATTTCAAACAATGAATTCAGAATATTCCGAAACAAATGGTAAATATGAATCTTCTACTTTGATATCGGGGGGGAGGGGGACTATATTTATTTTTAAATCCTGTTTGTGTTTTAACCCAGGGCATTTTTGGTTATCAGAATTGAATATGGAACAGGAAAAGGCCAGGGCCCTGTTTAGCATTCCTAATTTTGGCAAATCTCTCACTGAAATAAAAGGAAGGAAGATAATTGAAAAGAAAAGAAAAGCATGTGGTATATTTAACATAATTTACTCCCCCATGGATTGGACCTATACGAATTCCTGATAGCTGTGATATCATAGACATATTGCCTTTTGCTGTTTTGCACATTTAAAAGAGCAAATGCATTTATTTTATGGTGGATATTTTAAACTAATCTGTAACATTGTACCAGCCCCCAGGAGCCAATAAAGGAGAGCAGAGTTTGTGCTTTATTAGAAAATGAGCATGTTGGCACCCTACATTAAAAATAAATAACAAAAGAATTGCAAACAGGACTATCTGTAGCATCTCATTTTTAGTAAAAAGCATTTGTAGAATTGGCTCTTTGTGATTATGTTTCAGGAAATGGTGATCAGACCTTTCAGGACAACTGGATTTTGGCAGAAACTTGCATGAAATTGTATAGGCAGCGTGACACACAGTATCTGGAATATGTATAAAATGGTAAATGTGCTTCATCTTGCATTCCTGGCACCTACTGCCTCTAAAGGGAGCTTTGGCTGTGCAGAGAATGCAAATAGGGTTCTAAAGGAATTGTGTGCAGAGTTCTCAGAAAAAAAGTTTTGTGTACAGACTTCTACAATTCTTGCTCATATTTTAGCAATTTATGTGACAGTTGTTGAGACCTGAGTTCTATTCTCAGCTCTACCACTGGTCTGCTAGGCGACTGGGGCAAGTTATTTCCCTAGTCTGTGCTTCAATTTCCTTACCTCTCTTTGTAAAGCACTTTGACAGCTATTGATGAAAGGTGTTATATAAGAGCTAGGTATTTATTAAGATGACAGTCTTACAAACATTTACACATGTGAGTTACTTTTCTGGTATGACTTCAGTGGAACTGCTTGTTTGGTTAAGCAGATGCATAAATATTTGCAGAATTGGGCCCTTAAAGAAGTGGGACTTCTAAAATACTTGTGCTATACATTCTTAAATATTAGTGCACGCTTTTAGCATAAGTATAGCTGCTGATACACCTCTACCGCGATATAACGCGACCCAATATAACACGAAATCAGATATAACGCTGTAAAGCAGCGCTCCGGGGGGGGCGGGACTGTGTGCTCCGGCGGATCAAAGCAAGTTCATTATAACGCGGTTTCACCTATAACGCGGTAAGATTTTTTGGCTCCCTAGGACATTGTTATATCGGGGTAGAGGTGTACTTTTTGTATAGATGTGCATCTCTGCATAATATCTGCAGTTAAGTTTAATAGTGGAAAACTCATCTCTAGTTTAAACAAAAAACAAAAACAAAACCCAAACAAACCAAAAACTATTTTAAAAAATTGCTCATTTTCAATAATGTTAGCAATGCTTAGAAGTAACCACATTTTCTAAAAAAGAGTTTTCTCATTTTTATGATGGAGAACCTCAGCCCTCCTTCCTACTGTGTACATATATTTATATTTTATATTTTGAAGGAAATGAATCTTGATTGGACTCTGATTAGTGGCTTGGCTTACTTCATTTTCATACTGATTTCCATATGGTTCTCTTGGGGGGGGGGAGAAAAGCAAGAGACAGACATAGTTTGGGGTGGAGAAGCAGCCGTCTGAAAAGTTTTCTGGCTGTGTTCATGAGACGAAAGCCTAAAAGGCAACTGGTAGAATTGGGAGCAAGATGTTTAACTGTATAATGGAGTGAGGTAGAGAAAGGGGGAGGAAGATTTTTGGAACAAAGGAAATGATGATTAAAAGAAAACCATGCAACACATTTGCTTTGTTTTCCTTCTGTTGTTTTTGCACCCAGTTGGAAACCTCAGTTTTACTTCTCAGATCAGGAAGCATTCCCCTCCCAATCACAATATTGCACAATTGGCCAGGACAAAAATAATTCTGGGATCTTTTATCCTCCATATAGTCTCTGTAGACCGCAGTCCGGGGGATGCTTCTAACTTGCTCAGGGTTTAACTTATCAGCCCCAGTCCTTTTAAAGGTTGCAGAAGTCAGGGGCGTACGGGAAGTTGGGAGGAGTGGGCATATTCCGTTTATAAAATAGATTGTTTTAAAAAAATATTTTAAAAATCTTTGTAAAGTTCTATATACAAGTAGATGTTGGACTGGGCTGTCATGCAAATGGCTTGGGAAGCGAGTACTTTTTCCTTGGTGGTTGCATCTTACATTACAGAATATAAGCATTTTTTGAAAGCATATCTCTATACTAGTTTCCCTGTCCCCTTCAAAAATAAGTACACAAATACAATTTCTACTGTTGCTACCAGAGATTCAGCACCACCAGCAGTAGCAATGATGGAAAGGATCACATAGGCCATCTTACGCTGTAGAGTGACTTTTGCTTTCTTAATTTTAGTAAGGATGCAAGCTAAAAGAAAAAATATAACTTGTATATAGTTGGGGAGGAGGACACACACACACACACACACACACACACACCTGTGTTTTGTTGTTTACTCAAAAGCTAAGATGATGCCAACCACCATTGGATAGTGGAATGGAAGAGCAATCACTTGCAGTTTTTGATATTTAGCAATAAACTCATTGGTAGTTTTTCATTGGCCATGTCTTCACTGGAAAATAAGGTGCTATCTAAAAAGAAAATTACTTTTAAATGATTCACTTAAGGTTGCTTAGCTGTAAATTTTCAAACATTTGAAAAAAAATTAGATAGTTAAAGCAAAGTGCTATATGCTTGTGAAGATTAAGAGATAATAGTAATCATTGTTACCTACAGCTGATAGGAATAAAACTTTTTTTTTTTTTTTTAAAGCAAAATCTGGCCGCCTTTATGTCAGAAAGAAGGAGGAGGGGGGGCGGAGAGAGCACAAAATCCATTATTTTTCCTTAGTACATCTAATGCACTGCAAGCCTGGGGGGGACAGGCGGGAAGGGGAGGGGAGAGGAGAGAGATAATTGGTTGGTAAGTATTTCAAATAGACATTTGTTTCTCAAACTTTGACATTTATGTGTATTCAGGAGCCGTGTGTATCCTCACATACTTGCCACAACGGGAATCTTGTAATTGATGGCCACTGCAGTTTCTCTTTCCAGGTTTTATATACCCAGTGTTATATTTTATTACTTCATACAAAATTGCTTGTGCTAACCTGGTTCTGTCTGGAACAGTTTTTGGTCATTGCACTTAGTTATTAATTTCATAACACCATACATATGAATTGGCATGACAAAACCAAGATGTAGAGCTAACAATTTAAGGCCCTGATCCTGCAGTGAGCTCTGTGTGGTAAGACCCATGCACAGCCCTACTGTGGAACAGATCTTGTGGAGCAAATCTTGTTTTTAGAGCATGGGACTGGGTGTTGAGTTCTAAGTCCTGTTCCTGGCTTTGCTACTTGCTGTGTAAAGTTGGGCAAATCGCTTAACTTTTCTGTGACCTTTTTTCTGAGATAGGTTTTATCACCTATGTTGTGTGGCTTAATTAATGTGTGTGACACTCTGATTAAAGTACTATAAAATTAGATTGCTTACATTATAGGTGTTCTGCAGAATATGATATAATGTCCATTCTCTTTTCTTTTCAGTTTACTGATTTTGGTCTAAATTAGTCCTTAATTTTAATTTCTGTTTTCTCCTTCTTCCAGAATCATTGTAGTGATACGCTATATCAGGGGTAGTCAATTATGATTTGTCAAGGTCCAAATTTCTTGGTCAAGGTCCAGACTCCAGAGAAAATAATTTAAAAAAAATAACAATAATGATAATCATAAGTAAATAAAAAGATTTTTGGGGTCCATTCAAAAATGTCTGGTGGTCCCTATTTGACCCATGGTCCGCCTATTGACAACCCCTGCTCTTTATTCATACAATATTAACTTTTTTTCCCTCCTGCTTGTCTCTGTATAGATGTCTCAAACCACACACTTTTCATTCTAAAATGGGGGGGGGGGGGGGGAAGGGAAATTGAGGTACTTGTGTTCCCATTTGCCAAAGTTTGCTGTGGTCACTTTGGAGAAATACAATATCCTATTAGCTCTGCTGCGTCAGTGTTGGATCAGTAACCACCTCAAAAATATCTTTTGTTGTTGAACGGTTGTACTGTTTGAAAAGCATTTCCCAGTGATGTTTCTGAATCGACGTAACCCACAGAGATGAGTAACAACTCACAATGCTGTCTAGTTCTAGAACTAAATCAATGTTTCTAATGGTTTGAATGCACAAATGCACCTTCTCATTGCGTGTTAGTGTTGATTAACTGAATTCTCGAGAGATGGGACACGTGGGAGGAAAAAACAACATTGACGTTTGTAGGTTTGAGGATAAATCTTTTGTCTACAGAAAACGGAGTTCAAATTTTGCCTGGGGATGTTAAATACACAGACATTAGTGCATACTGATATGGGAAGTGGTGCAGCTGGAAAATTGAGCTTAGTAGATATTCTCCCTATAAAATAGCTGAAATTATAGAGCCCAAGAACACTGAAAACGGTTTATAAACTGTGAAACATCCATAATCTAATTTATTCAATGCCTAGTTCATAAGAAGACTTTAAGAATATAGGTTCCCTTATATATTCTGAATTCCTTTTTCACAATGCTATTCTTTTGCCCTAAAGTGAGGGTTGGAGGGGGAAGAATCATTCAGACCAAGATTCAGGAAATTATTCAGTTTCCTTTGTACTTGAGGGGGATATAACATGTTGTTGTAATTCCCATTTTTTCTGTTTAATGTTTTGGTAAACACAAAGAATGTTTGTGTGTTCAAAATAGGAATGGGTCAGAGCTGAAATATTCAGATGGCACAACTATTCATAGGTACTGCCAGATGACTCACAGGTGATTTGGAAGCTGTGCACTCTCTCAGGGCTTTGTACCAAACATGCATGACTTGGGCTCTGATTGTGAAATAGTTTTACTTACGCAGTTGAGCACATGCAATATTAACAAAAATGAGTTGCTGTGAATGTGTTCTGGTTATTTTCATGTTACTTTTGTTTTCTTTCCGAAAGTATTTAAAACATAATGGGGTTGACAATGGTGGGCTGTAGAGCCTCGCTTCATGGTTTCCAGTCCTCTTCAAGCATAAATAATTTGTGTCTGAAACTTGTTACCATCTGATGTGTTTTGGTAACAGCATATGAAATGTTTGATCTCGGTGCTGTTCCGAAGTCAGCGAATCATCCATACTGTAAAAGCCACCACCACAATTAGCATGAATTTGTGACTCGCTGGCAGTCTCAGAAAAGACACCAAGGCCAAGATTCTCAAAAATAGATGACTAAAGTAAGGCTTCTAAATATATATTTAGGCATCAAAATAAGTGGCTTGATTTTAAAAAGTGCTGACTTACAGGGTGCTCAGCACTTTTGTGTTATGGGAGTTTTCATCTAACTGCCTTAGGTTCCCTCAAGGTCTTTCGGAATCCCTCACAAGCTACTGCTTCGGGAAGCTGTGCAGGGAACGGGGTACCAAGATCCTGAACACATTGCTTCATTGATGGTTTGGTGTTCACAGAGGAACTCAAGGCAGAACTGCACCTGAAAGAATGGCTAATGTAAATGCACTGTGCCATTACTATTTCCTGGGGTGCAATCCCAGTGGTTTAGTTGTCTAGTGTACAGTAATTGCATGCCCAGTAATTTCTCCAGTCAAGGTTGAAGGCATTGTTTTGGTGTGACAGTAAGAGGAAGTTCATATGGAAACTGTCTATTATGTATCTGTTCTGTGGATAGCAGAGAAGACTGTAAGGTTTTGGGGGGTTTGTTTCATTTTTTTAAATTGTGTGTATGGTGTGTGTGTGTTTATGATGTATAAAGTAGGCCTGAAAGGAAATATATATATATATATATAAAATTTAAAGGATTCCCCCCCCCCCTTTTTTTTTTTTTTTTGTACTTCAGAAATGTCATGTCTGGTCTCCCTGATTTTGCTGCAGGGTATCTGGAAGGTCTTGGGGATTTTTGTGAGCTCTGACATGTTAATTGAAGGTGGTAAGGTGTTGAATCTTTAACAAAGTCTTTTTTTATTCAGTATAATAATTAGTCTTTAATGTTCAAAAGATGTTGACAGCAACACTCTGATCATAAAAACAACTTACTTTCTCAGTTGCTCAACTTTCATGCCTCTTGTGATATCACCATTTCACTAGATCTCAAGTCTTCCAGCCTAAACAAGACCTGAGTTTCTAATATAAGAAATAGACAAAACAATAGGCCTTCTTTATACATAATGAAGAAGCAAAAAAGGCACAAGTCCAATTTTTTCCAACCCTTATGTGCTGGTCATGTATTAGATCTCCAGGACTATTAATGTGGCACCTTTCACAAACATTAAATTAACTCACACAAAAGACATGCTGAAAACTGTATGTGTCATAAACATTCAGTGTATATGTATATATAATTTGGTTTTACCCTCTTTGTGATAAAACATAATCATTTACTCATTCCCAAATATATGATAAATGCTGAAAAAAAAATGAAATAAATTTCCACTTAGATATTTCTAACTGGAAAATACTTTACAAATGGTGGAATAAATGATCTTGTATTTTCACACACTTATTAAACTGAACATTTACATTTGGAAAAATGACAATTTTTTATCTCCTAGTTGGTAAAAACACTAGAAATTCATCCTACAATTGCCATAATAGCTCCTCTTGCAGAAATCTAAGAAATGTTCCATTAAGCTTCTGACCTTTACTTGAAGATATAAATGTGGAACACTTTGAAAGGTGAAATCTTGGGGGATTAAAAAAAAAAAAAGTTGGTGAGGATTGTCTTAAATACATAGATCCAGTAATACTTGAAGTTTAAGTCTGGGTAGCCTTAGTAATGGTAATTTTGTTTCTTTGTGGAGTAGCAGCAAGACAAATGCATTAATAAGCACACTTGAGAAAGAAAAGGATTATTTAGGAAGGTATGTAGGGTCAGTGAGGTTACAATGTGTCACAGTATGAAAGAGAGCATAGCATGATCATTTGATAACTACAGTTTAATGAAGCATGAAGAGTAGCTAATGAGCTGGGCTGTTTTCTTAAATAAGCTGTAGTAAAGGCATTTAAAAAGAGTAGTTCTATTTTTTGAAATATCTTTTCTTTGCTGGTACTCGGGGTGTTGGAAAAAAATTCACAAACACTAATGTGCATCTGAGTCTTTGTTTCTGTTGTTCTTCTCTGTGTCTGATTAAACTAGATGCCAATATGTCCATATTTTTGTTTTCCCAACCTCTCCCTCTTTATTTCTACTCCGAGAGTATGCTTTGAAAAACACACCTGTCCCTTGGGCAAGAACCTTCAAGGTTTGACTTGTTCTGACGGATGAGCTCAAAATGAAATGCTTTTAAGTTAGAGCTGGGGTTGGGTTGTTGAAAAGAATAAATTCAAGATCGAGAACTTGCTCATAGTCACATTTTGCATCCAGAAGTCACCACAGTTTCATAATTCTGCCTGATTCATTAAGTATAGTGCCGTCATTTTTTTGCACTAAACTCCCCTTAAAGTCAATGGAAATTTTGCATAAAAAAGCTGATGGCAGGCTGTGACTTTGCGTAAGACTGGGATTTTTGACCGGGATTGTTGTTGTTATGATTTTATTATTAAATTGTGAAGTTGTATTGCTGTGAGCCCCAATCATGATTGGGACCCCATTGTGCTCAGTGTTGTATGAACACATAGCCAAACAGGTTAGTTTCAGAGGAAAAGTTCCTAACTTTGGATTGCCAGGAAGTCAGTTTTGACCAGAGGGCTCAACAGTTTATTCTTCGTAATTAAATTGCACTTGTCCTTCATCCTTTTGCTTTGCCTGGAATATTTTGGGCCCCTTTTTTTCTTGCACTGGTTGGTAAATTTCACTTCACTTAGTTAAAAGTGAAATCAGACATTAATTTGAGAGACAGAAAACTGGTTTTAGCTGATCATGAATGTTTGATTAGAGCCAAGATGAGCCAGCATTGCTCTCTACCACCCTTTGGAATTGAATCTCAAACCACAAGTTCTGTGCCAGCTCTTCTGTTCCTATCTACTGTTGCTTACCCCATCCTGTCGCTCTTCCAGTCATTCACCCAAGGTTTGCGCAGATCATTTTAGTGCATAACACCATGTGGTCCTGGTTCATGACTAGGACTCTTAGGTGCTATGATAATACTGTATTACTACTACTACTATTAATAAATTACTCAATATCGGAAGTTAGTTTGAAGGGATAAGTTCAGATAATACAATTAATACATGAATAAAGGTTTCTATATTCTTTTCTACATTTTATTTATTTGCTAATAATTCTTTTAAGAGTATGAACATAATTGAGATTATTTTAGAGAGAATTGATTCTCCTCTCCTCCCCTCCCCCCCAGTCATTATAAAGTAGGCTTCACTGTACTACATAATTTTGGTCATACGTAATATCCTGTATTTTTATGTAGTTAAATATTTTCAGATAGAAGAATCCTAGTGCTTGCTATTCCTCCTTTAAAAACAATTTTTGTTTGTCACCTTATTTTTATTGTCATTATTGAAATAAATGCATTGTAAATTTGAAGTACAAAAAGCATTTTTTCCCCCTCTGTGACTTCAGTCATACAGGCCTCAATCTCAGAAAATACAGTCTCAGGAAGTGTTTCCCTCTGCTATAATTGGAGATTTTAAGAAATAAGTTAGTTTCCCAGTTGCCCATAGTTTTTGGGAATCTGTTGTAGTCATTTGTGGGATCTTGGGGTAGGGTCTGAATTTTGACTTCACTTATGTTCAAAAGAGCTGGCTTGACAACAATGTTAAAATACAGTTCAAACATGGCTCCTGCAGGAACATTTCCCAACACTGTTTATTTGGCTGTTGTGATGGAAGGTGCCAAACCACATTGAACGGGGTTTATGGTTGGAACAATTTGCCAGATTGGTGCTTATGTCTCCATGTGGATGGATGCTTGTGCAGAGTCCGGATTTCAGCAGCGCTCTGTGTGAGAGCAGCAAGCTGCTCATGAGGAACAACTTTCAGGTTTGAGAGCTAAGTTTGGTTACATGGTTTCTACTGTCACAGTCTGAGAGTAAATTTTAAAAAGTCTATATTGTTTATAAAAATCATACATGTTTTGTCTATATCTTTCTTTGTTACCGTTAAGCTATTGCCTTTATTCTGAGATGGTAAGCTTTTGGGGGCAGGTATTGTATCAACCTGTATGTCTGTACAGTGCCTAGTGAGGCCACGATCTTGATTAGAATCTCTGAGAGCTACTGCAGTACATATAATACCACCATAGTCCGCCATGTCCTTTCTAAGTCCCCGCCTTTTTGTAGGGGGGAAAATCAGTTTTAATCCCCCATGGCTGTATCCCAAAATCTATTAAGGTGGGATTTTGCTGACTTACTCTTATGTATATACAAAAGCAAATGCAACATTTGGGTATAGAATAGTTAGAATTAGTTTTAGGTTAAACTTTCAAAAGTGGCTAATTTAGGAGCCGGAGTCACATTTGCAAAAGTGAGTTATGCACTTAGGCATCCAGGTACCACTTTATATTAGATTTAGGTCTTATTGAGACTTAAATTTTGCTGCTTCAAACATGTTAAAGCAGAAAAACCCATCTAATGTAGGCACAAAATAAGCTATACCAGTGTAAAGCACCCTATACTGGTACAACCACATCTCTGTTAGGACTTTTACTGGTATAACTGTATAGGTAAAAATATCACATCCCTAATAGATGTTGTTAAGATGGTAAAAATTTTTTAAGTGTAGACCAGGCCGTAGGCTCTTAAGTGACTCTTGCAAATGAGACTTTGCCTAAGTGACCTAGGAACCTTTTTTGAAAACTTTATCCTTCATCTACTTTGAGTTTGCAATATAATCAAGAGGTAGATCAAACAGTGTATTTTCCCTTACACTCTTTTTTATTGAGAAGTATTCCACTTCTTTTTAAGATGTTCCTCACTTTTACACAAATATTTCATAACCATAATTTATTAAAACAAATAGTAAGAAATAATCCATTCTGAGGAATACCGTTATGATTTATGGACACTTTCCCTGACCTGAGTCCATGTGATTCCCTTAAAGATATAAAATGTGCCATATTTATTATTTAGCTGTTTGCTTTTTTCCCATTAGCACTTACATAGCCCCTTTTCATCTTCAAAGTGATTGACTAATCTTGTAACGCCCTCCTGAGGTAGTATATTATCTGCCCTGGTTTACAGATGGACATCAAGGAAGTATTGGAATTATTAGACCTATGTCTTTTAAAAATGCACTAAGTTTAGATAGATGAGTGAGAGCTGAATAGTTCTTCTCCCCTTTGTAACCACTCCACTCCCTTGCCTCTTGTCTGGATTGTTTCCCCTGGAAATATTGCCTTTGCAGACTCGCACCAGATTAGAACACAGCTGCTAGCCACAGGTCCTTGTTAGGCTGTGCTTTAGCCATTGCTGTCCTTGCAGAAGAAGCTACTGGTTACTTCAGTCTGTCCAAGGGCTTGTCTACACTGCTAGCTGGATCGACGGGTAGCGATCGATCCAGCGGGGTGTGTGTGTCGATTTATCGTGTCTAGTATAGATGCGATAAATCAACCGCTGATCGCTCTAGCGTCGACTCTGGTACTCCACCTCAACAAGAAGTGCCAGGGTATCCTGTCAACACACCGCAGTGAAGACACCGCTTTGTTTTATAGTTTGTAGGCATCAAAAAAGTTCTGTAGATTCCAATCCAGCTAATTGTATTCATATTGCTTCTATGTAACCATAGATTCTTTACACGGTTGCCATTTCTGCTATGATCAACCCATCCATTTGTTCATTACACTGCCTTCTTTCATCTTGTTTTAAGATCGTAAACTCTTTGTGGAGCAGGGATTGTCTCTTATTGTATGTCTGCATAGCTCTGATCCTGACTGGGGCCTCTTGGTACTGTTGTACTACAAAAATAAAGACGACTACTTCTTGGGAGTGTACAGGTGTAAGAAATTAGTAGTTCTGGCTCCAATGTCAAGGGAAAGGAGGGCAAACTTTAAAATGAGCTCAAGCTCCAAATTATGATCCAATTGAGAATTTCAGATGGCTCATATTTCACTGGCGTTTGGATCTGTAGGATTACTGTGTAGATTTTAAGACAAGATGAGATCTTTGTGATCAGCATGGTAGATGTCTTCCATTGCACAGGCCACAGCATTTCATGCATCAATTCCTGTATCAAGCTCAGTAACTAGTGGCTGACCTAGAGCATCATTTAGAAAGACACCCAGTCTTGATTTAAAGATTTCAAATGATAAAGAATCCACTACATATTTCAGGCCCATCTCAATTCGAAGGGATAAAAATTCTCTTGATGCCATGTAAAATGTATTGCAAATAATTCAACACCCGTTCATACCCTGCAGCAGGAATAATAAGTAATCTGCTTACATAATAATTTTCTGAAGAGAGAAACTGCTATAAAATGTATTTTAACAGGAGTAAAACTTGTCTTCCACTGTAATAAGTCTTGATCCTCCAGTATTATGGGCTTGAGCATGCAGAAGTTAATGGTAAAGCTCCTACGGACTTAAGAGTTGCCAGATGTGACCATGCTTAGCATAGCAAAGGGTTTCTAAGAAAAAGGGGAATCCTACATGCTGAATGGCTGAGCAGGTGGAAATTGTGAATGATTTACAAAACTAAATAAATGTAAAGCTCTTGGGTAAAATTTTAAAAAGTGTCTAAGTGACTTAAGAGCCTTAGTGTTAAATGACCTAAGTGCCTAACTTAGTCCTAAGGCTCCTAACTCACTTAGGTGTTTTTGAAAGTGTTACCTTTCCGTTCTTATGCTTGTAGAAGTTAGATAAATTAGGGATTCCTGTTCAATTATCTGGCTGCAACAATTTTTTTCCACAATATATATTTGAAATTGTACTCTCTCTCCTCCTCCCTGCTCACATGATTTTATGTGTGGTTACTCAGTTCTCCAAATATAATTTCTCCTCACAGCAATTGATCCAGCTAATGACCCTTGCTTCTTTTCTTCACTTAGCAGTTGCAAAAGAACATGATGTTTCTTTTGCATTCCACAGAAGAGTCTGCCAAATGCATCTTTCAAAAGGGTGAAGATTTTCTACCTTCTCCTGTCAAAACAAAAGGGATTAATATTTAATAGGCCTGTCAAGCAATTAAAATTTGTTTGCGATTAATTGAGTGATTAAAAAATAATTGCGTTATTAATCGCACTGTTAAACAATAGAATACCATTTATTTAAATATTTTTGGATGTGTTCTACATTTTCAAATATATTGATTTCAATTACAACACATAATACAAAGTATACAGTGCTCACTTTATATTTATTTTTATTACAAATACTTGCACAGTAAAAAACAAAAGAAATAGTATTTTTCAATTCACCTGATACAAGTACTATAGTGCAATCTCTTTATCATGAAAGTTGAATTTACAAATGTAGAATTATGTACAAAAAAACCCAACTGCATTCAAAAATAAAACAATGTAAAACTGTAGAGCAGGCCTGCACAACATGCGGCCCGAGGGCCGCATGCGGCCCGTGTGGGCTCACTGTGCGGCCCGCGGGGGGTGAGTAGGCAAGCTGGAGGGGTGGGGGGCTGAGGAGACGAGTGGGAGGGCAGTGGCGGGGGGGCAGGTGAGCCAGCGGTGGGGGAGGGGGGCTGAGTGGGTGAGCCGGGGCGTTGGGGGGCTGAGGAGGCGAGCAGCGAGTCGGTGGCTGACCTGTTCTACTGATCTGGTCTGGCTCCCATCCCCTCTCCAAGGGTTGCAGCTGTCTGGAGGTGCTGCCTTCCACGCCTTCTTCATTCATACCTCATTCATTCAACAGGGCAATTGATTACAAAGTGGGGGGAAGATCTTATTTTACTTCTAGCAAAAAGACATTTTTCTTTTACCTTGATTATACTACCTTAGTGGCCAGCTATAACATATTACCAAGGTTCAATACTGTTGTTTCAGCAGGGTGACGCTGGGGAAGGAGGGTTTTTTTCCACGGGGCAGGCAGCGCTGGGGGGGGGGAAGGGCAGGCCAGGGAAGGGGCTCCTCTCCCCCAGCCATGGCAATATAGTATTCTATTGTTAAAAATGCAATTAAAACTGCAATTAATCACAATTTTTTAAAATCATGATACTTTTTTTTGAGTGGGGGGCTGTGTTACCCCTGCCTTGCAACCTTGGGTGCCTTATAAAGCCTTGCTCTAGTAGTTCCCACCTGGGCTGCTCGTAAACAGCCTTCCAGCATGCAAGCCACACCCTGAATGTCTGTGTGTAACTACAGCCTGTCCGTTACGCACTGGCTCTCACCAGCTTGGTTATGCTGCAGGGTTATCCCAACACAACCCCGGTCTCGGATCTTCCCCCAGAAACATGTGTCCTGTACTGCCCACCCCTCTCCTGGATGGTACAAATATATTAAGTCTGTTGTTCCTTTAAAGGAATAATATGCCATCTTATTATTTTAAAGAGAGTACCCAGACACTCCAGTTTAAACACACTGGATGAGATAAAACAGTAAAACAAGTTTATTAACTACAAAAAGAGAGATTTTAAGTGGGTACAAGTAATGAGGTATAAAAGTTAGAAATGGTTATAAGAAAAATAAAGGTAAAGCATTTACTAGTGCCTAACTTACCAAACTATGACAGGTTTCAGAATAGCAGCCGTGTTAGTCTGTATCCGCAAAAAGAATAGGAGTACTTGTGGCACCTTAGAGACTAACAAATTTATTTGAGTATAAGCGTTCGTGGCCCCACGAAAGCTTATGCTCAAATAAATTTGTTAGTCTCTAAGGTGCCACAAGTACTCCTGTTCTTTTTACCAAACTATATTAGACTCAAGCAAATTTTCTCACCACATGCTCCAGCAGATTACTGACCAAATTCACAGGTCAGGATTCCTCCCCTGCCACATGCAATAGCTGTTTTCCTTGTCATCTTAGGTATGATGACAGAGACAGACAGGGAGGAAGAGGAGGGTGTCCTGGGGTGTCTGCCCCTTCTTTTTCTAATCCTATCCCCACTTTGAGAAGCATTTCCAGTTGAGAGCAAGGTGACAAGCAGTCTATTGAAGAATGGAAACCCCATGCTGTTTCTGTTGCTAAGATGTAGATTGTTGTCCCTGACCCCTTCCTTACCAAAAAACGGCCACTTAACAGGTAATGGTCCATCAGCCTTGTTGACACCTGGCTGAGGCATCAACTTGCCCTTTTTCTCTGAGGAACTGGTTTAGCCACTCCTCAGATTTATCTGGGAAACGTTACTTCAGTCATAATTTCAGTTTATATTCATAACTTTACATATAATGTAATTGTCGGAGAAAAACAGAGTTCTCACTTTCTTTTTCGGGTGCAGCAAATCAGATACTTTATTCTCAAGCAATTGCATAGAGGGAGAGAGTGCATTGAAATCCTCTTCAAATCCCTGTCAGTTCTTTTTCTACTTCCGCATTAGATTCAGTGTTGATAAATGCAAAGTAATGCACACTGGAAAACACACCAACTATACAGACAAAATGATGGGGTTTAAATTAACTATTAAATCCAAGATCACTTTCTTGAGTGGTATCGTGCCTAGTTTTCTGAAAATATCTGCTCAATGTGCAGCAGCAGTCAAAATAGCTAACAGAATGTTAGGAACCATTAGGAAAGGGATAGATAAGACAGAAAATATCACAATGCCGCTCTATAAATCCATGGTATTCCCACATCTTGAATACCATGTGTAGTTCTGGTCTCCCCATTTCAAAAGAGATATGTTAGAATTGGAAAAGATACAAAGAAGGGCAACAAAAATTATTAGGGGTTTGAAACAGCTTCCATATGAGGAGAGATTAAAAAGAATGGGGACTGTTCAGCTTGGAAAAGCGACAACTCAGAAGGGGATATGGTAGATACAAATATAGGACATTAAATCATGAATGGCATGGAGAAAGTGAATAATGAAGTGTAATTTACCTCTTCATAGAACACAAAAACCCGGAGTCACCCAATGAAACTAATAGGCAGCAGGTTTAAAAGGAAGTACTTTTTCACACAACACAAAGTCAACCTGTGGAACTTGTTGGCAGGAGATGATGTGCAGGCGAAAAGTATAACTGGGTTCAAAAAAGAATTAGATAAGTTCATGGAGGATAAGTCCATCAGTGGCTGTTAGTAGAGGTCTACTTAAATCACAGAGAAATCACACCTTTTTCACATGTTGGTCACAGCATAAATAGCAAATTTTGCAGATAAGTTCATACAGTATATATACACAAGTATTGTACTGTACTACTGTTATGTTTGTAAGTCACCCTAGATAAGGGAGTCTGCTAAATCAGGGGTTCTCAAGCTTTTTTTGCTGGGACTCCCTTTGAAAATATTCAGGCTGTGACAACCCCGCTCCTCAAAAAAAAAAAAAAGTGATGACTCCCACCTCCATTCCATGCCACCCTTACTTCTGTGCTGCTGCTGATAGTGATGCTGACTTCAGAGCTGGGCAGCTGGAGAGTGGTGGCTGGGCGCCCAACTCTGAAGGCAGCGCAGAAGTAAGGGTGGGAATACTGCGACCCCCATACAATAGCCAGATTTCACTGGAGAGACCAGATTTCACTATCTGTGACATGTTTTTCACGGCCGTGAGTTTGGTAGGGCCTAGCTATTAGCCAAGATGGTTAGGGATGCAGTCCCATGTTCTGGATGTCCCTAAACCTCTGACTGCTAGAATCAATCTGGGACTGGACTACAATGGATGGATCACTTGATAAATTGCCTTGTTCTGTTCATTCCCTTTGAAGCATCTGGCACTGGCCACTATCAGAAGACAGGTTTCAGAGTTGTAGCCATGTTAGTCTGTATCAGCAAAAACCACGAGGAGCGCTTGTGGCACCTTAGAGACTAACAAATTTATTTGGGCATAAGTTTTTGTGGGCTAAAACCCACTTCATCAGATGCATGGAGTGGAAAATACAGTAGAAAGATATATATACATATAGGGTGACCAGACAGTAAGTGTGAAAAATTGGGACGGGGTAGGGGATAATAGGAGCCTATATAAGAAAAAGACCCAAAAATCGGGACTGTCCCTATAAAATTGGAACATCTGATCACCCTATATACATAGTACATGAAAAGATGGGAGTTGCCTTATCAATTCTAACGAGACAATTCAATTAAAGTGGGCTATTAACAACAGGAGGAAAAAATCACTTTTGTAGTGGTAATCAGAGTGGCCCATTTCAAAGAGTAGACAAGAAGGTGTGAGTAACAGTAGGGGGGAAAATTAGCATGGGGAAATTAGTTTTTAGTTCTTTAGTTCTTCATCCACTCCCAGTCTTTATTCAGGCCTAATTTGATGGTGTCCAGTTTTGCAATTTCTCATTGGAGTCTGTTTTTGAAGTTTTGTTGTTGAAGAATTGCCACTTTTAAGTCTGTTATTGAATGTCCAGGGCAGGGCCGACGAGGGGGGGAGGAGGAAGAGCCAGTACAAATTACTGGGGCCCGGCGCTCTGGAAGGGGGCCTGGGGCCCGGCTTCCCCCCTTCTTGTCGGCCCTGTTTAGCTGGTCCGCCCTTGCTGGGGGGCCCGAAAATTTTTTTTCACCGGGGCCCGAACCCACTCTCAGCGGCCCTGGTCCAGGGAGGTTGAAGTGTTCTCTGACTGGTTTTTGAATGTTATAATTCTTGACATCTGATTTGTGTCCATTTATTCTTTTGCGTAGAGACTGTCCGGCAATGCTCCTCTGCCATGTGCATTGGCCAAACCGGACAGTCTCTACGCAAAAGAATAAATGGACACAAATCAAATGTCAAGAATTATAACCCAGTATGGCCGTTCTTATTACAAGGAGTTGGATTTAATAACTCTGAAAAGAACTTAAAACCCATGGCATCAGTAGTGAGGCATTTTTGAAGATGAAAAGCATCATACCCTCATCAAGGTGATAAATGTATATTGGACATGAAGACTGTAAGTATAGAGCCTGCAAGAATAATTGGAAAGGTGAGAAACTTCACCAAGTCTTCAGAAAAAAAAAAAAAAACTGAACAAGGTTTACTTGGGTGACAGTTAAGAACTCCGCATTTGACCTGTCCAGTGATGCAGGCGTTAGAAAGAATAAAATCCACTTTGATTTATGCTGAATTTGGGATTTTGAGAATTTGGAATCAGGAGGAAATGAACATACTCTTAAGCAGTTGTGGGTTTGTAGTAGTGTGATCACTACTTAGGACACTACCAAGTGTCTTATCAGTTTAAAGGGGAAAAAAAAGTACTCATTTGGACAAAAATTATTTTAAGACTCACATCAACAAAACAATCTAACTGTGTAGTTCAGAAACAATTCCTGATAGTCTGTGTGCTATATGAAAAAAAACCATACTCCTCTATTTTAAAAATAAAAATAAGACATAAGGCTCTTTCTAACTTTTTTGTAAACTGATCAGATTTTGTTATTGAGTATTATGCTACTCATAAATGGATACTTAAACCTTCCCTGAAACTAGGACTTTCCAGACGTGGACATATAGAATAGTTATAGTATTATTGTTGCATCTGAAGACGTGAGGTTTTTTACCCACGAAAGCTTATGCCCAGATAAATACGTTAGTCTTTAAGGTGCCACCGGACTCCTTGTTGTTTTAGTATTATTGCAATTCACTTCAATCCATTATATTTCATTCTTGCTTATATTAAGAACAAGATTGTGATTGACATATTTGTATTTACCATTTGTGACTGAAAATATATACTGCAAACAGTATATCCACAGCTTTTAGAAAACATCATATGGTAAAAGAATTGCAGTAGCAACGTTTTCCCCCCTGTACTTTGGCTTCATCTTAGTGTCAATGAAATTGGGCGCATCTTCTTTTCAAAGTATGTTGCTTGAATATGGGTTGAAATAATAGTATTAAATGGGGATTCATTAAATGGTTAACCATTACAGATAGTGATAATTAATTCTTGAAAGTGTAGTGTAAACTAAACAGCTGATTCTAGGTTCAAGGGGCATGGGTAGGAGACTTATGCCTTCAAGAATACATAACAGAGCATCATGTGGCCTAGGAATATTGTATTCTTGTATCTTTTATTAAGAGATAGTATTTATTTTAGAAGCAAAGCCCTTTCTTATACCTTTGCTGAACTATCTTGTTATAATTATCAAAAATGTGCAAGTGATAAATAATTTTTAAATTAGGGGCAGCTGTTTCCTGGCTTTGTCACTAGTTGATAGAAAATACTGTACTATTGGCCACTTATTTTTTTCTGAATTTATGGCTGTTTAAAACTCAGAAGCTGTTAGTGCTAAAAGTGGAGAATGACTAAATTCTTGTTGCAAGATAAGGGCTAAATTGCCCTCAAAGCAGGTTTTCCCACATAGGAAACAGGGTGTTCGGTGGTCTTGCACTTGTGGCATTTACTTCTAATTCTCCGACCAGCATACAAGCACATTGCAGTATCTCTCACTGTAAAACCAAAATGAAAAAATTGACCCTTGACCCCACCTATCTTTTCAATTATCAGTTCCCCCATTTACTGCTAGGCTCATTGATTAACCTGGTTTACAGCTGTGTCTGCCTTGACCCTCTCTCCTCTTATTCCTGGATTCATTCCAGTTTGGCTCCTGCAGTCTCCACTTTACTGAATCTGCTGTCATAAAACTCTCAAACAGCTTCTTCCTGGCTAGGTCTTGGGAGCTCTATTCCATCCTCTTCCTCTAGGACAGGGGTAGGCAACCTATGGCACGCGTGCCAAAGGCGGCACGCGAGCTAATTTTCAGTGGCACTCACACTGCCCGGGTCCTGACCACCAGGCCGGAGGGCTCTGCATTTTAATTGAATTTTAAATGAAGCTTCTTAAACATTTTAAAAACCTTATTTACTTTACATACAATAGTTTAGTTATATATTATAGACTTATAGAAAGAGACCTTCTAAAAACGTTAAAATGTATGACTGGCACGCGAAACCTTAAATCAGAGTGAATGAATGAAGACTCGGCACAGCACTGCAGAAAGGTTGCCGACCCCTGCTCTAGGAGCTTTCTTCAGCCTGTGATCCTGTTGATCACTTCCTTCTCCTTTACGATCGTGTCTTCTCTTAGTTCTCCTGCTACCCTTTGACTGCTCTTTTAACATCTCCTTTAGCAGTTCTTTCTGTGGGAATTCTCTTTCTATACAGTAACTCCTCGCTTAACGTTGTAGTTATGTTCCTGAAAAGTATGACTTTAAGCGAAATGATGTTAAGCGAATCCAGTTTCCCCATAAGAATGAATGTAAATGCGGGGGATTAGGTTCCAGGGAATTTTTTTTCACCAGACGAGATGCGTGCGCGCGCACACACACACAGTATAAGTTTTAAACAATTTAGTACTGTACACAGCAATGATGATTGTTAAGCTTGGTTGAGGTGGTGGAGTCAGAGGGTGGAAGAGGGAGGGATATTTCCCAGGGAATGCCTTACTGCTAAATGATGAACTAGCACTCGGCTGAGCCCTCAAGGGTTAACACGTTGTTAATGTAGCCTCACACTCTACAAGGCAGCACAAATGGAGGGAGAGGAGACAGCATGGCAGACCGAGAGAGACACCCTGTCTGTGTGTGAAAGAGAGATGCGCATTGCCCCTTTAAGTATGCTGACCCCATTCGAAATACATTGCCTTTTTAAGTACATCAGCAAGTTGAGACAGCAGCTGCTGCCAACAAGCTTCCTCCGTCCTGAGCCCTGGTGCCCTCCCTGCCCCCCCCCCCCGCGCTCTATGGAGAATGGGGTAAGTGGAGGGCAGGAGCAGGGGGGAGGGGGGACACCCTGACATTAGCTCCCCACTTTCCCCCACCCTGCACAGCAAGCAGGAGGCTCGTGGGAGCAGCTCCAAGGCAGAGGGTAGGAAAAGCACGTGGCAGTGGGGGGAGGGACAGCTGAACTGCCGGCAATTGATAGCCTGCTGGGGGGCTGCCGCACAGGGAACTTAGGGGAGCGGGGAGCTGATAGGGGGCTGCTGGTCCACCCTGGTTCCAAACCCCCACCAGCTAGCTGCAACGGGCTGCTCTTTTTGCAAGCAGTGGACAAAGCAGGCAGCTTCCAAACAACATTATAAGGGAGCATTGCGCAACTTTAAACAAACAGGTTATCTAATTGATCAGCAACGTAACAACATTAACCCTGACGACTTTAAGTGAGGAGTTACTGTACTTGATCCCTTGGTGACCTCATCTGCGCACCTGGATTCCACTGTCATCTCTCTCCTTTATCTCTCCATCTGGCTTCTTATGTGGCCCTCATCGCTATAATATTTCTTAGCATCTGACTTACTTTCAGATGTATGACTGGTATTGTGCCATCAGCTTCAGTTTAACACGGCCAAAACTAAACTCATTTTATCAATCAAAAAAATTAGAATTTTAAACAGTCTGACTAAAAATCCTATGTCTTCTTGTTGCTCAACTTTCACTCTTGTTTGATTTAATTTTGCTAGGTCTCCATTTTTCATAGTTAAGTTCCAGGTTTGATGGCATATGAATTTCTAATGTAATAATGCAGGCAGAAAAGAAAAATCTTTCAGGCCTTCTTTATACACAAGTATAGATATTTTAATTGTTCAGCTTGCCTTTAAAGGCATTATATGCAAATTGTTTGACAGTGTTGGTTGGATGAATGAATTACAATTTAATCTTTCCCACCTTCCAAGTTATTTGGAGAACATGAGAACCAGCCTTGTATGCTTTTGGAGTTGTTTTTCCATGAGCAAGGAGTGGTTTCCAGACTGGGTTGTTCCTATCTAGATCTAACACTTGAAAGCTTTTTCTTAGGAGCAGAATCTAATTGCAAGTGTAGTGAGAAAGCAGGTATCCTTTTCTATCCTTTTAACTAATCCACACTCAGAAGACGACAGATATTTACAGCATTATTAAGATTGTTGCTTCAAAAGTAACTTCAGGCAACTTCTGTATACACTGAGGTTGTCTTTGGTCTTAATAGTGCGGGTTGTCGGATTTTCAGTGTATTCAGTCTTTAGGGCTAGATAAAAACAAAACTGTATAAAAATCATACACAATAATAACAGCTTATTATTAAAACACACTGAATTTGGGGTCTCTCTCTTTTGCTTGTACCTTGACTCACTTGCTTGAGGACTGTAACCAAAATAAATGAATAATTAAAGCTCCACCCAGGTCTGCTTTTATCTTGATTCTGTAGTTCCATCAGGGTGGTGTTAGTTTAACTTCCCTGATAACGTAGAAAACAGGGGGAGGAGAATACTTTATATACTGGTACATATCCAATATTGATACAATGGCTTGTGTTATTTCCAGATTAAGCTCTGATTCTTTGTGAACATAAGTGATTACAATTTCCCTTTCATCTAATGCATACAACAAAACAGCAGTAAGGAGAACTAAGAGGAAGCGTGCTATGAGCAGTGATTTTATTCTGACCCCTTGACATATCAGTTGGAATGTACCAATTTATCTCGAGTTGAGAGATACAGAAGGTTTTAGCTGTTAGTTGTCAAGGCAGCATCCACATCGTATTATTTTCTGTAATAATTTCACGGGGATCTCAAAAGCTAATATCTTTCTAATGGATCAAATGCTTATCATTACTATTAGTTCCCATTATTGCATTTTTCAATTTGAGAGGTGTGAGTTACAATTTTAGAAGTTGAGTGGATCGAGGACTACAGTATTTTTTCCCCTTAATTGATTTTTTGTTATTTTCTCAAATTTCTGTATCTGACCACCTGGAAGCTTTAATTTATTAGAACATTAGCATAATCTTAAGAACTTAATAGCTGTGGACATTATACATATCCAGAACATTGCTAGAGTTACATATGTAAAGATTTCACATAGTTCATTATACACATAACACTAATTGCCCCCCATGAATCCCCAGCTCCCAAGCCACCTCCTAGTACAGCTAAACCATGAGTCTGTGCAGTTTGAGAGAGCCTGGCTTTGTCTGATGGGCACCAGGGACATTGCAGAATAACCAGACACTGAGCTCTTATGTCTGTGTAACTGAGCTGCTATTAATTGTGCTTTCATTAGCTCTTTGGAACAAAGTGATGGAATGTTGGCAACGGGTGCCTTGCTGAATTTGATCTGTTCTAATTGAGGGGAAAACTTTCCCATTGAGGAACAGAGTTGTTCCTAAGAGTAGAAAGTGTGTATGTGGGGGTTGGGGACTATTTCAAATCTATGTATAGAACTATTTCAACATTATCTGGTTTTTTACTTGTTCAGATGGAGATTGAAGGGAGTGGGAGGAATGTCAGTGACTCATAACATTTGAAGAAATCAAATTTACATTTTAAATAATTTTAATAGAAATGTTTAGATTACCTTTTTATTCCAGTCATATGCCATCATCTTAGATAGACAATAATATAATTTCATATGGAGGTGGGGTACAAAAGGTGATTTTATTTAAAAAAACAACAACCCCCCTCACAAATTTTGTGTAATTTATTAGAGATGATCAAGAAAAAAGAAAAGAAAAATATTCTGAAACCCTCCCTTAGTTCAAAATTTTGACCAGCTCTACAGCTGGTTGGAATGTGTGAAGGAAGGGGAATTGTCAGTTTCAACAAAAAAAAATTCAGTTTATTTTGCAGATATAAAAATGTCAATTTTTTATTTTGAAAAACGTAACCAGGTGTAATAGTTTAGTAACATTATCTATCATCTGTCAATTTTGTAACACACAACAATGACATTCATTAACAAAGAAACTTGAAAACAGGTGATGATAGTAGGTGAGGAAATAGAGGTACCTGCAGCTAAGGCTGATAATGAGGGCTGGTATGGGAAATGAATTGAATACTGAAATGCGTAATAAAGAGGAGAGGTACAGGCAACATTAGAGATGCAACTGCATTTTTAAAAGGGACTTTTTAGCATGGAGCAGAGAGAGAGGCAGGTCCAGGTTGTCTCAGATTGTTTCTGCTGGTGATCTATTTTCTAGTTAGACTATGTCTGCTGGTGATCTATTTTCTAGTTAGACTATGTCTACATTGGCAACTGAACAACAAAACTTTTGTCTTTCAGAGGTGTTTAAACCCCCTCCCGCCGCCCGAAAGACAAAAGTTTTGCCAACGACAAGCGCCAATGCGAACAGCGCTTTATTGGCAGGAGCACTCTCCTGCCGAAAAAGCGCCACTAGTTGGGGGTGGAAGCTTTTTATGTCAGCAGGAGAGCCAACAAACAGCAGCTACACCACGTGACTTTTAGCGGCACGGCTGTAGTGACACAGTTGTGTTGCTAAAAGCTGTGTAGTGTAGACATATCTGTAGATAAATAACTAATGTTTGATATTCTGGTATGGGAAGAGTGTGTTGTGCAGTAGAGGTGCCAGAGTTAGGCAAATGTGGTTTCTTTTTCTAGGCTGTTGCACTATACTACCCAAACGAACATATAGAGGGCTTGTCTCCCCTAAACAGTTACTTGGCAATTGGCCCATTTTGGATTGTAGAACTTTGAATCAACCTTTCTTCCTTCACTCTGGCCTTTCCCCCCCCTGTTTAAACATGGTTGTAGCTAGAAAAGTTTCACCCCTAAGGGCCAACCCTATATCGGCTGAAATGAAGGGATATGCACACTGAGTAGCTAGCACTCCTCTTCCTCCTGATGAATATCAGCTTCCTCAGGAGTGTAGTCTCCAGTTACTCTCCTTCACTGGACCAAGATTAATTCTGTAGTGAAATGCCCTTGTGCACCTGCTTTTGAAGGAGCCAGGATAGGGTTTGTGAAGGCATCTATCTGCCGGTTTGTTTACTTTGTACATTTGAAGGCACTTTGTGTGTGGTCAGTTTCACGGTTGGTCAGTTCCATCACTCTCATAGACTGCTTTGGAAGGACTCTGTTCCCCAGGCTCCCTAGTACAAAGCTGAAGCCGAAGAGGCAGAAGTAGGTGTACACACACCATGAGAAAGGGAAGATCCAAGTATTTTTGGGGTGGAGTTTTGAACCTTCCCACAAGATCCTTATGAATAGCAGAACAGAAGGAAAACCCTTGTATATTTTTTTAATGAGAGAGAAAAAAAATCCCCACAAACAAACAAACTAGTGCTAGTACAGCATATTTAAAGAATGCCCTATCAGAATGTTGATTGTTGCAAATTATTTATTTTGGAAGTTGATAGTGTCAATCTCTAAAAGATGTTTTAATATTTTATTTGTTTATTAAAAAGTCTGTTTTCTTCATGTTAATTTAAGTATCTAGACTTCCGCTACAAACAAGAGGGAAACCTACCTTTTGTTTTTAAAAAATCCAACAACCTAATAATCATGGAAGCTTTCATGTCCCAGGAGTCTTATCCTCTTAGATGAGATATTGCATTTTCAAAGCACATTTTTTAGTCTGGAATTTCAGTTGTTGGGATTAGCCATTGTAACACCGATGTCCTCCCTGTGGGATTACTCCTGCTTTGTCGTGCTTGGCTGCATGTGGAGGAGAAAAAAATCACAGCTCTTGGAGATGCTTTGCCCTGATTATTATTCTTATAGAGGGGCACTGATCCACCTTAGCATTGACTGAGAAGAATGCCTCTGCGAGGAATACACTTCTGGAGGTCCCGGAAAAGAAACAGCCCTTACTCAGGTATAAGAAAGAATTCTATTAGAAATATACCAAGATAGTCTGTCAATTTGCTTCATTTTTTTTGCTGTCACAGGTGTGTTTTGAAATATTTTTTTAAGGTTGAGGTCTTTTTTGTATTACTTTAAACAAAAATACTGTTTAAATATACATACAGTGCAATTTCAGCAGTAGTGATGCTTGGCTTCCAATAGGAGGCTTTGTATAGGCAGTCCTTTAAAGAGCAGAAATACTCTGCTTTTTACTGGGTTTAAGCTGAGTAAAATGCTGGGAGTTGAAGGCTATCAGCAGTCTCTCCCTCCCCTTCCCCCCCCAGTTTAATGAGGCCCTTTCTCTATTTTTTTCCTTCTATTGTTAGGTGGAAAGCAGCTCAGTTTTCCAGTGTGCCTCAAACTTTTGAACGCGGTGAAGTAACGAAGCAGAACATTAAAGCTTTTAAATCCTGAAAGCGCTGGCAATCTACTCAGTGTTTCATAGCACTATTGTCAATAAAGAATGCATGTGTATTCTCTACGTTGTAATCCCAGAGTGTGAAATTAGATCTGCTACCAATTTCTTTCTTTTTATTTTTTTCTTTAATTCTTTTTGATATCAAATATATTATGTAGCTTAACAACCCTATCTGTTTCTGGGTATAAAAAGTAGGGGATTACACTTCTGGTAAGAAGATTTCCTCTCTTTCTCTTAGCTGTAGAGCTTAATAGTACATTTAAATAGGGTGAGTGCCAATGTGAAGAGTTCAAGGCTGCTGTTCTTATTTAAAAATAAGTGATTACTCAAAGGAAGATAAAACAGTATACAGGCTCTGTTTGTTTGAAAAATAAAACGATTCTTGAGTGGAAATCAGGAGAAACTGTCAAAAGGTATTATTTCATGTCAGGTTTAAATTTAAATACTTCAGATAATTATGGCAGGTATAAATTTAGATAATTACAATAGAAACTTTGTAGAGATTCTCTCAATTTCTTAAATGGTTCCTTTTCTATTGAAATTATTGACAATAAAGAATGTGTGTGTATTCTCTATGTTGTGATCCCCTTGTTTACACTGATGGTTAGTCCTTGCTCTTACTTCTTTTTCACTTTGAACAAGTCACTAAGTCTCTGTGTCTGCTGTATCCTGAGCTGAGAAATGGGGCTAATACTTCTCTGACTATGATATAGGTGCAGTGTGAACCTTGGTAATGTTTATGCAGAGCTCTAAAGATGTAAAGTGATTATGCTATTATTTAGAAGGGGCAGAATGTTTAAAAAGCACTATGTATTAGTGACCAGTCAATTTGAGTAATTTTTACCTTGACCCATATTAATAGATCTACAGTGATCTGTGCATGGATGAGAATGGAAGGACGTGAATGGCGTAGGATGAAGTAGAAGAGAGTGAAGGGTGGGAGCAAAATTATATATATCCATTCCATTTTTTGAATTAGAAGGATACCCCAAAGTTCTGAAAAACATTTCTCTCATCATCATACTTTACATCATTATGAAATCTTTAATATAAAAATTTCCAAGACACAGAAAAATTCCAGTGCAGCTGGGTGAGGGGGAAGTTGTGTTTCTCTGGTATGTTGCCCTGTTTCCACTTGTGACATTATATCTAGAAAATACGGAAATTTTTTTAACACGTGAGAAGAAATTAATCAAAAAAGTAAAAGTGAGAGAGCTTTTCAGAGCCGGGAGGACGTAGGGCTATAAATCTGTCATAGGGTTGTCTACTCTGAGGTGGCGTAGTGCTTTAGGAGCAGATTGTGCTTTTGTGGTGAAAATGTGGCTTACTGAGCAACTTAAGAACTCATTACTAGACATGAAGAAAGGCCTGGAGAAGGGTGCTGATCTCGCTGCTCTTCAATGCACACATCTCATTGCAATGGCATTAATGGCCCAGCACACACACCACTATCCTGACAAAGGAAGAGGATCAGGAAAACAATGGCCCTATAGAGGGTGCCTATGGGCCATACTTAGGCTATGTCTACATTTGAGCTGGGAGGTGTGATTCCCAGTTCGTGTAGGCATAGCAAAAAACAGCAGTATAGCCGGGGTAGCACAGGTGGCAGGTTGGGGTAGCTGCCTGTGTACATACCCAGGGTGTGTACTCGGACAGTTAGTCCAAGCTGCCATCTGTGTTACCTCAGCTATTCTGTCAATACTAGCGCATTAGCTGAAGGAATCAGCCTCCCAGCTGAAATGTAGATGTAGCCGTAGATCCTTAGGAAGTCATGAGCTGGGTGAAGAGATCACTTGGGTTCTGCATACATTCCTGGTTAGTTCTTTTGTTTTTTTTTAATAGTGTGTATTAACTTGTTTGTGCACATCAGAAGCTAATTTGGCTCTGGGTAATTCTGAAACAAATTATTGTCCTTTGATTTTTAACATCCTGCTCAACAAACAGAGATTAAAGGTTGTGGATTCAAGTTTGGGAAAGAGCTATTGGTTCTTGTCTTTCAGAATCACTTAACTTTTTCATCTGATAATGAAGTGGATTTTTTTAAGAACCATTATCAAAGTGAAGTGTGAAAGATAGCTGCTGTAGAGCAATGTGAATATGCCTTACAATAAAAAAAATTCCAAGATATCAATGCACTTTTCTAGCAAATAAAAATGTGGAACTGTGATAACATTTGTAATGTGATGAAACTGTAAGCAAAGGACACTGATATCATGCATATTAGAAACTGAGATGAGAATTTGAAAAATGGACGCTTCTTTATACTAATAAAATGGGTTTGAAGTTTTCCTGCAAAGGCTGTCACCCAACAAGAACATTGAAGATTGATTGTTTTTCTTTAAGTGTTGACTTCCAAAACACTTCTGACTTTCCGTGAGCATTGATCCACAGCTACATTCTAGTTTTGCAATCAAATATAAGATTCTTTTTATAAATGTGAAGTCAGGTTGACCAGGCCTCCAAAGACCCTTCTGTTAATTAGTCTGTCTGCTTGTAGGTGAGACTGGATAATCAAAACCATTGAACTGTGTCCCCACATTCTTGTTATAAGAATGCACAGACTTTGAATCTGGAAAATGAATGTAAAGAAATTGCCTAGGTCTTTGCCTCCTTTAGGGACAATTCATATCAAAATCTTGAGTCTTGATACATGCATTGAAAAATCTACTGTAGCACAGCAGTTATCTCTCATATAATTTGTTACATCATGCTAGACAATAGCTGGAAATTCACAGTAAACTTGCTGCCATTGAAAAAGTTTGCCTGCCCTTTGTTATTTAGACTTGTAGTTTAAGGGTGTGTCTGCATCCCGGGTTGCTCTTGGAGTCTTATGTTTGATATAATAATTGTGACTTTTTTCTCCAAGATGGACTTTGCCACAGTTATTCATGCCTTTTTGATTTCCAGACTGCGTTAATGTAATGCTACCCTTTAAAGAAGCTTGAGAGCTTCATCAAAATCAGAATGCGATGGGTCTGTATGCTTAGTGGGGTTTTCTGTAGGGAGCTTTGCAGTCTGCATTGGCTTCCTGCTCATTTCTGGGTATTGATTTGGCTATCTCCTTATCCGTGTACAGCCGCTGCACCTGAGATCAGTGGATACACACTTACTAAAAGTGCATAGATTTAGATTTCTGGGGCCTATTGACAGGACACTGTTAGTTGAGGGTCTTCAACTCGGCAAATTATTCCCACCATTGATTTGATATAGCCAAAGCTTGTTGACTTTCAGGACATAGTGCACAGGTCATCTATTTACTCAGCTTTTGCTTGAGGTGTGTGGAATTTACCAAGGAATCTATTTTCTGGTAGATAATATTTGTACAGGTTACTGATTGCAGGTTCTTCCACTCAAGATATGACTCTAGTCACATTTAAAAAGTTTAGAAAGTAAATGTAATAGAGTTCATAAACTGCTGATCTTTGGGGAGATTTTTGTTCCTTTGTGGGGTTGTAGTTTATCAGGAGACAAGTTCATAGCAGGATGCACAGATTTATGAGGTGAATGTTCTTAAATTTGTCTCTCAAGATATGTCAGGTGCAGGAAGCTCTATATATGGTATTACATTCATTCTGGAAATCCATGTGGAAATAAGGATTATGGCCAACATTCATTGTAATGCTTAAAAATTTCAGTCTGAAGCATTCATATAAACAATTTGCTGGTTAGTAGTGCAGTAGGTTTGTGGCTTGGAAAAATCTTCTGGCTTTCATTACATTATCATTTTAATTGGAATACCAAGCATAACCAGGGGCAAAAACATTGTATGAAAGTGGGAGAATCCACAGGGAGACTCTGTCTCTTTTGAAAGTGGCCTTTGGTTTGTGCTTCAGGAGCATATTTGAATTATTTATTTCTCAGATTTTAACAGCAAGAATTATTAGTACACCAGTACACTACACCAGGCGTATTTAAAAATAACAGACTACTCAAAATATGTAAAGTTTTGAAGCCAAATTTTAATGTATATATAATCCTTTTAAAATTATATATTCTTACATATATGAAGGTGTTTTTAAAGAGTTTTGCCACTGGCTTCAGTGGGAGCAGGCTGAGGCCCATTAATTACTTAAGCCTGGCATCTTTGTTAAGTAGCAGTAATTTTAAAGTTAAGGCGCTAACCTGGAATTCAGGAAACAAGGAGTGAAATCTTGATCAAAGTCAATGTGAGGTTTCTCCCTAGCTCTACCAGACTTGCTTAGGGATTTAGGCCAGTGGTTCTCAACCAGGGGTATGCAGAAGTCTTCCAGGGGGTACTCAGTTCATCCAGATCAGTGTTTCTAAACCTGGGGGGTTGCAACCCTGAGGAGAGTCAGGAGACAGGTTTTTTGGGGGGTTTTCAAGTTCAGGGCCGGCATTAGGGTGGCAAGCAGGGCCATTGTCGGTGTCCCGGGTCCCGTTGCGCCCTCCCCCCCCACCGTGCGCACGCGAAACTAAGTTACACCCTTCAGCTCTGGACAGCAGAGCTCGGACTTCAGCCCTGCTGCATGGGTCTCTGGCTTTAGAAAAGGCTCACAAATGAAAAATAGGCTCAAGTAGCACACTGAAATGTAAGTACAATATTTATATTCCAGCAGATTTACTTTATAATAATTATATGGTAAAAATGAGAAAGTAAGCAATTTTTCAGAAATAGTGGGCTGTGACACTATTGTCTGATTTTGTAAGCAAGTCGTTTTTAAGTGAGGTGAAACTTGGGGTACTCAAGACAAATCAGACTCCTGAAAGGAGTACAGTAGTCTGGAAAGGTTGAGAGCCACTGATTTACGTAAGTCTCTTCACTCTCCTCTTCAGATTTCTCTATCTGTAATATGAAGGTAATGACACGATATGAGTAGTTGTGATGCTTAGCTCATTAATAACTGCAAAGCAGTTTTAGATTTTTGGATGGAAGGTGATAAAGGAATATTGATGATTATTATGACTATTATTGTTCCATAAACAGACTAGTAGAGGAAAATTGATTCTCCTCCACACATTAACATGCCAGTGGAAATTTAAAATAAAAAATAAAACTATACAGGAAGGAGGAGGGGAGACAAACCAGACACAAATTTCCATTAGCTGTATTCAAAGAGCTGAATTTTTTAACCGGGTGGCCATTTCCCTCTAGTTAATGATACATGGCTGCAATGATTATTCTCATCTCTGGCAGAAAATTACAGAATCACTTTCCCACTTTTGTAAGTGTATCTGTGTGTGTATATGTAAGAAGACATGGTATCATATACCAATGAGTATAGGAAGTGTTATTTTTTGGAGTATTGGAAGCCAGAGATTTTAGTGAAAGAATATAGACTTTTAAATGTCGTTCAAATCGGTTGATTGTATATACTCCTGACAGTGTGGGATTTCCATGCAAGTTGTGTAACCAAGACATGTCTTAACGCTTTGCCTTCTGTAGCCTGGGGAACAATTCTGGGCTTGAAATTTTGTTAGCTGAGGTTATGTGACGTGACAGATCATTCTTATCCACATGAGACCAGACCCCCTCTTCCTGTCAGTGCGGGGAGTGACTTATTAACTACAGTTTTTTAATGTGGTTTAAAAAAACACAGATGATATTGTCTCATTTGTTGGAGGAGAACAGAACAGAGATCAATATTGAATTAGGAATTATTTATTCAGCAATAAAGAAACTTTTAAAAAGTATTTGTGATTTTTGTTTTGTTTTTATTATAGATCCATATTGATTTTTGTTGTGGTGGTTTGTTGTTTTTGTAAGTGTACTGTTATGAACGTTTATAGTATGCTAAAATGCTGTCCTCTCACTAACATTGAAAAGTCTGCTTTCTAAGTTGTGTCAAAATTTGTTAGATTTCTTAAATCACTGTGTGTAGCTCTGGTGTTTTGCAGTGTAGCTGCTCTCACTCAAGTGAGGCTAGCTGTAGGGGAATAACTCGAGTGTACTAAGGCCATGTCTACACTACCACTGTGTGAAAAAAACAGCCCCCTTAGTGATATAAGTTTCACTGGGATATGTGGTAGTTTGCACAGCGCTATGTCAGTGGGAGAGCTTCTCCTGCCAACATAGCTACGCCGCTCTTTGAGATGGTTTTATTATGTTGATCGGAGAGCACTTTTCCATTGGCATAGAGAGGCTACACGAGCGATCGGTACAGCTGTAAGCTCGCTAGTGTAGACATGGCCTAACTCGAGCTAACTGTTACGGTGTAGACAAGCCCTTACATGGCAATATTATTGGGTTTAATTTACTTTGGTTTCCCCAGAGATAGTCATTTATTATTAAATCCTAAACACTTCTTGAGTAATTCCTCCTAATTAGTCATGTGATGGGCATGTCACTTAATAATGACACCATGTGGAGCGGACAATTCCTTTTTTCCTGAGGGTGCTGTACTTGAGTAATCTGTGAGATTGTGCTAACAATTAGCCTGTACTCGGGATTCTGCATTAAGGCAGATATTAAATGATTAAAGAATTGTTGGTTAAAAGTTCATTTTTAAAAAAATACACCTCTACCTCGATATAACACTGTCCTCGGGAGCCAAAAAATCTTACCACGTTATAGGTGAAACCGAGTTATATTGAACTTGCTTTGATCCACCGGAGTGCGCAGCCCCGCCTCCCTGGAGCACTGCTTTACCGCGTTATATCTGAATTTGTGTTATATCGGGTCGCGTTATATCGAGGTAGCGGTGTATTATTAAAGTGGTTTTGGTTTCAATTTGTAACTTAAGTTACAAGTTACATTTTAAATTCCCGTGGCATGGTTCAGTTTTAAGTTTTGAATTTTGGGACTGAGTTCCTTTAGCTGTGCTGGATATAGTGACCTTTAACAGTATCATACTGTAAAATGTCTGATTTTCACTATTATAAAACTCTCTGTTTTGTGTATTTAAAAAAAAAAAGACTGTTTTTATTTTTAGCTGTAGTGTAATGATTGAATTTCAATATGTTTGAAATCAGTATTACTTAATAAGTAAATTCTACACGATTAGTTCATTTGGAAATACCTTCTTCTGTTAAAACATCTATTTGTTGGACACTTGTAATTGTGAGGACACGCCTGTTGTTATCTGCTCATTTCAACTCCTAGAAGGGAGATTAAAGAGTTCAGTAGTAATTGTTTATATTAATTAAAAAGAAAACAAACTCAGCCTTGATGTTTCCTCTTATAATTAGGGTAAATGGTTTTAAATATTAATTTAAAAAAAGATAAAGTAAAACTGAGAGAAACATATAGTTTCTTGATGAAACTGTGCTTTTCTTTGGGACGTGGCAGTTAGTATATTTCTATTTAATATTAGATGTATATGAACAAAGCGAATCCTACTAGCGTTCTTGCTGACTCTTGAAACTGACAATGTGAGCAACTTCCCTAGAAACCATGACAAACAGGTTAAAAACTGACTGGCTATGCTGTCTATCCAGCCTCTTGTCACTGTTCACATTAATTAAATTTAATTAAAGAGGAGATTTGAGAAAAATATCGTGACAGACATGTTCTTGACTTCTATATGTTATGATAAGGTGTCTCATGTTTACTTTGTACAAGGCTTTACCTGCTAACCTGAGTTTCTAGAGCTAGGACTACTGTGTATTTCTAAAGGCATAGTTGGTGGTTAATGTTTCAGTCAGTCTATTTTGTGATGGTTATAGCTATGCAGCTTTTATGATTATGCAAATAGTGAAGAACAACTTTTGTGCTTTGACTTAAGGATGAAAACTTCGGGCTGGGTTTATAAAATTCAGGTTAGAGTCCAATCGTACAGGTTACAAAACAAACTTTTCTTTGTAATTTTGTAGCCATTATCTTAATGTGTATTGAGCCTGTAGAAAACCAGGGAACTCTGCTGAACAAATAAGTCAACAAATGGGTAGAATTGCTTTATTAAATCAAAGTAAATTATGAAATAAAGAAAAATCAAAGACATTATTTACCTCCTTCGTTGGTAAACAATGCTGGTAAGGTTTGCCTTAGACAAAAGAGCCTGTAGATAATGTGAGTTCAGATTTACAGTGGAACCTAATTTGGTAGTTTGTGTTCTTGCACTTATTCACTCCAGATGGAGGAGATTATCAACTGAAGTACATGTAAGAACCTCTTTAGAAATGGGCTTAAATATGACATGTCTTCCTAGAGCAGTGTATCTCCTTTGGAATGATGTCTTTATGAACTGATTTGTGTAAAAATCGTATCTGCTGAGCGATTTCATCTGCCTATAACAAATAAGTAAAAGGGAAGGGAAGAATTCCCCCCCCCCCCCTTAATGATTTCAGATGGAAATAGTTCCTTTAGGGAGGAGATTCAAATTGTATATCCTTTTTGCATCTTGATTTGTTTTGTACACATGTGGAACAATGAAACCCATCAGATGGCCTGTATTCAGTAGGATAACATTTGTGAATGAAGAATTACTGTAAAGAAGGTAAAACACATTAAGTTTAGTGTCACTGGTCTGAACATAAGAATGACCATATTGGGTCAGACCAATGGTCCATCTAGCCCATTCAGGTTTGAAGGCCCTTGTCTTATTTACCATATGTTTTGTTCATCATTTAGTAGATTGTTTTTAATATATTTCAGTTTTGTTTGAGTAGTTTTTTGTGTGTTGTTCTTTCATAATTAAAAAGAGTATATATTTAAATAATTTAAGATATGCATTTAAATATTCTTTATCTGTACTATTATTGCAAGGCCCAATTCAGTAAAATGTGCACCTGGTTAAACCAGGGCAGAGGGTGCAGTTTAAGGTATAAACTGTAACTGACTAGCCTTCCTCTGTTCTCAGGCCCAAGTTTTGATGAAATAGTATTGTGTTTTAGGATCTTATAAAAAGTAGAAGTAGGGTTGTATTGCTCTGAGTCTTAAAAACAGACCATAATATAAAACGGGATAAATGACATCAACATTTCTATTTCACAGGTATTATGAACACATTACATGTGTAGACAATCTGCAGTTATGATGCTTTGCTTTGATAACTCACTTCATAGGTTTATGGCCTCTGTACATTGATAATTAAAAAAAGGTCTTTTGTATTTTAAACCACCTGAAATGCTATTTGTGTATGTCAGTTTTCAGTTACAACTCTATACTGTTTTAATCATTCAGATACACATAACTTGTTTTATTTAATACTGCAAGTATTCCTGATTTCCTCCTCCTTGATACTTGCCCACCTTCCTTTTTAGTTGTTAATTGTTTCCAGATGTAAACAGCTTCATTATTTAACTACAGGAGAAGAGGGTTGGATGTGTGTTTTTCTGTTTTTGTTTGGTTTTGTTTCATACTTTGCTCCCCCAACTTTTATAGAACTTCAGAGGGGTAAATGCACATACACATTGTTTCCTTTTATAGGGGACCAAAGTTTCTTGCCAACAGTAACTAGCATGAGAGAAGAAATTTGGTGACTTGCTGGAGAATTTTATAATGGCTTTTCTTAGTGAATCTCTTTTACTCCAGAACAGACTTCTATTGCATCTTAGTGCAGAACACATTTCACAGGTTCTCAGTTACAAATTGTTGTGTGCTCACACAGATTGGCCCTGAAATACCATCCTCTGTATTTAGTGACTACTTACTACACATACAGAATTCTACTGTTGCTGTTGTTTGCTGAGTTGATCATAGCCACATTTAGAAAGAAACCCATATCTACTACTGTTTGTTCCAGGCTTTGTAAAATGATGGATTGGCTTTTTAAAGATGAATAAATTAGAGATGTAAAATGGTAACTGGTTAACCGGTAAGCATTAGGTTTGCTGGTTAACCCACATTAACTGTTAACCCCCAGTTGCACCACGTTGGCTGGACCCCAGCCCTGGCTGCACCCTGCCCCAACTGTGCCGGCCTCCCCTCCCCCCGCTGCTTGGCCAGCTGACCCCAGCTCCACAGCCTGCCAGCAGACTCCAGCCCCCGCATCGCTGGCCAGAGCAACCCCAGCCCTTCTCCCTAACCGTTTAAATGATAGAATTTTAATCGTTTAAACAGTTAACTTTTAAAATGATATTTACATCTCTAGAATAAATAGGGTTGCCAACCGTCCAGGATTGTCCGGGAGTGTCCAGGAATTAAAGATTAATCTTTAATTAAATATTATGTCATGTGATGAGACCTTTAGGAATACATCCAACCAAAATTGGTAATCCTGTTAATAAAATATTTCCAAGTATTTTGAATTCATCTGGTCAATTGGTCTTCCCCTATCCCCACCCCCTTCAATATCTAGGCATAGAACCCTCTAAATATGTTTACTACTAACAAAAATAGGGTGAGGGAGAGTAACATTAGTCAATAGGTCAGTTTGGTTTCTCTGACTGTCGTCTCTTTTTGTCAAAAACAACGAGGAGTCCAGTGGCACCTTAAAGACTAACAGATTTATTTGGGCATAAGCTTTCATGGGTGAAGAAAACCCCATTTCTTCAGATGCATGGAGTGAAAATTACAGATTCAGGCATAAATATACTGACACATGAAGAGAAGGGAGTTACCTTACAAGTGGAGAGCCAGTGTTGACAAGGCCAATTCAGTCAGGGTGGATGTGGTCCACTCCCAATAATTGATGAGGAGGTGTCAATACCAAGAGAGGGAAAGTTTGCTTTTGTAGTGAGCCAGTCACTCCCAGTCCCTATTCAAGCCCAAATTAACGGTGTTAAGTTTACAAATGAATTGTAGCTCTGCATTTTCTCTTTGAAGTTTTTTTTGTTGAAGAATGGCTACTTTTAAATCTGTAATAGAATGTCCAGGGAGATTGAAGTGTTCTCCTGCTGGCTTTTGTATGTTACCATTCCTGATGTCTGATTTGTGTAAACTCTTCTTCTTCAGGCGCTGAAGAAGTGGTACAGCTTGTGTCCACCCTCACCTTTTCCCACCAAATCCAAGGATCTATAGAAACGGATCTGTAGAAACAGATATGTTTTTTGGGAGATGGTTCATTGCAAAGTCGATGGCTTTATCACTTATACAAAAGGGTAGAGGGGAAAAACACAAATGAGAAAATGTTGATGATTTCCTAGAAAACAAACTTTTGATTTATTCTTTGTGCTATGATTTTTGTCCAAGCAATATAAAAACTACTAGGTAAACTGGTTACAAACTTTCACAGAGGGCACTGTTGTTGAGTTCCTTTGGCTCATGGTTTTGTTTTAAACTCAGTACTAATGGAGGACAAGAGGGTGTAGATAAAGAGAAGCTCTGGGATGATGACTCATAGCTGGGAGGAGATGTTCAGTAAGAGAGAAAAGTTGCTGCCTGGCTCGCCTAGAGTCTGTATCTCACCTCTGTATAAACCCTGCTTCCAGTGGCTCAAAAACAGGAGCTCTCTGGTATAGATGCAGAGGTATATATTTTCACACCCCTGAGAGTTATAGCTATGGTGATGTAACTTTTCAGTGTAGACCAGCTCAGCTCCACTTTTACTTCCAGGCCTGGCTACCCCCATAGCGCTAACCATTTGGCCCAACTGCCCATGTCCCGGTCATGTCCTTGACACATCCTGTCAGGCAGTGTGGTAGTCAATCCAAACCCAAGTGTTTTTCACTGGGTTCCTCCTCCTCCTGATATGCAGAGAGGCATCCTCAGTTGAGATCTTCCAGAGCTGGAGAAACATGGCGGGCCTGCACTACCGTGGACTCTCTGGTCACTGTAAATCAGCCCAGTTTCCTGTGGAGGCATCCTGGTCAGCTATCCATATTGGAGGTGTCACATCATGGAATACATTTAGTGAGTTAAGAGAGGCTTGTTTTCCCATGATTTAGCTGCCACCATTGTGGATATGTGGGCCTGACTAGCAATGACCATGACCAGGGAGGTAAGGAGTAACCACGGAGAAGCTAAACTAAAGTGATGGGAAAGAGACTGATTCAAGCTTGCTGATGGGAGTGGACCTCCTGCTGCAGAAGGGTCCTTCTGAGGACTTGCTGGCCAAAGGTCTAATAAGCTGATAAGTGCAAGTCTAGCTTATGAGGTCTTAAGAAGGTGTATGGAGTCAGCATCAGGTGATTGGACCTGCTATTGAATGGGAGAACCAGAGGAAGAGCATTTTCAGGCCTTCTTCCTTGATGGTGGTGGGTTTTTTTGGCGGTGGGGAAGGGCAGATTATTTTATATCATTTTGGAGATATGCTGATGTCTGGAAGAAAGATGGTGCCTCAGCTGAGAGGCTGCAGCTGCTTCCAGCAAGGTGGGAAAACTAGGGATATGGTGTTCAGTATCACACACTGCTTAAGGTGCTGCAAGAGCAATGCTTTGTTCTGTGGCCAGTTCCAAGTGGCTGTGCATTATAAGAGCTTACAGCTCCTTGCTCGGACTCCCTGCCTTGGAAGCTCAGCCCTTAAAGTAACTAAGTGCAAAACCATTGCATCCTGCTTGACTGCCAGCGGCCTGACTGACTAAAGAGGAATCGACCCTTTCCTTCTTGCTGTTTGCTCCCATATCACAAATATATTTTCTGCCTTATTTATTTGCTTGCATAGTTACTTTCTTTAGTAGACTTGGAAGGTAAAAGACAAGAATTCTGAGTTGATTCACAGGCTTCCTCGGCTTTTTTTTTTTTTAGTGTTGAAAGCCAAGCAGCAGGTGATAACATTGAAGAGAGCTTGGAGTTAAAGTTTGGGAAAGGAAATAACATTTCTTGGAACTGAAAAGAAAATATATTTCCACTTAATTTCAACAAGCTGCTCCAATAAATTGTAATATCTAGTTGGCTGGGGAAAAAAAAAAGGTTTACCTCAGTGCAGGATTCTCCTAAATGATTTTTCTTGGCTTGCTCCTCATCTAAACTGGGAAGCTATGTTTTTCCCTCTTTGAGTTCCTCTCTTGGCTGATCTTAGAGGCTTTTGAGCCTTCTCAGTACAGTAGAGGGGAGATGGCTTTCCAGCATAACAAAACTGATTGTGGGAATTTTTTGGAGAAAGGTTGACAAACACTAGAATGGATCTCTCAGGGACTGATTTTCCTGAAGGGAAACTGTGGCCTAGTGTAATGAGTGCAGTGCTGAGAATCTTCTGCTATTGATGCACTGTGACCTTTCAAGACACTTCACTTCTGTGCTTCAGATTCCCTTTCTGTAACAATGAGGATGATGTTACTTTACCTTTATAAAGCGCTTTGAGATCTACATGTGATACGTGCTGTATAAGTTTTTAAAGTATTCAAATTCTCCTCCCAGCCCTGACCTCACCCCATTAAATGTAATTTTTTTTTAAATTAATGTTAGTAGGTATACAGTGCTTACTGTGCTAGATACCCTGAGATAAATATCAGGGGGTAGTCGTGTTAGTCTGTATCCACAAAAACAAGGAGTCTAGTGGCACCTTAAAGACTAACAGATTTATTTGGGCATAAGCTTTCATGGGGGAAAAACCCTCACTTCTTCAGAAGCATGGAGTGAAAGTTACAGATGCAGGCGTTATATAATGACACATGAGGAGAAGGGAGTACCTCACAAGTGGAGAACCAGTGTTGACAGGGCCAATTCAATCAGGGTGGATGTAGTCCACTCCCAATAATAGATGAGGAGGTGTCAATTCCAGGAGAGGCAAAGCTGCTTTTGTAATGAGCCAGCCACTCCCAGTCCCTATTGAAGCCCAAATTAATGGTGTTAAATTTGCAAATTAATTTTAGTTCTGCTCTTTCTCTTTGAAGTCTATTTCTGAAGTTTTTTTGTTCAAGAATAGTTACTTTTAAATCTGTTATAGAATGTCCAGGGAGATTGAAGTGTTCACCTGCTGGCTTTTGTATGTTACCATTCCTGATGTCCAATTTGTGTCCATTTATTCTTTTACATAGGGACTGTCCGGTTTGGCCAATGTACATGGCAGAGTGAGGGATCGTTTTCCAGGATAGGTTGTAGATCGTTGATAATGTGCTGGAGAGGTTTTAGCTGGGGGCTGTACGTGATGGCCAGTGGTGTTCTGTTATTTTCCTTGTTGGGCCTGTCCTGTAGTAGTTGATTTCTGGGTACCCGTCTCGCTCTGTCAGTCTGTTTCTTCACTTCCCCAGGTGGGTATTGTAGTTTTAAGATCTTTATCAAGCATTCTCGATATGATCCCTCAGTCTCACAGACCTTGGGAGGCAGGCCAGTTCTCACAGACAACCCCCCAACCTGAAGAAAATACTCAACAGCAACTACACACCACACCACAGAAACACCAACCCAGGAACCAATCCCTTTACCAAACCTCGTTGCCTACGCTTTCCCCATATCTACTCTGGCGACCCCATCAGAAGACCCAACCACATCAGCCACACCATCAAAGGCTCATTCACCTGGACGTCTACTAATGTTATATATGCTATCATGTGCAAGCAATGCCCCTCTGCCATGTACATTGGCCAAACCGGACAGTCCCCATGTAAAAGGATAAATGGACACAAATTGGACATCAGGAATGGTAACAAGGAGATGCTGTTAATGTAATAGAACCAGTTTTTTCCCCAAATAACGGTTTTCCCCCTTTAAGCACTTAGGCTACTGATGCGTTTGTTAAAATAGCTACTTTAATCCAGATTCAGGGACAGGTTTAGCCTCCTGCTCCTCTGTCTTAACGCACTGCAAGTGGCCAGGAGAGAATTCCACTGCTGCAGTTGTTGTCCCTGGACTGGGCGTGGAGCTGGGGGTGCAACCGGGACTGTGGGCTGCAATGCCGCCTGCTGACAGCCCCGTAGTCTGCTGCTACTTAAAGCAGCCCCCAAGGCTACTTTAATTTATGAGGCTCACATTAGCCCCCAGAGCAGCCCAGAATCTGCGAGGCACAAAGTTTTGCCCCCATTCCCCACGGGGCTGTGCCTTGTGTGCTGCAGCTCCTAGGAAGTGTAGTGCAGAATTTGCCCCTTAGCCTTTGCTTGTTGTAGATGAAAGTCCTCAGATGAAATGCTCTGCAGAAGTGCAAAGTATTCTGTATTGTGTACTAAGTGATAACTAATTGACCATCTCTTCAGAGAAACCAAGGAGTACATGAACTTGAAGCCTGAACTTTAATCTCACGTCTAGGGAAAACCCATTCAGTGCTGAGGCATGCTGGGAGGTGCAGTACGCTTGTTCAGTGGCTGCATTCTCCAGAGCTGTCACCAGCGCTAAATTAAATGCTCACATAAAAACTGGAGACTGGAACAGCTCTTCATAGGTGAGGTTCAATCCTATATGGCAATAGAATACAGAAGGAAAAATTAGTCCATAGCCTCTTCTCCCCCCCCCCCCCCCCCCCCCCGAAAAGAAATGTGCAGTACTTTGAGAGTCCCTTAAAAAGTATGATTTTTATTGCCAAGCATAGTAATAGTTTATGACATGAGAGAATAGTACGGCCTGTAAGTAAAGATTTAATAGGTCTCCTGACATGCCTGTTGAGCCTAGGAAAAAGATACGGTTGGATAAAAGAAATGAATTGTTTTTCATCTGTTGAATTGTCGTCTGTAGTATTGCCACTATTGAAAGGAAACTCTTAAAATCCTACAAGATGCCAAGAATGTAACTCTCATGGAGCCAGTTTACTTTAATTTTTAGTAGTTACCACATTGTTTGCCTTACACATTTTTTATGAAATACTTAACAAAATTAATTAATTAATTAAAATTAATTAATATCATTCCTTTTATGTAACAATGCTCTCATTCAGTGTCTTTTTTTGGTGAGAATGAAGAAGCACACTCTTACCCAGAATTGTTTGGAAGACAGTAGCATGCGACACACAAGTGACTCTCAAAGGCTTTGGAGGAGGAAGAGCTGACACCACAGAGCATGGTATTATCTGTATTCCAAAGATGGCAGAGAAAGTAAATCTATTTTCCACTTGTGTATTTCAGGGAGAAAAGTACTGCACACTAAAGAAATCTAAGCTCTGCTCTGAGCTGCCTTGCTAAGACTTTTAGCTTGGTGGATTTAGCACAAGTAGTAATGAGAGAGCAAAGAGATGTTTGAGACGAAGCAGGCAGATCCCATTAATAAATTGTCATTATTATTACAAATAAATACATTATAAACACATTGCTCACTTGTCAGTTTGTTCCTCCAGACAGGTAGGTTGGTTGTGTCACAAGCATCTGCTAAATAGCATAGTACATGGTTGTATAATAAGCGTACATGTACGCACTACTCCTATAATTTTATATTTACTCATGTATATATATTTATATACAATATATGAAAACATCTGTATGCCATTGATTTCAATTGTTGGTAGCTTGCCTGATACCAAACTATCTCTTCCATCAGTTCCGTACAGTTGGACTCATGTTAAATAAGGCAGCCTGACTTTACAGGCAAACAGGCTGTGGAAATGGTACCAATGACATTTTAATTTAAATGTCTTTCCAGTTTCTCAATAAAAATCCAACTTTTAAAATAATATATATTGGCTATTCTTTTTTTCTTTGAATGTTCTTTTATGTAAATGAGTACAAGGATGATAAATGCAGAGTCCTGCTATGTCTACCAGAACTTACATTTTGCAAGCACAGGGAATACAGTAAAAAGCAAAGTCTGTGTCTTGCCAAAGATTCAAAATCTTTTAAAAGGTTTGGTGCTGGTATTCCTCAGTCTGTACACCATTTATTCATAAGTGGTACACTCTTTCTGAAGTCCATTCATTTGCCATCAAAACATCTTCTGGTTTCTAGGGCTGTGTGATACCTTCGTCCCCGATCTGGCAATTGATAGTGTATGGTCACAGCAGTTTACCTATGTGCTGTCAATTGCATGATCAGGGGTCTAAGTGACCAATATGAAAAAGTGTAGGAATGTTTGTGTGTGAGAAGCCAAAAAGTCCTCTTAGTGAGGGCTATCCAAGAGAACTAGCCTTAGATCTAGTAGAAAATTTTCATTATGTTCTAACATTCATGCATGTTTTCTTAGTGTTTATAGCTAAAGTCATCTTAATTCTTACAGTCAGTGTCCTTTTACACAGTGTTCTATTATTTTTAGATCATTGAACAGGTGTTGCAGGTCATGTAGAAGGCCATAGTGCAGGTGCTATTTGGTATTGCTCTTGAGTTGGGATTGATTGACATTTCCAGGAACATCTGAAGAGAAAATTTAATCTCTGTAGACACTTCTTGTCACGATGGTTTTTAAGGCCAAAATCTAATCATGTACAGTTCTCTCTAGAGATGAAGGAAGAGGTCAAGATGGACATTAAACCAGTAGTTTATGTTCTTTGTGTATAAGTGGAGCATTTTCCACAGAAGGAGTGCAGCGTTAAAAATTATTATCAAGCTATAATTGGATTGCTATAATAAACTGGTTGAAATAGCAATGCTGGGTTTTTAGTTGTATAAGAAACAAATTTTTGAAATTCAGGAAATGTCTACTTTCTAAAGCACTCATTTGTTTCAATTTTTTCTCTCTCTCTAATTTGTTTTGGAAGTTACTCTCTTTTGGGAGAAGCTCATTATTCTCAATAATTTAGTATTTAGTGAGAGAAACCAGTGTACGTTTGTAATTTCTGTAATATATGATTCCTACCCACTTTCTTCCACCCACATATTTCATTAGTTAAAATGATTCATTGATAGGATGATGAACTGTCTTTATAAATGTAAACAAGAATCCATTCGTGGTGCTAATGAAAAGAGATTGCAAATCCCCAACCGGTTTCTCCTTTATGCAGAGTGGCATCATCCCACTGATGATTGGTTAAATAACCTAAAAATTGTCACATCCTTACCTGTATGGCCGGTGTTTCTTTTATCTGCCTGTGGTTTGACAGCAACGCTTGCTATCCTGCATGGATATCCTTGAATTGTCCCATGCTCATCTTTACTTAGAATAATGCTACCTCTTCCACCTCCACTGTCAGTACCACTTACCTTCCTTAGTCTCACTTTTTTGGCAGATGGTCGTCAGGTTCTCCCATGACTCTTCAGAGGTTGTATAGATTGTTTGCTTTGTCCACTCTAGTCTAGACTGAGGGCAGACCACTTTTCTGGCATTATATCTGCACTCCCAGTCCTAGTCCCAACAAGAAACTGTAGTGGTGAAAAAGGTTATTCAGACATTTCAGAGTTGCAACAAAGAACCTAGTGTTATTTCAGGTCAAAGTATGGAAGAAGGAGTGAGTATATATGTGGATGAGTAAGTGTGGAGATCCTTCTGGTTTATCAGTGTTGGTGCACCCATCCCCATTGCATGCATGTAGATACACATTTATCATCTATTCATTATTTAAAATAATATGTTTGTTCTTTGTGTATTTTTAACAAGGCTGTCTCACAGGGCTGGTGAGGACTCTGCCCCATCATTTTAATTTTGGGTTACAGTAATGGAGGATAGTATATTATGTATGAAATCTACACCCTCCTCTTCACCTTCTGTACATGTCAGCAACATTCCTTATTATGCTCATTCTCCACCTAGAGTTTCTGTAAGCTAGAGCCTGTTGCGAAGTTGAGGTGAAATTACAGCATTCCTCTAGGTGTGGCATGTTTTGGTTTCATTTGGGAAGGCATGGCTGTTTTTGAAATCTGCACAGAATTGCAACACTCCCTATAGATTTGCAAAGCATTGGATTACAGACCATGTGCATACTTCAAAAAACTTCTGCAGTGTGTTTTTTTCCTCCCTTCCTTCTAGCCCCCTGAAATTGACAAATGCAGAATCAGAGGTGTTATGACAAAAGAAAAGCTATAAATTCAAAATTAATGCACAAGCTCACTGTGTCATGGAAAGGAATATTGTAAGTCTGATTTGCATAAGATATATGGGTATAACTCCATTAAAAATATTGTGAAAGAATTTCGCAGTCTTCAGCAAGGTAGTTGTGAAATGTATGCCCTTGGTCCTGCTAGTGAAGGCAGGGGGCTGGACTCGATGACCTTTCAAGGTCCCTTCCAGTTCTAGGAGATGGGATATCTCCATTAATTATTATTAATTATTATTATTATTATGTGTTGTAAAGAAAGTTTTCAGGACTCTGAGATCAATAGGTGTATTTAAGTCCAGCCTATAGGTCTGTGCACAGGCAGAGGCGCTGACTTTCTGATTTCCCCAGGGGTGCTTGACACCTGCTCCACCCCAGGCCCCACCCCCATTCCACCCTTCCACCAAGGCCCCACTCTGCTCTGCGTCTTCCCGCCCCTGCTCCACCTCCTTCCTCCCCCAAGCACCCCGCCCACGCCCCGCCTCTTCCTGCCCCTGCTCCTCCCCATCCTTGCCACTGAACAGCTGATCAGTGGTGGGTGAGAGATGGTGGGTGGGGGGAGGGAGGAGCTGAGCGGCAGGGCCCGCTAGGGAGCCAGCCCCGGAGCACCCACAGAGTTGGTGCCTATGGTTCTGTGAAGGGAAATTACCATTTAAGTACACTTGTCTACAACTGGGAGTCCTTCTTGCCATGCATGTATTTCAAATGCTGAGTGTGTTTTGGTGCTTGTAGTGTGATGAGCACATCGTTGGGTACAGATGTCACAAAGCCTGAGACAGAATGTGAGTTTCCCCACCAATTAATCAACTTCCCTCCTCTCTTGCTCCAGCTACTCCTGCTTCCCCCAGTTTTACCATCATTGTTCCACTTGTTTTCTTCTCTACAAAGAGAAGCCTTCAGGCTTAATGTTTGTTTATATTAAACAACCAGCAGAGGGTGCTGCTTATTCAATATAGTCAGCATCTTTCCCATCTCTTCCCTCTCCCATGTGAACTGACGGATCACCTCCACAATTTCCCTAGTGCAGGGGTGGGCAAACTTTTTGGCCTGAGAGCCATATCGGGGTTGCAAAACGGTATGGAGGGCCAGATAGGGAAGGCTGTGCCTCCCCAAACAGCCTGCCCCCCGCCCCCTATCCACTCCCTCCCACTTCCCACCCCCTGACTGCCCCCCTCAGAACCCCCGACCCATCCAACCCCCCCGCTCCTTGTCTCCCGGCATCCCCCGCCCCTAACCACCACCCCGGAACCCCACCCCATCCAACCCCCCTGCTCCCAGTCCCCTTACCACCCCCTCCTGGGACCTCCTGCCCCTAACTGCCCCCGGGACCCCCCCCATCCAACCCCCCCTCCCTGTCCCCTGACCGCCCCCTCCCGGGACCCCCTGCCCCTAATCATCCCCTATCCAACAACCCCCCCCCCTCCAGCCCCTTTCAGAATGTGGCCCTGCGAACATGGGCAGAGGGCTCAGGAGGCGCAGGGGCAGCCCTGCAGCCGGAGAGAAGCGGCGGTTTCCCCTTCAAAGTGCCGCTTCTCTCCGGCCAGCTGTGCAGCCGCGCGGTGCTCCTCTTGAGTTCTCTGGCCATGTTCCCCGCGCTCCCGCCACCCGCACTGCCCGCCTGCTCTCCTGCCCCCGCAGTGCAGCCCCTCCCCCCTGCGGGGGGTGCTGCCAGCACGGTGAGCTGAGGCTGCGGGGGAGGGGGGACAACAGGGGAGGGGCCGGGGGCTCAGGGGCTGGGCAGGACGGTCCCACGGGCCAAATGTGGCCCACGGGCCGTAGTTTGCCCACCTCTGCCCTAGTGTCTACTGAATCTTAGAAGTGAGAAATGGAAAATATTTATTAGGCCATGTAGTCTACTTCCCTGCCAGCATGGGACTGTTCTGTATTGTGCATTTACTAGTGTACAGTTTAGTTTTAAACATCCACAGCAGTAGGGCTGCCAACACTTCCCATGGGAAACTTCTACAGCCGAATGGGGCATGCTGTCAAGAAATTTTTTTTGGCCTCACCAAGGTCTACTGAATCTTGAGTTTATGGTCTATCACTGCAATATGTTACCGATCTCACGCTGAACACAAGTGTATATGCAGGTAATAAAAATATTTTGGGTCACCTGTTAAGAAACTGGTAACCTCTTCAACATGTACTAAACTTAAAACACTGCAGTATCTAGTAAACTATGGCATAATTTAGCTCGGAACGATCCAAGTTATATAGAAGGAGAGAGCGTGCTATTTGACTTTGTGTTTTCTTTGCAAGGTGCTCAATGCAGCTAAAAAAATTAAAGGAAACTGAGAGGAAAATTAAAGGAAACTGAGAGGTAAGTAAGTTAGGTTTAAAAAAAAAATTACAAAAATATACACATCTTCCTTGGAAGGAGAGAGCGTGACTAGAAGCAGGTGATGGTTGGGTTCTGAGTTCTGAGAACTCTTCCGCTGAGCTGGAACAAAAATTTCAATTATGAGTGTTTGAGAAAGAGAGGGGCAGTGTGGACAGGCTCTGTTCAGTCTTAATGATCCACCTCGCTTCTGACCTGCAGTGATCTTGGTATTTCTGTCTTAGACCTCTCAGACAATTTTTTAATGTCTGCTGGAATGATATGGGGAAACATTTGTGATGTGGTCAAATGGCAGGAGATCACTCCTTTCCAGATATGGCCTGAAGCAGGAGTTGAATCTGGGTTTCTCCAGGTAAATGTATAACAGTCACCCACATCTTTTAACCAAAAAATAGAAGGAGCTGATGTATTTGGATACCCCTCACCTCAATTGACTTTTGCATAGCAGAAAAATACTTAGATTCTAGAAACAGAGGACTGGCTGCCAAAATATCTATATGAAGTATTTTTTGTTATGTGGTTCTGCTAAACTTTTCCCATCTTCTAGTTATAATGACTACTTAGAATCCTCTGTTTGTATGTTTAAAAAAAAATAGAATTTTTTACAATAAAAATTATGCTCTCATTATCTTCCATGGATAGGGGAAAATTTAAATAAAATCCTCTTCATCCTACAGTGATCAATCCATAGAGTGCACCAGCTTCTGGGATTCCTTGGTCAATAGATATGATTGTTTTTTTCATTTTTCTCTTTCTAAACCATGTAACTATTTGTGCTAGCCAAGTTTCAGTTTTGGAAAGAGAGAGGCTACTTATGGTTATAAGTTTCTTTGATGTTTTGCCTATGAAGAAGATTTCTGTGTTATGAAGCCACAACCACACCCAATTTAGAAGCTCTTCTGTGGAAACTGGTACAGCAACTCAGATTGCGGTGGCAGCTTCTTAGATGTGGGACTGTTGGCTGGAGAAGAATCATGTCTGAGTTAAAAAAAACAACACTAAAATAAATGAGATAGTAAGAAAATAAAACAGGGATAATAAGAGGATTCACATGAGTTTGTTGCTAAAGAAAGGATGATCACTCTCCAGACCTTATACTATGATTCTGTATGATCTCGCATCAGTTCAGTTCTATTGTTTTGTAGTAATGTCTTTTTGTTCTAATGCTCTATGGGAATTTTCAGAAAATTCTTCTGTAGACAGAAGATGCCATTTAAAAAAAAAATGTTTGGACTCTTTTGCCATACACTATATTTTGTTCCTCTTTTATAAACACAATCCAGAATTCTCCACTGTTAGCTTTGGTTTTGATGCTGATACAGTACACCAAGCATGCTGTCTTTTGTGCAGTTTCAATTCATGTCAGTATAGCAGTAGAGAGATGTGAATTGTTCCATGGAGCCACCTTGTGGCTCACCAGCTGATCATTATATCAGGGTACTCAAGGCTTAAAAACCGCTTTAGACACTGATTCCAGCAACATGACTTCAGTTATTCAGAGCACAGATGTTTATAAGCTTCTTGATCAGTGAGTAAAGTCAAATACCTTCATGTTGTGAAGGAATCCATAGTGCAATGTCTGAGATGATAAACACACCAGTCTTTATGCACTCAACAAGAGCTCACATACAGTCCTGTAGGAGAGGAGAGGCAAAGCCTTCTCCAAAGCCTGGTGTACACTTAAGTTTTGCCTGCATAGCTATGTCAGCTAGGAGTGTGAAAATTCACACCCCTAAATGGCATAGCTATGCCAGCAAAAGCCTCAGTGCAGATGTAGCCAAAGGAACTCTTTTTTGCCACTGATAGAGCTGTATCGGCAACTCTTTCTAGTCTAGACAAGGCCTGAGACTCCACATCTAGAATGCTCTCTCCCTCAGCATACACTAAAATGTAACAATTCTGCCCAATGAAGTCTCAATACTTTAAGTGTTTCTCTTGTGGTCAGTGATTGCTTAATTCATTTTTATGTTGGGAGGTGGATTACTGAGGAATTTTGGTTTTGTATCAATTCTGGAATTTATTAGGCTAAGTTGACTTTTTTTAATAAGGAATATTTCTTATTTTTGTTGGGTCACTCTGTAAAAGATTATTTTATTTTTTTATTTTGGTGCCAAGCAGTTCTATGTGATGATTTTGTTTTAAGATGATAATGGAATTTGGCTCCCTTTAAAATAAAGTTTATTATTTTTGTTGTTACAAAATCCTTCCTTGTTTACTTTCTTGTTGTTGATGTTTTTATAAAAACTTCAGATTTAATGAGCCTGGTTATACTTTCACACCAATGTAAATCAGAAGTAACTCAGTCGACTCACATGGAGTTGCGCTGATGTCAAACTGGTGTAAATAAGAGGAGAATGAAGCCCAATCTGTTCTAGTAATAAAACTCTTCAAACCTGCCCACTGATAGTGTGGAATGTATTAGCTCTGTAAATCCTGGACTGCAAACATGCTTAAAATCCCAGTTTGTCAGCAACGATGTATGATCCTGTGTATGAAAATGCGGCAGAGCTGAGTGTTTCTCCCTGCCTTCTCCCATTGTTGTGTTCAAACAAGGTATGAAATGCCTGTCTGTGCCAATCCGGACATTAATTTGTTACAAGGTTAGGGGACAGAGGGAAGGTGCCACATGTCTGCATGTGAAGATCCACAAGCCCAAGGCTGGATTTACTGTAGATGGAGAGCTTGGATTTTAATGTTGTTGCAGGCTTACTTTGGATTTGAAGTGTGTGTAGGACACAAACTAACAAAATATAAGAGTTCAAAACAAAATTATTCTTTGCAATTAGACTATAGTGGTCTTTAGAAGGACATATAGGCTGTTAATGTCTGTTAATTTGTTCCATTATATCTTTGGTTCCGGCTCTGAGAGCAATGGAGGACAGCCGCATAGCCTAGTAAATAGGTTACTGGACAGGGAGTCAGGAGACATGGGTTCTGTTTTCACCTCTGTAACTTACCTGCTGTCTGATTGGAGGCAAATAACTTCATCTCTGGCTCTTTTTCACCTGTCACCCTTTGTCTGCTTAGATTCTAAGCTCTTTGGGAGAGGGATTTCTGCTTACTATGTGTTTGGGTACAGTGCGTAACACAGTAGGGCCACAATTTTGGTTGGGACCTCAAGGCCCTATTCTGATAAAAAAAAAATTAAGTTTTCTATATGCATAATTGCTGCAAATAATAATATGGGACTCTGGGTTATGGTATTATAAGGCTTGTTATCTTTCCAGGCATTTTTATACTGTGCCTATCCAAGTAGATCAATGTGCCTTTACACAGTAGACAGTAACAGTTCTGAAGGACGGCAGGCTCGTGAGCTTTTGTGTCAGTTATAGCCAATGAATTTCCTACTTGCCTTCAAATGATTTTCATGGCTGGAGATCATCAGTCACACTGTGTGAGGTGGCTGCAGATAACAGGTTTGGAATTGTGTCTCAGTGATTTTCTCAGAGTCTGAGCAAGTCTGAGGGTAGGTCTTCACTACAGAGGGGGGTCGATTTAAGATACGCAAATTCAGCTACGCGAATAGCGTAGCTGAATTCGACGTATCGGAGCCGACTTACCCCGTTGTGAGGACGGCGGCAAAATCGACCTCTGCGGCTCCCCGTCGACGGCGCTTACTCCTACCTCCGCTGGTGGAGTAAGAGCGTCGATTCTGACGAGACGCGATAATTCGATCCCCGAGAGATCGATTTCTACCCGCCGATTCAGGCGGGTAGTGTAGACCTAGCCTGAGTGATATTCATTTTCGTTGACTGTATTATGTTCTCAGGCGGCGATCTGTTTACGTACGCATTGTGAAATATTGAGTCTACAAACAAGACAGTTTCAAGGAGCTTTTGATTTTATTTAATCTGAATGCCTTTGTGGCTGTCTGACAGTGATTTTGTTTAATACCTAGAGAGAGAGAGTGTTCAGGAAGCTCCTTGCTCTTGGACAAAGGTGTTTACTCACCATGATCAGTAAGTACCCCAGAGAGCAATACTTGCGAAACATGTTGGATAATGTCTAGCCAAATCATCTGAAGTGAAATTATAGGAAATGTAGGGATTAAAGTAGCATGTGAGTGATGCCAGAAACCACAGACCAACCAAAAACAGAGCAAGTCTGAGTTTTGTACTAAACTGAAACTTTTTCTCCTTGCAACAAATCTTTTAGTTTGTTGGCCTTAGGGAAAAGTCAGTGGCTTCAAGCCATTTGCATTTGCTTACTTAAGAACTTTTAGTGAGTTCTATGAAGAATGAACCAGAGTAGGTAGTGGGAGTTTTGAAGGTGTGTGAGTATCATAAAGTATACTGTGTTTTGTCTATAACTATAAATGTGGAACATATTTTTTTCCTTGAGCCTTTCCCTCGATCCCACTCAGCTTCCTCTGGGTTTCTAAGAACTACTCCCTCTTCTTTGATTCATGGATCTAGCCAGAGTGTAATTGTGTTAAGACAGTGAAAAACAAGGTCTTCAGTTTAACCCACTTAATCCTGAAACCTAAAAGCTCATTTGCATGTGTAACAGGTAGCAAGGAAGAAAAATTGTAGGATTGGAAACTAATATAATTGAATAGAAGTTAATGGAATTGTGCCCTTATTTTTCTTACACTGATTTATAAAAGCCATTTATCTTATAAGATACATTTCCCATTTAATGTATGTCAGATGGGAACATTTTCCATCTCCCTTGCCACATAGATGAGACATTTGTTTTGCACATGGTGCATCCTGTAATAATGATCGTCTCGTGCCTTTCCATTTTCACTTTGTAAATGAAGTATAAAACATGTACATGGCAATAACTGAATGTTGGACTGGTTATATTTTCCATGGAGCAAACCAGCAAATTAAAGGAAATTGAGAGGAAACAATCCAAAGGTACAAGATAAATTTTCCCCCTTAGAGTTGCTTCCTATTCCATTTGTACAGAAGGACAAAATTAATTGTGATGTGATGGCCGATGCTGAGTTTATAACATTTGTAATTAGGCTAGTTGCCACTAAAATATAAACAGGAACAATATAATGGTATTGACCTTATCACAATAAGTTAAAATATCTTCCTATTCCTGCAATGAAATATATTGGTGCGGGGATATAAAATTCTAAAATAAATGTCCCATCACTGCTTTTTCACAGTGGAATTGGGAACGTTTCTCAGCTTATCTTGACAGAGTCAATCACATCAGGGTAATGTCTTTTACAGTACTCTGTCAACTTGAGATGCAGCATCATGAGGTGAAGTCAGCATTGTTTAATATCTGACAAATTCTAAAAGTCTAATTGCTGGCAGAACATCAGATGGACAGGTAGGAGTTGCCCTTAAATTTCAGGATAGACAGCTATTCTTGATTCCCATTTTCTACTTCCCCATCTCTCCTATTTTTAAGAATTACAGTGCAGCGGAGCTGACTATGATTCCACAGTTCCTACAACAGATTTTATACAGTCTCTGGATATTATTTAGAGTGACTGTAGTAGTCATGACTGTATGTACACCTCTACCCCGATATAATGCGACCCGATATAACACGATTTCGGATATAACACGGTAAAGCAGCACTGGGGGGGGGGGCTGCGCACTCCGGCGGATCAAAGCAAGTTCGATATAACGCGGTTTCATCTATAATGCGGTAAGATTTTTTGGCTCCCGAGGACAGCGTTATATCGGGGTAGAGGTGTATTCTCTGTGTTTTCTTGTTGAATTGTCTGAAGCTGTATAGTGAATATAGCCATATTGCCAACTGCAAGTGTTCATAAACCATGAGTCGGCCCCCAACTCATGATATTGGCTTAAAAATCTGGAGATATTAAAAAAAGGTATAAATGTTGGGTTCTTTTTCTTTTCCCTTCTGGCATTTGGTCTTTTAGGGTGCACTTGGATCACATTTTCAATCTTTTTTCCTTAAACATCAGGGCTAGAAATTTACCTCTTCTTACATGAAATCTGAGATTCTCACATAATCCAATGCCTCCAGAAGTTGGGACTTCAAGAACACCAAATAAAATTGTGAGAGTTAGCAACATCAGAATAGCCTTTTCACTTGTTTACTTGAAGGAGTGGTGAAAGGCCTCAGTCTGTATGTGCACGTGTGCATTACCTCACAGGGTGATTTCAATTTAAATGCAGCCTATTAAATTATTTACAGAAGACAGTTGGCTAACTCATTGTACTGTATGGTTGGAGCCAAAGGTCACTTTAGTGTGCCTAGTTGATTCATACGGTAATCTGATACAGTACTTAGCTCTTTGCTTCCTAGCCAGTAAATTAAACCTTATCCTTTTATTATGAGTCAGAGTACCATAACTTTCGGAAAAGCCGAAGCTTTTCTTGTAATGGTTTCTGAAGGGTGTGTGTTTGCAGATTTTACAGGTGTGTTGGAGTGCATCCATGTTCTGAGGAAACCTTGGTGTGTTCTATTGTAGTGTAAATCCTAAAAAAAAATATAAAACAACCCCTAGACACTTGACAGCTAAAAATCATCTATTTTTGCAGCCATTTGTTTTGCATTAGCATTATTTAAATGATAAGGCAGTAACACCTACTAATACCATAGGTGGTTTCTTTTAAGATGCCATACTAGTACTCTCTCAGTGTGGATTATATTGTTTGATGGGTTATATTACATAGTATATCATGTGTTTTGGTGCATCTTCAATGGCTAGTTTTAAATTTGTACTCATTTCAGTGTTTTGTCAATCTGCAGTATCCCGAATAATCAGGAAATAGTGTCATGATGCCTGGACTTGGTATATTACCAACTTTTATTCCCTTTCTGCCTTTTTACCTGGCTCTGTCATCCTTTCTTTCCATCCCCCTCTGACTCATTCCCTCCTTTCAACAGGGTCAGTAAACAGAAACATCACTGTAATGCTTTCAGTCATGTCAGGCTTTTTGAAAAACTAAGTTGAGATGATTTAGTATTTTTACTTTTGGTAATGAAAAGAGAAGGTAGCAACAACCAGGGGTGAAAGGCATTCGAAAGCTGCAGTCACACACCAATGCTGTGTTGTTAGCCTGTTCAGTGCAAACCTCTTGCTAGTGTACAGTTTTTGTTTTCATACTTTGAACTCAGACTTTTTTTACATCACTTTGTTTATTGGCAAACCCTCTGGTCTATACATTGAATGTTTGTGCAATTATAGATATCAATAATTTATTCCCTCCTACCTGAGTCTGCAGAGTTGCACTTGAGTGTTCCTATTTGTGTGTGCAGAGTTCAGAAGTTTTCATTGCTGTTGAGCTCTTGGCTGTGGAAAGGAGGAGTTTGCTGCCTTTGTGGCCATGCCTGTAGGAGAGAGAGCCTATCATATTTCACTCTAATCCTAAGCGATAGCCACGCAGTCTGTTTTATTGTTAGGAGAATCGTCCTGGAGATCTCTCACTAGGCTTTTCGTTAAGGGAAAGCAGGACGGATGGACTTAGGAATCAGAGCGGCAGCACTGTTTTTACGAGGCAGAGACATAAGTACTCTAATTTATATCGTGCTCTGACAACTTGTTTGATCTGTGTCTGTTTTCCCACTGTATTGTTCCTGATGAGATAGAACAGACGACTAGATTGCAGGGTCACTCCTGGAAAATTACGTCAGGGAGAGGAGTGGGACTGCAGTTTTGGATGCTGAGTGGAGACTGAAGAAAGCATGCGCTTTGGTACTGTACTTCTACACAATCCTAATATGCTTTTCTGAAACTCCTGCAAGGTGCCACTTGCTGTTGTTTTTCTCCCTTTTGTTTTATTTGGCAGCTTACAAAGTGCTGTAGGCAAAGCAGCCTCAGGAGAATTGCACTGGCATGGTGACCCAGCTTCGTACTGCTGCTGGTTTAAATGCAGCAAGTGTTTTGACTGAATGAGTTGGAAGAAACCTGGACAGATCTTGTATTTCAAGATTAGCATTTCAACAACCAACGTGAGGGGGACAGGAGCAACTCCAGAAAGGGCTTCTCTGAAGTTGAGTACTATAGTTGGCTTTAAAGAAAATGAAAAAGGAATGCACCTCAAGGTCTTTCAGACTCAAACAAAATTCAGGTTCCCTCTCGCGTGCTGTGAGCTGGATACATTTCTCCTCCTTGTCTAGACAGACAAAAAGATTGTTTCGCAGTGATGGTGAGCTCTCGTCAATATGTAGGCAGGTAGAAGAGGACGATGAGAACTGGACCTACAGAACTCAACACAGAAAAGGTGACCCAGTTTTTGTCCACATTGAATTGTGTCCTTGCTTATGTACCATTTCTTCATTAGTTTTTTTTCCCCCTCCCTGTTGTCTCTTAAAGCTCCTTTTCTTTGACACTTGGGTTCTTATGACTAGTGATACCCACTGGTGCTGTTAAGTCTAGTCTCTTACTAGGGACGATCTCTCCCTTTGGGTCCGACCCTGCTATTTTTAGCGAACTTGCTTGATCAAAGCTAGCCTAACTATGCCTACATGTGCTGCAATTGCACTTCCCAGTTGCAGTGTAGACATACCCCAAGAGGAGTCAGTGTGACTCTCCCAATGCTGTGTTTGAATAAGCAGGGCAGAACTGTCCTGATCTTAGCATGATCTTGTAGCAATGTCCTTGGTGTGGTCACATCATTTCTATGGGAATTTATAGAAATCCAAGTGGAAAAAGCCATGAACTTCCTTGATTGGGAATGTAACATTTATTTCCATGGTGTGTTAAGTAGATTTTGTTTATGTATATTTACATTTCCATAGTACATGGGGGCAAGGCTTGTAACTGGGCCTCGATAGCGATGGCTGGTTTGACAGATGTTGAAAGGATCTTTTATTTTGCTACAGTAGCAGTGCCCAATTATGGCACCACGGTTTCTCTAACAGGCTGGTAGTGTTTTCCTGACACGCTCAGTATGTTAACAGGTGATAGTCGTGCTGGAAAATGTTAAGCATGTTTTGCAGACACACTCTCACAGGTGGCTCATAACCCCACTCGAATAAAGGGAGGTGGGAGTCCAAGAGAGAGAGAGTATGTGGGGTTTGAACTGAGCAGTCCACTGAGAAGAAGCCCAGGAATAGTCAAGCCTTGAGTGTTCCTTTTGTGAATAAATCTAAACCCCAGCAAGGAGTTAAATTTTGACTTGTGCAAACTGTTTGTAGCAGAATGTGGAAGCCACCTGCTCACACATGTATCTACTAACGACATAGCAGAGTGAATTTCAGAGCTCCCCATACTTCTGTTGACAGACTGAACTATTGTTGTCAGTGCATTTGTCATTGGCTGGTATACAGATAAGATTACTTGATAAACGGTTGAATCTCATTTCTCTGTTGCTGCTGGAGAATGGCCAACACTGATTTGTTAATGGAAAGCCTAAGGTGCCTTATTTAAGTTGTAAGGTGACTTCTGTAAGAGCAGGCAGGCACTTGAAGGACACTTGCACTTCAAAGTGAATTTTCCCTTTCTTTTTGGCAGCAGTAGTGTGTGTTCAACCAGAACCTTAGTCTGACTTACTCCAAGTCAGAAATAAATATGGTTTTAGTAAGTGGTTTGGATGTAACCTCCCCAGCAAGAACACTAAAAAGGGTGTATACAATTGTGCTGTGGTACCAAGAAGGCGGAACTGGATGTTGATTTGTTCTTTTGAAGGCTGCTGTATAACCATTTAAATACTGTAAAACTGCTTAGGAAGGATCTTCGTTTTGCAATTGGCTCCTAATTTTTATTTTTTAGTCGTTGACAAGTTTGTACCATACAGTGATGGCTGCTGTGCTCAAGTCAGTTCTATTACATTTTGGGATGTTATGTACTGTTGGTCACAAAATTCAGTGTACACTGTTCATTATTACAGTAACTCTCTTGCACCAGCTGGAAATTCTTTCACAAGTTTTCAGATGGCATGGCTGTGATGGGAAAGGAAAAGATGCTAGTGGATTAACGTAGTGTATTAATTTTGCTGGGAGCATTATTGTACACTTGATTTATTGAAAATAAAGAAGTCCATTGTACAGAGTACAGGGGGCGGGGAGGATTCCTTCTGAAATTGGTCAGCAAGCCATAAAAGCTTGCATCCTTTGTCATAAGGGAGATTACAGTATGTGGGTTTTGAGTGGGAAAGAGAGGAGAGGGATAGGTTATGCAGTGCTGACATGCCCTACAGCTTCTCCTACAGAGGGGGAAGGCTCAAATTTGGCTTAATAATTTGTAATATTAGTTTGCCTAATGGATATCTGTTCAGATCATAACTTGCTCTACACCATTTGGTCTGATTGGCAGTCTGCTGAGAAAAGGCCTAAAGATCGAAATTATATGCGGCTGCAGGTCAGGACTGAGGTGCATTTTGCCTGAGTCGGGGGTTAAGAGGAGTTTGTATTCTGTCTGCTACAAACATTCTACCCAGTGCTGTCAGTCACGCACACTCATGAGAGTAACCCACCACCATGGTATGAATATTGATGCCTGACTCTTGTGCCATTGTCTTGTTTATTGTTTTGAAAGATAAAAATATGATCAGATGCTCATGTTCTCAAACTATTGCGCTCCATTGGAGCAGCACGTTACATGTTGCCAACCTTTGTAGCAATAAAACTTAGGATGGGCATCAGTGTCTGTCTTAAGTGTCAGATTTCATGATCGTGGCACTAAGTTATAAGATGACTTCAGAGAAAAGCAAAATTGTAGATGAGAAAAAGGAGGGGCTTCAAATGCATAGTCTGACTCATTCTGCTAAGGATGTCCTGATTTTTAATTGAAATTGTATGTACATAAACAAAAAGCTTCAGTGCTGTCAGGATAATTCTTCACCCACCTCTCCTGCTTAGACAAAATGACCTTGCACATCAGTTCCTAAGACCTCCCTCCCCCTTCCTCTTTACCCAACTGTATACAAAGGAAGAAGTGTTAACGGTGAAAGGCCTGGTGTAAATGAGCAAAGGGTCTTTATTTAATCTCTCCTTCTGAGCTGTAACTCTTTCCCCTGTCTTTTAACCCTCTAGTCTTTTGCCATTTTATTGTGCTGCCCAGCTCTTGTTGCATTCCCATACCACTGCTAGATGACATACAAAAGGCAAAGTGTTGCTGACTCTCCACCAGCTAACTGGCCAGCTCCACTCATCTAGGAGCAGCAGTTCTGAAACTGCAATAATAGGAGACAGTGAGATTGCTAGGTTTACTTTTTTTGTTTCTATTTATTTATTTAAAATTACTTTACTAACTTGGGGGAAATCTTGATGTTCCTATTCAGGTAAACTCACTTACGTTGAAGTCAGTCGATCAAGGATTTAATTTATATCAAAAAGAAATTCTAATGATGATTCAATATTCAATATGAATAGCTGCACACAATGCTTTTGTATTTTGGTACATGTAGCACCAGTGTATCTCTGCTTTATCAGATGGGAAATCTGTTACTAAACTAAAAATGGTTAATGGAATACTTGCTTTGCTGTTCAAAATTGCTGTGCCTCACTGCAATTTGCCTTTTCCTCAGTAATTATCTCAAGGAGTTCTGACATCTCAGAACAAACTTTTATCACCATATTTCTCCTCATTTACAGGAATCTGAAATTTCATATTGATATTCATTATCTGAGTTTGTTTTAAGTGAGAGAGGAAATGGGAGTAGGTGAATGTGTCATATCCCCACTTCTCATCACTCCTAGATAAAAACAAAAGAAAAAATTGGCTTATATTCTTTATTATTATTTGTATAGCAGTGACATGTAGCTGCCCCAATCTTCCGCTCCTTCCACCATCATGGAGGATACATCAGAGAATGGAAGCAGAGACTTTTAGTCAATAATTGGATAGTGACTGATTCTTTCTGGATTTGATCCTGCAAGTATTGAACATTCTGCCTCATATCCAGTAAAGTACTTGACATGCTTAACTTTAAGCACATGAGCATTGAAGGCTTTTCAAGGGCTTAAGTACTTTGTTGGATTGGGGCCTGAGTGCTCAGCACCTACCAGGATCAAGTCCCTTTGTAAACGGTGTTGGAATTTTTACCCATCAGACATTGTACATTGTTTAAATAGTGGCAGGAAATTAAGATACCAGAATACACAGGTAATAAGTAGGGCTGTCAAGCGATTAAAAAATTAATTACGATTAATCATGTGATTATCACACTGTTAAACTACAATAGAATAGTATTTATTTAAATATTTTTGTATGTTTTGTACATTTTCAAACATATTGATTTCAATTACAACACAGAATACAACACAATGCTCACTTTATTGATTACAAATATTTATGCTGTAAACAACAAAAGAAATATTATTTTTCAGTTCACCTCATACAAGTACTGTAATGCAATCTCTTTATTATGAAAGTTGAACTTAGAAATGTAGAATTATGTACAGAAAAACCTGCATTCAAAAATAAAACAATGTAAAACTTCAGAACCTACAAGTCCTCTCAGTCCTACTTCTTGCTCAGCCAGTCGCTCAGACAAACAAATTTGTTTACATTTGCAGGAGATAATGCTGCATGCTTTTTGTTTATAATGTCACCTGAAAGTGAGAACAGGCATTTGCATGGCACTGTTGTAGCCGGCGTCGCAAGATATTTACGTGCCAGATGCGCTAAAGATGCATATGTCCCTTCATGCTTCAACCACCATTCCAGAGGACATGCATCCATGCTGATGATGGGTTCTGCTCGATAATGATCCAAAGCAGTGCAGACCAACGCATGTTCACTTTCATCATCTGAGTCAGATGCCACCAGCAGAAGGCTGATTTTCTTTTTTGGTGGTTCAGGTTCTGTAGTTTTCCAATCAGTGTGTTGTTCTTTTAAGACTTCTGAAAGCATGCTCCACACCGCGTCTCTCTCAGATTTTGGAAGGCACTTCAGATTCTTAAATCTTGGGTCGAGTGCTGTAGCTAGGGTGACCAGACAGGAAGTGTGAAAAATCGGGACAGGGAGTGGGGGGTAATAGGCGCCTATATAAGATGCAGCCCCAAATATTGGGACTGTCCCTATAAAATCGGGACATCTGGTCACCCTAGCTGTAGCCATCTTTGGAAATCTCACATTATTACCTTCTTTGCGTTTTGTCAAATCTGCAGTGCAAGTGTTCTTAAGACGAGCAACATGTGCTGGGTCATCATCCGAGACTGCTATAACATGAAATACATGGCAGAATGTGGGTAAAACAGAGCAGGAGATATACTATTCTCCCCCAACGAGTTCAGTCAAAATTTAATTAATGCATTATTTTTTTAACGAGCGTCACATGGAAGCATGTCCTCTGAAATGGTGGCTGAAGCATGGAGGGGTATACGAATGTTTAGCATATCTGGCAAGTAAATACCTTACAATGCTGGCTACAAAAGTGCCGTGCGAATGCCTGTTCTCAATTTTAGGTGACGTTGTAAATAAGCCGGCAGCATTATCTCATGTAAATGTAAACAAACTTGTTTGTCTTAGCGATTGACTGAATGAGAAGTAGGACTGAGTGGACTTGTAGGCTCTAAAGTTTTACATTGTTTTGTTTTTGAGTGCAGTTATGTAACAAAAAAAACCCCTACATTTGTAAGTTGCACTTTCACGATAGAGATTGCATTACGGTACTTGTATGAGGTGAATTGAAAAATACTATTTCTTTTGTTTATCATTTTTACAGTGCAAATATTTGTAATAATATAATATAACACTTTGTATTCTGTGTTGTAATAGAAATCAATATATTTGAAAATGTAGAAAAACATCCAAATATAGTTAATAAATTTCAGTTGGTATTCTGTTGTTTAACAATGCAATTAAAACTGATTAATCACGATTAATTTTTTTGAGTTAATCGCGTGAGTTAATTGTGATTAGTCAACAGCCCTAATAACAGCCCTAATAATAAGGTATATGCAAAAATCTGGTCAGAAAGCTAAAGTAGGCTAAGGGCTTGTATATACGGTGCATTAGTCTGCCTCAGATCTAGCATGCACTAGCATGTTGTGTCCATGTGTGGCCTGTGTGGACCCTACGGGCATACACTAAAAGTGCCTTAGTGTGTGTTAACATAGTACTGTTTGAAATGGAACTACATTAATGTGTACTAGGCAACTTTAAGTGTGTGCCAGCAGGGTCCACGTGGGCCAGGTAGTGCGCAACATGCTCGTATGTACTAGAATGATCACCCCTCTGGTGTGCACTAACACACCATGTATACAAGCCCTTAGTCACATAGTATCCTGCTCTCTTTATTTTTCACTCCCCACACAGTTCATGTTCCATTTTTCTCTTGTTTAGTTTTTCTTTATCAATTCTCATTACGTGCATTCCTGAAAACGGTTCAAGGGGAAAACTACAAGCAATCATGGCTAGAATCAATAAGAATTTAGTCAACACATTAAAGATTAACAGATTGAACTGGCATTGGTTTGTGGGGCCATGCATCAATATCATATCAGGTTTTCAAGAAATAAGTATTGATGCATCTCTACTAATGGGTGTAGATGATAACAAGATGCTGTGACCTCAGTCTGTGTGGGCTGGGGCAGATCATTTCATTTAAAGGTGAAAGCCATCCGGTTTTTACGAGCCATTTTGTCTGTTTTTTAATGTGATGGTACATGTTGGTGCAGTGACCCTGTTTTTGAAGGTTATGCTGGAAATTTCAGTATCTCTTGAGGGATTTGAAATGATGAGACTTAAAAAAAGCACATCTTGGCTGAGGACTATATTCGTTGTCCTTTGAGATCATCTGTCTAATCTGTTCTATTAGCGTTTTTTCTGTAGTACCCATCACCACACTCAGGGCCAGATTTAGGGGCAGGCAGCTCAGGCGACTGCCTGGAGTTCCAGGCTTGGGGTGCTCTGGACTTGGGGTGCTGTTTTCGTTGACATCCGTCACATTTTGCAGAGCTGAAGGACACTTTTTCTAACGTGTGGGATAGCTTTGAGGATTCTGCTGATGCAGCTGGTCACAGTCGTGATTGGTGAGCTCAGTTTTCGAAGCTCAGGCTCATTAAAACATATCTTCGATTGATGATGCCCGACAAGAGACTGACATCGCTTGCTATTTTATCGCTTGAAAATGCCATTGGCCAGTCTTTGGATCTCTCTGATGCTGTGCTTCAGTTCATGAGGGCAAAGGAGAGAAAAGCAACCTTTTGAACTGAAGGACTAGGGTTAACATTCTAAGGCTGTCACCTACTGTAATACTATTTAATACTGCTCCACCCAACGTTGGTGCACAGTTCAATTTTTTGATGTTAGTACATTTCAGTTATTCTTAAAATTAAAAGGTTTCTATAGCCTAGAAGAAACAATTTTTTTAAATTTGCTTATATATGGCATGAATAAATACAGATTTACAGATCCTAGTGTGCAAATTTATTCTTATATGATGGATAAATCATGCATGCAAATCGTGCATCAAAACCATGAAATGTGCTACAAATGCAATAAAAAAGAAGGTATTCAAACGTTTAACAAATGGGGGGGCGAGGGGGCGCCAAAGATGCTCCTTGCTTAGGGCGCCATTTTGTCTAGGGCCGGCCCTGACCACACTTCTGACCGCTGAACTGATAAATTAGGACATGATTTTCTTCCCTTAAATAATTCCTTGTCACTTAATCAAGTTCTTTTAGAATACCCAGGAAAGGTTTGAGTTTAAGATAAGCAATGAATAGTTTGGATGCTTCTCTGAATTTATGGATACCCCACGACAGAGCATTGCAATCCCACATCCCCAAACAATCCCTCTCAAACAAAAGTTGGTAGGCTGAGACCTGTAGTAGTCTATTTGTGTGAAGCCCATTGGCCTGCTACTGCCTGTTAATGTTAATGAAAGAGGACAGAGCTAGCTGTTTCTTCCTCTAGCATCTTCAGGGTGGTTTTGTCACTTTTTGGAGAGTTCCAGACTTCTTTCTTCTAGGTTCTGAGAGATTTAGGTCTTCTCCATTTTTGTTTTTCCTCAATGTCCACATCTGCCAGTCTCCCTCTGTGACCTCCATTACTCCATGTCTACATTCTCTCATCCCTCTTAGGTTTCCTACTTCCCTTGGGTGTTGCATACAATTAAATGGATTTTTAATCGAGAAAATTGCACCCTAGTCACAAGTTAACTCTTGCTGGAAGTTCAGAATGGGGCCAATAGCTTGCAAAATGCTTTTCAAACAATTTGTGTCATTACTGCTAGCCTTTATCCTGTTTGCTCCTCCATCTCAGTGGTTTAATTTTTTTTTTATTCTCTAAGGGAAGGTAGATAATAGTTTGTTTATGATTTGTGTTGGTGGTTTTAATGGGGAGGGTGGTTATTTCTTAGGTGTTGACTGTAAACAGCTAGGTTTCAAATGCTTTACAGAAGCTGGGGAACTGTCAAGGACATATTTGACCTTATATTCTACATTTAAATCATAGAATATCAGGGTTGGAAGGGACCTCAGGAGGTCATCTAGTTCAACCCCCTGCTCAAAGCAGGACCAAGCCCCTTTCTCTTTTCAATAAAACAAAACTGAGAAGCTATAATACAGATAATTTTGACCTCTGAACAAAGCTTAAAGGAGCAGCTGTAGCAAATAGAAAAATACTCTATTTTGTGACTATTCTCCAGGCCTTTGGGGTTGTGTTTGTGTATGTGTGTTTATTTATGTGGAAGTGCAATAGCAGCACTGTAATTAAGGTTGCATCCCACTTATGCATTTGGAACTTCTCAAAATCTCTTTGTAGCTAGGGTGACCAGATGGCAAGAATAAAATATATCGGGAGACATGGAGGACGGGGGGAGCCACAGGCTCACTGCCCCCATTGGAGCCATGGGGGAGTGGGGCGCATGGCCCCAGCTCCGGCCCCTGCCACGGGGGGACCTAGGGGGAGATGTCACCACTTCTGGGGAGCTGTGTGGAACCGGGTAGGGAGTCTACGAACCCCACACCAACTGGACGCCTGGCAACCTTACAAAAGCGGGACAAATGGCATCCTGATTGTACATAGGTCAGGGCGCGGGATTAAGAGTTAAATATCGGGACGTCTGGTCACCCTATTTGTAGCTTAGACCATTCCTCCTTTAATAAAAAAAAAAAAAGGCGATGGTGGAAAACACTGCTAGAGGTGTCTGAATTTTCAAAGGCACTGTGTGCAATAGGAAGTGTTCCCTCAGCATTGCTCCACATCTGCCCCTCATACCCTCTTCTCTCCTGCCCTGTCCCTTCCCATTTTCTTTCTATTTAGCTTATTCCCTTCTAATTATACCCACCTTCGGGGAGAAGGGAGGCGGGGAGAAAATAAATTGTGGAACTAACCTGATGTTTGCTGCCGTAACATTTGTTCACAGTGCTTGCATGTTATATCCCTATACCCCTGTGTGTCCGTCTTGACTATTTAGATCATAAATTCTTTGGGGTAGGAGCTATCGTTTTGTTCTGTGTTTGTACCTAGCACACTGGGGTCCTGGTCCATGACTGGGGCTCCTAGGTGCTACCATAATACAAATAATGAATAATAGTATATTAGCATTCAAAAATCACTCTTCTGGACTTTGGGCTGGCCGGCCTTAGCTTTTTTTCAGATCCCTGCTGAAAATAAATAACTGCACAGATTCCTACCGTACCAAATTTATTGCAACAGCAGATAGTGAATGACTTCATATGCAATACAAATGTCACATGCAATACAAATGTCACAACAGTTCTGTTGATTTTGCAGAAAGATAAAAGGCACTTTCAGCTTAAGGTGCTACACCAAGATTTGCTGGCAAACTTCTGGTGTTTTCCCAAAGCTTAAATTCTCCAACATGAAAGGGAGACTCCTACAGCCAGGGGTGCTGGAACAATGTGTACTGTGAGGGTGCTGAGAGCCATTGAACCAAACTGCAAACCCTGTATATAATGGAAACCACTTCAAGCCAGGGGGTGTGGCATCACCCCTAGTTCCAGTACCTATGCTTACAGCTCATGAATGGAGCTACCAGCTCTGAATCTGCGGTGTCTTCTGTGACAACAAGTCTCACCTTTCCCCTTGCCATGTTAGAAGGAAGGCAGACAGAGGAGGGGACTTCTCCCCTGAAGTTGTATAAGGAGCTGAACTAGCAGCCCTATTGCTCATGCACTTGTCCTTGCTGGTGAACCTCTTGTAGTTTGTTGTCAGGAACTGATGAGCCGCAGCTAGTAGTAAAGGGCAGAGGCAAGAGGGCATTACTGGGGTGGGAGGCATAAATGAGAGGAGAGCATATTAATGTGAGGACATTTTAGTGGGAGCCATTAATGGGCTGTCCCCCACCCTGCAACATCCCCATGTATCTTTACACTGTCTCACTTGGCCTCCCCCAAGCATCGAATGTGTGTCTCTCTGCTACTGGCAGTGCCACCTGAAAAACCACTCTTGGCTTCTCACTCAGAAAAGTGTTATTTTTAAGATGACTGTCCCTTTAAGGATGGATTCAAACAAAGTTCAAAAGGTGGAAATCACTGGCATTTTGCTGTGTAAAAGGCCAAGTCTTCAATAGAACTCTTAAAACTACAGTATGTGGAATGTTTGATTTCTGGCCAAAAATCTCAAAACTTGAAACATTTTTTATGCCAAAGCTTTTTTAAAATTGCAGAATGGAAACTACTTGTGGGCTCAGGCTGTGGTGCCATAATAACATAGATTGTGTGGATAATTATTGTGTATTGATATAAAATGTTAACTTGGAAATGCCACAACTCTACGTTAGGTTTATACTATTTCTCTGAGAATGTATATCGTTAGTGTTTTAAATTCCCATAAACTTGACAATTAATGACTCTTAGCATAAGTAGCAATATTAGTGCTGCTTTACTATATCATTACAAACTATAAAGTTAGTAATGCTTTTGCCATCTGTGATTGATTTAAATACTGATGGTATCAGGTAAGTTTTCTTTAACATTCCAAAGAGAACTTCATCACTCTGGGATTTCATTTTTAGAATACTTTCATACCTCAATATTTAACATTGTATCAACACTTTTTTCAGAAACTCATTTAGGGATTTACAAGTTATCCTTAATTTTTTTTTTTTTTTTTAACCAAAGGAGGAAACTTAGTTTTCAGTATCTCAGTTTGTAAATATCAGATTTTTTTTGTAAAGAAAGTCCAAATTAAATTTAAAAAGTTTAATTTATAAATTGTAGGTGTATTTCCTAGAAATGTTGATTCAATTTTTTTGTTGTTAGTTTATTAAAGGAAATATTGGCGTAATTAATCCATAATATAGATTAATGTTTTTAAGCCATTTTTATTTTTAATGAAAAATTCTCTAGTCACATTTTTTGTACATATGTGAACTGATTACTTTCAGCAATAAAATAAAAATAAGGCTGTTTAATACACAGACTGTGCTGTGCACTCTTAGAAGGAGCTGTTATGGCCTGTTGGAGCAATACTCTGACAGATTGCAATGTTTGTAGGAAAAAGCATTGTGCAAATAAGTGTTGAGGCATTTGTGTAAGTACATAAATACCCATTTATAAGAGCCTAAATAAGTATTTACCCAAGAGATTGGAATGTCTCCCAGGTAAATCCTACACTGTTCATAGAAGTCAGTCTTTTTTAAGTAAGAAAAATAAATTGGTATATCATAAACACTGTTATATTACAAAGCTAAACCTAATAGTAGAAAAAACCCTAGGAAGTTTAATGTGAAGTCTGATGCTATGTTCTGCCACACTCTGCCTTTTACAGATTGTCATTACTTGAGGACATATAGCTAAAACCAGATGCATTTCAAATGTTTATGCCACAATAGTTTCCCATGCTTATGCTATGTATTAATTTGACCCGTAATATGGTACTCTGAATGTTAACCCTGAATACCCTACAGTTGGTCAGTTCAGATATTTCATGTGTTTTTATATAAGACTAAGTAGTTCTCAAACTGGGCCAATCATTGTTGCTGTGTTCGGATATTTATTTTACGTAAGGCATGCAATATTTGTCACAGCGTTTGTGAACATTATACAGCAGAATGCATTTTTAAAATGCTAATAATATACAGTGTCAGTCACAGCTTTTCATGATGATAAAACAGCTGGAGTTATGCAAAGCCGCTAATTTTTATTGTGTGTGTGTGTGTGTGTGTGTGTGTGTGTGTGTGTGTGCAGATTGCTATAGTAACTTCTGCATTTTTGTAAGTAATCACCGTTTTTATGTATTGACAATTGTTTTGCCACTTCCACCAGTGAACACAGCTGTATATGGCAAAAATATAGAGGTCTGATTTTTCTGGACAATATAGTGAATTTGATCCACAAAAACAAATTATTTTTCCATAGACATTTTTGACGTATCACATATAAATTCAGTTTGGGATCATTTATCTGAACCCTCCAACTTAGCTTTGGAGGGTTGGATAACCTGGCCCTATATCCAAGCCATCCTTGTTGCTGATACTGCAAAACTATTGCCGGATATGCCTGTTTTTATCCTTTTTTTCCAGCACAAATAACTTCTCATGGCAAAACTATTTTTTGCCTTGCTCTTTTGTCCCCTAAAATTTAGGGAGAGAACAAAAAAAGTTTCACTCTTGAATTGTGATTGTATGTTTTGTTGAAAGTTATTCTCAGAAATGAATACTTCTCTTCAGCAGCATTAGTGATGACTCCTGTTCAAGCACTTCTTCCCAAGTCAGGGATATGGTGAAAGGAGAATGGAAATTTCTGCTAAAGGAAGTTTCCAAACAGGTGCTTTTATTTAAAGAAATACTGTCACTATTTCAGCATGTTCATTCACAATCTCTCTGCAGTCTCCTGGGGTCTGATGCTGCAAGATGCTTAGTGCCCTCATCTCCTACTTACTTAACTTTAATTTTTAACTTAAGTTTAGGTAGCTGAGCCCATCACAAAAGGCACTCAGTATCTTATAGAAGCAGGTCTTTGGAAGCAATTTTTGTGATGATGAGAAATTAGTGAAAGAATCTGCTACTATTGTATGAAGAGTTGAGAATCAAAGTGCTTGTCACATAAGTTCTGTGTGGTTTTTATTAGTTAACTCAGGTGTTTATTCATATATAGATATTTGTGAAGAAATATGAAATTTATATGACAAGCTGAAACTTTCTGATTAGTGTTTTCCAATGGAAAAAGCCACTTCTTTCTGTCTGGCTTTACAGTAATAGAGCGTCTGTTGATTTTGTTTCTCATATTTTAGCCACAGTTTAATGACATATCCTTCTTTGAAATGTACAGTAACAATTATATCTTTTACATTCCACTGTGATTCTGATTTATAAAGTACTTTTTGTGCCGTAGTTCTAGGAAGAGTTTACATGGATCTCTTTTTGGAAAAAGGAGACAGACTAAAAAAACACACACCCAACAAGTTGTGAATAGGAAGTGTCTAGATCAGGGGTGGGCAAACTTTTTGGCCTGAGGGCCACATCTGGGTATGGAAATTGTATGGCGGGCCATGAATGCTCACAAAATTGGGGGTTGGGGTGTGGGAGGGGATGAGGGCTCTGGCTGGGGGTGTGGCGTCTGAAGTGGGGTCAGAAATGAGGAGTTCAGGGTGCAGGAGGGGGCTCTGGGCTGGGGAAGGGGATTGGGGTGAGGGGGGGCTGAGGGCTCTGGCTGGGGGTGCAGACTCTGGGGTGGGGCTGGGGATGAGGGTTTGGGGGTGCAGGAGGGTGCTCTGGGGTGGAACTGAGGGGTTTGGAGGGCAGGAGAGTGATCAGGGCAGAGGGTTGGGGGGCAGGGTTACAGGCTCTGGCAGCGCTTACCTCAAGCAGCTCCCAGAAGCAGCGGCATGTCCCTCTCTGGCTCCTATGTGGAGCGGCCAGGCTGCGCTGCGCGTTGCCCCGTCCGCAGGCACTGCCCCTGCAGTTCCCATTGGCTGTGGTTCCTGGCCAACGGGCGCTGCAGGGGCCGCGCTTGGTCCATGGGCAGCATACGAAGCCCCCTGGCTGCCCCTATGCGTAGGAGCTGGAGGGGGGACATGCCACTGCTTCTGGGAGACGGGCAGAGCAATGGCATACGCGGAGTGGGGCCAACCCCCGACCCCGCTCCCTGGCTGGAGCGGGGCAAGCCCCGGACCCTGCTTTCTGGCGGGAGTTTGAGGGCCGGATTAAAACGTCTGAAGGGCCAGATGCGGCCTCAAGGCCATAGTTTGCCCACCCCTGGTCTAGATTCTTAAGTGCACACACAAAATGTTGTAAACAGAATTGTGGCTGTAGGTGGTGTTTGGATTGGCATGGTTCCAACAGCAGTGCTATTACTATCATTTGTTTGCTTTTTGTAATAATGAGAGAATGAACATAATACTGTGACTTCAATATAGGTTTTAATCCTTAAAAATAATTTTTAATTGCATTACTCATAGATAGCTTCTGAGGATAGAGTTTGCATCTTTTCCTTGTTCTCCAGATTTGTTCCTTTTCTCTGTTTCTTATTTTCACTTTTCTGGTCCTTAGATTGAAAATGCTGTTTCAGCAGAGGGACAGAGTCACTGTCTTTGACAGTCCTACTGCTAGCTAACTGTATTTTGTAAATGGTTATATGCGTTTCAGATAGGTATCATACTGAGTGTTTGTTTGCCCCAGTGCTGTATAGTCAGTCAGGTAGGCTCTGTTACAGCTTCCACCGGCTGATGAAGTAAAACAGAATTCTGTTTTTACACCAAAGTTTGCTGACCATCTGCAGTTGGTTAGGTTACTTGATTGAGTCTCCTGTAACTGAGAAGACGCCTGCCTTCATTGGAGGGCTTGTAGCCATAAGAACATAATAAGAACATAAGAAAGGCCGTACCGGGTCAGACCAAAGGTCCATCTAGCCCAGTATCCTGTCTACCGACAGTGGCCAATGCCAGGTGCCCCAGAGGGCGTGAACCTAACAGGCAATGATCAAGTGATCTCTCTCCTGCCATCCATCTCCACCCTCTGACAGACAGAGGCTAGGGACACTATTCCTTACCCGTCCTGGCTAATAGCCATTAATGGACTTAACCACCATGAATTTATCCAGTTCTCTTTTAAACTCTGTTATAGTCCTAGCCTTCACAACCTCCTCAGGTAAGGAGTTCCACAAGTTGACTGTGCGCTGCGTGAAGAAGAACTTCCTTTTATTTGTTTTAAACCTGCTGCCTATTAATTTCATTTGATGACCCCTAGTTCTTGTATTATGGGAATAAGTAAATAACTTTTCCTTATCCACTTTCTCCACATCACTCATGATTTTATATACCTCTATCATATCCCCCCTTAGTCAGGTATTCTGGCTGCACCACTGGGAGTGTGGATGAGCTCGAAGGGATAAATGTATTAGTTATGCAGACAAATGAAAATTAAGGTGAAGCTAAGGTTAAGAGTACATATTGGTAACCTAAGGATAAAGAACCTTACAAGAATGTTGTAATTAGTTCAGAGAAAACAACAGACTATCAAAAAGGATAGGAGCGTCGGTCAAACCATTTGTAAATTAAGGCCTATCAACTAAATTGGCTCTCTGCTTTCTGGTTTTTGCGACAGAATCTCAAAAAGCAGCAGCAACAACAACAAAAAACAAAAAAAAAAAACCAAAACAACCCACTGTAGAAGCCTTATTGAACTCTGGTGAACCCTTCTATTTTTAGGCTGCTCATAATTCAGGAATCCATGGCTCAATTCACTTGAATTGTGGTAGACCTAACCAACCAACTTGGAGGCTAATACATCCTTATGGTTTTTTTGAGGGAAAGGAACAAAATTGGAGTTCAAATGGGAACTCAGTTGTAACCTTAACTATGGAACGGTTACTGTTGCTGCAGGACAGAAAATCCCTTATGTATGACCCACTGTTCTGAAACATATTAACCCCCACCCAAAAAACCCCAAACAGAACAAAAACAAAAAATCCCCACGAACAAAACCTGACCCTTTGAAATATATAGAGTACATGCTTGTGGTATATAGCGGAGTTAAATTGTCAGCCTGGGCATAGTCTTTTGAAAACACAAGAAGATGGAATATTTTCTGTACCAGCAAAACTTAATTAGAATGTACTCTCAAATCTTCTCAATATTTCTCCTACATATGCACAGAGGCCTCCATTTTGGCACTTTACCTCTGTGGAGCAGATGGTTTCCTCAGGCACTGCTCTCCTGATCAGCCTGTAGCATATGAGAGGGAGCGAAGAGCCGTGAATTAAGTGTACTTGCCCGCACGCTCAAAATGATGTTGAGAACAAGAGGGCAGCTTATAGGGAAGATATTCAGAAGTTGCTGAGGCCAAACGCAGTAGCATGGTGGGAGGGAGAGCGAGTGAGGAAAGGGAGCTGTACTCTGAGAAATGGATCACTGACTTGTTGGATAAAATGGTCACAATTCTCCCAGTGCATGAACTGAAATCATGAGAAACACTGGTTCCCTGTAATAAGGGTGAGAGGAAGTACACCCCTCCGCCAATTCCCCGTACATGTTAAACCCCCATTTCCTGCACACACTATGTAGCATGTCCATTAGCCATGGTGCAAGGAGCTGTGCTTGCAAATTGGCAGGTCTGATTTAATTATTACTAATATAAACCTTGTTCCCCTGCTGGAAGACAACACAGCCAGTCTTGGTAATGTATTTTGCCTGATTAACTGCACCTGCTGACCATCCCCAGAGAAAAACAAAAGGTTGCACGCCCACTGATATAAACAGCAGATCATTTCTGGTATATCCCCGCAGACTTGTCTCTTCATATACACACCACCGCTCCTTCCCCTGCCTGTATGTTTGTTGTGTAAATTCTCTTATTTTCCTAGCCCTTTTGTTTTTATTTTGGACATTGTGCTAAAGGGTGGATAGGGAATGGTGGCTTTATTAGAGTTTTATGTTGTCTTTTGAGATCTGAAATGTGCTGGTACAGAGCTGTGGTTTCCACAGCCTTCTCTGTATTGTTTCCTTGTTTTCCCCTATTGTGGGAAATCAACTGAAGAATGGGGGTGGGGGTGGAGCTGAGAGAGTGCCTGAAATCCCAGAATAGCCAGTAATCTAGTGGTAAGGGATATTGGTTATCCAGGATCAAGTACCTGGTCTGTCTGATTTGACAAAGTGACTTGAATCTGGGTTTCCCACATCCTAGGTGAGTTCCCCAACCACCAGGCTATTGTGTCTCTGTCAGGGCACTCCCAGACTGCTGTAAGGGAACTGACTGCTGGATCCTGTTTCTTTTAAGCCTCTGTAGTCTGAACAGAGTCCAGGCTCTTCCCCTGTGTTGGAGTCCCTAGACTCCTCATAAGGTGCAGATCCTCTAGCACCCCCTCCTGAGAGCTTAGACTCCACAGTCCAGAACTACCTGCTCCCACTGATACCTCAGGTGCTCCCACACCTTAAACACAACCTCTCCCAGAGCTCTAGCTTTGGGTGCGTTCTGGGTCTACCGTTTAACTCTTTAAGGGCATGGGATAGGTGTAATTCATAGCACATGCAAACAGAGTTTGCACATGATCCTAACACCATTGCTCTTTACTTAGCATGAGAAATACACAGATCTGTATAAAATAATAAACCTACATGCATCCCTGCCTCAGTTTCCTCACAACTTCTGAACATTCTTTGGGCCAGGGTCAGAATCCTCTGCGGGACAAGGGGGTGGACAGGGTCCTTCTTTTGCAGTGCATGGCTTGTCTTCCCAAACATTGGCTTCTCTCTCCCCCAAGTCAGCTTGCTTTGACGTTGGTTGGTCCTGCAGCTAACCTGGCCCCTCTGCTATGAAACATGCCAGTCCCTTCCCCTCTCCTGCCCAGAACTTCCTGTGTGGCTCTGAGTTTTCCCCCTGACCCACCCAGCCTCAGTAGTTTTTAAAGGCTAGCATCAAAACCTTGGTGTTTTTGTCCTGCCTTTTTGGGTTTTCCACTTTCCAAACGGCAGCTCTTACAGACAAGCTGGAGAAAACTGGTGGTTCTGGCTTTAGCTGATAGGTGAATATATATTAAAATATATAAAATAAAAACTGAAAATGAAGGGATGGAGATATATATATATAATGTATTTTGGTGGATGGAAAGACGGGCAAAAAGTATTCAGTAGATTAATGCTTTGAATTCCGTTCATCAATGTGGTTTGCTGCAGAACTAAAACAGAACTCAAAACACAATGCAACCTCTGAGTTTAAGAAAATATCTCTCTAATCCCCAAATAAAACTTTGCATTCGAATAAACAGTTTACTGTTGTAGACTTAGAACTATTAGCCTATAAATATTTATATTTAATAATTGGGTCACACCATTTGCAGCACATACACTCAACTCCATCCTTTTCTCCTAGGTTTTTTTTTTAAATTTTCAAATACTTGTGTTCTGAAATGTATTCTGATATAGATTTTCGTTTCTTCCCATTTTAGTGTATTAGATCTTTAAACCGTTAGCTGCTAACAGCTTGAAATGTATATGTGGTGGGCGTGAGATTCATCAGTACGTTCAGATGCACACGCACTTCAGAGCTTGTGTGCATGCCTATTTGTTTATTGTGTGTATCTTCTAGACTAATACATAGCCTTACTTCAACAGGCATCTTTGCATATACATACAGGCTAATGTATTATCGTAATACATATATCTCATGCAAGGTATTGTATTTTCCTAATAAAACAAGTAAATTTTTATATTTGAATGATACAAAAGTAGGGTGAAAATCAGAAAAAAATGAATAATACCTTTTGTAAAACCTGGGAATTTTTCCGTAAAAATTGATTTTAACTGAAAACGAAGGGCCTTATATATTTTACCAGTGCTGCTGACATAAAGTCAGGAATTGAGTCAAATTTTATAATAGTGCTATGCACTTATATAGCATCTCTCATCCAAAGATCTCCAACTGCTTCAGATAACCTTAATTCAGCCGTGTCACCCTACCCTGTAGGATAAATATTACTATCCCTGTTTTACGGATGTGTGAAAATGAGTCACAGAGAAGTCAAGTGACTTGCCAAACGTGACACAGAGAGATGCAGTAGTAGAGCAGGAAATGAAACAGTAAATGTGATTCCAGTTGCCTGCGGTTACAGAGGGGCAGCTATCCTCTTTTGCTCAGCAGGTGACAATACAACTTAGTTTGACTCCTTCCATCTGGCTTCCTCTGGCTAACTTAGACATGAGTCCAGCATATCCTGTAGGTGGTAGTGCTGATAAGAAACATAGGTAAGTTTCTAGGCAGACTTCATTTTGCTTAGGTTTGTGAGAAAGGCAACAAATGTATCAGATTAGTTGTGTTAAAATAGAAATAGAAAACCCCCTTTGACTCCCCTTTCAGCATAGGCACTCTGCACACTGAAGGCTGGGTTTCGGTCGAGTTGTTTCTTATTCCATGGGTTATCAACCTGGAGAGTCACACAGGTACAGGAAGGTCATAACCTTTTTTTATGGCTAGATAGGAGTACGTTGGGTGGGAGGAGGATGGCAGGGGAATTCTGAAACTAATTACAAAAGTATGTAAAAGTTGAGAATCACTGCCTTATTCTACTCCACACATGGTAAAGGGCTAACATGGTTTCATATCTCAGTGAGGACAAGGCCTACGTAGACATGTTTTATTTTGAACTTTTAAGGAGTTGTGTGGGGTCTGAGTCCCATGGTTCCAAATCATTAGAGAGCCCCATGGCTAAACCCCTGTACAATGCTCAAAAATATTGTGGTTAATTGTTTCTGGACCGCCGAGTGAACATTAATTGCCATAGGAAAGCTATGTCTCAATAACTGGGTATCATCTTCTATTGCTCTCATTCACTTGTCCTCTTTAGTCCAGAAGGGAAACAAGCTTTTTGTTTTTGTTTTGTATGTCAGCCATGGGTTTTTTCAGTGTCACTTACTAGAAGATAACCGCAGTATGTGTCCACCATGCATATTAATGTGCATCTCAGGGAAGCTACCTGTTCTTTTTCAACCACAGATGGTCTGACTATGTTAAATTCTAGTTATTAGAATGTGTGCTGTTTGGTATTTTTTTCTTAAATGTAAACAAAGTAACCTGACCTGCCAGGCACACTTCTCTTTTCATGCACCTGCCCTTTTAAGTGTGATTTGCCTTCTAGACAGTAAATAAAATGGTAGCAGAATAATTCCATGTTTTCCCTGCCTTACTTGATCATGACATCCCTATTTTCCATTTTAGCACCATTATCATCAGCACTATTGTTATCATTATTCTTTTATTATAGCAAAATACTGAGTTACCCTAAAATAGGAACCCATTGATTTCTGATGCAAAGTACTATTTAAGTATAAATAAATGTGATGAAAGTTTTTGCCTCTGAGAACAGGTGGTCCTCTTCTTAGCATTTGTGCAACATACCTCAGGTGGCATGTGACCAGGATTCGTCACTAAGGCTAAGATTTAGTCATGGGTATTTTTAGTAAAAGTCATGGACAGGCCACGGCCCATGATCTGTCCATGACTTTTACTATAAATACCCCTGAATAAATCTTAGCTGCTCTGGGGGGCCCTGGGGACCACTGCTCCAACAGCCTCTGGAGTGGCTCCCGGGCCGCCCGAGCAGCGGCGGTCCCAGGGGTCCCTCGAGCAGCAGCCGGTGTGGCAGGCCCCGCACTGGCTGCTAAAGCTGCAGAAGTCCAGGAGATCCTGGAAAGTCACGGAATCCATGACCTCTATGACAGACCTCGCATGACCTTGCAACCTTATTCATCACTGAATTTGGTCCGCTGGTTGGATCTTTAGCTTCCCCGGCTTGGAGTAAAGTTGTAAGCATCACTAATACAGTTCAGTTGTGTCAATTAACCAGATGTAATTTGATACTGAAGTTCTTGCCAAGCAATGATTTTAAATTTAAAAAAAGTTTCTTACAGCAGTGTCTTGATATCCTGGATAATCTTTTGTTTTTCTGCACCACTTCCATTATGGTGATTTCTTACCTAAAGAAAACAAAACACTTTTCTCCCCCCATCTCTTTGCTTCTCTCTACCCCGCATCAGAAACCCTTCATTAACTATTTTAGTATAGTGTCCTCTTTGTCCTCATAGTAAATCCTTTATGTCTTTTGTCCTTCCTCTTTGTACTGCTGCTGTGGCTAAGGAATTCCTGAACACGTTTGGAAAAGTTGGTAACAGATTCCTTCCTTGACAGCAAGTCATAGAAGATTTTGCTCTTTGTGTGCCCCCTTAACAAGTCAAACAAAAGATAACCTTAAATACTTGACAATTCTGGTTTGCAATAAACTCAGTCTCCATAGTATTAGTTCTTTATTTTCTTTCCAATAATAGCAAAGTGAGATCTGTGCAAATGCACCTACTGCAGAGGTGTAAATAACTTTGAAAAATTAATATTAATTTAGGCTTCTACTTTTGGTGAGCTTCAGTTAAATAAATGATTGAGATTTGGCATCTGATTTCAGATTAAATTTTTAGTGTATATAATTGGGTGCCACTTACAGGTGGTGAGATGGTGCTTTAGGGTAATTTTCAAAAAAAGACTAGATGTATATAGAAACCAATTTCAACTTTCAAGTGTTGCCACAAATGTTTTAAGCATTTTAATTTTTTTTTATTTTTATTAGTTTAAATGTTCACAGTTGTGGGAAATTATGTGGCGGCAGACAATAGTTATTTAATGACAGTAGATTTTGAGATTCAAAAGGTTAAAGTTTTATAAATACTAACGGTCAACGTCATATATAAAAATGCACAAAGTAAATGTATTTCCATCAAACTCTAATATGTTCTCAAGCACCATTTTTCTTTGCCTACCTATACATTTCTGTTATCGTTGATGGGAATATTTGTTTGTTGGTTTGTATGTGTATGGTGGAACTAACGTTTCCTGGCATTTACCAATTAAAAATCTAATCCTCCCAAACCACCTTACAAGTAAGGCTGACACATTTCTGTTCACTAGGCTCCTGGTGACCAAGTGCACTGTGGAGGGAACACATTGGATCTTTGTCGGATATGTTTTAAGGTGCTAGTTTAACCAGTGAAACAATGGAGCAGTGTTAAAAATAGAGGCAACTGGATAGAACATCCTCCTATGAAAGGATATCTGAATAAGAAAAAGAGAATATAATATAAAAGCCAAAGTAGTAGCAATCTTTGTTTCATACTTTTGGAAACAGTGGTGTACTTTTAAATATACTTTTAGAATTCAAAGGATATTGCTCACTAGATTACAATCATTTTAAGGCTGGTCAACCTTTGGGTCTATAAAACACTGTTTTCCCTCTCAAGAAAATCCTAGAAAGTGAACGAGTTCAGGTATATACAAGTAACTCCATTATGTGCTTGGATTAACTTTCATGTCTGTGAATGCTTTTTGTTGTTAGTGATTAAGAAAACAAGAAGTCTTTGAAAGTGTGTTGTTTATGGCTGTGGATATTACTTTGTACATTTGTGAAATAATGAAACAGTGTGATGGATGTTTTCAAAAGTTGTCTTGAAAATGAAGGCACCAGTCCTGTACTTACATATGTGAGTAGTTTCATTACACACTTGAGAAGTCGTGCTGAACTTAAAGTTCCTTATATGCATAACTGTTTGCAGGATAGGGGCCTACTTTTTGGTTAACTTGTGTAGTAAATATTTAGCTATCTGAGATATTATCAGCAATCACTGTGGTTCTCCTTTACCAGGCATGTTTTCAATTGGAAATGTAGTCACTTAAAAAAAAAAAAAAAAAAAAAAAAAAAAGAGTTAATGAGTTTCAATACACCTCCTCCAAGGTCCCACACCCAATTCTCTAGTTTTATAAAGTGCTATTTTTCCTCTCTAGTTTTGTGGAAAAAAATCACACAAAACGGAGAAAAATGTCTCTAGTGAAACTGATTAGATATAAAGTGCTATCAAATATGCAAAGTAAACAGAAAATATAGCGAAAATAGTTTTCTCTAATATTTCAGCTACAATAAGATTGTGTTACTCGTCACAACAGTAGACGATATAATTTCAGACAGAAATGTGATTTTTAAATGAATGTTGTGACTTTAAATACACCCATGTGGACTTCCAGAAGCTGACCTTTTTTCCTGTTGTTGGTGATGTGAACATTTTTGTGCGGGCATCTCTGTCTTTCCCAGAGAGAGACAATTCTGTTTTGCAACTTGGTAGTTCTAGTGTCTGGATGCACATTGTAGCCCAGTAACAGCTGACGCATGATAGAATGCAGATGGAATAGGAATAGTCCAAATTCAGAGCCTTGGCGATTTTGAATTTGACAAGTCTGATTTATGGGATTAGTCATTTATTTTTAGGAAAATGGGGCAACCTGGAACAAATGTTTCCAGAGCCAGAGGTGAGATTTTAATTTTGCTTTCTCTTTGCAGTAATCTTTTTTTAAACGAAAAATATAAAGGTCTTTTTTTCCCCAAAATGTTTATAATGTCCTTTTTATTTACTATTTATAATAATCCCTTTGGAAGGGTGAAATTTTGGTTTTCTTAATAAACTTTTTTTCTCCATCCTGGTTTTTTTAATTATAAGGGTAGCTTAACAGTTCTGGGCTATTGATATTGATTTACATTTTTTAATAGAACAAAATAACAGTGGAGCATTTGGTGGTTGTCATCAGGGACTTTCATGCAATGAATTCCAATGACTTTGCACACAGGAAAAAGAATGAAAGACACACTTTGAGTTCCCAAAAATCCCTTTTATTTAAAAAAAAATAAAAAATACCTTCATCCAGCTAAAGAATGGATAACAACCCTTGGAAAGGCAGATCCAAGAAGAAATGTGGGTAATTTAAGAATGGTCATTCATGGATTGCATTATCAGGCCTGCCCACTTAGCACTTCACTAGAAATAATGCCTTCACGAGGAAGAGCAGTGGCAGATGGAGTTACCTCCCATTCTTTTCCATTTCTGTGGTAAAAATTGTGGAATATGCATGTGTGCAGCATTTCATACTCAGAGCTGCCAGGTTTGTGTGATTCTACTTGTGTGACATTTTATACAATTAGTTTAATGAGCCAATTTGCATATTTGCAAGTAAATTCCATGTAGCCATAAACTTCAGCACCTCTGTGAGATAGAGAAATATGACTATACCTCTTTTACAGATGGGAACTAAGACATAGAGACACTGAGTGACTTGCCCAAGGTGACTCAGTGACAAACCCAGAGGAAGTCTGTGATGGAGCAGGGAATTGAACCAAGATCTCCCAAGTCAGGCTAGCATCCTTATCCCTGGACCAGCCTGAACCATCCGTGGACCAGCATTCCTCATTCATCCCATTCTACCTGTCCCAGGCCCCCCATTCATCCTCTTTATCTGTTGCCCACCCACTGCTGCCACTACCTACTTTGGGGTCTCAGCCCTTGACCAGGCACACAGAGCAGGTGCAAGTCTAATGGCCAGAGTTGGGAACTGCAGCCCTTTCTTACAGCCCATCTGGGTGCCAGAAGATCCAGTTGGATTGCGGGAATGCATGGAAGGGCTGCAAGTGCATTAGTGTCCTACAAGACACTAGACAGTCTTCTTGAAAAGGCTGGATTTATTTCTTCCTCTGAGACCGTGTTTTTGGCAGAAGTGTTCTCCAGGTGCATAATAAAAAGGGAGAAATCCCCCCTTTCTACTTTGTCATGTGCTATTGTGTGTATTGGTGATCACTGAGCATACTTCAGAGAAAGCTGGAGAGGAGTGAAGAAAGGAACATCGTTCTTATTTGGATGAAGCATATGCAAGATATTCTTAGTATCTGCATTTGTTGGTCAGACTAAGTTATGAGGGATGGCTTGAACATTTTTTAAAAAATTAATAGACTCTAGAGATGGAAAATACCTGTTAGGCTTTGTAATCCATCTCCTTGCCAGTGCAGGATTGTTCCCTACAGTGCATTGAATAATGGTTTGTCCAGCTGGGTTTAAAATATTCCAAGTGATGGGACTTCTGCTGCTTCCTCTGGAAATTATTCCAAAGATAAAGCATCTACTTTGCCAAGAATTGTTTTCCTGTTGTTCAGTCTACATTTTTCTCTTCTTAAATACCCCTTTGTCAAGTTATATTTATTTGACACTTTACATTTTCTCATAAGTCAAACTTCTCCAGCCTCTAACACAATTTGTTGCTCTTTTGAGTTCCTTCCAGTATCCTTCTGTTAATGAGATGCCCTGGAGGGACTGTTACATCAGAGCCATATAGAAAAGGATTGTTAGCTGTCCATAACAGAAGTGGTTTTATCCCACTTGTGGCAGGCTGATGCACAGCTGGGTGCCTCAGAACAGGCAACTCTACAGGGCTTGGAGCAGTTTCTAACTTGCTGTTTCTTCCTCTTGCACCATACGGGGTTTTATGGCTGCTTCTCTCTTTGCTTTCTATTGTTTGGCTTTCTGCCTAACTGCAGCAGTGCGTCAAGTGAAGAGGAGAAGGAGGCCAGTGGAAGCCTTCCCATCTATACTTCCAGGCTAGGATCACTCCCACCTACATTGGAACTTGTATGCTGAGCAAGAGGAGGAGAGAACACGGGGGGTGGGGTGGGGGGGGAAAGCAGACATGATCTGTCTCCCTCACTCTGCTTCCCCAACTGGGACTTCCCTTCCACTACTCACTCTGGGCAAACCTCTGACCCCCTTCCCTGCGGATTCTCCATCTCTCTATCCCTCTAGAAACTCCCTCATCTTCCTTCCCAGTTCCTTTCTTTGCTGGAAACTCTCCATCTTCTCCCCTGAGAGTGTCCATCTCTCCTAACCCAGCTAGGGATTTTCCCACCCTCCCTCCAATGACAGCTGGAAGTGGCAGCCAGTGCAGTGGGTGCATAGAAGCTGGCCTGTCAGATGCTCAGAGCAGACGCATGAGTTCTGAAGATGGCTTGATCATTCCTTGCAGAGGGGACTCTGAAATCCTCAAATCACTACTGCATGATATGAAGCCTTTGCATGTGCAGCCTCAAAATGGCATTGGCCTTTTTTCCTAGTGTATCACATTACAAAGTCATGTCTAATTTGCATGGTCTAATTTCTGTGTCAGCGTTACTGCTTCCCAAGTCTCTCCATCCGACTTGCATATCTCTGATTCTCCCCCGCACTCCCATCCCCAGGTGTACAAAGGTGCATTTTTTTCAAGTTAAATATCATTCTGGGGTTTTTTTCTGCTTAAGTTTTTAATCTTTCTCTAGAACCACTTGCATTATTTTGCAGTACTCACTGGAGTTCACAGCTACTCCCAATTTAGAATCCCCTGTGAATTTCATTAATGCTGTTTATTTCTCCTTCCAGGTAATTAATGAATAGATTTACCAAGACTGGACCTAACACTGATCCTTGTGGCACCCAACTAAATGCCTCCCCCAACTTAATAGGCTGCTGTCCGTCGTACAGATTTGTTCACGATTGGAGCTCTTTCCAAATAATCAAAATAGCAAAAGATGCAAATACTCTTAAAACAGCAGTTAAAGCAATCAAAAGAATATTTTTTTTCTTAATTTCATTTCTCAGATAGAACATGTTCAAACTTTGAAATAGGTCTGCATTCTTCCCATCAGAAAAACAGGTTAAGCCAGTGGTGCACAAACTTTTCCAGGCATGTTCCCCCCCGCCCCCAGTAGCAGAATCTGTCTGCACCTCCCCTCCATTACTACACAGCCAGGGCTTCCTCAGCAGCAGAGCTTGGGCTGAAGGCAGAGCTGGGGACAGAACTCAGGATGGGGAAGGAACTGGGGCTAGAGGCGGATCAGGGGATGGAGTGGGACTGGGGGTGGATCTGGCCTGGAGGCGAAGCTGGTCTGAGGGTGGAGCAAGGATGGAAGTGTAGCGCGCCCTCCCACCCCCCGTAGGAGCTGCCCGGGCCTGGCCACACCCTCCCCCCGGACTTTCCTCAGTGCCACCCTAGGGAGGCACGCTTCACAGTTTAGGGTTAAGCTAAGTGAGCTCTGTCTCTCAATCATGGATTCACCACCATAAGGTCTACCCCACTTTTCTGCTGGAGAACTTTATTCCAAAGTTGTAACCCACTGACGTAACTTGTGTACATCAGAACTTCAGAGTTACGAACACCAGAGTTACGAACTGACTGGTCAACCACATCCCTCCTTTGGAACTGGAAGTAAACAAATACAATACAGTGCTGTATTCAACGTATATTACTAAAAAAATAAAGGGAAAGTTTAAAAAAATATTTGACCAGGCAAGGAAACTCTTTCTGTGCTTGTTTCATCTAAATTAAGATGGTTAAAAGCAGCATTTTTCTTCTGCATAGTAAAGTTTTCAAGCTGTATTAGATTGATGTTCAGTTGTGAACTTTTGAAAGAACACCGATAAAGTTTAGTTCAGAGTTACGAACAACCTCCATTGCCAATGTGTTTGTAACTCGAGGTTCTACTCTTGTTCTACTACAATATGGTAACACGTATTGAACAACAATCCGATAAGTGCCAAGCATGGCTAATAGGACTCTGCGTACTCTTAGTGCTGCTTTGACTGTGGTCTTAACTGCTGTTTTCAAGGTGTCTGCAGCATTTGCTATGTTCATGCTTTGGGAGAAGTTCCAGAAGATGATTTGTGTATGCATGTGCTTCTGTGTTTCACAGTGGAGTCTGGATTGCAGGAGCTCTATATGCTTTAAATAATAAATTTAGAGCTGCATTTCCCAGTTTTACAATGAGGTCATTTACCATGAACTCTTCCTTGCTCCTTACCACATACAATTCTTTACTATCTAAGGGTCCATCTGCACCATAAACGAAGGTGTGATTGCAATATGGGTAAGCATGCCCACACTAGATTTTATCTAGCTGCTGCGGGTAACAATAGCAGGGAAGACATGGCAGCGAAGATCACAGCACGGACCAACAACTTGAGCACATCCCCAGGGTCCCCAATGGGCTTGTACTGGGTAGGGTTGTACTGAATTGGGAGGGACAGTCCGAAAATGCAGAGTTCTGGTCCTGGGCTTGAATGACTCCGGGACAGGCACCCGCCTCTTTCCGGGGTGGGGTGGGGTGGGGGAAGGCTTAGGTGGGCCTTAGCCTACCTCTTGCCACGAGGCTGCGCCCCCTTCTCCCCCCAAGACCCCACCACCGGGCCAGAAGCTGGAGTTGGGCAGTAATAAGAGCTTCCCAGGGAGCTTGGGCTGCTGTGGGGAGCTCTGGAACCTCCACCTGCCATGGGTGGTGCGCCCCAGCATCCTGCCTGGCCAGGGGTCGAGGTCTCAGTCGAAGAGGAGGGGCAGGGATGGGGCCTTGGTGGAAGAGGAGGAACAGAGGCTGGGATCACATAGGGGGTGGGACTCTTACATGTGTCCTGCTTTTGCCTTTTGAAAAGGTGGTCACCCTAGTACTGTGGTGACTATTCCATGCTGAAGTCTGTGCCACCCATGTCCTCACTACCACTATTACCCACACCAGCTAAATGAAAGCCAGCATGAGTATGCCTACCTGCATTGCAGTCACACACCTTCATTTGTAATGTAGGCATACCCTTAGATTCTGGTTCTGCAAGCACTTGCTGTGGGGCATAGGGCTAAATGTACCATGTTTAATCCTACTGAAATATCAGTGGCACCACACCTGGTGGTAAGCACAATACTTGGTAGTAAACGTTTTCAGGATCAGACCTTACAAAGGGTCAGCACATCTCCAGTCCCTGAGCTCAGGGACTTCTCTCTTAGGGGACACAGTGCTTCAAAGGAAGGCAAGGCCATGGCCCCAACCCCCTCCTCACAGGCCTGTGGAGTAGGACCAATGCACAGGGGGTAGTGTTGAATCCCTGGAAGTGAGGTAGCAGTGGGCATGGTACGTTCCCACTGTGTGGTGTGCATCAGCCCTACCCCAGAGTTGTGCCTAAAAGATACAATTCAGCCCTTAATAACAAGCGCTAAATCCTACACAGTCCTTACACAGGCAAAACTGCTAGTGACTGCAAGGGGAGGTTTGCTTGAGTAAGAGCTGATAGGATTTGGCTCAAAATGCGAATGCTTAAAACTGCAATTTAAATTCATTTGACATCATGTTCGATTCCCTAATTGCTAACCTTCTTTACACACAGCGCTGGGGTCTTGTAACACTCCCTAGCTGACCTTCAAAACAACTACGAGTAGGACTCTAGGGAGATTTTTGGTACGTTGTATGTATGATGTATATGCATATCTAAAATACAAACCTCACAAAGCACTTTTGGGAGGAGAGAAAAGCCATGCATTCCAGAACAAAAAAAGTTCACGAAGAGCAGAGTTAGTAATTCATAACAAACAGTTGAGTTGGATTAGAGTGATTTATTTTTTCTAATGCTGACCAATTGGTGGGTATAAGCTGTGTCCACAGCAGTGAAAAATGCTGACTGATGAGATAAAACAATTGCACTCAGGCTTATGCTGTGCTGGGATTGACTAAAGAGACAGACACAGTAGCCTTTTTTTTTTTTTTTTTTTTTTTTTTTTTTAGTAAGGGTTATTTGGAATTGATTGGGTGGGGAGGTGAGAAATAGGGAGGTGTCATCAGTGCAGCTCAGAAATCAGTGGTTTGGGTAGCAGTTTCCTGTAACAGCATGAGCTGGCCCACTGCCACGCTTCTCCGGCTGTGTGCTTGAATAGGGTAGACTGGGGAACAGCTGTACCTAGCACTCTGTGTTGTGCTTGGGAAGCAGAACACTTCCTCTTCATGGAACAGCCTCAGAATGTTTTGTCTGAAAGGTGAGGGGGCTTCTTTGACAAAGTTGTTGCGCTGGTTCTAGCCAACAGGACTGTGTTGTTTCATAGGGATGGATTTTAGTGTTAAGATGGCAACTCCTTTAAAAACACAACTTGATGTGAGTTTATTCTGTGCAGAAATGAGAGAGTGGCATCAATTCATTGTTCCTTTTGTTCTTACGAGCAGGCAAAAGACCCACTGCTGCCTGGTTGGAATTCTCTTGTAGGGTACATGAATGTTTGTCAGACAAAAGGTCAAGCTTGCTGTATGTGTGTGAAGTAAACTTGGGTAGCTTAATGTAGAGAATATTTCAAAGGGACTTAGTTGCATCACAGAAACTTTTGGAAGGGTTTATTATGTAAAGCATGTGCACTGGTAATGCTGCATTGTGAGTTCAACAAGACTGTATCTCAATTTAATTATTCCCAATTGGTTTTGTCATAATAATGCAAATTCTCAGTAGAAATTAATTCTGCTGTTATGGGTTATATCTTTTCTGGACCCAGAATAAATGCTGAGCCATACTAACAACAAAGGGTGTAAGGGTGTGCGTGCGTGTGTGTGTGTGTGTGTACGCACCAGTGAGTAAGTAAGTAATTGGGCTTTGTAAATTTGCACACATTTGTTTTTCATTTTGTAAGAACTTCTTGTCCATCTTTCAAAGTGGTAATATATGTTAGAAAAACAACAAGGAGTCTGGTGGCACCTTAAAGACTAACAGATTTATTTGGGCATAAGCTTTCGTGGGTAAAAACCTCACTTCTTCGGATGCATGTTAGGTTCATCTTAAATGACACATTGGATATGCTTCTGCACACATGCACGCACTCAAAAAGTTGTGTTGTGTGCATTTTTAAAAAACTGTTTAAAACAAAATTCATGACATCACCCAAATCAGCAGGCCAATGGGTTTTAAAAAACAAAACCCAGTGATTCTGAGCTGTTGATTGCGAAAGCATTAAATTATTATTTTATGCAGGATATTAGTTACTGCTGAAACGAAGAACCTATCTGGAATATGGGTAATATTTTCAAAAGCACAAAAGTCCAATTTCCAAAAGTCTACTAAGCACTTAGGAATCTGTCTCATTGACTGTGAATGAGACATAGTCTTCTTAGTGCTTAAGCAGCTTTTGAAAATGGGACTTAAGCCCCTTTAAAAATTTACTGTCTAGCATGTCTTGTGTCCAACGCACAGACGTAGAACATCTTTTTTTTAAAATACAGTAAAGGACTGCAAATCCTGAATGTCCCTTGATTTTTAAACAATATTTATGTAAATGCCAAATGCAAGGGAAAATGTATCAACGTATGAAATGCATTTTTATAAGTATTTTTCCTTGATATATGATTTGGTAACTATAAGATACAGAAGATAAGTTAAGGGTGCCCTTTGAGTTTATGGCTATAATAGATAAATGTTGAAATATTAACAGTACATTTGTGATAAATGTTATGACATCTGTCACATTCAGGGTTGCAATCCAGACCAGTGAGGAGGTTGTCACCACCTACCCTGCAATTTAGGGTGCCTCACAATGCTTTGTTGCTGTAACTCCCAACCTGGGCTACTCTCAGACAGCCAAACAGCATGCAGGTCACACCCTGAGTGTTTGTGTATAGCTCCAGCCTGCCAGCAACACTGACCCCAGCAGTCCTGGTTACTAGCTGCAGGGTGACTCCAACACACTCCCCAAAATGTGTGTTCTGCACTGTCCATCCCTTGTTAAGGTATCATTTGAAAACTCACTGGTCAATCATATCATGGTGAAATTGACTGAAATGTGGTTACCAGCTAAGTTCCCTGTAAGCTGCACGCAGCAGCCTATTTAGCACTGTGCAGGTGCTCAGGGAACCCGCCCAGGGACCTCCCCCAGCCCCAAACAAACCTGGCCCCCAACCTGCCACGACCGGGGCAGATATCATAAGTCCGTTGTCCCAGTAAGGGGTCAATGTACAACAGTTTGCTGCTTTAATTGGAGTAAACCAACATTTCATTTTAAACACAGCACTGGATTAGTTTGATGAAATAAAACAAGTTTATTTAACTACAAAGAAATTTTAAGTGAGTACATGTATAAGACAATAAAGTCAGAAATGGTTACCAGAGAAATAAAAATAAAACACTTTCTAGTAACTAAAACTTAACAAATTAGACTTGGTTAAAGTTAACATTCTTACCACAGGTTCCAAGCAACATTGCTGATCAAATTTTCAAGTCAGGGTCTCTCGCCAAAGTCCAAAGGCTAGGTTTGTTTTTTGTTTGTTTGGTCTTTTCAGGTGAAAAAACGAGAGAGAAGGAGAGATACTTCGGGGTATGTTTGCCTCTCATTTCTATAGTCCAGTCACCCTTTGAAATACATTTTCCTGAGCGTTACCCTTGGATAAAGTTCATTCCTGCTGTGAGGTTGGAGTCATGGAGTCTTACGGTGGAAGAGGTTCCATGCTGTTGTTTGCTAAAATGTAGATGGATCTGTTCCTGCCCCCCCTTCTTTTTCAAAGAATGGCCACTTGACAGGGGATTTCCTATCAACTTTGATGACACCTGGCTAGAGGTGTCAACTTGTCCTTTGTCTTTGAGAAACAGGTTTTTCCATTCCACAGACTGGTCTGGTAATCAGTGTTCCCTCTAATTTTTCACACCCATGTGCGGAATGAATTTTGTTATGTGCACCAATATGGAGGTGATGTGTGACACATCACCTTCATATCGATGCACATAACAAAATTCAGGTGGTGGGGGTGGGGCTGAGGTGTTCAGCATGTGGGAGGGGGCTCAGGGCTGGGGCAGAGGGTTGGGGTGCAGGGGTGTGAGGGCTCCAGCTGGAGGTATGGGCTCTGGGGTGGGGCCAAGGATGAAGAGTTTGGGGGTGCAGGAGGGTGCTCCGGGATTACGGCGGGGAGAGAGGACTCCCCCCAGCTCTCTCTCCCCACATCAGCACCTGGGCTGGGGGGTAGAGGCGCCTCTCGCCACGGCGGCAGTTCCAGGACTGGGTTCAGGGAGGGGCACCCCACGACAGGTTTGGGCAGGGCGGCCCTGGCCGCAGCTGGGTTCGGGCTGGGCTGCCCGGTTTGGGTCCTGGCCACCGCGGCTGGGTCTGGGCCTGGCCGTGCCACCCCGGCTGGGTTTGGGCCAAGGTAGGGGCGCCCCGGCATAGTTGGAGTTGGGGGGCTGCCCTGGCCACAGCAGATCCAGGTTGTGGCATAATTGGGGCTGGGGGGCTGCCCCGGCCGTGGCAGGTTGGGGGCCAGGTTTGTTTGGGGCCAGGGGAGGTCCCTGGGCGGGTTCCCTGAGCACCTGCGCAGTGCTAAATAGGCTGCTACATGCAGCTTACAGGGAACTTAGCTGGTAACCACATTTCAGTCAATTTTACCATGATATGATTGACCAGTGAGTTTTCAAATGATACCTTACAAGGCATATTTTGTACAAAGATTATTACAGTAGTGTGTAGGGTGTGAATACAGGGGTTCATATGGTGAAAACATCATCATCAAAATTTTTACTGTATGCATGTGTTATCTTAGTCATTGCGGTGACAAGACGGGCTTCCTGTCTTTCCCATTCCAGTCATGTTAGTTACACTCTGGTCTCTCTCCTATTCTCTGTATCCTCCCTAGAAAGTGGTATTGTAGTGCCATTTTATCATCATGAGGGATGTTCTCTACTTCCTAAAATAATTCTCAAATCAATAATTTAAGTAAAAGCTAGCATACGCTATGCTACCGGTAGTTTTAATTTATATTCATGTTTATAATCCTATAGTAATAACTTGGAGGTACAAGTCTCTAATTTACTTTACTTCCCCCAATTTTTTTAGTAATTCCCAATTGTTTTCTATCGTATCAGTCTGTTTGATTTATCCTAATAATTGTATTTAGCTGCAGTTTTGGATATATTGTTAAATCAAGATATAGTAGAATGAGGGGAGACTAAGAAGTGGGTTTGTTTTCTGTCTCTTAAACAGTGCAGCCTGTTTGTCCTGTGGGTATTAGTTTTGTTTTGTTTTCAGTTCAGAAAGCTCTAGGAGAGTTGTTTGTTTTTATTTGCATGTTTCTATGCCTAGCAACTCCTGTGTTGCTGTGCAGTAGGAGTTTTCTTCAATCTCTGGTTATGATTAGCATTCTTGCTTAGATGTATTAGTTGTTAATGTCTATGTACGTTTTGAATCACGTGTGTACTTGTGGGGGCTGTTTGGCACTGAAATCCTCCATCTGAACGTGGGCTCACCGCATCTTTATGGTATTGGGTTCAGCATCCCTCTAATTTATTGTCTTTTTTTTTTAACTACCATTTGTGCTCACTTTACCATTATCCTTGCCACCCATGTGCAGCCTCCATGTCAGTATCAAAAGAAAAGGCACACAGTATCCTTCAGAACTACCATCAATTTGGAATTGCTCTGGCAAAGGACACAGTTCAGACAGTAGACCTCCTCCTCATGTCTAGAGCCCTGCGTGGCTACAAAATTTGTATCCACATCCAATCCGCGATCTGCAGATATCTGCAGATTTGCAGGGCTTTAGATATGAAATTTGGATCCACATCCATCCACGATCCGCAAAAATGATCTGCGGATATAAAGCGGATATTCCCAGATTTGCAGGGCTCTACTCATGTCCCCAGTGAACCAGAATGTATTTCCTCTAGCTGTATCTGAGCTTTCCAGCATCAAGGAGCATTAGTTTTGAAATCGCTTCTGCACCATAATGTCCCATTTGGAAGTGCCAGGTGCTACTTCACAATCTCTGGGATTATTGGAAAATACGATGATACATTAATATAAATGTTATTGCTGATAGACTGAAACAGATCTTGTATAGATGTATGTGGATGCAGGGCAGAAGCTGGGCTGTTTTATTGCTCTCAAAAACTTGGACTGGAGAGATGGATATCTAGAAACTAAATATATTTTAGTCCTTAAGAGTTAATATCAGGAAGGGTCATGAGCATCAGCCTCAGTACATTGGCATGTGCTGAAAAGTGAGCTCCGACTTTTGCCTAGGAGCTCTTTGGTTCTTTGCAGAAGTTCATAGTTTCACAAAGGGGTAATAGTGCCAGAAATGCTGTAAAGCGGGTGCCTGCTACCTGCCTGCTGTTGAGAAGTATTTTCCATATCCTTGCACGTCTTACAACTGTGTGTTTGGTGGGGGAAATTCTTCATACCAATAATAGCAAGGAGTTATGTTAGAAACTATCTTTGAAAAATCCTGGGCATGCGGGTTGTTGCTCCCTAGAGGAGAGTTCCATTCTGTAAATACAGATTTTTTTTTTTTTAAATTAAAGATCACAGGCCTGCTCACCAGTTGTCTCGTGTGTGTTATGCATGTAAAGACATTCCTTGGATTCTTTTCTTGGCAACGTTCTCAGAAAATATCTAATGTTTAGAATCAGAAACAGATTTTCTCTGATGTCTTGAAACAAATGCATTTTCCAAGTTGAGCCATGCAAATGACAATTTGTACACGCAATTGCTTTTTCCTATTTCATGTCTTTCCTTTTTCTTTCTCTCTCCCCCCCCCCCCCCCCCCCATATATACAGCAGCAAATCAGAAGAGAGGGAGGGAAGGGAAGAAATTTGGAGTCAATTAAAGTGACAGTGCTGCCTGCCTATAAGATTCCAGTCAAAATTTAAAACTGCTTTATTTAAAACTAGGAAGCCAGCTGGTTAGTGGTGTGTGTGTGTGTGTGTGTGTGTGTGTGTGTGTGTGTTCATTTAAAATGAATTCAATTCTGTCTTTTATTTCCATCTTGGATTTTTGAAATTCTGTATGTGTGCTGCATTTTGTGTATCATATAGATCCTTTTTAATAATGTACAGCAATGATAAGGGCACTGAAGTAGCTTCTCCCAACAGTGGAACAAGCAATCTTAATAAATATGTTGAACATAATTCACACATTTCTATATTGAAATTGTCTTTTTCTTGAAATCATTTTATTGCCTTTTATCTCACTGTCCCAGGTCTCCTAGCATCAACTCTGGTATTTGTGAGTAAAGTGATTATTATCAGAACTGTTGCTACATGGACTCTAGTTACTATAAAGAGTGAATGGAAGTGTAAAGCAAAGACAAATAATGCATGATTCTGAATTGTTAAAGTTCAATATTGATTTTGCTCCTTAGTAGAAGGTTGTTTCCTTTTAAATAAGTGTTTGATATGTTATGGCAAGCATAGGTGCTGGGGGGTGCAGCCACACCCCTAGGCTTGAAGTGGTTTCCATCATATACAGGGTTTACAGCTTGGTTCAATGCCTCTCAGCATCCCCACTATTCAAATTGTTCCAGTACCCCTGGATGGCAACACACTCTTTATAATTATGATTCAGCAGAGTTTGGTAGCCAAGATGTGGTGGTTTAGTTCAGGGGTTCTCAACCTTTTTCTTTCTGAGGCCCCCCTCAACATGCTATTAAAAACTCCAGGGCCCAGTGGGGGGAACCGGGGCTCTGGAGCTGGGCCCTCGGGCATAGGTGTAGTTTGACTTCTATTTTGGGGGGCAGGAGCCGGCAAGGCTTGGGCCAACTCCACACAGCAGGGTCCAGGAAGGCAACGCTACCTCCACGCCCTGACTCACCTCAGCAGGCCACCCAGCCTGTCTGGGTTGTGTGTGGTGGGGGTTCAGCTCAAAAAGTTTGAAATCTGCTCATGGTACGGGGAGGGGATAGCTAAGGGCTATGTGCAGGCAAGGGGTTAGTTTAGGGTGCAAGGAGAGGGCAGCTGGGGCTGTGTGTGAGCAGGGGGGGGTAGCTCAGGGTGCAGGATGGGGGTATGTAGGGCTGTGTGCAGACGGGGTAGCTGAGGGTGCAGGGTGGGGTAGCTAGGGGCTGTGTGAGGGCAGGGGGTAGCTGAGGGTTCAGGGAGGGGGTAGCTAGGGGCTGTGTGCAGACAGGGTGGTAACTGAGGGTGCAGGGTGGGGGTAGCTAGGGGCTGTGTGCAGGCAGGGGGTAGGTAGCTCAGGGTGCAAGGACAGGATAGCTGGGGCTGTGTGAGGGCAGGGGGGAGGCTCAGGATGCAAGGAGGGGGTAGCTAGGGGCTGTGTGCCAGTAGGGCTCCCCTGTGGTCACTGCTCCCCAAGGGCTCTGCCAGCCACAGAGCGGGGTCCCACTGCTTGGGCAGCTGTTACTGGCTGCATGAGCAGAGGAGCAGCCGCAACTCCAGGCATTAGTAGCAGATGGGGGAATGCCGTGGCTGACTACTTCATGACACCAGCCAGAGCAGGCTCTGCCTGCCTCCGGCTTCCTGCCTCTGACCTGGCCAGGGGGTGAGGCCTCGGGGACGGGGAGAGGAGGAAGGGTGTGTGTGTGAAGCTGTCCCCGGGACTGCCCCATTCTGGCACTGCTGTGGTGCGGGGGGTGTGTGTGTGCGTGCCAGGGCTCGGGGTTTCAGCCCCGCGGTGGGGGGCACCGGAGCTCGGGGTTTCAGCCCTGCGGTAGGGGGGTGCCAGGGCTTGGGCTGACTGGGTTTCAGACGTGGGGTCCCGCGGTCTCCCTGAAACTAGTGGTTCTCATGGACCCCTGGTTGAAAACCACTGCTTTAGTTAACCATTCTTTCTTCTTGGCTCTTCATCTTCATTTTTTCCCTCTTGTACTTTACAGAGCTGCTCTCTTTTGCTCCCATCTACTAGTCTATTTTCTTCACTTCTCCTTTTCTGGCACACCCTGTTATATTTAATATCTATTCCGTTAATCTCTACTGAAGTCTACTCAGACCATAGGTACTGATTGGCTGGGCTGCTACCCTGCTTAGCCACTGCCACCCCTATTCCATTGAATGGAACACTTTACACAGGCCTTGTCTACACTAGAAAGAGTTTGCTGGTATAGTTATATTCAGTGGTGGTTTCTGAACTTTGGGGCAAGTGAGGTGATTTGCCTGCTCAGCAGAGAGGAGCTGAGAGGAAGTGGGGGGAGCTAGGAGAAGATAGGGGTAGTGGGCAAGCTGGGGGAGGCCCAGGGGAGCAAAGGGGGACTCCCTGAAGAGCCCTACCTGTGCCCAGCTCTTGCTCCCTGTGGGGGGGCTCTCCTGTCTAGGTGGCCCAGCCACCCAAATCCCGATATCTCCAGCTCTGCCCGGGTCTTCTAGTGGCTTCAGTCCCAGCACTCCCTACACAACAGAGGGGAGAGGTCCTGGTTACTCCTGTGATAGGAGAGGCAGTAGGAAGGGGTCCTGGTCAGGACCTCTACCTTCCCAACATCCTTTATATACCAGCTGCCACTGGTTATATTGGTGTAGCTATACCAGCAAACCTGCCTACACCTACAGGTGCAGCTTATGCCAACAGAAGAGTGTTTTCCACCTGTATAACTTACATCGGTGCCCTGAAAAAAATAATATATATTTATAAAAGCGTATACTGACTTTTTGGTTGATATAACTGAGTCTACATCAGTGCTCTAGCAGGCATAGCTCTGTTGGTTAGGGATGTGATTCCCCCCCCCCCCCCCCCCCCCCACTGCTAAACGAAATAGCGATACCAGCAAAACTTTTCAGTTTACACCAGGCCCTGGTCTAACTCTCAACAGGACATCAGTGTCAATTCCAAGATGAAACCAGGTTGCCACAGAGCAATAAAGAGAAGTCTACCCAAAACAGCATGGCCTAATGGTCCAAATAAACCCAACAACATTTTAAATGGGAAAATTTAAAATAGTTGTTGGTTAAGCTTGACTTTTTCATGCTGAAAGGAACAGAGGGTGGGACATATCAGGAAAGGTTAAAAGAGCTAATATGTGTAGCTTGGCTCAATGAGTATGTGAGGTTGCTGTCTACCATATTCTATAGGGTCTGAATACCAAAGAGCGAGGGGAATTGTTTGTGGTACCTGGAGTAACGAAGTGAAATTGAATGGAACACAAGGAAAATTTAGGTTGAAATAACGGGGGTGGGGGGATCTCAGTGAAATCAGTTAGGTTGTGGAATAGTATCCGAACAGAAATGTTGAAAGCCCCACTTAACTACTGTTTTTTTATATTACAGTAGGACTCAGAGGCTCCAGTTGAGATCAAGACTCCATTGTGTTAAGCATTGTACAAATGCAGAGTAAAACATAGTCCTTGCCTCAGCGATCACAGACTGGACTGACAGTGGGTGGGAGGGGAAACAGCATGGAGAGGTGAAGTGACTTTCCAAACGTCATGTATTAAGTCAGTGGCAGAGCTGAGATAAAACCTACATCTGCCCTATTCAGTAGCCTGCACTCCCTTTGTCATTTGCCTCTTGATTCATTTAACAGCAGACTGGACAAAGTACCAATTAAAAGCTGCAGATAGATACTGGAAATTACAAGCTGGTTACAAATATAACTGAATCAGTGGAAACGGATACAAAAATGTTTGCAGATTTTAGTTTAGACAGCACCTTCACAGTATTCCTTAACAGCAAGGCTAAATACTGGGCCGTGTTCATGATACCCGTGAAATAAGTAGGGCCCAGTCCTGAAGACTCTAGATAGGCAAAACTCTTATTAGATTGAACCCATAAAGGAAATATTAACTGCTGCCCTTCAGAAAGGATACTTTAAGTGTCCTACAGCATATTTGTTATAAGGCCAGTGATATACGTTCTGCACATATTTTATGTAATTCTTACACTTCCAGGGAAGCTCACTGAAAAAACAAAAGGCATCACACTGAAATATATAAATGTACACGTGAGGTACTAATTAAATATATTGCTTGCATTGCTGCTCTCACTCTCCCCTGCTCCCACCAGGTGTCTCAGACATAAAAAGCTACACAACACAATAAAGTTGCTGAAAAAGATAAACTAAACTATAGTGCATGTTCATAAAATTGTGCTGCTTCTGAAAAAAGGTTCCACTATCTTCTAACAAAGCTGTGAATCTATTCTGGGGTGTCACTGATCTCCCAAGCCTTTTACATGTTTGAGAACCATGTAAAACAACAGAGGGTCCTGTGGCACCTTTAAGACTAACAGAAGTATTGGAGCAATCCTTATGCTCCAATACTTCTGTTAGTCTTAAAGGTGCCACAGGACCCTCTGTTGCTTTTTACAGATTCAGACTAACACTGCTACACTGATACTTGACACCATGTAAAACAAGTTTCCTTGTATCAGTTGAAGAAACAAAGGTTGAAAGAAGAAACGGGGGTTCCTTACTTTATTTATCCAAAGTTGATCTTTTGTAGCTATGTGGGAAAAGCTCCTTCAATATGCTAGGAATACACACAGGGGTGAAAGTAAGGCGGTATGGGCCTGTACGGCATACCGGTTAAAAAGTGGCTGCTGGTACCGGCCCATACCGCTGACTTAGCGCTTTAATGTCATTGCCCCTTTTGCCGCCCCCCTCCCCCCCGCCGATGGGGGGGGGGCAAAAGGAGCAGCTGCCCCGGGGCCGGTGATTTAAAAGGCCCCGGGGCTCTGGCTGCCACTAACGTGGGAGTGGCCAGAGCCCCGGTCCCTTTAAATTGCCACCCCCAGCCCCGCCCCTTCCAGGGAAGGGGACGGAGCGAGCACTGTACCAGTAAGAGTTCAATTTTACTTTCACCCGTGAATACACGATAGACTATTCCAAATAAATGACCTGACATTTATCACCAGAGGACAACAGATGTTTTATCCTTTGCAGATATATAAAAAAGAAACCCTCTGTGCCAGTTATGAAAGCAAAATATAAAGATTAAAAGAGGGAGGAAAAGAAATAGCAATAAAAACAAACCAGTTAAAAAGAGCTGAACTTCAGTGTTGACTTTCTGTTTCACTAAATTTCTTGTTCATCAGAAAAACCCATAAGTAATTTATAATATCTCCTCAACAGCAACACCAGCCTTCTGCAGAGATGGTGAATAAGGCAAAACTAGAAGAGTACATACCGTATACAGCACTGGTAATGCTATACTTACACAATGCAAAGTAATGACTTAAATTCTTGAAAAGCCGGTGAAGATATTTATAGGCTTATTTAAAGTATGTGTATGCTATTTCACAGAGCACTTCTGTATTAAATTCTTTCAATATTTAGGGATCCCGTTAGCTGTACATATCATTTTTCTTGCATATTTTAGTATATTCTTTAGCATGCACTTTTATTCTTTAAAATGGGAGTGTTGGCTTTTGGCTGCAATTTAAGAGGAATTCACTGCCCTCTGTTGAGCAGCAAAGCAACATCTGTACTGTCTCGACAGCTCACCATCTGCATTTAATTTTTTTTTTAAATAGAGATGGTTAAAACATTGGCAGATTAAGATAACAAAAGTGAAGTAATGAGAACATGGGACCCTTCTACAGATCATTCAGTGACCACCAGTTCCTCTTCATAGTGGCAGTATTGTGTGAACCTTGGTAGCAATGGTAGGAGTGCTAGTTTAGACTTAAGTTCAGGTGGTCACTGCCCTTTCTAAGAACCATGTTTTCTGTGCTCAGAGCAGGTCTTCACAGAACAGTGCGTGGCATCTTTCCGACACTAACAGTCCCACAAGTGGGGCTGGAAAAGAGGTAAGAAGCATCACAGTTCAGGGCAGCATGTATTCCCCTTCTGAGATCCAGCAAGGCCACCAACTTTTAGGTGCCAAGCTCCTCAGCCATCACCTTTCTTGGGTGGAGACCTGCATCTCTCTCCCTCCTGACCGGGGTCTATACAGGCTGCACAGTTCCCTCCAAACATCATGAGTTCCCCAGCAAGCCAGACTGCGTAAGCAGGCCTGTTGTCTTGTGACCAGGACATGGGTGGCTGAAGTAGGAGTCAGGTCTTGTGGTTAGCCCAGAAAGTCGGTAAGCCTGGAATCAGATGCCAGAGCTAAGAGTCCGAGGTTAGGATCGGAGCCAAGGGGTCAGAACTGGGTTACCTGGAGCGAGACAAGGTAGGGCCCAAGGCTGGGGCCATCGCAGCTGTGGGCAAATGCTTTGAGCAGCCATTGAACAACTGCTGCTGTTTCTGCTGGGCTTAAGAGCTGGTATGCTGACTCTTCCAAGCAATCAGGCAGTCTACTACAGGCCAGCTGCTCTTGTCAGGTTGCCTGGAGACTGGCTCTGCTGCAGGCCCCGATTCCTGACACCCGCTTTCCTTTCTTGTCAGAGGCTATAAACAGCGCAAATAATTGTACACAGTTGGAAGTTACCAGTTTAAGCAAATGCATTATTCTTAAGGTGAAACCACATGCTGGTTAAAACACAGGAAACAAATGGTAGGAATAGATGCAGTTTCCAGAATGGAGAGAGGTAAATAGCGGTGTCCCCCAGGGATCTGTACTGGGTCCTGTGCTATTCAACATATTCATAAATGATCTGGGAAAAGGGGTTAACGGTGAGGGGGAAAAGTTTGCAGATGATACAAAATTATACATAAAACAGTTAAGTCCAAAGCAGACTGTGAAGAGTTCCACTGAACCTGGTGATTGGGCAACAACAAGGCAGATGAAATTCAATGTAGATAAATGCAGAGTAATGCATATTGGAAAACATAATCCCAACTATACATACAAAATGATGGGGTCTAAAATAGCTGTTACCACTCAAGAAAGAAATCTTAAAGTCATTATGGATAGTTCTCTGAAAATATCTGTTTAATGTGCAGCAGCAGTCAAAAAAGCTAACAGAATGTTAGGAACCATTAGGAAAGAGAAAGATAAGATGGAAAATATCATAATGCCACTATATAAATCCATGGTATGCCCACATCTTGAATACTGCATGCAGTTCTGGTTGCTGTATCTCAAAATAGATGTATGTAAATGTAAAAGGTACAGAGATGGGCAACAAATATGATTAAGGTATGGAACAGCTTCCATACAAGAAGGTTTAAAAAGATTAAAAAGACTGGGACTGTTCAGCTTGGAAGAAAGATGACTAAGGGGGGGGGACGGGGACCTATGATAGTGTTCTATAAAATCATGAATAGTATGGAGAAAGTGAATAAGGCAGTTTTATTTACCCCTTCACAGACCACAAGAACCAGGGGGTCACCCAGTGAAATTCTTAGGCAGCAGGTTTAAAACAAAGAAAAGGAAATACTTCGCACAACACATAGGTTTCAACCTATGAAACTTGTTGCCAGGGGATGGTGTGAAGGCCAAAAGTATAACTGGGTTAAAAAAAAAAAGAACTAGCTAAGTTAATGGAGGATAGGTCCATCAATGGTTATTAGCCAAGATGGTCAGGATGTAACCCCATACTCTGGGTGTCCCTAAGATACTGACTGCCTGATGCTGGGACTGGATGACGGGATGGATCACTTGATGATCATCCTGTTCTGTTCATTCCCTTTGAAACATCTGGCATTGGCCACTGTCAGAAGACAGGCTGGTGTGGGCTAGCTGGACCATCAGTCTAACCCAGTATGACCGTTCTTATGTTCTAATGAGCTTACTAGAGATCAGTCACAGCTCCCAACAAGGGCTCAGGCAGTTGATCAGTCTTTCAACCCTGCCAGGGTTTTTTTGTGGTTACAAGTTCATAACAGCTATTAGCTCAGAACAAGCACCCCAATGAATCTGTGAGGCACTCCTTTAGACTGTTTGGGCCTCACATCTTGTGATCCTGGGAACAGGTAATCAGCAGAGAGTCACCCTCTCTTCAGGGTGTAGCTTCAAAGGGCTGGGTTTTTGTATAATTGCTTGGGTGCGGGAGATTTGCAATCACCCTCTCCTAGACATTTCCCAGGAATTCCACTTCACATGTATTGTCCCAAAAGTTCATTCTTATCTGCCACATTGTTCAATATAGTCCTTTGATCATCTAGGCCCACAGTAATACATAACCTTTGCATTTAATAGCATGAACTTCAGAGATACTTAAACTTAATTCAATAAGATCTCCCCAAGATATTGTGGGAAATTGCCATATCTGTCACAAGAAAGTTGAGGAATTTTAGCAAAATTTCCTAGTAAAGATGTGATAAATGAAGTGGAGGTAGCTCCCTTTTATGGACACCCAGCCAGCCAGTTAGCTATAAAATTCCTCTTAGTAGCTGTTCTCTACTTGCTTTTCCTGTAAAGGGTTGTAACAAGCCCACAGGTAAAAAAAAAAAAGGAAATGGGCACCTGAACAAAAGAGCCAATGGGTAGAACTTTTTAAAATTGGGAAAGAAACTTTCTCTCTGTCTGTCCGTTCTCTCTGGGCTGAAGAGACGGGAATCTGGAATGCTGTGTAAAGTTTGGAACAAGTATGAAAATTCATCATCCACACCTAGAAGGATTCATTGGGACAGGGAATGTTTAGATAAACGTGATTAGGTTTATTTCTTTTATTTTCTGTAAGGCTTGTGGACTCCTCTGTGCTAACCCCAGATGCTTTTATGTGCTTGTAACCTTTAAATTGAACCCCCAAGAAAGCTATTTTGGGTGCTTAATTTTTGGAATTGCTCTTTTAAAATCTAGCAAAAGCCTAAGTTCCAGATGTTCTTTCTTTTTGTTTTTAATAAAATTTTCCTTTTTTAAGAACAGGATTGGATTTTTGTGTCCCTAAGAGGTTTGTGCATATGTTGCTTAATTAGCTGGTGGCAACAGTTGATTTCCTTTGTTTTTTCCTCAGCTCTTCCCGGGAAGGGGGGTGAAAGGGCTTGAGGGTACCCCACAGGAAGGAATTCCCAAGTGTTCCTTCCTGGGTTCTCAAAAGGGTTTTTTTTTTTTTTTTGCACTTGGGTGGTGGCAGCATCTACCCATCCAAGGTCAAGAGAAGCTGTGACCTTGGGAGTTTAATACCAGCCTGGAGTGGCCAGTATTAATTTTTTTAGAATCCTTGCGAGCCCCCATCTTCTGCGCTCGAAGTGCCAGAATGGGGAATCAGCCTTGACAGAAGAGCTGGTCAAATGTTTGTATAGCTGAACCAGAGTTTCCTTTAGTTCAAGTGACAGGATTTATGCTTGGTGGAAGGATATGAATTTTATATTTTCTTAGTGACAAAATCCTGGATAGTCCATATTGTATCCTGTAGTGATGACAGTGAGTTTTCCTGACTGTTACAATTTCAACTCTTGTGCTGGTACTTATATACTTATGCGAAAGAGAAGTTTGCAGCCTAAATAATGAGGGAACTCCAATTTTTTCTTAATTTATTATTAACATGAGCAAATGGGATACTGTAGCCATGAATGCTTAATTTGTATTTTTTTATTAAATACATTTCAATAGAGTTTTCATGTTATCTAAATGCATTAGTAAGTCAGCTTTTGTTTCCTGATGCCACAGTTGCATATTTCAGATGAAAATTCAAGATCACAATGAAGTTTTAGTTTTTGTTGCTAGCAACCAGTATATGCATAATTGCGGCAGCTTTTTGTGGGTGGGGTGTCGTTCACCATCAGGTGCTCATTGTGCATCCACTGGAAAGCAGCAACTACTGACTGAGGGGGAAGGACTTAGGGCTTGTTTCAGTCTTTTTTAACTCCTGGCTGGTGTGAGGAAGAATCCTGAGGTTGAGAGTGGGAGGATAAAGGGATCCAAACTCAGACTAAAAAAAAAAGTGTTTTTAAAGAATGAAGTAAATTTTTCATATACTTGCTGTACGGTTGGGTCATGTGAACTTTATAAGGAGCGGGGTCATTTCTCTTTATTTATTTTCCCTTGTCAGGACTGTGCACTTTAAAAAAAATAATAAAAAAAAAAGCCTTGAATCCCCTAGCTTTACTTTTTGCAATTCTGATTATTTTACCTTTCCATGTGTTGGCTTCACCACATAGTAAGGCCCCAATCCTGCAATTAACAGCATGTGGGCAGATTGGCAATAGGGCTTAAAGCAATCAGAAAAATGCACATTTGTGTGGATGTTACTGCATACTTATTTTCCACATGTACTTAGGGATAGGCATGTGCTAAATGGGAATTTGTGTGAGTACATGCTTAATTATGTGCACCTGCAGATTTGCGCTCTGGAAAGTGCATATCTGTAATGACAATAAGTAATGTCAATCTCCCCCCGCCCCCCTTGGATTGAACTCAAGCCCTTCAGGTACAAACCCGAAACTACTTTAGCTACATCAGTAACTCCATTAGCTGACAGCAATAGTACGACCTAATCCTCTGTAAACTATTTGTTAGAAGGAAGCATTGTGCAAGCGTATCACACCCACACAAAATATGTGCATAGTTCTGAGAAGACAAATGCATGTGGGTATGATTAAATGAAGTCTGAATGACCAAAATTTAGCTCTGTATTTGAAGTGTTTATTCCATGGTGAAGTAAATGGCTTTAAAAAAAAAAAAGTCATTTGTTTATGTGCAGATCATTTATTTGTTGAAAGACTATGATGTTGGAAACTGTTACAGGCTTGTCCATGTCTCTTGGTTGTGAGGCTTGTGTTGTAGGAGGAAAAAACCAAAAACCTACTCAAGTTGGATACCATCTTTTCTTTTCTTTTCTTTTCTTTTCTTTTCTTTTCTTTCAGTAAGTATTTTGGGTGGGAACAAAAGTTGTTAGAGAGTTTCCTGTAATGAGCATATTTTGAACTGATGAGTCAGGTCTGTGTTGCGACAAGGAAACAAGTTTTTTGTATATGGTACGTTCCTGGATTTTGAAAAAAATGCAGTTAGTAACCTTGGAAGCAGGCCACTTAACTGTCAGCTTCACTTTTCTACGAATACTATGTTGTAGTTTACACTTAACCTGACTGGGGATTACAGAGGAATGTTTTCTGACTGGAAACCTTACCCACAAAAGCTCTAGAAAGAACAACTGGATTTAGCCCCCTCACTACATCGCATGTCTCCAGGATTTTTAATTTTTGTAGTGGTTTTGCACTATAGAAAGTTCTCCTTACCCTCTGCCAGTTAACTTTAATTTAAAATGTGTGTGTTCAGTAGTGTTTGGATATGTGGCTTTTTGAAATATGCTTCTCTACTCTTCCCTCTTTTCAAAAGATATAATTGAATTTTTGTTTAACTTTTGAAAAGTTTTCCTTATTTACATGTTGGTGGATGGAGATATTTGGTATATTATGATTTTCTTGTTCCTCCTCCTTTAAAGAAACATTTTCACCTTGAATCCTAGTCCTTTTCAGAACATGAGTTAAAAGTAGTTTATTACTTCTACTGAAAATGCTAGCCCTCCTTACAAGTCTCTCTTCCAATTTTTGTGGCTTTGCAATCACATTTTCCTAATATTTAACATATTTTTTCTTATCTCTTTCTGCAGAAATAATTTAAAATCTCCCCACCAAAAACGGCAAATTGTAAAGAATCAGTGAAATTGACAATATGCAAGGTGCTGTCAGATGCAAAAGTAAACTGAAAAAGACTTTTTTCTTTAACCTCTTTCAATTAAAGTAATCAAATGGGTTAAGCATATGCAAACAGAAGCATGATTTTAAGATGATAATGTCCCTTTAAAAACTATTTCCAAAATCTCTTCTCAGTCCCATCTTGCCCAAATGTACAGTTGTAGGATAACAGGCCTAATAGGGAGAAAAGATACCCTTGTGATCAAAGCACTGGAGTGGGACTGAACAAAGAAGTAGTATCTATTGTCAGTTTTGCAACAGTCTTTCTGTGTGACCTTGGCCAAGCCGCTTAACATCTCTGTGCCTCAGATCCTCAGCTATAAAATGGGGAATATTATTATCTGTCTTGTCTAGTTAGACTACAAGCTCCTTGGAGCAGGGATCTTTTTCTATATTTTGTTACAGTACCTAATACAATGGGATGGGGCCTTTACCTCAAATGAGGTCTCTAGGCAGTGAAGTAATACAAATAATAATAATTTTTTTTTTATTAAAGCTGGATAGGTGCGTCATTGTCGACTCAAGGATTTAAAGTAAAATGAAAGCACATGGTCCCAGTTTGAAAGAGTGAAATAATTTAGATTCTGGAATGCGGATTCCCTCTGGAGCAGCTGGTCTGATGACTTTATGGAATAGCGTTATTTTCACGTGATCTTATGACCTTTCCAAGTTAGTGTGTGAATCACCTACAGAGTATTGGTTTGCTTGTAAAAACGAAACACAATTTAGGACAAAATTAAAGGTGCAAGGGGTAGACAGACTGTGTACATATTACATGGGCTAAGGGCAGCCATATCTCTGTCCCTCCCCTCCATCCATGTAAAACAAAACATGCAGAGGCACTGGATGGAAGAAGAGGAACAGTATAACAAGTATGTTGGTCTTCATGTTCAGCATCAAATCTGCTTTTCTCAGTCTTCTCAATGCAGTTCATTTTATTAGGCTTATACATCAAGGTTAAACGCCTATAAGAAGATGCACAACTGCATAGATTTGAGGAGTTTTACCTAATTTCTGCATCTTGTTTTGTTGTAGTCTGGAGTAAAACAATTTGGTCTTACATGGGTGAATTGGGTTTATTGAAGAGGAAGTTGGTCACTGAAACAGTAGCATAAGCCACAGCCTAGAATGGTTGGTGAGCTACCCTTTGAGAATAAGTTTCAGAGTAGCAGCCGTGTTAGTCTATATCCGCAAAAAGAACAGGAGTACTTGTGGCACCTTGTTAGTCTCTAAGGTGCCACAAGTACTCCTGTTCCTTTGAGAATAAGTTATTCTGAGTTAAAAACAACAAGGAGTCTGGTGGCACCTTAAAGACTAACAGATTTATTTGGGCATAAGCTTTCGTGGGTAAAAACCTCACTTCTTCGGATGCATAGAGTGAAAGTTACAGATGAGTTGCATCTTTAAATTTTGCTTCCTCCTTTATTGTTAGCAAAAATTACCAGATTGATTAATGTCGCTACAGGTAGAAGAAGAATGGGATAACGTCAAACACAGATATCTCGATTCATCTGCTGACACCTTATATTACTTTAAAAGTTCACGACTTACAAGATTGTTACACTAAAATAATTATCTCAGAACACTATGAGCTTTTGTTGCTATTACAACAAAGCCTCGTGATATGCTGCAATTTTTTTTTTACCTATTGCTGAACTGAAATTTAAATGTTTTAATTTTCAGAAACTCTATCATTTAATGCACTGTTATTCTATATTGGCAAAGTTTCTGTTACCTTTGGCAAACTTACCTCACGTGTTTGGAACAAGTTGCTAATCCTGAACACAAAGGTGTCTATTTATCAAGCTTGTGTCCTTAGTACTGTCCTTTACGGTTATGAAAGTTGGATTATATAATCCAAGCAGGAGTGGATATAGAACAGTTTTCACCTCTACCCTCTTAGTAAAATCCTTGGAGTTACTTGGGTACCAATGGGCCACCAGTAGCGAGATTCTTGAGAGAATCGGCCTACAGTCTATGCAGACTGTGCTGGATGTTTGCAGACTTCGCTGGTTGGGACTTGTGCAGTGCATGCCTTAAGGTCATCTGCCGAAGGTTGTGCTCTATGGCCAACTTAAGAACTGCTCGTGATGCAGATGTAAGGGGACTGTTGCCCCCTTACTAACACTCAGTGGGGGTGTTTTGGTTGGCTAGCTCCCAGCACTAAAAGGGGAAGGGTCGATGGCAAATCAGGAGCCTGAGACTGACACTCCCCAGGAACAATGGGGAGAGGCCAATGCTCCAGATCAGCCTGATTGACAGGGCGGGCAGGCTAATCAGGGAGTCAGGAGGCCAGGGGGGTCCCGTCCTCCGTGTGAACTGGAATTGCCTGAGTCAGACAGAGTGGGGCCGAGCTAAGGAGAGAGCAGGGGCCCGAGCTAAGTTGTTGGAAGCAGAGCTGCAGCCCCAAAGCCAGAGCACAGCCCAGAGAGAGCAGACCTGCCCTGGGGGGAGAGCTGCAGCAACCAGAGCCAGAGGGGCCAGACAAGCAGCCAGGAAGCAGGTCAGAGCTGGGAGCAGAGTCACAGAAGCAGCCTGCAGAGCAGAGCTGTCCTGGGGGCAGAGCTGTAGCAACCAGAGCCAGAGAGGCCAGAGAAGCAGCCCAGGGAGCTGGAGGCAGAGCAGCAGCAGCAGCAGCCGTGCTGAGGCAGAGTGGAGCTGGAGCTGGAGCCGGGGCTGGAGCAGTCCGGAGCTGGGTGCGGTGAGCAGCTGGGGAAAGTGAGGGGGACCCTGGGCAGTGGGCCCAGCGCAGGGAGACACCTCAGCCAAGAGGCCTTGCAGGCCAGACTTGGGGGGATTGTAACCCTGACAGGGCGGGGGCGACGCTGGGAAGAAGGGTCCTGCCACCTAGAGCCTGAGAGCGTGTGGCCACCGCCAGAGCAAGTGTCCGACCCGCAGCGTCTCTGCAGCACAGCCAGGGCCTGAGAAGGAGCCTGGGACCTACAAGGAACAGACTGTGAACTGCCCTGACATTCCAGAGACACTGTTTGTGACGTTCCCTGCCACAGAGCAGGGTGATGTGTTTCCTTTTAACTTTTTTCCCATTTTTCCTTATTCTTTTTTTAAATTAATTGTTACTTAAACAACTTGTATTTGCTTAAATTGTATGAAATGATCAGTGGGTCAGGGAGGTGCCCAGTGCAAAGAGAGTACCCCGGAGTGGGAACACCCTAGCCCCTGTCCCAGGCGACCGCAACAGGGTTGGGGGTCGAGACCCCCAGGAATCCTGGACCCAGCCTTGTCGGGGTTTACGAGGACTCTGCCAGACAGGAGAGTGGAAGGCCTCTGGGTAAAGGAAGTGGGAGCGAGGACTCAGATCCTTTCGCTAGCCCACTTCACCGGGGTAGTGCAGAAGCCAGGAAAGTTCCCCACAATAGCGGGACCATTCCCCCGCTTACACAGAGGAAGGCCAAAGCTCCGACACAGCGATAAGGTCAATCCAAGGCCTCAAGAAAATCAGCATTCCCACTGACAACTGGGAAAATCCTGACCACAATTGTTCAGTTTGAAGAAGCCGGGTTAAGACTGGTGCCGTCACTGCAGGGAGCCATCAGAGAGCCCAGGCTGAGGCCCACAGGCCAAGCCAGGAAGCAGAGTGTGCTTCAGCTTCCATCTGATGAGTGGACCTGTAGCCACTGTGGGAAGGTTTGCCACTCCCGCATCGGGCCCTGTTCCGATACTGCGGCTAAGCTCCACTGATGGACCGACTTTGTCGTGTCTCCTTTCATCTGTCAAGATGTTGAACAGTCATATAACACATTCTGTATTGTATTTAGAAGAACCTGGGTCCTTTGCGAGAAGACCATATAGTAATTCTAACAGCGTGAAATGGAATAAACTTTATTTTCTAAAATCCTGTTTTCTTTGAATTTTTAGATTAAATTTCCTCTCTTGAACTATTCACCCTGTCAGTCTCTCACCTCTTTCTCAACAGCCCACCACAATTAGTCTTCCCAGATAAAGTTTAAGGTGACAATTCCAACATACTGTAAAACAGTTTTAAAGTCTTATTTACTACCTAAGGCCTTACAATACAGTCTGCCTTGACTGAGGGCCAGTGTGTGGTTACGCTGCCTCAAAAGGAGACCAGGGAACAAATAGTTAGTAACAAGTCATTATTCAAGTGCCTTGTTCCCCTTTTGCTTGTCAGGAGGGAGGGGAAGAAATCTGTACCAGCCTTTGACAAGGCTCAGGCTACTTCTGCCTCCATGCTTCCTTAGTTGTGCTTGCTGGCATGGCAGGGGTGGAGAGTATGAAGGCTCTACGCATTCCCCAGTCCTGCACAGGAAGTAGAGTAGTGGCCATGAAGAATCTGCTCTTCCCCTGTGCTGTGCCCACAATGTGGGTAACTTGTACAAGGGAGGTAGAGGATGCCATTTGATCCAGATATGGACTTTCTAAGCAGGACAGGTTGCCAGGGCACCTAACTATATTGATGCTTCCAACCCCCTTATGTTAAGGGGGAAAAGATCCTCCTGGATCTTAGGTGGTAGTGGGTACTCACAGCATGAGCTACCCATGGCCCAGACAACCCTATAGGGCCCATCTTCTTGCCCCCCTTCTTTCTCCCCACCTTCGCAGGTCCTTGTCTTCCAAGTCCAAAGATGGACAGCCAGTCTTTATCTTTCAATCACACCAGGGAATTGGCCCCCGCTACCTCAATAGCTTTTATCTCTGACTGTGGCCTCTCACAGCATCTTTGTTCCTCAACAACTGTGTGACTGTCTCATCCACAGACAGGGTGGCAGTCATGGGACCGAGTCAGCCAGCTTTCTTGGCAGTTAGCCTATGTTTATGGAACTCACTTGTTGAGGAGATGAAAATGATTGTGATTCACACCATTTCCGGAACAATACGTAAAGCTCACTCCTTTCCTAGAACAATAACTACTGATCTAGTGGAAGAAGAAGGGAGTATTATATCATTTGTTGGATTCAGCCATTTGGATTTTATCTTTTTGTTAGGTGCTTGGATATTATAGAGATGAGAGCAATATAAATAGATATAATTAGCTTAATCCATTAACTTAATTTTTCCATCATGAAACACTGACCATTTAACCAGAGATTATAGGTATAAAAGTGACAAATCAATAGGAGCTGATAGAGCATATTAATATAATTATCTCATCTCCAAGAAAGGTGTGCATATTACTCTTGATTCTAAACAATTTGCATTGGTTACCTACTGAACACTGGACAGAAGTATATTGCTCTTATGGGGTTTGACTGTTTATTTTGGAATTAAGTACTGCTAACTTGGACTGCTGCTTACCAGATTCACCTTTCGTTTGTTAATAGCAGCACATATTTTTGTCATTGCCCTTGCTGAAGGAATTAGATGCCTCACTCTGCCAGGATCTATAAATAGTAGAGCTAATCTAATTCTTCTTTCCAACACATTTTTTTCCTCTTCTGGACGGTTGTAAAGTATATGTACCGTAAGCAGCTAATTCTACCGGTTTGTCTCAGAGATGTATTTCTCCAATAATTGAGATATTAAATAAAATAATACTTTAGATTTGCAAAGAATACTGTTTTCTGCTGTACCATTATTGCTTAAAATAATAATATTTATTGATACAAGGTATTATTCAAGACCAATTAATATACTTTGTTGTTGTTGCTAAAGTTCAGGTTTTAGTGTGTTTCCAAGATGGAACTGGAACTGTTAAATTGAAACAAATTTATGATGGGAGGGGGGATGAATTTACCACATGCTTACTAGTTGTGTCAAATATATCTTCTTAGATTTTGGCCTTTTAAAAATAAGAACAGCAAAAATTCCTCCATGCTTTAAACTCACATTAAAGAGAGTGGTTAGAGGAGGGTTCTTATTTTAAAAGGTAGTCATTAACCAAATCATGCAGTGATGACAATTTTGGCTGTAAAACTGAAAATACAGTTTAATTATCTCGGCTAATTGAGGGCCAAATTCTGCCATTCTGCTTACCTTGAAAAGTACCAGACTCCACAAGCAGTCCCATTCGTTGCAAGGAGACTTCTTACCAAATAAGGTACTGGACTATAGAGTATAAATGTTAAATAATGTGCAATATTAATATTATTAATAAGGGTATTAGAATCTACTTTTCTTTTCGTAGCTCACTACCTTGTCAGAGGAAAATGACATCTAGCAAATTCTTCCACCTTGCAGAACCCAAAGGGTGCACTTGACTCTGGAGTAGTCTGCTCTGGAAATGTGAAAGTGACTTATCTGATAGATCTAGGTGTGTTTGTCATGCTTGGCCAAAACTACTGTTTTCCGAGCTACAACAAAGAATGGATATATAAAAAGGTGAAGTAATGCTGAACTCCTGTATTTATAACTTCTGATAATGCTTATGACACACATTTGCTGTGAGTACTCAGTAGTGAAACTGAACTCCACTTCTGTTTTACACAAGTTCGAAAGGCAGTTGCCTGCATGCAACTCATTGTACCATAATAAGTTTTAAAAACAACCCACCAAAAACCCTTCAAAACTTTAAAAATCATGCTGTGATGCTTTGGATCCTCTGAGATGCAAAGTACCCTTGATTAGCACTGGTCGGGAATTTACTGGTGAACTTTATTTTGTTGGAAAATGCTGGTTCATTGAAACTGAAACTGTACGTGGGAAAGGGTCAGTTTTGATGAATTTCTTGATTTGATTTGTTAAAAGGTTTTGAAATTGCAAAAAAAATCTTTTGACATATATGAAAAAAAAAGTTTAATTTCCCAGTTCTGAATGATTTTTCATTTTGAAATTTTAGTTTAAAAAAATAAAGTTGAAATAGAAAAAAAACCCTTTTGATTGGCTGAGTCCAAAAAAAAAAAAAGAAAAAAGACTGGTTTGTGAAATTTTTGAGATTTTGACTTTTTGTCCTGATTCGGGGCAGGAAAAAATGTTCAAAAGCTCAATTTTTCATGGGATAGGAAAAATGCTTCCGACTCAGCACTGTGCAGGATTGGGCCTTTAGCAGACAGGAAAAATGCTTCTGACTCAGTACTGTGCAGGATTGGGCCTTTATGTAATTTTGTGATTGACCAGTAGATGGCACTGTTTTTATAATTACAGTGATAACATACAAAGGTGGACTGAACAGAGCTTCTAATTCATAAGCCATAGTGGCAGCATCAGAATAATACATCTTTCCATTTCCTAACAAAAGGCCATTTATAACACTGACCCTGGAGAGTCTATTATTTTGCTTTGTTTTTATTTTGAAAATTCAATTGCACCATGACTTTTAAGTACAGAAAAGCTTTGGAAAGGAAATGAAGATATTGTCACACTGCTGTGTCCAAAAAAAAAAAAAAAAAAAAAAAAAAAGAGCTTTCTTCTTTGGCCTTTTAAAGCCATAAAGAGATTGTGAAGGGAGTGGTAGTGGGGAGACTACTTTCTTCTGTTACCATGGTAATGGGTTTAATAAGCAGGCCTGACACTGGTAATCCTACCGCAACTGTGTCTGAATTGCCATTTAATGTGAGCTGTAAAATGAGCTGTTTTTCACAGATGTAAATGAATCCTTTGCTTTAGTGGTGCTTGGGTGTACCAGCGTTACCAGCTTTGTCATTCCATTGTTGCTCCAGATCAGAACCTTGTTTTTTTTTTTTTTTTTTTTTGGCAGATCATCTTTCGTTCCATGTTTCAGATGCCGCAACAGCTGCATGGGACCAAGCCCCTAAAATAAAGTAGCATAATAGCTTCTGTTTTAACAGCCACCAGTAATAACTTCTCATTAGAACAATTGTCAAATTGCTTCTGCATCTCTAATTACTTTTTTTAACCCAAATTTGATTCACGAATTATACTAACTGAAACAATCTTTCTCTGCAAAAGTCTTGCCTCTTTGTGGCAACATGGATAAAGAGGAAAACCGTAGGTTTCTACTCATTTACCTACTGCTTATACAGCTGGTTTTGTTTGCTTTCTTGTTTAAACACCGCAAAGCTAATATAAAACACATGACATTGATTGTTGCGGTAAAAATAGGCTTTTTTTTAACTGAAAGTAAAGATGATGACTGAAATACATGTTTAAGTGTATTTTTAAATGTCCAGGGACTGTAAACAGTATCTTGCAAAATGTTTTTGTATTATTATTTTCAGTAGTATCTTTCATATGATCCCAAAATGCTTTATTGGGTTAAACAATAGTAATAGAATTAAATAATAAATGGTAGCAGAGGAAGAGTGAAATTAAGAGGTATAGAAGAGAGGGGAAATTATATGATCATAGCTGAGAACAGAGTTGATGGTGTAGGGAGATATGGAAAGGCTGTTCCACATGACAAGAACAGCAGAAGAGAAGGCTCTCCCACCATCAGTTGAGAGATTACATGAGGGGACAGGAAGAAGGCTGCGGACAGAAACCGAGACACCAGGTCAGCGGGGTAGTCTGCAAGCAAGTCTATGGAAGGTTTAAACACCAAGGATGGCAATTTTGAGCGGAGTCCTGAAATGCACATGAAGGCAGTGGAGTTGGAATGGTATTGGTGTGGCCATGCTGCTTTGTAAGGGTTGGAAACTTGATTTTTTTTCCCCCCAATGCTTTAATTCCTCATAACCTTTCGGCCACTTGTTTTAACTTGGATTAACATAGCATTTTTTTTTTAAATCTCATTAGGGCTTTGTTCAGTACAGAGAAAGAGAGGTGAATGTTTATACTCAGCTTAGTTTGTTTAGTAGGAAGTTTCTCTGCTGTTTTTATGGGTGCATGGTGTATTGAGCAGGTTCTGCAGAACTTTGGGATTGTGCTTTCAGGTCACATTTTGAGCATACATCTGACTATTTGGACACCAGGAATTAAACTGGTCAAGTTCCTTCTCTGTGTGTGGATTTATACCTGAGTTGTTATGCACACTAACACCATTAATCTTGGTTTTGTGTATTACTTATTGTGTTTAGTTTTTTTATTGTTTAAATCTTGTGATGCAAGAGTTACTTGTGTGAGTATGTATGCACCTTGATTTTTTTAATGAAAGTTAACTGTATGCAGTGTTAGTCACAAACACATAATGTATATATTTTTTAATTCCACAAGAGAGGAATGGAGCTAATGCCAGAGAATGTGATGTTCATAGAATCATAGACTTTAAGGTCAGATCATGTGGGGACAGTTGTGTCCTGAACACCGTGAAGCTGTTGCAGAGCCTGACTGTGAAGTCCGTAGACACTCCCTAAATCTTTCATGCTCTGTGTTGATAGATGTCTTTTGGTATTTATGGTAAAAGCTATTCACATTTTGAATTACCGTACTTTAAAAACAATAAAGGTAAAAAGTCGTGTCAGTGTCTCAGTTGAAGGGTTCATTTTTATTACTTTTTCTAAAACATGTATTGGACTGAAAACGTAAGGCCTTTTTGTTTGTTTATTTTTTCAAATGCACGACTAAGGGCTTGTCTACACTGGCAATTTGCAGCGCTGCAACTTTTTCGCTCACCCCCCTGAGCACAGCAAGTTTCAGCGCTGTAAAGTGCCAGTGTAGACCGTGCATAAGCGCTGGGAGCTGTGCCACTCTGCCGCGACCACAAATGCCACATTAAAGCGCTGCCACTGTAGACTAGCCCTTAGTGTGAACATCTTGGGAATTAAACTAGTGCCCCAGAAAGAGGTAAGGTCTGCATACAGGTCTGGGAGCCAGTAACTGCTGTATTCTAATCCTAGCTCTAACACTGACTCCTTGCGTAGTGTTGAAAATTATGTTAACTTTTCCTGCTGTGGATCAAGTTATCCATTTGTAAAATCAGGATAATAATTCCTGCATGGCAAAGATGTTGTAAAGATTAGCTAATGTTTATACAGCTCTTTGACAAAGAAAAATGCATAATGTAAGTGCTGAATTTTATTTCTATCATATAAGCGATAAGTATTGTTATTTCTCGCTATGTGACTAAGTGTTCCGTGCACCATTTTATTTACCTGACTCAGTTGCATGGAGTTGGTGTTTTGCAGACTTTTTAAATAAAGTAGAATCTTACTTTAAATTAAAAAAAAAAAATACAAAACACATTAAGCCAACCACCCTTAAAATAGAATCACTGTCAAAATAGGGCAACATTTAGCAATGCTGTGGGGAACTGTACCATTAAGAGGCTCTAGCAAAAGCTAATTGGGAATGATTATGTTATGTTATACAGGGGTTCATAGCTTGCAATGCTGATCAGTTAGAACTTAGACATTGAATGAAGCGGACTTCTGTCAGTCTGCTGGCTCTGAATAATCGCTGAATACCACGTATACATTTTTAAAGTACCCCCTTTCCTTTAAAATGTTGCTGTTGTGCATGCACCAATAGTTAACTTCTAGTGGCATTTTGACTTACGCTGTTGTCATGTTTTGGGGATACTCAGACCAGTAAGGGGTTCTGTCACTGCCTGCCCCTGTAACTTTGGGTGACTTAATGGTGTGCTTTTATGGCTCAGAGCCCTGACACCAATAGCCAGCCTAAAAACATAAAGGTCTCCCCGTGGCTTCCACCAGCCTATTTACTCCTTGGAGGGTGACCTCAGTAGCCCTTCCAGTCCCGAGTCTTCCTGAATCCATCTATCCTGAGTTCTTAACTATCAGATACTTCGACTTTCCCCCTCTCCTTCATCATCCTTGAAGGAGTAAAACCTGCCCAGTTATTGGTTCACTTTGTCGCAGACACTCCACACAGTTTGCATGCTAGAAACCTGCTTGTGATAAAAATAAACAAAATGTTTATTTAATAGGAAAGATGAAATAATAAGGGGAAGCAAACACATACAAGTTACACAGAAAATAAAGATAAAGCTGTGACTTCAGGCTTCACACTTCTATATATTAGACAAGTTACCTATTGCCTCTGAACAGTTTTCCCAGCATGCCCCCATCCTAGAGGGGATCCAGCGGTTCACGGACAGCACCCTGCCTAGATGCTGGCCCTTAGTACCTGGATGTCCATCATGCCAAACCCCTTCTCTTTTAAGGGCTTGCAGTTTTTCTTTCTCTCAGGGTTGTGCCGCTGTAGCGCTTCAGTGTAGACAGTACCTCCGCCGACTGGAGGGGGTCTGTCAGCATAGGCAATCCAACTCTTTGAGAGGTGGTAGCTAGTTTGACAGAAGAATTCCTAGTGTTGTGTGTACAGGGACTTAGGTTAACAACGCCATTTGGAGGTGTGAATTTTTCACACTCCTGACTGATTTAGTTTAAGCCAACCTAATTTTCTTGTGTAGACCAGACCTTTAGTCTATGGTGGTTCATTGTGGGGAAAATTCCCTCCTCTCTTAGTTTTCCTGAACTTGGGGTATATCTACACTGTAATTAAAAACCTGAGGCTGGCTCATGCCAGCTGACTTGGGCTAAGGGGCTCGGGCTAAGGGGCTCTTTAATTGCAGTGTAGACTTCCAGGCGTGGGCTGCAGTCTGAGCTCTGGGACCCTCCCACCATGCATGCTCCTAGAGCCTGGGCTCCAGTCTGACTCTGGAAGTCTACATTGCAGTTAAGAAGCCCTGAAATGGGAACTGGAGTCAGCTGGCCTGGCCAGCTGCAGGCTTTTAATTGCCCTGTAGACATACTCGGGGCTTTTCTTTTCAGTTTCAAGTTGTTTCAATGTTTTCCCATTAACTCTAAGGGGTCGGCAACCTACAGCACGTGTGCCGATTTTGCCTGGCACGTGGCTGCCAGCCAGGGTCCCGCCGCCGGCCCCGCTCAGCCTGCTGCCGGATGAGTGAACGGAACCCCAGGCCAGCAGGAGGCTGAGCGGGGCCGGCGGCCGGGACCCCAGACCAGTGGCAGGCGCGCCCCCCGGCTCCCCTCTCACCGCGCTCGGGTTCTGCGGCTCCTAGAAGTGTGAGCCGCTGGGGTGTGGGGCCCTGAGCCTGCTCCGGGAGGAGCCATGGCTCACACTCCCAGGAGCCGCAGAGCCCGAGCGCAGCAAGGGGGAAGCAGGGGGGCGCACGGGAAACACCACCCGCATGCATCCGCTGCAGGAGCCCCCGGGGGGTGGGGGGGGGGACCAGGCCGCAGCCCAGGCAGGCGCACCGCCCGGCTCCCCTCTCACCGTGCTCGGGTTCTGCGGCTCCCGAGAGTGTGAGCCGCCGCCCCTGCCCCTCCTGGAGCTTCCCCCCCTCCCGCAGCCTCAGCACTCTGCGAGGGAGGGGCTGTGCGCGTGGCAGCCTGGCAGCGTGTTTTGCCTCCACGTGGAGCCAGCATCTGACCGGCATGGGCATGGTAAGGGGAGTCCTGGGGGGGCAGTCAGGGAGCAGGGGGAGGGTTGGAAGGGTCAGGAGTTCTGGGGGTCCTGTCAGGGGGCAGGGAGTGGTTGGATGGGACGTGAGAGTCCCGGGGGTCTGTCTGGGGGTGGGGATGTGGATAAGGGTCGGGGCAGTCAGGGGACAGGTAGGGGGTAGGGTCCTGGGGGGCAGTTAGGGTGGGGGGGGGTCTCAGGAGGGGGCAGTCAGGGGACAAGGAACAGAGAGGCTTACGTAGGGGGTGGGGTTCTGGGGGGCAGCTAGGGGCAGGGGTCCCAGGAGGGGACAGTCAGGGGACAAGGAGCAGGGGGGATTGGGGGTTCTGAGGGGGGCAGTCAGGGGGTGGGAAGTGGGAGGGAGTGGATGGGGGCGGGGCTCTTTTCCCCCCCGGCCTCTCTTTTGATTGTTGAAATATGGTAACCCTAGGCGAGGGGGGAGCCGGGGGGCGCATGGGGGCATTTTAATGTGTATTACCGGCATGCAAAACTTAAATTAGAGTGAATAAATGAAGACTCGGCACACCACTTCTGAAAGGTTGCTGACCCCTGCCGTAATGGTTCACAACTGTCTTTTCCTGGCTGGACAATGGATGGGTACTTGAAGTACTTGAACAGTGAGGGTGGGAGGAGACCTTTCCCTGCTGTGAGGTGTACTTGCAATTGTAGTACTGGTCAGGAGCATAATATTCTATACATATTTCATAATGACCATCCAGTTCAGAATATTACAGTCTTTCCTAAAAGATCTTACTTGGCATATTTTTATACACAGTAACACTGTGTAAAATCAGTTGAATCCAACTGCTTATTCTTTGGAATCTAGATCCCCTGTTCTACCCTTGGGGTGTTTGGACACTCTCACCGGTCACAGCTGTGCATGATGTTAGCATAATAAAGGTGTAGAAGTTGTATGGATATGTCTTGTACTATCCAAAGGATCTACATAGCATACATGATGATGATAGAATTTCTTATTTAATGCACTCAAAGATAAATTGTCAACAGGTCTGAAGGTGATGTGGATCCAATGTATCAGTGAGAATTAGCTGTAATTTGTGTTTATAATACTCTGTGTGTGTCTATAATATATATAGAATATGTATTCTGTACCCACACTCTGTGTTATAATACATGTGATATTCAGCATCACTCACTGTTTTGAGATCTTGGGAATGCCTAGACACAACAGGGTGGTTTTATCTTAACACTTAGGGTATGTCGACACAGCCTTTAACGTGGTTGTGTAGTTGCGGCTCCAGTGCTGGGAGAGAACCCAGAGCTCTCCCAGTGCTGTAATAAAACCACCTCCGCGAGGGGAATAGCTACCAGCGCTGGAGCACTGTTCTACACTGCCACGTTACTGCGCTGAAACTTGCATCACTCAGGGGTGTGTTTTTTCACACCCCTGAGCGAAAAAAGTTTCAGCGCTGTAAGTGGCAGTGTAGACAAGGCCTAAATGTCCACACTCTTGTGATTCTGTCAGCCCCTGACAGTTGTATGTGAAATGTAATCAGTTTTCTCCCTAATTGTTAGGAACAAAGCTTGAAAATAAGGAAATGGTTAAAAATAGAGTAATAGAAAGCTGGCTATCAAGACCTTGAATGCAGTGACAAGTTAATAACCTATTTTACTAGTAGTTAAATTATTTAAAAACAGGTAATGCAGGAAATAAGTGCTATTTTTTGGGTCTGTGTGTAAATGACAGTTCAGGGTTGCAAAGGAATTGACAGCTTTCTTTAAAAAAAGAAAAATAATATGAAAGCTGCAGTGGAACAGTAAGAATTTTATTTGGGGGCTGCTTTTGAAGATATAACGTGAAATCCTGGCCCCTTTGAAGTCAATGGGAGTTTTGCTATTGACTTCAATGGAGCCAAGATTTCACCCACAGTGTATTATCAGACAATGTACAAGATTTATTTTTTCTTTTTATTAAGAGTTTCAAACTAAGAATTGGCAGTGGGGGAGAGTTTGCAATATACTAGAAATGAGTTATCACACAGAAAGAATGAAACTGCGGTTTCTTTTTAAGTCTTCGTGATTTTGTATTTGCAAGTAACTCAGAATTTAATGACCATAACTTCTAGCACATGCATATTAGAAGCGTGGACGTTCAGGAGTCACAGAAAAAAAAGGTTTAGTCTTTACTTAAAGATTAGGTGCAGACATTAATTCCTACCACATGGTAAATATACTCTTTAAAACAGGATTTCAGTACTGATCCCATTATCGTGTATTAGCATTACTGCAGGGGCACACATTTGAAAACATGGCTAATTGAACATGTCTGGTCTAGAGAAGTACATGTTAAATGCTATTGGGTCTTATGACCAATAAGTTATCCTGTTTGATTTTATTAAGAGTTTGGAACATGGAAATCTTTTGGTTTCTACCACCCACTCTTGTATTTGTAGTGTGGGTTTTTGGGCCTGCCCAAAGTGGCTTCTGCATATCAGCAGGGGAGCAAGAAAAGCCTTATAATATACATAAATACTTACATAACATTAGTGTACATTTGCATGTAAGCAATTGCTGTAGTTGTCACAAGGATGTTCTGTGATGGTGAATGGGAGGGGATGTGATCCAAGGCAATTGTGAATGGGGAGTTGGGGAGGTGGTCCATGAAATAATCTGTTTATTTAGATGTCATCTGCACTATGGAAAAAAGCTTGACAATCATAAGATTATTTTAAAACACTCTGATTCCTCCTTCCCCCTTCTCCCTCCAGTCCTACCAAAAATACAAAGTAAATCTGTAAAATCAACTAATGGAAAATGTTTGCTCCAAGTGGGGATCATCCTACTCGATGATTTGTTGTGTCTCTCCCCCTCCCTTCCCTGGAATTTTGAATGTGTTGGAAAACCACTCTATAATTACATCTGGTACCACAGAAGTATTTCCTAAGATCTTAACCCAGTTCAGCTAATATGGAGGACAAGGAAGATTACCATTATACCTGCACTAGTGTATGCATATGCACAGAAATAGAGGGAGTGATAGTATCAAGACTGATGCAGCTACAAATATGTAGGTCCCATTATTTAAAATGCTAATCACAGGTATCACAATGTTTAGGAGAGGTAGCATGGACTAGTAGAATGAATCTGAGGTTACTAACTGGGAATACACCTCTACCCTGATATAACGCGACCCGATATAACACAAATTCGGATATAACGTGGTAAAGCAGTGCTCCAGGGGGGCGGGGCTGCGCACTCCGGTGGATCAAAGCAAGTTCGATATAACGCAGTAAGATTTTTTGGCTCCCGAGGACAGCGTAATATCGGGGTAGAGGTGTATTTGAATTCTAATCCTGGCTTTTCCACTTAAAGCGTGGACAAATTACTAAACCTCTGTGAGGTTGTTTGTCTTCATCTTTAAATATGGATAATACCTACCTCACAGGGGTGTTACAAAGATTCATTAATTTGTTTGTATAGCGCTTATAAAATGCTAAGTGATATATATCCGATTTTATTTATTTATTCACTATAAATATAGCCACAGACTAAACTGAGAGTTATTTCCTACAATTTTTGTATCAAATATTAGGATTCATATTTTAAAATCTGATATCCTTGCTCCTGTCCACATATGTAAAATCCAAACATTTACTTTCTTTTTTTCCTTTTCTTTAACCTGCATGCAGAAATAATTTAAATGTCCTTAATCAAGACAGATTCCTTTCAGGTTATGATTCTGTAGCTGTTCATGTTGCAATGATCCTACTAAGTTAGCCTTGAATAAACTTCTAAGATATGACCATCTGTGTGTGTCCATAGTACCTGTTATTTAGAGGGTGACATATAATCTGGGATAAAGCTTAAGAGAAGCAGCAGACTTTAGTGAGAGCACCAAGGAACAAGTTTGAAATCTGTTGCAGATGGATCTGCTTCACAGCTTTGTGCTGCTGATATTTTTGTGTTTCTTTGCTGCAAGAATCAGGCTGAGAGTAAAAAAATATTGCGGTGTCCAGCACCTAAAAAGTCATCTGCTTAGTCAGATTATTTTTTAAGGATTATAAAATCCAGTTCAAAACAGCTCACAAATTAAATAGTTTTGCTTACTTAACTGAGGAGGAGAGCAAAATCTTTGTCCTCCATAATCTTTACCTCTGTCCATTTGAAAGGTTATGGACAGGCCACTCCTTCTGCTCCAATCTAGCCATTGGGAATACTAAGGACATCCTTTGGAGCAGCATCTTACAATGATTGCTTATGTGCACTGCCTGCCGTCAGACCCGATGGTTGGGTGTTTGCACAGAAGCAAGTGGCAGGCCAACCATAATGATGATGAAGAGGAACTTATCCCACTGTATTCAAACAAAATGGGGAATAGTCACATCAAACTTCATGGGCGCCTCAAGAAAAAGTTAATGAACAGAGAAGACAATTCCTACTGGCCAAGTAAGAATGGATTATGTCCTTTTAGTTAATGATTTGAGTTTCTTAGTATTATGTTCTCTCATAATCATAATTATTTGGAAAAAATAAATATGTGATGGAATCAAGTCCTTTTAAACAAAAAATATTGGTTAAATTCAGTAAGTGAATCAGATTCATACTTGTCTAAGTGGATAAAGTGTCATTGTTTTTTTGTAGGATAGTGTGATTAGCAAATGAATCTCGTTTACAACAAATGTACTGTTTCAAGTAATATTAAACGATGGGCAGTGCTTTTTGCTATGTAACTGATAAGTGAAGATGCTGTGGTGTTGTCTTTATGCTGTGATGTGACCATGTTTGAGAGCTCTCAGGAACCTGCGTCAGTTTAATTATTCAGGGTTTTTTTTTTTAGCAAAACAGTGTTTTGTATTGATGGAATGTTGCCATATTACTTACATTTTAAAGAACCAGAGAAGCAATTAATATTCAAAGCAGAAGATAAAAATTAAACCAAAGGAAAAGGTAGATTTGCTTCATAGATGTTAAATCTTCCATTTAGATGAAAACTGCTATTGGTGCAATAGATGAGTACTTTAAGAAAAGCCCTTTATGTCTAAGGTTTTTTGGTTCTGCATGTGAGGAGAAGAATTCATGAGTCATAATTAATCTTTTTTTGGAAAGGTCAGGTTCCATTAGTAAATAGAGATTGAGATAGAAGACAGAGGGGAAAGAATCTATAATGGTAAAGCTCAACTGGCTGTTGTTAACATCATTGCTTGCCTCCCCTTTTCTCTGTCCATCCAAGCAAAGGCACCCAGCTGTTCATGGAGTGGTTGTTCAGAAAAGTGTATGAGCAAAATGTGCACAAGGCAAGGAAAACATCCCTTGCAAAAACCTGCTGGGCTTAATGGCACTAGGCTTTGTTTGGAAAAAGTGAATTAATTCATTTGCAGCTGTATTGATTTTCTTTTCCTCTTTGCTCTCAAGCTGATCTTCTGATGATGTCTATTTATCACCAACAATTGAAAAACACTACCTAGCCATACAATACTAATTCTGATAAGTGAAATTAGACATAGCTCTAGTTTGCTACATTCTAGCATTCTTCCGTCTAGTGCCAAGCATGCTTCCGCTGGTGTTCTGTGCCAAGAAGGGAATGATCTCAACCTGTTATTGAATAGATATCCTTGCCCTGTTTAAAGAAGAAATAATTTCTCAAAATGTAACTGAAGAAACATAACCTAGAGGGTCCTGCTGAGCAGTTCTTCCGCGGAGTTTTGTATCTAAGAGCACAAGGGCAGCTCTGGTTTAGTCAAAGGAAAAAAGAAAAAGAATGACAGCAAAATTATATGAAATATTTATAATATATGTGTATTGGGGAAAATGCTGAGTTATTTCGTATAAAAAGAAATCTGATAATGTTGTTGCTAATCTGTCTCCTGCTATAACATTTTAGGAAACAGACCCACTGATGGAGCTCGTGGAAGCATAAATGCAGTTTTATCAATACAGATTTATAGTTGGTTTGTTTTATTAGAATTTCTAGTTTGGTACAAAGGACCCTTTGCAGACAATTTTTTGTCTTTTAATATCTGATTCTGGTGTTAGTTGCCACCTCTGAACTACTCAGGATAACTTAGCATGTTACAAAGTACAGAGCTGGTCCCTTAGCAATGACCTTTTGGTTTGTTTCAGTTTTAATTACGTTCACGGTATGTAGAATAGCTGTTCTGTTTGAACCTGCTTCTTCAGACTATGAAGTTAAGATTAAGAAAAATAGAGCACTCAGAAATCCTGCAGAGAGCTTTTCACTCCTTTCTCTTTGTGCTGCATATGTGGAAGGAATTCTCTCTCTCTCTCTCTCTCTCTCTCTCGCTCTTCCCCTTCCCTCCCTCCCCACCCCCCCTCCATCCTGTTGTGTCTTAATAATGAAATTCTCCTGCAAGGGAGAGGAGGTGGAGGTGGAGCAGGAAGGAAGATAAGAGGTGAACCAATTGTGGAAGCTATTAGTTACTACAGTAGTTAAAAGTATATGTTAAATGTGCATTGGTGATCTTAGTTCCTTTTTCAAATAAGCATTTGAAATCATTCCATCTACTTAAATTTAGCAAGTGTTTTGGTCTCTCTTTTCATTCATATTTGGATATTTGTGATTCATCTACCAATGTGATATATGCCATCATGTGCCAGCAATGCCCCTCTGCCATGTACATTGGCCAAACCGAACAGTCTCTACGCAAAAGAATTAATGGACACAAATCTGACATCAGGAATCATAATACTCAAAAACCAGTGGGAGAACACGTTAACCTGTCTGGCCATTCTATGACAGACCTGCGGGTGGCTATCTTAAAACAGAAAAACTTCAAAAACAGACTCCAACGAGAGACTGCTGAGCTGGAATTGATATGCAAACTAGACACAATCAACACAGGATTAAATAAAGACTGGGAATGGCTGAGCCATTACAAACATTGAATCTATCTCCCCTTGTAAGTATTTTCACACTTGCTTCTTATCAAACTGTCTGTACTGGGCTATCTTGATTATCACTTCAAAAGTTTTTTTCCCTCTTACTTAATTGGCCTCTCAGAGTTGGTAAGACAACTCCCACCTGTTCATGCTCTCTGTATGTGTGTGTATATATATCTCCTCAATATATGTTTCACTCTATATGCATCCGAAGAAGTGGGTTGTAGCCCACGAAAGCTTATGCTCGAATAAATTTGTTAGTCCCTAAGGTGCCACAAGTACTCCTGTTCTTATTGTGAGGCTGTATTTGACTCACTAACTAATACAATTGGATTAGTGCTTAATGAACTCTGAACCAGGAATTAAAATCATATAAATGTTAAAGCATTACATGGTTGTGACTGAGAGATGCATAGTTGTGAAAATAAGACATTAGGAAGCTTCAGCCATCAGCTCATCTATTCTCTAATTCAGTTTCTGAGTATGATGTGCAGGTTTCTCCAAGAGAACTGTTTATGCTTTTTTGTGTCAGGTTTCAGAGTAGCAGCTTTTTTGTGTGATGCCCTACTGCACTAGTCTTCACAAGATGTATGCATTCTGGAGGGACTCAGGAACGGTTTTTTTTCCTGCCATCTCTCCACCCCCATTTCCTCATGTAAGACAATAAAAGAGCATACAGACCAATCATAATTAAGGCATAAGTTGCAAGCACTATGAAGAACAAGCGTAAACCACCCCCATTGGACAAGTACTGAATGTTTAACCTTTAGATAGTAGAGTTTGTTTTATTTTTAAATTTGTTAATGTTTATTTTAAGGAACAAAAGTGTTTAAGAGCTGAAGGAATTTCTGGGAACAGGTAGTGATAGCCGCAGAGCACAGTACGTGCTTATTGGCTGGGTTTTATCTCTGTTGATAAAAGTCTCCCATTGGGGTCCTTATCAAGCGGAATGAGAACAGCATTTCAGGTGGTTTCACAGCACTGATTTACCCTGCTGAAAAGGCACTCCATAATACTGAGGTTGTTTTAAAGCACAATGTGGTCAAATTACTGAACTTTCTCACAAGTTAACGGGCCACCCTTATTTGAGGGGTGGGGAAGTACTCTGCATTCTGCGGTAATAATCCCAAACACTAGAGTTTAAGTAATATGACTTTACTATTTTGTAGTGTAAATAACTATAGTATATTTAAATTTGACATTGTAAAATGAGGGTTCTATGTTGCTAGCCTTGCCTTGGTCCAGTGTCCATGACTCTGTTCCTCTGCCGTCATTACTGACCCATTTCTTATAAGTAATCAGGGTATTGAAATCAAGCAGAGTCCAGGAATAGGAATCACGCGTCTTTCAATAATCTTCCTTCTCTCAAGAAAAAACAACAAACCAGTAGGTCAGCAAAGCAACAGTGACAGAGACATCCTTACTTATCCATGATTATAAACAAACCCATCAGCCTAGATTGGTTGCTGATTGGTTTCCCAAGAGAGAAGTTAGGTTGAAACAGCGTCTTATCCCTGAATTGACAGGTTGTCAGGAATGGAACGGGTTTGTGTGTTTATTACTGAGTTAACTGAACAGTTTCATCTGTTTTTTGAGACAGCTGAGTATACTGGGAGGGAGGTGTAGTATTTTCTTGTTTGGGGAGTGTGTTTTTAGGAGTGTTAGATTATGTTTGACATTGGTAGCTGCTGCTAAGAAACTTCTCAGAGTTTTTATTACCTAGTAGCAACATGAGATGGAAAATGTTTTCTTTTTGTATTGTTACACCTTCTGAAGACACCAAGGGTCCAATCTTAGGTATCAGGTGCTTTTTGTTAGTTTTTTGTTTTTGTTTTTTGCATCTACCTGTATAATAATGTAGTCTGCTATTCAGAAAATGTCTGTGAGAGAGTAAGGCCTTGTCTACACTACAAAGTTTTGTCCGCAAAAGTTATGTCACTTTAATTAAAGTGCTTTAATTAAACCACTGTTGCATGTCCGCACTAGCTCCTTGTATCAGCAGAGTGCATTCACACTAACAGCTCTTGCATCGACACAGAGAGCAGTGCACTGTGGTACCTATCCCACAGGGTAACTGGCCACAGGGTGATTTAGGAAGGGTTTGCAATGCCTCATGGGGCAGGTACAGCGTCACATGGGGCAGGTATCTCAGTCCCATGGTTCCAGGGGCATCCTTGTAGATTGTCCACCGCTTTCTCAACTGAAGTGAGGGGGCATGAGGGAGGAGACGAGAGTGGTGTGTCTGGGGTAGGGGAGACAGCAAGCTGACTGACCTATCCTGAGGAAGGGGGAGGAGGATACCCTGCAAGACAACAGCCCCCCATCTCTACTCTGCACAGCAGTCTCTCCTGAAGCAGCCTGCTCTGCGTGCCTGCAGAACAGGAGCATTCCACCTTAATGATTTGCTCTTTGTTTCCCAAATAGAGCAGCACACTCAGCTGTCAGATACTTCCCTGGACTTTGAAAGGTGATGGGCGCATGCCTGCAGGGCAGCCGAGATCAAAACAATAAACAGAGTGGTCAGGGCAGGCATTGTGGGATACTGGCGGAAGCCAGTTCTGTCGACAAAACGAACAGCAGTGTCTACACTGACCCTTTGTCACTTTAACTCTGCGGCAAAAGGCTTTATGCCTCTCGTTGAGGTGGTTTTATTTTGTTGGCAAAACAGCAGAGTTTTGCCACCAAAAGTAGCTTTGTAGTGTGTACACCTCCCCTGTTTTGTCGGCAAAAGTTTTGCTGACAAAACTTTGTAGTGTAGACAAGGCCTTAGTGTAAAGAACATGACTAATTAAACTAAGTTATAAACTAATGGAGCCTTCAGAACAAAGTCTGGCTTTCTTATTGTTAACTGCATGTAAATGTCTTTCTCTCTCCTTACTGTTTCTTTCTAGTGTGTCCATCACTGTAGGAACTAAAATTTCCCAATTATTAGTAATTATTTAAGCAAATGCCAGAGTAACCCAGTGATTTGCTCGGGGGTGGGGGGGAGGGATAGCTCAGTGGTTTGAGCATTGGCCTGCTAAACCCAGGGTTGTGAGTTCAATCCTTGAGGGGGCCAGTTAGGGATCTGGGGTAAAAATCTTTCTGGGGATTGGTCCTGCTTTGAGCAGGGGGTTGGACTAGATGACCTTCTAAGGTCCCTTCCAACCCTGATATTCTATGATTTACCCATGACAATGAAGGGTCCAGTCTTTGCTTGACACAGCTAGTTGTGGAGACAAAGGTGGCTGTAAGTTACCTTTATGGCTCTCCCATTTCTGGGTGTAGCTGAGTGTTGAACTGGCCTTTGTTCAAGTTAGAGCAGTCACCAGATTTCTCTAATTTATGCCACTTAAAACAGTCCCTCAGGTACCATCCTATCAGCTGGGGAATCAGCAATGTGCATTGTTCTCCAGCCCTACTCCTATCCTGCTTTCGCCCCTTACACCTATTCCTGGATGGACTCGACATATCATCAGCTCTTGGGTGTGAGGAAGCCACTGGAAGGGTTGGTGCAATGACCCTTGCAGGACAAATTTAACCTTAAATATTTGCAATTGAAAAGTTAAGTTCTGTTCCTGTTCTTGATTTACTGTAAAGAATTTGGCCCAGATAGTAGGATTAATACCCTAATTGTCAAACTTTGAAAAATTATCAGTAGGGGCAGTTGGGGAAGAAAACTGAGACCAATTCTGAATGCTCTTGAAACGTACTGAATAAAGACTACTTACTTTATGATGGAATGCTGGCAAAGTGGTAAATGTACTGAAAAGCGAATAGAGAGGCCTACTTGTGGTCAAGCAAGGCAAATGTGCTGAAGGGAGAACATTTTAACAGCCAGGCTGTTAAATCAAGTGCTAGGTATAAACAGAATAATACACGTTTTTGTTCATTGTAAGAATGAGATATTGCATTCTCTGAAAGTTCTGTTATACAGGATGCAGTCTGTGGCACTCATATGCTATAGAGAAGTGGAGGAGAGGTTTTGATAGCTCATTAACATCACTTGTGTGAATCTGAGGCATCTGAAAGAATGCAAAGTATAGACACATCTTTGTATAGGCTCTCTTGTAATTCGAGCAATGACTGTCTGCTTTAAGTAATCAGGTGGAGGAGCCTTACAAGTTCAAATCTGAAGTAAATGAGATATGAGATCTGTTGCAGAGGATGGTGGTTAGAGTTTAGGGTATGTAGTCACTGCAGTGACCGAATCTGATTAAACATCTTCAGATGCGTTTTTAATGCTGAATATAGTATATTCTCCAATCTTTACCATGCATTGCTCCATCCAATGTGTTGTAGTCAGCAAGTGTTTCTGTGCAGAGAGCAGTTGCTGTAATGTGAAAAAATTGGACTTAAATCAGATTAAGGCTGGAACACAATAAGCAGAACGTTAAAACTTCACCGGAAAAAGTACAAGCATTTTAATGACTCTCCTCATCAGTGGCAAACACCTAATTGAATCAGGCTTGCCAACAAAAATTGATTATGGCAGCATAATGTAAACCTATTTTATAATGTCATGGTTCAGAAAGATTGCTTCTCGAAGAGAGGTAGCTGGTTCCAGATGAAGTCATAAAAGGCAATCAGCTTGCAGTTGAGGTGCATTTTCTGCACTGTTGGTTTATGGTTAACTAGTTCTCTGATTGGACCAACTTCCGTTGGTGAGAGTGACAAGCTTTCGAGCTTACACAGGGATTGTCTCTCACATCAACAGTAGTTGGTCCAATAAAAGATATTCTTCCTTCCTGCCCAAGGTGGTCTCCCAGTTTCATATGGGCCAGGACATTTATCTGCCCGTCTTTTTTCCAAAGCCACATACGGCGGAGGAACATTGGCTGCATTCCCTAGATGTCAGGGCGCTAGCCATTCTGCAAATCAACCCAGCTGTTTGTCGCAGTGGCCGACAGAATGAAAGGTCGTATGATATCCGCTCAAAGACTTTCTTCTTGAATCACTGCCTGCATTCGCTGCTGCTATGAGCAGGCAAGGGTGCCGCCTCTGGCAAGAATAACTGTCCATTCAACCAGAGTGCAAGCCTTGTCGGCAGCTTTCCTGGCCGAAGTGCCTATCCAGGACATCTGTAAGGCGGTCACCTTGTCGTCCATCCACAAGTTCATGTCCCATTATGCGCTCTTCCAGTGTGCCCGGGACAATGCTGACTTCAGTAGAGCAGTACTGCAAGCCACGAGACCGTGAACTCCCAAGCCACTTCCGAGGAGACTGCTTGTGAGTCACCTAGAATGGAATCGACATGAGCAAGCACTCAAAGAAGAAAAAACAGATACCTAACTTTTCATAGCTGTTGTTCTTCGAGATGTGTTGCTCATGTCCATTCCATTACCCACCCTCCTACCGCTCTGTCAGAGTTGTTGGCAAGAAGGCACCGAGAGGGCGTAGGGCTGGCAGTGCCTGATATACCAGTGCGTGAGCGTGGCACTGAAGGGAGCATCGCAGCCAGCCCTACAGATACAGCTCAGGCAAAAGTCTCCGACGACTGTGCACGTGGGCGCACACGCACCTAGAATGGAATGGACATGAGCAACACAGCTCGAAGAACAATAGTTACGAAAAGGTAGGTAACCGTTTTTTACCTCACTCACCTTGTCTCTGTAATATCCTGGGACTGACTTGGCTACAACAATGCTGCCTAGTTCTCTGATGAAAGTGTCAATTTTCACACTCATGCATCCGACGAAGTGGGCATTCACCCATGAAAGCTTATGCTCCAATACATCTGTTAGTCTTAAAGGTGCCACAGGACTCTCTGTTGCAATTTTCACACTGGCCTTTTAAAAGCTCACTTTTCAACACAGCAATATTGGTGCCCAAGTATATGATCCCATTTTCTGGTAAAGTGTGTGTGTATCTCTCTCTCTCTCTCGCTAAGAGCTTTAGCATATTTGACAGTGTTGGTGGAGCAGAAATGAAGATTAGAGTAAGATTTTCTTTGCAGTTGATTAGGTTTTCTTGAAAACTGTTAGTAAAAGTGAAAATCTTAACATACCTTCTCTTTTTTCCCCCCTGAGTCCTTGTCCCTTCTGCCAGCTCTTCTCCCATATGTTATTCACCAGCACATATGTATTGGGAAGCTGCAAGCTCTAGGATGCCCACCTGGAAGGATGCAGTAGGACGGGTTCTCAAACTTCATTCCACCACAACCCCCTTCTGAAAACAAAAATTATTACACGATCACAGGAGGAGGGACTGAAGCCTGAGCCTGCCCGAGCCCTGCTGCCCTGGGCGGAGGGAGGGTTGGAGGTGGGGGTCAAAGCCGAAACCCAAGGGCTTCAGCCCCAGACCAGGGGCTTGTGACCTGAGCCCTCAGACGTCAGCTTTGGCCCCAGGCCCAAGCAAGTCTAAGCCAGCCCTGGCGACACCATTAAAATGGGGTCACGACCCACTTTGGGGTCCCAACCCACAGTTTGAGAACCACTGCAATAGGATATTGTCCTGAAAGCACTCTGGGTATAGTTTTCATCTAATCATACTGATGATTGATATATCTGGCACCTACTCTCAGGTATTTAGTCCCAATTGGATTTTGACATAATTTACATTGAATCAGAACATCAGGCTGATGGAGCACTGTACAATACATTGATCAAAAATATAAATATAAAATATAATATTCTACATGTAGTTTTCATGCTGATTGCATAACAAAATGAATTTTAAATGACTGCTTTTAAAAGTAGTTTTAGGATTAAAGTTGAAAAGTTTATTCTCTAGTATTGACCAGGACTAGCAGAATAAAATAGTTGGAAATATTTAGACTGATACTATGTAGATCATAGAAGATCCTCAGACTTTCTGCTTGTATTTAGATACAGGTCAAATCTGATCTTTCTCTGTCTCTCTTCCCCCCCCCCCCCCCCCAGTATCCAAAGTCTGCTCTGTTCCACTGCCTGTGATACTCTTTGCTACGTTGTTAGTTCCAGGATACAGCATCCTTGAATCAGATCAATTCTGTCATTAACTCACTGGGCAGCTGGTGCCAACATTTTTGAGGGAAATCAAACTTACCTTTCCCTTCTTTATGGATGGGGATTAATAATTCTGGTTTATTGATACTCCTTCAGTATTACTAAAGAATTATAATAGGATTGGTGACATTTAAGCACCACAGTGCTGTCAGTTCATCAGTAAACAAAAGTGGTCCATCTTAATTTGTCTAATTACCATCTGACATGTGGGCCAGCTGCCTCACTGAACAAAAGCAGTTGATCACACTATCTTATTAATTGCATATTAATTACTGCATTCATCTTAACCATATGGGAGATGTTGCTGAATGCATTGAAGGCTGTTTAATAGTAGGAAAGGGGAAAATGAAATAGTAATTGTATCTTCAGAGCATAAATCTCAAGGGTGCTGGTGTGTGCACACCATCCTAATATGATCCATGTGTTGTCCTTTTGCTCTTTCTGTTCTTTGACTCATACTGAAAATTCGGAAAGATTTGCACAGAAAGACAAGTGCTTATAATGAAGCATGTCTTGGTTGATGCCTGTATGCAGGTGAAAACCAAAACAAGTCGGTATTTTATTTGTATGAATGTCTGAGTGGTAATTTATTACAGCCATATCTCTTGTTCAGAGTTGTTAATTATAACCCTTATGTTACCTAGAAAAAGAAACCTGGCATATGATTCTGTTTGTGTGTCTGTCTGGTCTCTCTCTGGTTCTTATACTTATTTTAATTTATGAGACAAGGATCTGGGTGGGATTGTTTGGGAAGGGAGTGGTGATATTAGTTAGAGATTAGACACAAAGAAATAAAAAACTATGTGAAGTTCAAGGTTTTATACATTTTTGCTACAGACTTGTGTACCTCTCATGCAAAAAGGACAGTTTCTGAGTAAAATTGGACCTATTTCTGAACATAAATGCATTGCCGCCCTTTTTTTAAAAGTTGAAGATGGCTTTTGCATCGGACACATTGAACGTTTTCATTTTTGCATGTTTTCTGTGGGAGTATAGCCATCTCTGCAAATCTGAAAATGAAATTTACTGAGAGACAAATAGTGGAGAAAAATGGAACACTGAGAATTTCTGTGCTCAAAATTCCACACAGCAAATATGTTGATTGCTGCATGTGTTGAGTGTCAACCCATCTTTCACGATGATGAAATCTGTCACTCTTGGAGGCAAGACACTGAAATGCTTGCCTGTATTTATTTTTTCATGCATTGTGAATGCACCTGCTGCCATTGGAAAACACTCAGTTGTCTTAAGGCAGACAGAAAATATAGGTTATGAGTACACTGCAAGGATTGACTTTTTCCCTTTCACTCCCAGATTTACATTATCATGGTCTAGTTCTTAATAGTTTGCATAGCTACTCATTGCAAATTGATGAGTGCCAATGGTTCTCTGTAGATGGCAGTCTTTTGCCTTGTGCTAGACATTCACTCTTTGCTGTTTTGGAACACAGCAAGTTTTCCTTTCAGATTGCAGAGTTAAATGAATATAACAGTGTGATACTTAAGTGCTTCAGGTAGCATTTCAGTCCTTGGTTTTCTGTTTTACTACTACAATATTTTTGTTTTGTTTTGTTTTTTTTGTAATTCACATTTTCTGGTTTGTGTATTCCTTTAGATTTTAAAAAGTGGTGATTTCTTTGAACTAATTATAGAACCGGGCTAAGCAATGGTTATGTTTGGTTCCCCTCTACTCCGCTGTCCACAGTCTCAGTATGCATTTAGGCTACATCACATGGATAGAGATAAAACTGAAGTGAGTGTGATCCTGCTGGTGCTTTTGTAAAACAAGATTGCATTGCAGCAATGATGGTCTGAGTGACTTTAGCAAGGCAAATGATGCAAATCAGGTGATATGGAATATACTCTTCAAGAATTTCAGTTTCATAACAGATGCACTCTTGGAAAGACACCTGCTACCCTCTGTGTCTAAACTAAGCCAGTATACTTCAATTATGACTGCACTGCTTCAAAAAAAAAAAAAATCTAACTAAAGCAGGAGAGCTAAGGTCTATCCTAGTTGTTTCCCCATGCCCCTTGCAGACTTTTTAGGAGGGCAGGAAACTCCTCCTTCTGGAATTTTTAAAGCAAGGAGGTTGCAGGTTGACTTGGCAACAGGAAGGACAATGGTGGAACTCTTAAACTCTAGCTTTCTGGGAAAGGGAGAGGTGCAAGTGAATGGCTGATTGAATTCCCAAATCCCTGCTTGTATAAAAGGAAGGATGGGGCTGGAACTGGAGTATGCTTTGTCTTACTCAGAAACTTTGAGGTTCTTGGCTGATTAAATCTATCAATGTGGCTGCCCCAAAGTGAGGCTAGGAATATTTTGGTATTAAAGGCTTAGCCCTACCTTAGTATCAACAGATGGTATTTTGTTAGTATTCACTAAATCTTTCAGAAGAAGAGAGATTGGGAAGAGGTTAGTTGAGTATTTAAATATTGTCTTCAGAATCCAGGTGTGTGGTAACTGATATATAATTACAAATTCCAAAAATATTTCAGTTTAGTAAACTTGATGAATACACACAAGAGTTGCTCAATTTAGAAAAATTATTAATCAGACTAGACCAAACATATTGGTAGAATACATCTCACAATATACTATTGCCTAAACACGCATCTGCTTTTTGCTCGTAACTTCAGATAAGATAGTCTAGCATTTAAAGCAGTGCATTATAATTGCATCTCAACTGTAACTATAATTAATAGATTCCAAAGCCAGAAGGGACCATTGTGATCATTAAGTCTGACCTGCTGTATAACACAAGCCATAGAACTTTCCCAAAATAATTCCTAGGGCATAGCTTTCAGCAAAACATCCAATCTTGATTTAAAAATTGCCTGCAATGAAGAATCCACCATGACCCTTGGTAATACGTTCCAATGGTTAATTACTTTCTCAGTTAAAAATTTATGCCTTATTTTCAATCTGTATTTGTCTAGTTCAGTTCCAGCCATCATGTTATACCTTTCTCTGCTAGCTTGAAGAACCCATTATTAAATCTTTGAGTCCCACATAAGCAGGCACAGACTGTAATTAAGTCAACCCTTAGCCTTGTCTTTGTTCAGCTAAATAAACTGAGCTCCTTGAATCTATCACTATGACACGTTTTCTAAGCCTTTAATCATTCTTGCAGCTCTTCTCTGTATATAAACTCCAATATATAAACATCCTTCTTGAATTGTGGACACCAGAACTGGACACAGGAGTTCATCAGTGGTCACACCAGTGCCAAATAACCATTCTACCCCTTCTCAAGATTCCCATGTTTGTGCATCCAAGCATTGCATTAGCCCTTTTGGCCCCAGCATTGTCCTGGATGTTTGTGTTCACCTGGTTATCCACCACAACCCCCAAATCTTTTTCAGAGTCACTGAGTCCCCACTTCTGTAAATATGACCTACATTCTTTGTTCCTAGATGTATACATTTACATGTAGCCATATTAAAACGCATATTGTTTGCCAACTGATCCAGATTGCTCAGTGTCAATGACCTGTCCTCTTCTTTATTTACCACTCACCCAAAATGTCATGTGGTACCAAGTCAAATACCTTACAAAAGTCTAAGTATGAGTCACTGAGGGGCTATATATGAAACCCCATGATACCATTTTTTGCAGTCACTTACCAGAGTGGAGCTGCATTTAATCAGTCTCCATATGTCTTCCATACAGAGAGAGATTTGCTTCAGTCTGAGTATTTGTCATTTTAAAATAGAAGTCCCTCAAGCACTGGGCTGAACTGTTAGGTTGCAGTTCTTATCTCTTGTTAGAACCACACTTTGTCAATACGATGGCAAACATCCAGCCTGTTGGCTGGATCTGACCCACATGATGTATAGATCTGGCCCTTGTGACGGACTAAGTGTCTGTCGAATTTAATGTTTTGTTTTTTAAAACTCAGTTCCTAACACTTATGGTTTGGAAGCATCCCTTCCAAGTGTGAACCAGGCTTTTCTGTTGGAATGTACAGTTACTCTGAAACAGTAATTTGGAGAAGGGTCAACATTTGTCTCAACATTTTAACTCTGAAGCCTAATGACAGTAATTCAAATGACAACTTTTACTATTCAATTTTAGCAGAAACATTCATCTCTTACACTTTTCCTTTGTTGGATGCAGTGGTAGAACTTAAAAACTGTGGTGATATAAAGGCTGGAACCAACTTTTCTCTCTGATTTTCAATGTCTTAGTCTAGGTCCTTCCTCAGGGGGAAATGAGATGCCATCTGCTTTTTGGCCCTTGTTGAAAACAGATGAGTAGGTTTTTTTAAAAGTGTTTTTCCTGCAGTTTTGAGTTCTGTCTGTTAGGGGCCCCTAACCTTGAGTTTCTGGCCTGTAGACTCTGGTTAAATTTGTAATTAGCCCTTCTCCACAGAAAGTTTGATTTAATTTAAATGAGCTCCTTCAGCTTTTTGTAGCAGCACTCTTTTTATCTGCCTGCTTTTCTTTTTGTTTGTTAAACATTTGACTGATGAACATGAAAGGCATTGCTAGACGAGTGATAGTGTGCTGGTGTTCTGGAAGTGTGTGAGTAGAGCACTGAACAGATGGTAGTAGTAGTGTCAGATTAAATAATTAAATAGAATCAGAGACAGAGGCACTCTTTCAGTGCACAATAGATAAGAGAGTTTTGTAGCAGTATATTTAACTTGTTGTAAACCAAACACTTTGCCCCAGAGTTACCGAGGGAGAGCTGTAGTGTAGTACAGGTTTTTCTCTTGTGTCTGATGTTGGTGAAGATTATTTTGTCTACCTTGTCTTCATTGGGATTCATTCATCAGAAGGGAATAGTGCTGTTTGGTGTTGCATTAAAAATGTGTTCTCAAAGCATGCACAGAGAAAGGGTTGTTTCATCTCTTGATGCCTGGAATGGGCACTGTTATAGAATTTTAAACATTGGGAAATGTTTTGGATATTTTAGGTGTCTATACTTAAAATCCTTTTACAAAGTTTACTCATGAATCAAACCAGTTGTGATAAGCAAATTAGATTGGAGAATGTCTCTTTACAGGTCTGTAATGAACTTGGCATGATTTTTGGACTCTATATGTAAAATAGTAATTCCTTATAACTACTGTATGCGTGGGGGACATTTGTGTGTTTGAGGGTGTTTTTGCACTAGATAACTTTCTGCATGGTTATAAAATAAGGATATTGTCATGTGACACTTTTTGTCACGTGGATTGTGAACTCCAGAGAGATTGTATTTCACCTAATACTATATTTCATAATACTTAATAAAAGTTGCTGAAGAATAGAATGTGTCTTTATCATCATCCGTAAATGTGAGCAAAGAAATTAGAGGCTTTTTCACATCACAGTGCATTCGAAAACAAAATTATTGAGGTTTTATTGATTAAGTTTTCCTAAGGGTGGAAACTTCATTCGCGTTTGCACCATTGATTTTTTTTTTTTTAAACTCTCTCATCGAACATTCTCCTTTAGCGGTCAAACCTTCCCCCTGAGTCTACTGGAGACTGCTGATTAACTACTCTCATCTGGCTTTTGTATGTGCCAGTGACCAAAATACTTATTGTTTAAAAACAACATACTTTAACAACATGGCTCCTCCATTTGTGTTTATGTTCACAGCCATAACTAGTGTCTAATTCATTGCCCATGGTCATTAAGCATAAGATCAAATTGTTTAATAATAATATTGGTATGTAGCAGTCCTGTTAGTCACATTAGTAAGTGAGAGTAGAATTTGGACCACTGTATATGGCTTTAAAATACATCCATTGGAACCTGAAGAGGAACATGCTACAGTTTTAAAACTGTATTAAAATGTGCCAACATTTACTCCCTTTTTTGTTAACTACTGGTAATTCTTTGCCTTTTTTTCAACTTGTTTATTAACAAACGATTTATCTTTTTAAAATAACTGAGTTGCACAATACAGTTTATTGTGAACTCTGTATCTTGGCTGAAAACACCCGAAAATATTTGTCACTATATTACTTTAGAGTCCTTGCAGAATTGTCTGTGTACACGTTTGTGTGGTATATAGCTCCCCTCTAATTAAGACTTGGCAGGCTTGAAATCATAGTGTATATCATATTGACATGTGGGCGTCTTAAGGCTCTTTGCCTATGTTGAAATTACCCACACATTATGAAATGTTGACCTGACTTTTAGAGATGCTGAGTGTCTGGAGCTTCAGTTCATGTGGTAGTTGACTTCCCCACCCCTGTTAATTTTCAAGGGTTTTTTAATATCTTTCTGTCATATATATTGTCTATAATGCACCTATCAACTTGATACTGAAATAATGAAGATGCTATGACCGTGTAGGTTGCGAGGTTTTAAAATATAAGTAGTAAATCTAGTGGCATGAATGTTTTTGAAGACAGACTGAGTTCTGGATCACTTTAAATTTCACTTGTGTAATGCCTTTTATATACCTGAAAAGCTTATGAAAGATTTTCCACTGTATATTAGGTTGGGGACTGAGGGACAAGGGACGTATTTTTGAAGTTAAGTGAGTCTCACTCAAATTGTAATTTTACTTTAATAAGGAAACTGCTGGGATGATTTAGTTGGGGATTGGTCCTACTTTGAGCAGGGGGTTGGACTAGATGACCTCCTGAGGTCCCTTCCAACCCTGACATTCTATTCTATAATATCTAGTCACGCTGCACCCACCAGTCCCTCCAGGCACAGTACTTCCATTGAAGTCATTAGAGGTCCCATGTGGAGAAGGTTTGCTGGGTTGTCCCCATGTTAGTCGATAGCACATTTTTGTAAAAATGTTTTATAACCAACTTCAGCCCTGCCTGTGTCCACCCTAGCCAGACTTGTGTTAGAGGTGTGAGCAGAGCACTAAATAGAATCAGCAGTTCAAGTTGTCGTCCTAGCTCTGTAATTGATCTGCCATATGGTTTTGGACAAATTATCAACCTCTTTCTTCTCTTCCCATCTGTGAAAAGGGCTTTCTTAGCCACTTGATGTGGATGTTTTGAGGATTCATTAGTTAAGGTTTGCAGGTTGTTTTGAAGAGATCAAGCACTATATAAATGCTGCATTGTTATTGTTGTTGTTATTAACTCTATTCTTGCTGATGCACTTACAGCACTGGTATATAAAAAGGGCATTTTGTACATTCACTGAGTCTAAATGTCATGAGCTAATTGGGCATCAACTATAATTCTTCTCTGAGTGCTGGTTCCGATGGCTATTCACTGTGGGTGTGCATGTGCTCCGTGCCCCCCAGGACCAGAAATTCTTCAGTGATTGTGTCCCTTGTTCTGCACCTGTGTACTATGCCTTCTTGTGCTGCAAGCTAAGGGTGTAAGTGGCGGAACGGACCGACTGCCTCTTCAGTTCCTGCGTACAGTGTGGGAAGAACTGTTTTGGTAGCTTCTAGCTTCTTTGGCTCAACTTTCCTGTAAAAAGATTGTAAATAGTTTTGTTAGTTAGCATATAGTTGTATTTTACTAATGGGGATAAGAGTGTCTTTCCCCCTTCTAACCTCTCACACAGTTAACCTTCCTTTTTAAGGGTGTGTCATTCCCACCTACCTGTATTCCCCGTTTATTTTTGTTAACCTTGTATATCAGGAATATGAAGTTCTGTCTTGCATGTTTTTGTTTGAGGACTAGAGAGCTGGAGTAAAACCTTTCTTGTTCCTCAGCTAAAAGGATGTGAAAGCTTGAATACTTCACAAAAGAGATTTTTCTCCTCTGTGTGTGTGTGTGTGTTTTGGGGGGGGAAGAGGCTGTGTGGCGGGGCGCTGGTCCGTCCCCGAGGGAAAGGGGCACGCTGGCAGCACAGGGTCAGGTGAGCCACTACGTGTCTGGTGACTGCCGGTTTGTAAACCGTGCCCTCGCACTGGGCTGGGTGGAACGGGGCCACCCCTGCCATGCCATGCTCCATTGCCCCAAATATGTTTGGCGACGGCCCCACAAAAGGTTAATCCGGCCCTGGCATCCATATGATGATTTTTTTTTTTAAAGTTCAACAAATTAATAGTGTACGTTTATGGGACTAATCTTTCATTTTAAGGGCATCATAGGGACATTTTAATTAAGAGGAATTGAACCACACAAAATGTTTAAATTCTGTTTTCCAATTTTTTTGATGTTTGGTACCATGAGATCAATGCATCCATTGACCAGCAAAAGACATTTTCTGCAGACACTTGAGGATGGATGTTGGCTCAGTTTGCAGAGGCATCCTAAGTAAATTATGATTCTTCCTTGCACTTTCTCACAACACAAAGTCACGTATTTATATGAAGTCAGTACATTACTTGAGCTAAATGATTTTGTTTGTCTGAGGGAGACTGTACTTGTATTTAAAGCAGTGTTGCCAGTTCTTGCGATTTTTATCAAGTGTCTCACAATATTTGGTGTCTTTCTTAAAACCCTAATTGCTGGAATGAAGTTACTACCTGGGAATCTCATCTTTCATTTACATAAAGCAAGCATCTAGCCCGCATTACTGCAGAAAAATATCTTGAAAATGTGTATCCTAAAGGTCCCAACACCTAATGGCAAAGTGTTATTTTTTTAAGGCTCATGATTTTTGGATCATGTGGTTGGCAGTACTGTAAATGTGTAGTAATGATGATATTTTGCATCTTTTTCATCTATACAGTACAAAACACTTTGCAAAAGTGGAGAGGTATTACTACCCCGACTATACAAAGGGTGTTTCTCTCAGAGCATAGGGAGTTCAATGACTTACCTGAAGGTTACACAGAAAGTCAGCGGAAGAGATGAAAGAAGAACTCAGGTCTCCTGCCTCTCCACTCTATGAAAAATCCACTTGGTCCATGTATAGATATAACTGTCAGGATGAGCAATGTAGGAAGGGGAGATGGAGGTACATTATCCAAATGATTTCTGTGACTTTTAAATACGTGAAACTAGCAGGAAGTGTGTGTCCCTCAGGACACCCATAGAGAGACTGGGATTAGTTTAAAATGGTTGCTGGATATTACTACGGATTGACAAATACATAGCTGCTGCCAAATGTGACTTATGAAATGAATGAGGGGACACTGTGGGACAAAAGTTCAGAAATGAAGTTTTTGTGATTGACTTTGTTGGTCTCCCACTCATCCCCAAAATCTCCTACAATAGAAAAAACAAAACGAGAAGACCAATCCAAGTTTTCTATCTGATAGTTTATTTTCACTAGCATTGATTGAGAAAAACCAATAAACTTGAATTTATCTGATAAATCTGAAGGATATCTAGATTTTGGAAAGACTAGTTTTTCTTCAACTGCCATCCTAGATTCTGATCAATTCTATAAACCAAATCCCAGGCTCACAATCAAACACAGGTAACATTTGAAATTTACAATAAAGAATATTTTCCGATGTAATCTAAAAAGATATTTCTCAGGAGAAAAAACAAACTTCTGTGAGCTAATGTTCCCTTAACTAAAGTCAGGAATGAACAAAGAAAAATGCACACCTAAATTTAAAACAAAACATTAAAAAGTCACACAGTAGCTAAATGTTCTCGTTCCTCCTTCACATTCTTGCAATATTTGACTGAAGATGTTCCTACCTGAAGAAACTGCTATTTTTCCTGTGTGCAGCTCTGCCTAAAAGCCTGTCTCTCTTTGGCAACTTGGTTATATGCTATAGCTGGAGAATATGAGGGAAGATTTTTGAACTGTTGAAGTGAAATAGCTTTCGTGTGTTGTGGCCTAAATAGGATAATCAGATCGATCAAAGTCTGTTTCTTATCTACCCTCCTGTTGCTTCCCCTTCTCATCTTCCTCATTCTTCACCTCCCCTCGACCTCCTTCCCAGAGTCTGCAGTCTCTAATCCCCTGTGAGCATGAATAAATGAGGGCGCTGTTGTGATATCTTTTAAATCAATACCTGCTTGGGAATCGCCTATGCAGAGAGAGCCTTTGGGCATGGCTCCCCAGTGGGTTAAGTGGGGCATGGACCTCTCTTTTACAACTGCTTTTGGATAAAATACTTCTCCCTCCCCTCTCTTTCTCCTTCTCCTGATCCCAGATTTAATTATTATAATTTGTTAGTAGCTGGGGAAGTATCGTGCTTCATGAAGAGCGAGATTGTCTTGAAAGAAGCCATTGTGAGCGACTTGAGTTCAAGATAGGAGGGCAGCTGAATGTATTTCCACTTGGGAGTGCCTTTGTGGTGGGAACTACTAACTTTTGTTCTCAGGAAAAAATACCCTGAGCTGGCCAGACGTGATTGGCTCCAAGGGGGAAAGAACCCTTTCTAATTTATAAATTAGTTATCCCTAAATGAAAACAGCCTTTTGGATCCATCTCAAGGTTACAAATGGTTGATGGCATGAGGGAAGGTGACTGGAACTGGCATAAAACTGGACATGGCTAGACACTCTTTTCCATACCTGAGCTGCTTGGTATTCCTTGATCTATTACAAGAGCCTTTTTTAATGGAAAGAAAGAAAGAACTATTCTGTCTAAGGGCCCAATTCTGTGAAATATTGAGCACCCTCAACTCCCTTTGAAATCAATGGAAGCGGAAGACACCCTGTATCTTGGAGGAGGCGCTCAGCACTTTGCAAGATTGGGCCCACTTTCCTGTTTCTCTCTCTGGAGATACAGGGCACATGTGCTCAGACTGTATATGGTGGGTGACATTCTGATTTAGCCCGGTCGTTGTTTCCTTCTGTCAGCAGCACCTGCTTAAAGGGATTGATGGGGAGATGACTCAGAGAGCAGTTCTCAGTAGTATACTTAACCTGCGCCTATGGTCATACTATATATACCCTCCTTCTTCAGATACGTGTGGAAACCACTTCATATTGCATGGACATAAGAATTGCAGAAGAGTAGCACTGATATATTTTATTTTTTGGTGACTGGCATGTCTCTTAAGAGCAAAAACATTTAATTTGATGTTGGAAATACACATCTCTCCTCCATTATTTCACTTATTAAATGTAAAATGGAGATACACTGGAATAGTTTTCACAGTGCAGTTCCCTGTTCAACCAGGCATTTGTATCTTTTAAAACTCTCCTTTTAAAAAGTTTCCAGAGCATCTGTGACTGTTGTTTCTTTTTGCTGAACAATATGGTGGCTAACTCTTACACTTTTAACATTTATATTTTGAGCCTATGGCAAGTATATTTGGTACTAACTTGGCACATCACTCATTGCATGAACTTCATGGTATGTGTAGTTTGGGGCGTTGACTCAACCTCGCCTGCATGGAAATAAATGGTGACTAGATTCTTTATTTGCTAAGTATTTTCTGAGTTTTGCATAATACAGTCGTGTAGTATGAGAAGCAGGAATAGTAGAGGACACAATACATTCAACGCTTATTGAAAACGTTCTCATCATGCTAAATTGCTATAGTGCCTTTGGCAGATATGTTGTAAACCTGTTTATAAACATTCCAGTTTTGTCTAGTTTTGACGCTTGGTTCTTAAAGCCTCAGATTTTCACAAGATTGGTAGCCGTGGGACAGAGTTCCATGTATTAAGTGAATGCAGGTTAGATAATAAAGGAAGCTATCTCAGTGGTCTGCCTTAAATATTTCTGAGGAAACAAAATATTTCCAGATAGTTTCACAGGCACAGACCTCTTATATGGCTGTCATTGTCAGAGGGTGACTGTCCCAGATGGTTGTCATGGAACAGGTCAGCCGGAAACCTAATTCTAAAGAGGGGGATGGGTGCAGTGTTTCAAGCACTCCATGTATAACGGATCGCTCATTTACAACCCTTCTGTATTTCAAAGGTTTAAAACATGTGCATGTCCTTTATCATAAACTACAGTGCCACTGTTGCAATGTTATTAGCAGACTTTAAAACAAAACAAAATAATCTATGTTGACAGTAGCCAAAAAAGAGCACTGTTCAACTTGCCTGAAATTGAATATGCAGAGAGACTTCTATATGGTGAAAAAACAGAGAAGCAGAAGTTTGCCAGCGATTCTGCACACTACTCTCAAGGTTTTGAATAGGCATTTGTGATACTAGATGATGTGCTTTTTTAATTACTTGTCTTTTCTTGGTGCTCTGAACCTCCCCCCCCCCCGCCCCGCCCCCCAGGTAATAACCTGCGTTGTTTCATTCTGTAGGACCAGAGGAGCAGCTTGGATTAATGATCTCATCAAATAAAATATCCCTTACCATTTCATCATATTACTTTTTGGGGGGAGGGATAGCTCAGTGGTTTGAGCATTGGCCTGCTAAACCCAGGGTTGTGAGTTCAATCCTTAAGGGGGCCATTTAGGGATCTAGGGGCAAAAATCTGTCTGGGGATTGGTCCTGCTTTGAGCAGGGGGTTGGACTAGATGATCTCCTGAGGTCCCTTCTAACCCTGATATTCTATGATTACTTCCGTTTTGGTCTCATTTTATCAAACATTTTGAACTTGCCAAACACCTACCTATATTTAGAGTAGCTACTTATATAGCCTACGTGATCATAGTATCGGCGCACCTGATAACCTTTAAGGGATTTATCCTCGCAACTTCCCTGTGAGGTAGGGAAGTGCTGTTATCCCCATTTACAGATGGAAAATAAGATACAGAGAGACTAAGTGACTTGCCCAAGGTCACACAAGAAGTCTATGGCAGGTTAGGGAATTGAACCCTGTCTCTCCCAAGTCCAGGCTCGCATCCTAACTATGGGTCAGCCCCCAGTGGTTGACTGTGTTGTCATTTTGGAGGTCAAGATTTGTGGAAAAGGTTCAGAATCTTGCTTCCAAGGATGACTAGAGACTGGAAATGTCCCAGAAAGGTTGCTCAGTCCCTTCATCCTTCCATGGTAGGTAAAATAAGTAACATGCAGTTTATCAGTACCTTGACAACCGAGGATGTGGAACTCGTAACGGTAGAGGTTCACCTGCTTCAAATGGGCTATATGCTGGTTGTCTGTCTGACTCTTGCCCCCAACCCTTAGGTAGCTGCATTTCTAGTGGTGGTTATTTGTGTAGGGCTAGAATGTGGCTGGCACTGCACAGGTGAGCAAGGGTGGAGGGCACCTTTCATGTACACAAGGAGAAGCGTCAGTCCCTGTCCTTGCACGTCTGGGACACAAGTAGGGTGACCAGATGTCCCGATTTTATAGGGACAGTCCCGATTTTTGGATCTTTTTCTTATATAGGCTCCTATTACCCCCCACCCCCGTCCCGATTTTTCACACTTGCTGTCAGGTCACCCTAGACGCAAGGGGATATTGGCGAGCCATAGTATCACTGGCAGTGCTACATTCCCCAAAGAGAGACTGAAAAAGTTCAAGGCCACATCCGGCCCTTTTTTGCATCAGCTGTGTGCCAGCCTGGGGGAAAAGCATGCTGCATCCTTTCAAGCACTGAAGCACTTGCCACTCTTGTGTGTTCTCTTCCAGGATGTGCTGACTGCCTCAGTGGTGAGCCAGACAGAGCGCCTCCTTCTGACAGAGTGCCTCTAAGCTGGACAGAGTGCCTCTGGGACCTTCCCCCAAGGGTGGCTGTGATATTAAACACTTGTGGTTTGTAAAGCGCTATGGGCCCTTTCAGCTGAGAGGCAATGTATGAATTTAAAATATTATCGCTTCCATTCTGCACAGTTGCTGCATGCTGCACTGTGAAGGCTAGAACTCGCAGCAGCTTTTGGGGCAGACTAAGACCCCTGCTGCTGCTATTTTTTCCCCCCAAAGAAAAACCCTTTCATTGTTAACCCAAGGCAGTTGCAGAGCCTTGCTTTGTAAAGGAGGACTTGCTTCTTGAATCTTAGCATTGTATGAGGGGCATGCCCTGCTGAGCGGATTGATGGGGTACTTAGCATTTTCTCTTTAAAATAGTAATTCACGTCTAAATAGAAAAGTAGATGTGCTTATGTACAGGAATATTTAAAGTCATGAGGTTAAAGTGTATTTCAAAAAGCCTTTTCAGGTCAGGCTCTTGTACTGGTGTCATTTGTTGAATTATAGTTTCTTTATTAGACAGAAATAGTTTGATTAGCTTATTATTAATTTTGTTAATGGAGTTTCCAAGTTGATCCTAATCAGGACAGCTCAGCATGTGACTGAATGAAATTCAACATGTAAGATTGCTGGGCTGTTTCCATTATTGTAATTGTAAAGGGGGGGGGAGGAAGTATTTTGAGAGCAAGGAAATGCAAAGAAAAATTCTGTGATGGGGACAATTAAAATGCAGGTCTTGGGACATTAAGAAAGGGGGGCGGAGAAGAGAAGAGAGGTGGGAAAGAAGGGCATCCTGATTTACACGAGAATGCAGCCCTCATTTACAGCTCCATGGAGATTCAGTTGTAGAGCCTTGCTGCTCATAAATGTTGCCTATGGAATAGGAGGAAGGGATTGGGGGCGTGTTTGGGAAACAATAGTTGAAAGCCTCACTGTCCCAGCCAGTTCAAATTCCATACACTCACAAGTAGCCTGGGCTATACAAAAGAGGGACATGAAAGTATCCACTCTTCTCTCTGCTACACTGTAAAGGATTTTGGAAGATCCTGTTAGAGCAGTGAAAACGGAAATTATCTACAATTCTCACTGTTTGTGGTGGAGTGAAACCAGGAGAGGAAAACTGTTGATTTGCTAGGGAGTGAACTGGATGAATGAGCATTGAGTTAAAAAGCCTGATCTTGGTTCAATGCAAATATGAACGATTGGCTTTCTTTTTTTCTTCCTTCACAAGTTGTAACTAGCTGCTCTCAGCCCCCAGGATTATGTTTCAGAAGGAGGCGTTCAGGTTCAAGGATTGTTAATGGTTTCTAACTGCCAGGACAATAAGGCCAACCTCACCGTTGTGCAAAACGAGGCAGGGGTGGGGGTGGGAGAAGGAGTGTAGGAAGAGACAAAGTTAGTAGGGTTTGCAGAGCTTTGGCAAGTACAAATTGAAAACCAGCCACCTGCTTGTTGCTCCTGTTTTCTATGGGATCTAAACTCCAGGACCACAGAGAGACACTTTGGAAATGGTGGTGTTCATCAACACAAAGCTGAAATCTTTAATTAAACTTTTCAAGAAGAAGAGTAAGTAGTTGTGTGCATGCAAGTGTTCTTTCTGGAAAGTGTTGGAATTTTGGTCGGAAAGCTCAGTATATATATACCTTCTAGAAACCTTTATTGGAAAATCTGTACATTTCTCTTTCACTGCCTGTTTCAAAATGTGCAGAGGCAGCGTTACGGAAGGCAATGTTCCTGAGCATCTTCTTCTTTGTAAGAGTGAATGAGTGTTAACTTACTTTGATTTCCTTTGTCCCTCTAAATCAGGGGTTCTCAAACTGGGGGTTGGGACCCCTCGGGGTCGCAAAGTTATTACATGGAGAGTCACAAGCTGTCAGCTTCCACCCTAAACCCTGCTTTGCCTCCAGAATTTATAATGGTGTTAAATATATTAAAAAGTGTTTTTTATTTATAAGGGGGGTTGCACCCAGAGGCTTGCTATGTGAAAGGGGTCACCAGTACAAAAGTTTGAGAAGCACTGCTCTAAATGGCTTTGAAGAAGCAAAACTTTTTCATTTAATGTAAGCTGTTTGATTATGAGATTTGAAAGCCTCTTGGTGTAACTTGCTGCTCTGTGTATATATCATCATTGTATGCCAAGGTATTACTATAACATCTTCTGGTAGCCCCAGCTGTACAGCTGCTGAACTTGTGCAGAAATTTGTGGTGCTGTTTCATTGTGTAATATCATTGTAGTCATAAACTTTTTAAAAAATCATTGAGATACTTGATTTACTTGCATATTTAGCTGGTGAGATTTAATCCATTGAGACAGGCTAGTTGAGTTTGATCTGTCCGTCTGAGTATGTGTAGCACGTCTTGGTGGTTTTAATTATGCTCTAGATAAGCAATAGACTGCTCTTAGTATGGCATTGAGTAGAGCTGGGCAGTAATATGGCTGGTGTCTGTCGTCTTTTCTTATTTTGTAAGGTGAATGCCAGGGGTAGGGGTTCTTTCCTGGTAAGTCAGTCAGCCAATGTACCTTTTGTTTCCTATAATTCTAGGATGATTGATATTGTGATCAGATAATAAGTGACTTGTCTGTTTGTTATCATTTGGATTTGACCTCTGATTAGCAAGGACAGAGAATGCAGCCATACACCACGTCAGCATTGTCTGCCCTGCTGCATGAGGTGTTTTCTATCACATCCAGTACAATGAAAGTAGGTAGAAGAGGGGAGGGGCCAGGCCACATGGCCAAGCAAATGTATGAGCAAATGAATGTTCCAACAAAATATTATGAAAGCATTTATTAAAAGATCGGACAGAAAACCACAAAGAAATTCAGTTAAAAGCCTCCAAAAGTGAGTCCTCTTTTACTGCATTTCTTGTAGCATACTTTTGTATCGAGATTCTGAAGTTAATTTGTGAGTTCCTTTATTTTGTTTTAACTAATCAATGCAATTATTTTACAATTGAAATTATTCTTCTAGGCAGTGTGCTGTGATGAAATCTGTCATTTTTCAGATGTAAGGAAGCTGTCACCTTCACCCTGTGCTTTATAGCCTGTACAGCTCCTCTGCCATTATACAAGGCATTACATTTCTAATGCTTAATAATGATACAATGCTAGGTGGTGCTGCGATATATATTGTAGTAGGAGCGCCATGATTTAAATGCTATTCCTAACTGCAACAAATGAGAGGTAATGAAAACTCAGAAACAGGGACAAGAGGATGGAGAACAGCTAGGTGACCAACACAGTTTGGTTGAGTCAGCATAACAGGTGCTCGGGAGACAGGCACAGCTGTAGTTTTTTGCTTTGGAGATTTGGATGCACAGCATATGCTCTGAAAGGCAAATGCTGCTAGAGGGGTGATACCCCAGCTGCCCTTTTCCTGTCCCTACAGAGACAGGGGTAAGACTGTTCAACAACAAGTGTTTATGTTGATAGCAAACTTTAGATAACAAGTAATGTCTATCTCTCAGGGAAGATAAATTATAAGTAAATATTATGGTGGTGTACTTTTGTTAATTAAGTAGTTGATTTATTACTAGATAATGTTTTTAAAAAATTTTGAACTTGAGAAGTGCTTTATTTTAATATATTTTTATGCAAATGTATTGGCAAGTTAGGTGTGGCCATTGGGATCCTGCCAAGTTGCTATTGTGGCCTGGCCAGTATGTGACCGATGTGTGATGCTGTGATGTGTAAAGGCAGTGAGCCAGACTCTGCTCTCACTCATAATGGTGTAAAGCCAATGTCATCTTATTAATGTCAATGGAGTTGCTTCTGATTTATACCAATGTGAAATCTGAAGCGCCCCAGTCTGTTTTTATATTAGTATCCTCAGTTCCCACTCCTCCCCACCATTTATTCTTAGTCCTCATTCAGCTGCATTTAATTTGTGCATTACATTCTCTCTCTTTCTTTGCAGCTGTCTCCAACCTAGATGAAGAAAGTAGATGGACAGTCCATTATACTGCTCCCTGGCACCAGCAGGAAAATGTGTTCCTGCCCTCCACGAGGCCACCTTGTGTGGAGGATCTGCATCGCCAAGCCAAGCTGAACCTTAAGTCGGTACTAAGAGGTAAGATGCTGGCAGTAAAGCTGTTGCTAAGAACTTGGAGAGAAATTCAGTAACTTACATGGTTCTGTTCTCTGTGCCACTAGAGAGCCTGGCTTTGTCACTGGGCTTTTGATTCTTTAAAAGCATATTTGAGTTTCTTATACTCCAAAAGAAACAGCTTGTTCTGCAGTCTTAAACAGATGTCAGGTGTGTTGGATGACATTTGTCAGAGGAGTGGGGGGAAGTAATTCTTTCTGCCATAAGGGCCGGCTCCAGCTTTTCTGCCGCCCCAAGCGGCAAAAAAAAAAAGAGCGACAGCACTTCGGCGGCAGCTCAATCATGCCACTTCTTCTGCAGCAGTTCAGCGGCGGGTCCTCCCTCTCTTCCTCTTCGGCAGCAGCTCAAAGAGGAAGAGAGGGAATGAGGGACCCGCCGCCGACCCAGATGTGCCGCCCTGATACCGGACGGAGTGCCGCCCCTTTGAATTGGCCGCCCCAAGCACCTGCTTCCTACGCTGGTGCCTGGAGCCGGCCCTGTCTGCCATAGAGAGATGAGTAAATCCCCAGCTTTGGTGCGCTGAACTCTCATATGGAGGGCAGAAAAACTGCCTTAGATGACTTGGTGCCTTTATAAATTCACATCTGTCTTCAGAGCCTTCTTTTCAATAATGACTATATCTTAAAATTCTGAATCAGCCCATTTATTGTCTTAAGAAATAGCCAGGCAGAATTGGCATCTTTGTCATCAGTTCTGCTGAAAGTGGTCTAGTATCACATGTGTGGGAGGGTGGCTGCTTTAAAATCAACTTCCAAGGATGCTTTCTGTAGTATAGCTCCTTGTTCACAAAAAGTTGCATCAAACTTTTAAGAACTAAATTCTGCCCTCACATACACATGCACAGCTCTCAATGAAAGGCCATGGATGTGCAAGGTGCACACTGAAATGCACAGTGTGGCTCCAAGGTTTTAGATAAGAATTAGAAACTGTCCTGGAGTTTGATTGAGTTTCTGTGTTAGAAAGAATCTTATAAAAAGAGTTACCCATTTTTTTCTATAAGATTGTTTACAAAGTAAGTCTATACAGATGGCTTCTTGCTAGCCTGTCCATGTGTCTATGACCAGGGCCACCATTGCATTATCTTTGGCATTAGCGACACTATGTTCTGTTAGTGCAGCCATTTGAACAAGAGCAGTCAATGGAGAAAAGTTTGGAACATCATCCACCTGTGGGTGGAAGTAGAGTTTTGAGACAGTCTCGGTGTATAGGAATTAAAAAAAAAAAAATGTTTACCCTTGTGTGTATTATTCAATGAAGATGGTGTCCCTGCACCAAGGTCCCATACCTGCAAAGTGCCAAATCCTTCAACTTCCATTGATTTCAATGGGACCTGAAGGCACTAAGCACCTCACTGGATTGGGCCTGAGTAAAAGCGCCTTGTGATTTGGTTTGCAGAAAATATTTGCGTTAGTGGCTTGCCTTTTGAATGGAGAAACATTTTGTTGCCATATTTTTGTTTGTTTTGTTTCAGTTCTCTTACCACTTCAGTTAATTGGGTTTCACCATCTCTTATTTATGCCTTTGACTGTAATTTAATAGGGTACTCTTCACAGCCAACATTATTAGATCACGCACGACTCAGCAAATACCCTGCATGCACTTAAATTTATTACTGGGTTAATATATTTGTGCAGAACTTTAGCCTTGAACTATCTCTTATAGAGGTAGGCTTACAGTGCACATACAAGACATGCTTGTCAGCTATTTACAATAGAAAGGTATTTTCCCACTGTAGCTTACAGAAAATGCAGTTAGTACTTAAATTTTGTACTGTCAAGTCTTAACTACTTGTTCTTCCATTTTCTTATCATCTGTCCTGGAAACTTAATGAAAGAAAAATATATGGGCCGAATTCATGCCTGCTGTGGCTTTCCTTCAATAGTTATATCAGGGATGAATTTCCAGTTCTATCTTTAATAGATTTATATATATAAAACCATATTACAGTGTGAAGTAGGTGCTTTTATTCTCCTCAGCCCAATATATAAGCTTCAAGATATCAAAGTCAGTGGGAACTACTGCTAGCTTTTTCTGTAACTCTTTTTCTTTAAAATAATGCTTCAATGCTAGCTGCTAATTACTTATAATAAGCAACCCCACAAAAACAAATCAGTGTATGCACACAATTGAGGAAACTTTGATAAGGAAACAGGTTTCGGTTTCATGTTTCCAAGGGCTGGTAGTGAACATCAGAAGGAAAAAATTACTTCACATTTACTAACAAACAAACAAACAAACCTACTTTGATGCTGTTTTTTAAATTATCTCATCAGTGAGATTTCTGGTCCAGCGTTAACACGGTTTTCTCATCTTTTGATGTTTGAATATTCTGACTTGCATGACTGAAAGTGAAGGTTCCCATAGCAATATTAAAACTGTCCCATCACGTGTGAGTAGGGTGACCAGATAGCAACTGTGGAAAAAATGGGACAGGGGGTGGGGGAGTAATAGGCGCCTATATTAGAAAAAGTCCCAAAAAACTGGACTGTCCCTATAAAAAAATGGGACATCTGGTCACCCTATGTGTGGGCAATGTTATAGGGTCACAGCAGATCTCTGCAATAATACAAAATATTAGATATGTCCCAGGCTTAAAAAATGTGTGTCACCCCGACTAGCTAGAGGCTGATATGAAAGATATGGGGCTGGGAAGTGTTGAGCGATCCATGGGTGATGCCCTAGTTAACTTCTCCCACCCTTTCCCCTTTTTCAATGTAATAAAGGCAAAAAGTTCTGGAATTCATACTCTGGTGCTGCCCATGTACCTGTCTGGGGCCTTCATTTGTCATATTAGACCTTCACAGGCTGATAAATTTAAGTCCTGGCTTCTGGCAAGGAGAAGGAGCTTCCTTTCTTCCCTGCTACTCCTCCCTCAGGCTAGGAGAGTGATCGCTGCTACTCTGCCCCTCCCCAGAGAGGGGGGGGCACAAGCCCTTGTTACTATTCTGCCATCAAATTGAAGGGGGGTTATCTTAGTTTACATCATCTCTGGATACTGTTAACACATCTGTGCCTTGGGCTCATAAAACACCAAACTGAAGAGCACCACATCAGGTATTTTCAAAGAGTTCAGGCAGGGGGATATTCCTGGATCATGCTAAAAGGTTTTTCACAGGGGTCTGCAACCTTCAGTACACAGCCCATCCCGCAGCTCCCATTGGCTGGGAACGGCAAACCACGGCCACTGGGAGCTGTGGGGGGCTGTGCCTGCGGATGGTCAATGTCAGGGTGGCCAACCTGTGGCTCCGGAGCCACATGCAGCTCTTCAGAAGTTAATATGCGGCTCCTTGTATAGGCACTGACTCCAGGGCTGGAGCTACAGGTGCCAACTTTCCAATGTGCAGGGGGGTGCTCACTGCTCAACCCCTGGCTCTGCCACAGACCCTGCCCCCACTCCACCCCTTCCCGCCCCCTCCTCTGAGCCTGCGATGCCCTCGCTCCTCCCCCTCCCCCCCCCAAGTCTCCTGCACGCCACGAAACAGCTGATCAAGCAGTGCAGGGAGGGAGGGGGGAGGCGCTGATCGGCCGGGCTGCCAGTGGGCGGGAGGCATTGGGAGCGGGGGCGGGTGGGGGTGGGGGGAGCTGACGTATTACTGCGGCTCTTTGGCAATGTACTTTGATAAATTCTGGCTCCTTCTCAGGCTCAGGTTGGCCACCCCGGTCAATGTAAACAAAATGTCTGGCGGCTTGCCAGCAGATTACTCTGATGGGCTGTGTGCCGAAGGTTTGCCGACCCCTGGTCTTTCATAAAGCCCCTCTCCATTTTCTAGTTAAAGCAAAACTAAAAGTTACATTTCATGTTGCAGCTGTTGAATACTCTGTTATACTGATACCTCAGTATGTTTTTCAGAATCAAAGTGCAAACATTTACAGTGCACTAAATATAAGTTTTCCATGTAGTTTTGTCTCCCTCTTTGGTCATAAAGGGTTTAGGTTAGATGGAAAAATAAATAAATATGTCCGCTCTTTCTTACCACTTTCTTCTGCAGGTGCCTGAACCCCTATTACACAGAATTTATCGTAAGTTAAAGGAGAGAATTTTTATGAGATTCCCTTGGTAAAGTATTGGCAGTGCATCACTACTCCTCCACCTGTCTCTTGGCTGCCAACATGGAAGGAGATCTCCACTACACCATCTTTTCCTCAGCCTATGATTTTAGTTTATGTCTCCCTGAGAGTAATTCCAAAGCTTCCCTCTGCTCTACTCATGGCATCCCAAGTAGCCGCAGAGTAAAACTGACATGAAATTGACACAATGCTTGTCAATTTTACTGATGACTGCAGGGCTCTGTGTCAATACACACTGCAAATGAATTGGCCAAAGTCTTGTCAATGTTACTGTGCTGCAGCTTGGGAAAGCCTTGCAGAATTAAGAAGACACCTTTGCACTGAGTCACGTTTGGGAGTTTATCTTCATAACCTTAAGTCTAGAGATGAGCTTTATTCAACTTAAAGTTCTGCTGAAATTTTTGGCAGAGGACTCATTACTGTCTAGGGTTAGTTTTCTACTCACCACTTCTAGAAGGACGAGTGGATTTTTCAAAGCCTACATATGTGCATTTATGATTGGAGAATAAACTGCAATTCTTTGCATTATGTTATGTTGTATTATTTGTTTAATAACTACCCAAGACTCTGTTATTATGTAGTAAAAGGCCCCAATGAAATGCAATTGCATAAGAGCAGAGTTAGGTTGCTATGGGAACCTGGATTCTGAATTTCTTGACTCTGTGATTAAACTTCATTTTTAACATATTAATATTCAAAATGTATAATATTTGTTAAATGTTAAAATGAGGTCTAAGGCAGTAGGACAATTGCTGCCAAAACTACAGGATGTGAGGTCATTGGAAAGCAACTGATTGCTGTAGTCTGGTGCATGAAAGTGTTTGTTCCAGAGAGATTGCCCATCCAAATAGTGTTGGGTCCCAGCTTTGCTTAGCCTTAGCTTATGAGATTTAACAATACCACTGCCTACCCATGCCAGTCTGATTCCAGGCTAGTGATTTTTGTGTAGATTTATTCACTGATGCCCCAATGAAAAATAAATATTCAACTCAGGTTACAAATAACAAAGCAGAAGCAGAGTAGTTGGCACTAAAGCCACCTGGTAACATATCAAATGTTTGACATTTTTCAAAATAATAAAAACACACAAAAAAGTGGATTGCTGTCAAGGAGTTCTCTGGTGTTACCTTTCTAGAGGTAAGCAGGTCAAACCTCCTTAGTTTTTTAAATTATTTAAGTTCATACCTACTCACACTGGTATAATTTTAAAAGTTCAGCAGGTTTTAGACATTATGGGGCTGACCAAAAGCCTGGCGAAGTGAATGGGAGTCTTTTAATCGATTTTAATGGGCTTTTGATCAGCACTATGTAAAACATATACATAATGATAATAGTTATACCAGTAGCTTTTTGTAATTGTGTGATCTGCTTGGTATGTAGTACATTTAAAGGTTAAGGAGGGATATTGTTTCATGGGAGGAATGGCATTCAGCAGCGATCTTTACATACATTTCTTGTTCATCTCTTCAGGAAACACATGCACGTGTTTTTATTTGTGTTTTTACCTTGTTTAATTTTATAAACGTAATAATCAGTTTGAGAAACAACATGCAGTTGTATATGCTGATGAGTGTTGTATTTAAAATTCTTGCACCCATAAACCACAGCTATGTCTTTCTGATATTAAGCAAGGAGAAGACCCAACTTTGCTTGCTTATAAAATTACTTTAAAATATGAATGTCTACATCTGGCATCCAGATTTGTTCAAATGAGGTAAAGGTGCTAATCCTCATTTATGATTTCATGCAGTACATAAGTTCCATATGAAGCTTTTAAAACCAAGATGTTTATGTATGATCTGAATTGAAAAACAAAACCTGTGAAATTAACAATGTACATTTTTGTGTTTATTCACAAAGAAATGCTGAATGGATTTTGATGTAGGTGTTTTTAAAAACTAAGAAGACTTCTAGTGTGAGAAATTTCAGCTCATAATCCATGTGTGTGCTTTTCAGGAAAATTATAAATGGCCTAATATGAGGCTTTGGAATGGAGTGCAAGCTCAGTTGAATTTAATAATAAAATACCCCCCTCATTTCAATGTATTGCTTAACTGTTTTTAAAAAAAGTAGAGTATGGTACCCTGATTACATAATGTATGCCATTATTTGAGACAGTCTATTCCACCGGCCAAATAACCTGTCTCCTCTCTTTATTGGACGTGAGTGTTTGGCACAACCAAGATCTTGGAATATCCAATAAATCAGATGGGAAAGGGGAGCGGCGGGTGGGAGGTGGGAGTGGAACATGTTGAAGATTAAACATTGCCATCCAAAGTACCTGTTTCACTGTCCTTCATGTCCAAGCTGGTCTTACAGTCCATTCCCAGAGAGTTCATCTTAGCAAGGATCTCATTCATATTCTCACAGATTCCCTATGTTCCCCATCATAAAACATGCAGAATGGAACAAAACTGTACCAAAATTCTGTGGATCTTAGAGAACTCTACAGTTCATGTGAATATTTCCTCTGTGGGATAAGTGGAGGTGAATGGGCGAAGACAAGTAAAGGAGGATGGCGGCTGTGCAGGAAATCAAGCTCCCAAATAGATCCTGACCAGCTGCACTATATACCCTGTTTCAAGGCCAAATGGCAGCTTGGCCTGTTTACTTCTATGTTGTCATTGGCTTACCGGGTCTCTTGCTGAGTTCTGTGACTCCACCAAGGGGGAGTCACAGCATATGGACGATTAATGTTGCTCTGAGCAGCATTAACTAATCCTTTTTTGGTTTTTATTCGGATTTTAATCTGTGCTGCAGAGGGAAAATGCCTCTTATTGCTGTAGTTTCCAGAATCTTCCCATCTCCAGCCCCTTTGAGCTATATGACCAAGAGGCTGTGCAAAATGGAGGGGTTTGCACCCTACATAATCACTGTCCCTCTCCACACGTCGCCAGAGTTTTCCCCACAGATTTGACTTGTTTCTATGTAACGTGGTAGTACCTAAAGGATGATGCACTGTGACCTTCAACCAGTATCAGAGATCTGCAGTAGCAGTAATAATTCTATTAATAGTAATAGTAACACAAGCAGTTGTCTTGTATAAAATGTAAATTGAAAATAATCCTCAACTAGCTAGCTGATCAGTAATTTAAAAAGTGACCAGCAACAAGGGCAACAGCACGAGACATGTTAGGATGCATGACCATGGTACAGCTAATTGAACTATGTTGAACTATCCAAAGCTAGTTAGAACAGATACACATTTCAGCACAAACTGAAGATCACCAAATCAGGGCTAAGGTGGGGAAATTGCCTTCTGGAATCAAGGATATGTCACTGAGAAACCCATACAAGTTTGGATTTAAACCAGAGGGAGATATTGGGAAAGGGAGGGAGAGAAGAGAATTATATCAAGTGGCTAAGGCCCTGTTTGCAATGAGAAATTGTCTCAATCCCAGCCAGCCACCAGTGTAGCTGCACTGGTGGAAAAAAACAGGTTAGCTCTACTGGTGCAAATCATGGCTTTCTTTGTCTACACATGGGGGTTGCAGTTGCTTCAGTGGTTGACCGCTGATTTCTGGAACTGAGACAAATACTCAGTGTAGACAAGGCTTCAGCTGATCACAGCTGCCCCGATATCACTCAGAGATAGAGGCATCCAGTTTTTGAGTTAGCCGGGGGTTAAATCGGTGGTAACCAACACCTTAAAAGTCACACCAAAGTTGACCTCATCCAGTGCAGATTGCTGCACAGGGGGTAATGTTTTATTACCACTATGTTCTACACTAATTTCCAAATAGATTTAAGGTATTGACCCTGGTAAAAGACTGTACAGTAATCCCACATATAATAGACATATTAAGGACAGGAGGTCCAGTAGGCCAACTTCTATGCTATTTGTACACATCTGCAGAGGCTTCGTGCATAAATTACTGATTTTACATTGCAGTTGTATTGATTCAGGTTATTTGCACACTGTAGGGCTCAATGCTCCAGGCACCAGTTTCTATGGTGATTCATTAGTCGTCTTATCTTGTGGGGAACGGGGTTTGCTGGCTGTGGCTTCTGTTTTGTCCTGTTAACCAAGTTCAAGAACTGTCTTTAGCAGCAGTGATTGAAATGTTTGATTTATATTCCAGAAGGCATCTGATTAACATTATACAATAAAACCAGATTTTAGCATCCCATCCTGAAAGAACCTCTGGACAGGTATGTGATTACCCTTTGTTTTCACCAGGTCTCTGCTTGATCACTGTACAGATGAGCAATGCTGGGGTCAGCCCCACTGGTGGATAATCCTGCTGAGAAGATTATTGTTTTAACAGTAATCTTGTGTTTCATTAAAGAGCTGCAAAGTAAAGGGGAACAACTTAATATTAACAACAGGTCTAGTCTAGGTTCACAGAGATGTCAAGATGTGAGCTCCCCACCAAAGCCTTAGTGAAATAAAAGACCATTAAGGGCTAGGAGCAGACCATATGTCCTACCAAGGCCTTGTTCTTCCAAAACCAGGAAATAAAAATCAACTTATTTCTCATTATTTTAGTTTCAATAGTCAAGTTAGTGCCGGTAGCTCTACCCGTGTACTCTATCCTTTTTACTCCTTTTGAATTAATTCACAGTACATCTGTTGTTGACTCTGGCAGAGTTCCATATTCCAACTGCCCTTTCTGTAAGGAATTAAAAAGGGAAAAGAAGTATTCAAAGGAAATTAGACAAAACTCCACCAAGAATCTAGACTTTACATGTTGAGTATTGCTTTCATGCTGAGAAATGAACGCTTACTGGGGCATGCTCAGAATGCAAATCTATAGATTTTGTTAAATCCCGCACCATTGAGTGTGAAAATATATACATTGGTTATATTTAGACGGATTACATATACACAGGGCACATTATAAGCACTTTACAGTAGAATGCTCGACACGTAGCTAAGAAACACTGTCAAAATTCCTACTGAATAGATTTTTTTAAAATCCTCTAAAAGACATTTTGTATGTCTGATGTTTCACTCAAAGCCCATAGTAATATTCCTCTAGTATTCTTAAATCCTTTGAGCCTTACAATTTTTCAAATTTGTGTCTGTGTTTGGTGGCATTCATGTAAATCTTATTTTTTAAAACTTGTTTCTTGATAGCTTTGTTGACACTGAACTTTTATCAAGAATCCTGTATAGGAAGCAGGGGGTGCTAAATAGCTTAGGATTTGTCTTGAGTAGGATAAAAAGTGTGTGTTTTAGAATGTTTTATCTAATACATTTTAAAGTCTAGTGTAGCCAAGGCAGTGTGTACTTTTAATGTGTGCCAGCTGGTCTAGTTGAAACCTGGGGGGGACCTTAGTTAATACATTCTAACAATATACCTTTAAATCTTAGTCAAGACAAACAGGGATGGTCTCCACTATGGGGGGAGAGATCGATTTAGCGGGTCTAGTGAAGACTGCTAAATTGATGGCAGAGCGCTCTCCGGTCGACCCCGGTACTCCAGCTCCCTGAGAAGTGTAAGGGAAGTCCACTGGGGAGCATCTCCCATGGACTCAGAGCAGTGAAGATACTGGAGTAAGTCGACCTAAGCTACGTCGACTCCAGCTACGTGAATAATGTAGCTGAAGTAGCGTAACTTAGGTCGGCTTACCCTGGTAGTGAAGACAAGCCCTTAGATAACTGCTAATGAGACACAGAATCTTTCACTTCTAACTGGCTGTTCAAAAGCTGCTTCTTGATTTGGTGACCTATGTGAAATGAGTGAGTTGTCTCAGGCATTGTCTACATTGGGAATTTTCCCTGAATCCAGCAACTGATGTCCAGTTGCTGATGTAGCTACACCAGTGCATACCACTAGTGTAGACAAGGGAAGCTGTGATTTGCACCAGAGTAATTGATTTTGATTTCAAGTAGGGCAAATTATCCACTGGTGGAAATCACAGCTTTCATTATCTACACTAGGGGTTTGCATGGGTATAGCGTCAGTGTTTGGCTATGAATCGATGAAATTGATAGAAATTCCTAGTGTTGACAAGGCTATGTTGAGTTCTTAGTGGGCAGGTGTCCATACTGCAAGAATACAACCATCTCAGTTGTCCACCTGACTGGCATTTTATTGTCATCCTCAGAGAACCATAAAGAATGTATAAACACTGAAACTAGTTTGTCACTCTTACGCCATGTACAGACTAGGAAAACAGATCATGTTGTCACGTTAGCGAACACCTATTACATAACATGAAGTTAAATAGGATTTTGCACCTGATGGTGACGTATTTTAAAACCTGTTAGCTGGTTGTTGACCATCATTTTAAAGCATAGCTTTCTGGGTCTATACCAAGTACAAAGACCTGTTTAAAATTGTGTGTGTAAACCTGGCCTATTTTTTAGCTTAGACATGAGCTTGAGGGTATTCCCTCAGCATCTGGTTGAGAACTATTGTTGCGGGTGTGGTGGGGTGGGGACATTACTCCCTGTGCTGTAGATGTTCTATTTATGGTTAAGAGGCCTCCATCTCCAGGACTATCAATCTGGCATTTTGCGGGGGATGTTCTATGTACTCGGCTTTTTGTTTGCAATATTTTAAGAATCCAGTATGTTAAATTGAAAATGAAGCCAAATGTGTTAGAAGAAAGCCTCTGGATATTTTTATATAAACGTTCAGTTTGTGTTCAGTTGTCTTAGAAACAGCAAATGTCCATAAAAAGGATAGAAAAGGTGGTTACTTTTTCTTTCAGCATTGAAAAAGCAAGAATAAATGAATATAGAAAAGGCACAGTTAAACTAATCACACTTATTACCAGTAAATGCACCAGTATTACATCTCCATAGAAATTTAAATTAGTCCAAGACAAATGGAGATAATCATTTTGAAGTCTCCCCAGTGACAGCTTGTTACAAATGATATTTGTTTATGTCTGTTTTAGCTTAGTGCCCTTAGAAAGCTGATTGGGTTTTCTGTACTGGTGAATCATTTAGATCATTCACTCTGCTGGAATTTGCTGGTTGTGAAAGGGACAGGTGAAAGATAGGGATGTAAATACCATTTAAAAAGTTTATAGTTTAAACGATTAAAATATTTCGTTTAAACGGTTAACTGATTAAGCGGCTGGGGCCTGGGCTCCGGCCAGCGTGGGGTTGCTGGGGCTGGCGGATCGGCAGGTCTGGGAGTTAACAGTTAAGGCGGGTTAACCGGTAAGACTAATGCTTACCGGTTAACATTTTACATCCCTAGTGAAAGAGAGAAAAGGCACAATGGAAATATTTAAATATGCTGATGATTCGAAACATGTAACGGGGAGTCACCCGTTGCAGAGCTCTTTCTTCTCAGTCATGTCTGGATCCTTCCTGAAGAATGCAGCAGCAACCTCTTATTTGTCTGAGATACTGTACAAGGAACCCCCACACACACCTTCCAGACATGATGCACACTAAAACAAACTTGCGTCTGATGAAGTGGGCATTCACCCACGAAAGCTTATGCTCCAATACCTCTGTTAGTCTTAAAGGTGCCACAGGACCCTCTGTTGCTTTTTACTAAAACAAACAACTCTCCCCCAGTATACATATATTAAATCACTAAGAACATATACTTAATGTTGCAGTTGTGATTACAAATCCAAGGAGAGTATGCTTCATTTAAAGTATCAGCTTTTACTTTCAGCTTAAAGCTGGCTGGGATGCCTGGTTCTAAGTCTAGCCAAAAGAACAGAACGCTCTAAGGTGGCTTGACAGCCATTGGAGTGACAGTGATGGACATGAGTCTGAGCTGATGGTCCCTAATTAGCCGATGGCGAGCACAATTATCAACCTAGTCTGTTTCTGAAATTGTGGAGCGGAGTGGGGAGAGGAGAAGCAAGGAAGGAACACAAGAAAAAGGGAAGGAAAAGGTTAAAAAAAGTTACAAAAGGATCTTCTAAAGCGAGCAAGGTGTGTGGGGAATGCTGGGATAGTGTGTGTGTCGCAAAGACTGGGCACTTCTGTGAGACCATTTAAGCCATGATTTCTTCAATGAGATTAAATATATTTTGCAGTGTGCACTCCACTAGTGAAGAAGGTGCTAGCACTGGAATTACTTGATTGGGGATGAAGTGTCATTGAGTCCCAAAGACTAAAGACTTCCTATTGGACTTATGCATGCCAGGAGACACCTCATATGTGTACTGATATAGCAAAGTTCTAAACTTGTTAACATAACCGTACATTGAGGGGAAGGCGGTGAGGATGGCAGAAGGGTTGGGCGGGACAAGGAAATTTTATAGTAACTTAAATAAACAGAATATTAACCAAACCATCTAGAGACTGTTGAACAAAAGATTTTTCAGCTAATCTGTTGTGGAAGCACATCTGTTGGAATTCCTGATTCAGTAAGAGAAAATTGTTGTCCTCTGTCCAAAATGGGTGCTTTGGATGTAGTGTAGATAAAGTTCATGAACTTGCCTTTCAGGCAGTATTGGTCATCGTGGTGTGGCTCTGCGGCATATTTTAAAGCTAGTTTTGATGTAGAGATTCACTGTGATAGTCCAGTTCTGCAGATGATATGGGGATTTAGACAGGCAAAATGGGATTTGTTTCAGGTTGAATGCATTCTTGTGTGATTTGTAGACTGGTATCTGTCTGAGGTACTGTTATGGCCCCCATTACTGTAATACCCGAGCACGTCACAATTTTTAACATATTTATCCTCACACCACCCCTGTGATGTAGGGGTGTGCTGTTATCCCCATTATACACATGGGGAATTGAGGCCCGGAGAGATTTAAATGACTTGCCAAGGTCACACAGGATGTCTGTAGCAGATCAGGGAATTAACCCAGGTTGCTGGCTAGTGTCCTAACCACTAGACCATCCATCCTCACTAGTTGCAAGTTGTTTAGCTCATTTAGACTAAGGGACTTAGTTGCTATATAGGAACATAAATCAGACCCTTCTTTTAATGTCCTATTAAGAATGAGATATTTGTAGAAACCAGATTTATTGCAGATAATATTTTGGCACTCTGCATCCATACAAAGTGAGAGATAAACAGTATTATCCTCATTTTATAGATGGCATCCAGAGTCCAAGTGACTTGTTCAAGGTCGCACAGCAAGTCAGTGGCAGAGTTGTGAATATAACCCAGGTCTCTTGACACTCAACATATGCACAGTCCATAAGATCACAGCTGTTTCAAGTATAATGCAGCAATAAATTCAAAAGGTGAAGGTGAACTATTACCACGGAAGTTACTTCTCTGTCTCTAAAATAGAAGTTGATTGGAAAACAGGTAACCAGTAACAAAAAAGCATAAAACAACAAATGTCATTTAATCAGTTTGCCTTAAATTGAGATACGCCTTGCACATTTTAATAGGACTGCCATCTTCTTATCAGGTGTTTTTTAGAAACAGTTCTTATGGACGCTAATTTTAAAAAGTTACTTTAATACAAAGTGCTGCTTATAGATGTGACCTATAAAAAGGAGCTTTTTTTTTTTTTTTTTTTTTTTTTTTTTGCATAAAATGAGACTGCCTAAGATGTTTAAAATCAACAAGAAAGAATTTTTGACCTCAGGGAATAGAATAATTTTCCAATGATGTGTGCAATGAATAGATAAATGTGTTTTCATATATTGGTCAGCAGATTTATTTCTGTGGTTGACAGTTCAGCTGACTATTACAATTAATAGCCCTTCTCCATGATCCCCCAACCCATTCTTCAGATACAAGTCTCAGTGAGAAAGGCTGTGCCAAGAAGTCACCCTGAATTTAGCCAAGCTAATTTTTCAGGCATGCAAATCCAGCTGTCAGCTTGTCACTTGTTCATTTTTTCCTTCAGCAAAAGAGAAGACCTCTAGTACAAAGGCAGCTCCTGTGTGTTCTTTTCCTCCCTCTTCTCTTCTTGGTCCATAGAGCCTCCTCTACTGAGGCAGCTTTGCATAGAGACATCTGCTCTGCCATGCGTGCAGTGCTGGTAGAAATTACCCGTAGTCCAGCTGGCAGTTAATTTGGGATTTTATCAGTTGGTCTGAAGTTGTAGTTGAATTAATTTTCCTTGGATGCAAGACAAAACGCCTGATGGAGGCGTTTCTGAGCAATAATTATTTCTTTTGCTTTAACTACCCAAAATGTCTTTTTTTAATTTTGTAAGCATCCATTGTTAAATTAATTCAGGGAACACAGGCCTTTTTACTGATAACTGATAAATGCTTAAAATATGGAGAAATGGGATTACTTGTAT